>NC_045595.1:92269293-92885126 GCF_009762305.2 Zalophus californianus
CTCAGCAAGCTGTGGTATTGAGTCATTTCTGCCTGTGATGACAACTTTGCAGAATCCATGCTTACTTGCTTATAATGTAGGGCCAGTGTTTTACCAAACAATTTGCATCACCTTGAATACAATACAAATCAAGGGTCATACAAATGATGGCCACCCAGATCCAGCAAGAAACTGTAGTTTCTTAGTTATTCTGACCCGGAGTAATTTCAGATTGAGTGAACCATATGAAATTGCTTATTTTTAAAAACAGGTAAAAAATGGTCAAATATTGGAAATGCTACAGTGACATAATAGTGTAAGGATACTAAATGATACTATGTTTGTTTATAGACTAAAATTGAAAGGGAGAATTGAGACACTTTCTCCAGCTAGTTCTATTTTAACGCTGTTTCTAAATTTGAATGAAACAGTTTTATTCAAAATGAGCAGATGCTGAACTTGCTGGTAAATCTGCCAAATTTTATATAACTGTTACTCTATAGCATTTTAAAGGGCCAGTTTTATTAAACTAAATTATGTGTCTTCTGTTGAAGTCAGTGGAAAGTAATTGATAACACGTAAAAGTGCAAAATAAATGCATTCTTTTTTTTCCCTTTTAAATATTAACATCAATTTTGTTAAATATGGGATTAACCAATGAATTGATAAATACTTGCCTACAGTGAATTGCTTAATGTTAAGAAGTACACTCAGGAAAGCAAAGTAGATTATATAATTGAATGCCCATTTAAATAAAAACTTTGACAGATAACCAGGGTTTGTTCTCAATTGTTACTTATTTCTGTTGAAGCAAAAGTGTAGAGTAGAAGGCCTTGTGTAGTATAGAGAAGGCCATAGAAGGTCTTGCTCTAAACCTTTTCCACTAGTGTGTGTTCACTAGACTATTGGGTTTCATCCCCACTGGCACCAGTGGTCTTAATCCTATGGGTATAACTGCCTGGATGTCACACCATGGAAAACATTTTGGGGAAACAAAAAAATAATTTTTATGATTGTATACTTGTAGTCTCACAGACCTGTTTCAGCATAGAATAATAGAAAGGGGATGACACTAATATAAATGACCTATTTATATATAAACATAAAGCCCCTTAAGAATTAGATGCCTTCTTGTAGAAGTTTCACAACAATTTCTACTGTTATTGACTCATGGGACTCTGTAATAATATTTATAGCTTAGCATTAAAACAAAGAAATCTTTACATACAGATTATCAATTTGTTAAATCAAAAGTGATTTGTAAACTTTAAATTGTTTTACAAATATAAATGATTATTTTATTTCTTGTTGAATCTGAAGGACCACGCCAAATTACGTTTAACCTTTTTGAGAACCTCATCCTTTGGCCTTGCGGCTCATTTTCTTAAATAAGGACATATCTGTGCCTAGCACTGTTCTGAACATTTTACCTACATTAGTTACATCCTGTAATTTCCTTTAATCTTTACAACAACCTTCCAAGAAGTAGGAGTTATAATCTGTTTTATTACTGAATTCTAAAAGGTTAAGTAACTTTCCTGAGGTCACAGAACTAGTAAGCCTTCACTGTTTTAAGTTTTTCATACTTCATTAGCCTCACTTCTGTCTGTGCCATGTTTTCCTTGACTATTACTTTACAGGGGTGACATCTTGATAGTGCAGCAAAATCTTGGTATTACCAACTGGACTTTATATCCCCAGTAGTATTAATATATGAGCAGACTCTACGGTATGTATTAGTGTCAGATATTAACCTGAGAAATGGGCCATGTGTGACAAAAGAAGATTAAATCCTATTCATCACATATTTATGTGAATGAAGCTTATCTTCCTGTAATACTCATGCTTTTCAAGGGTAGCCAAGATTTTCATCCTGAGTTTAAAGATATATTATGAGCCCATATGTCAAAATGATAATCAGATCTACTATTTCAGATCTACTATTAGGTATCAGTAATATGATATTCAGATCTACTACTTAGAGGTAAATCACTGTTCAAACTTTAGGAATGGTATTAGGATAATTTAAGGAAATGAACATTTGAGTAATATTTTGTGTTCATAGTGATCAACAGCCCTGTCCCTCTTTCATACTTTATGTAGTATCTAACACAGTGCCATGCTCATGAGCCTTGATAGATAATTTGATCAAAATTAAGAAAAGAAATTAAAACTATGAAAATCTTCATAGAATCCTTTTTGCTTTTTCTGCTAGGAATCCCAGAACTAAATTTAGTCTTCATTGGTAAAGTAGACTTCTGCCTTAATGTTAGTGTACCTCCCATCCCCTTTCCCTGAATCATGGATAATCTTAATCTCCTCATTACCTGCCCCGCCCCCCATATACTGTCCTTTCTTCTGTCTCTTGATGGCATACCACATCAAATCCTTTTTGGAAAAAGGAATGATATAAACTATAAATGAGTTAAACTCTGAAGGAAGTTGGACTGTGATGAAATTAATAAGCACGATCCTTGCCTGTTACTGCAGTGTACCAAAAATGAGAGAAATGTGTATTATAGAAAAAAATGGCATCCCCCCAGGGGCAAGTAAATCAACCTGGTAGAAGACTTACCAAAAGTAAAATGCTTTAATTTTCCTAACAAAGACTTCCTCTGCATCAGGTACTGACAGTGATTTTACCTAGACAAAGTCAAACTAGAGAGAAGAAGGTGAAAGAACACCCCCCAATATATTTTAGATTTATGCATTTTAAAAGAACTTATTCTATGTACCTGTTGAAGTAGAGGTAGAAATGTGCAGAAAGATGAAGAACAGTCTTCAAAAAGAATTTACTAATCCAATTCCAGCAGATTAAGAATACACTTGAAGATCCTTAATATGTCAGCTAACATTGCTCTTAAATGTCTGGCTCATAATTGATGGAAAGATGTACTATAGGATTTTTAAAGCATAAGTCTGCATAAACTCTGTATTGACAGATAATGTATTTATTTTTTATGGATAGGCATTCCCTAGAAGCAAACTTATCACCTTGTAGAGTTGAATGAGCTCTTGATCTCTACTGTCTCTATTCTTATTACTTATTACTGGTGAGGACTTTCAAGAAATATATACTGTTTAGAATGTTTGTGTCTCATAATCACATTTTCCTTCCAGATTCAAAATAAACCAGAAAAGAAACCTGGGACACCTCTTCCACCTACAGCCACCTTTCCAAGTAGTCCCCGACCTCTCTCTCCAGTTCCTCATGTGAATAATGTTGTGAATGCACCATTGTCTGTAAACATTCCACAGTTCTATTTTCCTGAAGGACTCCCCGATGCCTGCAGTAACTATGAACAGACTCTAAGCAAAATTGAAACTGCTTTCATGGATATTGAAGATCAGAAAGCAGACATCTATGAAATGGGAAAAATTGCAAAGGTAATATAACTACTAAATGATGTATAATCTCTCTTTCACTAACAATCCCAATGTCTCTCTCTTCACTGCCTCTTTGCTCTCTGTTTTTAAGCAAGGCTAGGTTTTTTCCCTTGTTGAAAAAATTTATTTGATCCTGATACATCATCTATGGTCCCATTTCCTGGAACTCCTAAGTTCGAATAAAACCTTAGTGTTCTTCCAGTCCATCCTCCCATTTAATATAGGAATTGCATCCATGACATCATCAACACATAAATTCATTCTCTGCTTGAATGCTTTCAGTGACAGGAAGCTCACTATCTTGCCAAGCAACCTGTTCCATTATGAAATAGCCTCACTGGGGACGCCCAGATGGCTCAGTCAGTTGGGCATCTGCCTTCAGCTCAGGTCATGATCCCGGGGTCCTGGGATCAAGTCCCACATAGGGCTTCTTGCTCAGCGGGGAGCCTGCTTCTCCCTCTCCCTCTGCTGCTCCCTCTGCTTGTGCACTCTCTCTCTGACAAATAAATAAATAAAGTCTTAAAAAAAAATGAAATAGCCTCACTTGTTAGAAAAATTTCCCTTGTATTGAATATGAATGTCTTTTTTTGTTCTCACCCATTGATCATAACTCTGCCCTGAAACCAGACAAGGAACCATTGGGCCAGCTCAACACTAATTCTACTCAGAAATAAATGGATTTGCTGCTAGGAACCAAGTCTTTGGTACTTTCCAATATACTCAACTGCTTCTAATTTAGGATCTTAGCCTTTCGTGCCAGGACTACTGAACATCTTCAGTAACTGGATGCTACATCTCCAATCTCCTAGAACAATTAATACTAAGCATGAGCATCAGATTATATTTGATCATGCCATTCCCCAGCTCAGCAATATTCCCCAGCTCACCACCTATAGCAGCACTTTGCTTTGTTTTGTTTGGGTTTTATTTTTATCATGCGTGTAAATTGAAGAGTCAGATCATATCTCGAGATTTAGCAGTGGTTCAGGCTGTGCTTCAAGAGGCAGAGGGGTTTAGTAGACTAAGGGTTGCATGTGGGCAAGTAGGAGACCAAGTGGAAGCTCCTGAGACCCCGTGCGCACTTTCACAGTTCCCCTGCTTTCAGGAATTATATTTTATTTTTTTTAAAGATTTTATTTATTTGTCAGAGAGAGCACAAGCAGAGGGCGCGGCAGGTAGAGCAGGCAGAGGGAGAAGCAGGCTCCCTGCTGAGCAAGGAGCCTGATGTGGGACTCGATCCCAGGACCCTGGGATCATGACCTGAGCCGAAGGCAGATGCTTAACCGACTGAGCTACCCAGATGTCCCTCAGGAATAATATTTTAAAGTTTGGACACTACTGATCTTGAGGATAAAACCCAAACTACTGTTCCCTGCCTAAGCCTGACCTATTTGCCCTCCCACAGGACTGCCTCTGCATTTGGGCTCTCCCAGTTCTTCCCTCCAAAATGGGCTTCCATTCCTGCCAACCCCCACTTCACCCATCCTTTAAGACTTACCTTCCATCTTGTTTTTGGAGAAGTCCCAGTCATGCCCTGCCCTCTCCTCTACCTGCGTTCAGAACATTTGTTGCTGCTGGGTGTTTTTGGTTTTTTTGTTTTACATTCTTCTCTTTAATCAAATTATTGAGCACATTGTGTTAAGCAAAACACCACAATTAGAAAAAGTAAAGCAGATAGATTCTTTACTTCTTATTCACTATGAAAATGAATAATAATTCACTATTTTCTTTTGTTTTCTTTTTGTTTTAATTTAAATTCCATTATTGAACATATATTATTGGTTTCTGAGGTAGAGGTCAGTGATTCATCAGTCTTATATAATACCCAGTGCTCATTACATCATGTGCCCTCCTTCATGTCCATCCCCCCCCACCTCTCTCCCCTCCAGCAACCCTCAGTTTGTTTCCTATGATTAAGAGTCTCTTATGGTTTGTCTCCCTCTGATTTCATCTTTTTTTTTCCTCTCTTCCCCTATGATCCTCTGTTTTGTTTTTAAATTACACATATAAGTGAAATCATATGATAATTGTCTTCCTCTGATTGACTTATTTCACATAGCATAATACCCTCTAGTTCCATCCACATCGTTGCAAATGGCAAGATTTCATTTTTTTGATGGCTCAGTAGTATTCCATTGTATATATATGCCACATCTTCTTTATCCATTCGTCTGTCGATGGACATCTGGGCTCTTCCCATAGTTTGGCTACTGTGGACATTGCTGCTATAAACATTGGGGTGTAGGTGCCCCTTCAGATCACTACATCTGTATCTTTGGGATAAATAACCCAGTAGTGCAATTGTTGGGTCGTAGGGTAGCTCTATTTTCAACTTTTTGAAGAACCTCCCCTCTGTTTTCCAGAGTGGCTGTACCAGTTTGCATTCCCACCAACAGTGTAGGAGGGTTCCCCTTTTTCCACATCCCCCCCAACACCTGTCATTTCCTGATTTGTTAATTTTAGCCATTCTGACTGGTGTGAGGTGGTATCTCCTTGTGGTTTTGATTTGCATTTCCCTGATGCCGAGTGATGCTGAGCATTTTTTCATTGTCTGTTGGCCATTTGGATCTTCTTTGGAGCAATGTCTGTTCATGTCTTTCTTGATTGGATTATTTGTTCTTTGGGTGTTGAGTTTGGTAAATTCTTTATAGATTTTGAATACTAGCCCTTTATCTGATATGTCATTTGCAAATATCTTCTCCCATTCTGTTGGTTTCTTCTGGTTTTGTCAACTGTTTCCTTCGCTGTGCAAAACTTTTTATCTTGATGAGGTCCCAATAGTTCATTTGCAAATTAGATTTTAGGAGAAACAAAAAGGAGTTCTTTTTTATTCCCACCTTCTTCACCCCTCCCCCCATCTTAGAACTTGCTTGTTGATCCCTTAGATATTTCTAATGAAAAGTAAACTCTCATTGCAGAAATAAGAGCTCACCTATTTCCTCTCTGTTTTAGACGTAAGGAAACTGAAGTTCTGTGAGTATTTAACCTGAAGTCAGAGAACTAGTACATGTCAGGAGACTGGTCCTCTAACTCCTGGCATTGTGCTGTTTATACCATATGTTATCTCCCCTGAACATATGCTAACATACTATTAGCTAACTTCCAGTCAGTATCCACCCAAATAAATTACAGGTTCTTTCAGGGCATTGGCATTTTCTCACCCAAAGTTTTGAGAGATGGCAACTGTATGAGCCAAGATGGTAAATTATCTGAATGGGGTGGAACTATGAATCTAAATCTAAGAGACAGAATTAGTAAGGCTGAATGAAATCTGCATTTAGAGATAACATGTCAACTGCATAAATGCCAAACAGGGTTATTTCTAACATGCCAACAGTCTGTGTGAGAGAAACAGGCAGTTTCATGGACTGCTTCAGGCAGGCAGACAAGGAGAAACTGTCCAGATTAAGAGACATAATAGTTCCTGGTGCTGTGCTGGGCACACTACATCTGGAGAGCCAATCCAAGCGATTTGTACCTGTCAGAGACCTACAGCTTGTTCTGTCTGGAAAACAAGTCCTATAGGTCAACCTTCCTCCTCTGAATTTTCCCAGCTGCTACCTAAGGATCCTATTGTCTTCTGCCTTTCCACAGCCTTATATCCACCCTCCTGCTGTGGCCCTTCTGCCCCTGTCTCATGGTAGCCCTGCCCTGCTCCATGGTTCAGTGGTCCTCTAGCATTCGACAGATTTATGTCGTCATTTCTGGCATTTAGCTAATCCCCATTTAACCCAGCTTTTACTTGGCTATGGCTGTCTATTAACACTCACTAAGCAACCCTATTTTCAGATATTTTTTACTATGCACATCGGTCTTCTCTGCCACAGGGTAAACTGTGTGCCTGTAGCATCTGCACTGCATGTGTCTGTTTTCTCATGACAAATTGGTTGTAGGTAAAGAAGAAAGAGCCTTTAAGGGACAATGAAGGGAGAGGTAGTTGGAGCAATAAATGAACACTTCTCTGAATTCTTGTAGTCTATAAAGCTGTTGGGAAGGCCAGCTTGTGTAGCTGTAGAGACTGGGATCTGTTTTTTGAAGTGCAGAGAAAACGCTGTGTTTATGAAATCTGCATCTCTTGCTGAAGTTTAGCTCATTCTTCTTTGACCTCAAACAGCCCTGGAGAGATTAATACCCATATCTGATTAAATTCTCAGGGTGTAGTGTGTACTTTTTCCCACAGCTTTAAGTGATGATGGCGAAGAAATTAATATAGAGAATGAATCTAAGAGAGAGAAAAGCAGTGGAGGAACATACACTGAGGAACAGTAAGAAAAGCATTTGTCTTCAGAGCCAGAAGACTCACCACAGAGTTTTAGCCTCTAGCAGAAAATTGAGGAAGAAGAGTGAAAGTCTCTTCTGAACTGTACAGAGACCATCCGCTTCTCTCTTCTGGCTGAGGTGGCACTGCCTTGACCTATCATGCCTGTGTCTTGTAAGGCAGCTTCTCTGTACCTTTATTTCTTCATCTGTAGAATGGGCTGAAAATACCTGCCCTCTTCTGCATGGGGATCATGTGATGATCTAATGAAATAACAGGCATAAGGCATTTTAAAATGTTAAAGAACATTGCAGATATTGGATAATCATCTCCTCCTCCTGTGTGACTCATTAGATAATCTTGCTTTCAATTCTTTATGTTGTTGGGCCATCCTAGGTCAAATTATAGGTGTTAGATTGTCCTTGCTCCAGCAACTTTGATTACCATAGACTGACTTTTGCCTCCCCCTCTGAGTTTCCTAAACCCATTTTCTGTATCTCCCTCCATATCACCACTTGTCGTCCATTCTTTTCCTTTGTAAAAAGTCTTGACACTGGCTTGTTCTCTCCTGTTATTGAAGTCTCTATTCTGTTGCCCTCAGCTTAATATCATTTACTTTTTTAGGTTCTTATTGATCTCCTGACACCCTTTATCTTAATTCTTTGGTTTCAAGCAGATACAGCCAGCCATACATTTTTTTTAAATAGCCAAAATGTAATATCTGCATTGCATTTTTTTCCTTTGGCATTTTCTCCAAGGGCTAATACCCTCATGCTGCCTAACATGTGGCTATTTAGGGTACCCCACTATGAGAAAAATAGGCCAGCCCTTTCCTATCTATTTTATTTTTTTAAAGATTTATTTATTTTTTGAGAGAGTAGGCGGGGAGGGGCAGAGGGAGACAAAGAGACAGCCTTAAGCGGACTCCACGTTGAGCCCAGAGCCTGATGCAGGGCTCGATCTCATTGCCCTGAGATCATGACCTCAGCCGAAAGCAAGAGTTGGATGCTTAACTGACTGTGCCCACTGAGGTGCCCCCCCCCCAATCTATTTTAAAACCTATCCATTCTATACCTCATCTCTTAGGATTTTGCCTTTGAGTCATAATAAATGTATGTGTCAGTCTCTTACCAACTTACTACTCCTTAGGATCTGATATGTATGCATTTTAACAGGAGTCTTCTAGAGAAAAGACTATAATCCAAGGGAATGAAAGTTGTTTAATAGTGGACGTAGCCCCACGGGATGTGGTAAGCATGCAGTCCCTGGAAGTGTTTCAGCTAAGGCTGGTGACCACTTCCCCAGGTTGAGCTGGAAGATTCCTGAGTCCTTCCAATTCTGAAAAATCCATGAGTGACTATAATGGTGGGAGTTTCAAGCACTTTGGCAAGCCAGTTCCAATCTCTCCCTGTACTTACTTTCTCTGTTTGGGGCTCTATACTCCTACCTCTACAATACAGACTATTCTTTCAAGCTTTCCTAGCAGTTGCCAGTTGCCTGTCACATCGAAGAGCATTTTCTTGGCAAACTACCATTCTGCATGAAAGGGAGGATTGGGATTGGAAAGTGGATTTGACAGTTTACCACCCAAAATATATTAATTGTGAGCTTTGTACTTTGGCAATCATAATTTACACAATAAACAAAGTCCATTTGGTTGCTAAGCAACACCTTTCCCTCATTCTTGACCTCAGTAGAGGTATTTGACCTCTGGACTTGAGAAATCTTGAGTTCCACCCTATTTGCAGAACATGCTTTAGGGCCCCAGCAGGAGCAGCTATTATTTCTGCCCTGTACTTACCTCCCTTGGCTGGGATCTCACCTTCCAGATCCTCATCTCAGAATCTGAATCCAGAACGCCTTTGGGTGTTCTCTCAGCATAACTCAGACTCATAACCTCAGACCAGGTACTCCTCACGCTTCTGTGGAGATTCCCCATGCACTGAGGCCTCACACCAGGAGCAGCTTCACCAGAACCTAATATAGATTCACTTCTAGTGAGCCTGCAAAGGAAAAGCTTCCCTCTGTAGCATGATGAAGGCTCAGCAGATCCTGTGTCTAATACGAATAATAAGACTACCTACTTAAAAGCAAGATACGACTCCTTCGAAGGGTTTCAAATTTGGGAATATGTTTTACATGCATGTACAAAATTGGGAACATTTGGAGACTATTTCTCTACTATTATTTAGATAACTATTATCACTCAAAAGAGTTTTCCCTGTAGGAAAAAAGCAGATAAATTTGCTAAGAACTCTTTCTTGTGAGAGTATAATTAATTGAAAGTGCTTTTTATTGAAGGAAAAAAACACCTTTTAGAGTATTGTAGTTGTATATTCATTCCCAGTTCCTCCTAAGGCTTTTATAATATGTAGCCATTTGTGGTAGTTTCTAATGTATAAATAAATGATAGCATTTTGATTTTTATCTTTAATCTTATACCTGTTGTAACCATTTAAGTAGATAGCTATTTTCTTGAACAATCTAGGCTTTTCTGGTTCTTCCTGACCCTGGGGCTTAATAACATAATAGGCAAAGAAGAGAAAGGGAGATGGGTGGGAGAGTGTATTAACACCAAGTGACCAAGTAATAAATGTGGCTGTATCTTTATGCAGTAGGAAGGAAGGGCATATACGACCAAGACATTCAGTCATTCTTTTTAGAAGGCAGAAAATATATGATGTGAGAGTGGTAGGAAGGGAAACTGGTTGCTTTAACTATCAGGAAAGGGAAAGACACATCACTGTAAATGAACTTGGAGAAAAGGTAAATGGATTTCCCTTCCCTTCATTAAACATGTAATCCTCTTGTTTCCCCTGTGTCTCTCTCTGAATCTCCTGTGGCTTGTATATTTGCCTCTGCCTCAGTTTTGCTCCTTCCAGGACCCTCTGTCCACTGTGGCACGAAGGGTAAAAGCCACAAAGGCCCGTTGTTTGGCTCTGTCATCTTTTCACCACCCCTTGGCTTACGCTGTATTTGTGTTTTATTTGCAGCTCTGTGGCTGTCCTCTCTATTGGAAAGCCCCCATGTTCAGGGCTGCCGGGGGAGAGAGGACGGGATTGGTGTCAGCACCGTCATTCATTGCCATGTGGAGAAAGTAAGTATACGAGCAGTCACTCCAGGGCTGGGCAAAGCATTGTCTGGTTCTCACAACGTGCTTTATGAAGGTCATTTATTTTACTCATTTATTAATTTTCCTTTGCCCTTTATTTCAACAAGTAAAATTCAGTGATTTGCAACTATTCATAACCACACACGAATTTTTCCCATAGTCTTTACCTTACAAGTCTTTAATCAGTAAAAGAGATCTTCAAAGATACCTTTCTAGTAACTGTTTGACAGTTTCTTAGTTTTGCTTGTTAAATTTGGGTCTTAGGATTTGACTCTGGTAACAGTGACATAAAAGTAAAGACTCTCCTTTAAGGGGAGCAGACCACATGTGTCATCTGAGAAATACAGCTTCCATCCTCATGAGCCCATTAAAATTATATCTAGTTGATTTATTAAAAATAACTGAATTCTAGTAGACTTTAATCATCATTCTTGGAAAGCTCCAGTTAAGAAACAAAGAAATATGTACATCCTGACATACCCCCCTTTTTTTAAATTCCAGTATAATTAACCTACAGTGTTATATTAGTTTCATGTGTACAATATAGTGGTTCAACAATTCTGTACATTATTCAGTGCTCATCCTTAGTGTACTCTTTTTTTTTTTTTTAAGATTTTTATTTATTCTGAGAGTGAGAGAGCATGAGCGGGGGGGGGGGGGGTGGAAGGGGGGCAGAGGGAGAGGGAAAAACAGACTTCCAGATAAGCAGGGAACTGACTCAGGGCTCCATCCCAGGACCCTGGGATCATGACCTGAGCCAAAGGCAGACGCTTAACTGCTTAAATGACTGAGCCACCCGGGCGCCTCCATAAGTGTACTCTTAATCCTCTTTACCTGTTTCACCTCTGATGAGTTTTTTTGAATTTCTTCTTTCTTTTCTTTCTTCTCCCTTTCTTCTTTATGAGTTATTTCTTGATATATTTATACATTTTAAGAGAATGTCACAGCTTGCTTCTCCTACCTCTTTCAACTGACCAGCCTTTTTTTTACATATGTTCTCCTCACCTTTTTTGTGCTAAATACCCTTCCTGGTAAACTGTTGGGAAATGCTGTTCACCTTTTATCATTTAAAATCAACATATAATAGCAGAATTAAGCATACAGATTCCTTCTAATCCCTTCATGCCACCTAAAAGCCCTTAATAGTATAATGCTTGAGAACATAGTTATTGATTAATAAATTTATTCTTATTTTTAAAAATCTAGCAGCAAGTTGAGTTCACCGAATTCTTCCTGCATTATATTAGAACTACAGTGATTAGAGTATGTAGAACTTTTACCAGTTAATGAACTTATTTTAAAGAAAGACACCAAAGCTAAAAGTTAAAATGCTTCACATTTTCCAGGTAAATTTTAGTGATTTTGTTACAAGGAATAGTTCTAAGTTGTCTGAATACCAAGAACCGAAAGGACCGTAGGAGAATCATTCTTCTTACACCATCTAGGTGACACTTCAAAGTCAGTGCTGTGATCACCATCCCACCTTTCCTATAGCAAGTAGAAAACTGCTGGTTAAAATCTTAAGAAATGCCTTAAAAAAAAAATGTGTGTGTGAATAAGCAGTCATAAAAGTAAGGGAATTCTTTAGAGGCTAGAAATAGTATAAACACTAATTAACAAGGATGAACCAGCAAAAGAATTGGCATTTGCCCTTAGGGTATTTATCACTGGTATTTCTGGCACCCTAGAACCTACAGGAAGAAAATAGAGCCTAGGGCCTGAACCATAGAGAAGTCAGCTTGGATTCCCTCTCCTCTTCCCACCCATAAAGTCAAGACTTCAGCTGGGTGGTCCAATTATCTATTATTAATTATTATTTTAAATCAGTGTGTAACAGTAGCGGAATTCAAGAACTTGAAATGTGTATGTGTTCTTTCATTCAGCTAGCTTCTTTCACCCCGGTAAGTGTCAGGCGGTGAAAAGGCCTTAGCTTCAGTATGAACCAGAGGAGGAAACAGAAGAGATACTGCACAGCTCTTGTCAGAGGTGTCTTTAGCCATTGAGATCAGCATTGTTGGTCATCTAACCATCCGTGAAAGCAGCAAGAAGTGAGTTAGAATTCTTAACAATTGTTTAAGAGAAAACTTTGAACAAGCTAGGGGATTGAAAAAAAGAAAGTAGTCTCTTCTAGAAGAGATTAGAGCCAGAGAGAAGAACTGTAACTACTTTTTGAGTATTCTAGGCCCCTACGTTTGTGAGCCTGAGGCTGACTATAGCAAAGGACAACTGCTAACGAGCTTGATTTACCTGCAGTTAATGGCATAATAATAGAGTAACAGCCAGGGTGTTTTTTTCCTTAAGACTGTAAGTCACTAACATAGGGCGGACATTTATGTCGGTGGGCGGAAGCAGCATGGCCGCCACACAGCGTGTTCTTTTATTGAGATGGACCCTGTTGATTTTATCTCTAGGGAAAAGATATTTCTACAAAAGGCAAAAGAGGAAAAAAGACATGAAACACAAGTCTGCATTTTAGGTAACTACAGGAAACTGCTTATGAAGTCATATAGCATGGGCACCTGTCCCTATCTTTCCTCATTTGGAAAAAATTTCTGTGAGTGTAACTGTACGTCTCTATAGTGAAGCTTTAGCTTATGGCCCCATACTAAAATGATTGGAGCGCCCTCTAGTGGGAGCTCCTTTCTGTGCTCTTAAACTGCCTTTTAGTTTAGTTTTTATTTAAATTTCAGTTTGTTAACATACACTGTAATATTAGTTTCAGGTGTACAATATAGTGATTCAGCTCTTCCATATGTCTCCCGGTGCTCATCGCAACAAGTGCACTCCTTAATCCCCACCACCTATTTCCCCCATCCTCCACCCGCCTCTCCCCTGGTAACCATCAGTTTGTTCTCTATAGTTAAGAGTCTGTTTCTTGGTTTTTAAAATGCCTTTTAAAAAAGCTTTATGGGGCGCCTGGGTGGCTCAGTCGGATAAGTGTCTGCCTTTGGTTCAGGTCATGATCCCAGGGTCCTGGGATGGAGTCCCGCATTGGGCTCCCGGCTCGGCAAGGAGTCTGCTTCTCCCTCTCCCTCTGCCTGCTGCTCCCCCTGCTTGTGCTCACTCTCTCTCTCTCTCTCTCTCTCTCTCTCTCTCTCTCTCTCTCTGTCAAATTAATAAATAAAATCTTTTAAAAATACTAAATAAAAAATAAAATAAAAGCAAGGGTGCTTTAAGGGACACCCTAGTATGCCTATTTGGGGAGACTAAGCAGCTAAGCATGATGGTTTGAGTTATACTGACCTTGAAGAAGATATGTGTTTATTTTTGCAATTTTTTAACAAATTTTACCCTTTGCATAAAATGACTTGGGTGCAAGTATGGTACATTTAATTTTCAAATACAAAAAATAACTGGCAGATAAACACAGAATTAAAACATAGTGGTATATACATACAAGCTGACTTGCTCCAATAATAGGCTCTATATAATCTTGAAAAGTAAAGTCAAATGTAAAAGTCACCAAATAACAAGAAATAATTTCCTTGCTATCCCAGTGCTCATGGGGTGGAGGCTTCCTAGCCTTCCTCCTAATGGTTTGAAGATAAACAACTTAACAGGCTCTTGTTCCCCTGCCTACACTCTCCCTCCTTCCCCTGCCCATTGCCTGTTTCCTATCTGTACTCTGACATCTGTTTTCTTGCAGTCCGGACATTTTTAGGGGAAAGATGTTCCACAACTTTTTGAGTTGCTAGATTACCAGCTTTGTGACAGGGCTCCTCTCAAACAGTCAGTAATATTTTTCCAGCTTCTTTATGCTTTATTTTCCCTTACATTTTAATGTTAGCATTTCATTTGTCTATTAACAAAACAGTCTTTTTTTAAGGGCTCTGGAAGATACCAGTTTAGAATAGCTATGTTTACGTTCTTCACCTTTCACAACTCTTATTTATCTCCTTTTCTCTTCCATATAGAGTTCACCAGCCACTTATCATTGCCTGAAAATCGTAATCCACCTTTTCTTTCTTTTTCATGCTTCTGATAGGAGAGAGCTATTCTTTCTTTTTTTATGTTGTGTTGATCACCATACATTACATCATTAGTTTTTGATGTAGCGTTCCATGATTCATTGCTTGCGTATAACACCCAGTGCTCCATTCAATACGTGCCCTCCTTAATACCCATCACCAGGCTAACCCATCCCTCCAACCCCCTCCCCTCTAGAGCCCTCAGTTTCTTTCTCAGAGTCCATAGTCTCTCATGGTTCGTCTCCCCCTCCGATTTCTCCCCCTTCATTTTCCCCCTTCCTACTATCTTCTTTTTTTTTTTTTTAACATATAATGTATTATTTGTTTCAGAGGTACAGGTCTGTGATTCAACAGTCTTACACAATTCATAGCACTCACCATAGCACATACCCTCCCCAGTGTCTATCACCCAGCCACCCCATCCCTCCCACCCCCCACCAGTCCAGTAACCCTCAGTTTGTTTCCTGAGATTAAGAATTCCTCATATCAGGACGACACTATATCCTGCTTAAAGGGTCTATCCAACAAGAAGATCTAACAATTGTAAATATCTATGCCCCTAACAGGGGAGCAGCCAATTATATAAGGCAATTAATAACAAAAGCAAAGAAACACATTGGAACAATACAGTAATACTGGGGGACTTTAACACCCCCCTGACTGAAATGGACAGAACATCGAAGCAAAAGATCAACAAGGAAATAAAGACTTTAAATGACACACTTGACCAAATGGACTTCACAGACATATTCAGAACATTCCATCCCAAAGCAACGGAATACACATTCTTCTCTAGTGCCCATGGAACATTCTCCAGAATAGATCACATCCTAGGTCACAAATCAGGTCTCAACCGGTACCAAAAGATTGGGATTATTCCCTGCATATTTTCAGACCACAGTGCTTTGAAACTAGAATTCAATCACAAGAGGAAAGTCGGAAAGAACTCAAATACATGGAGGCTAAAGAGCATCCTACTAAAGAATGAATGGCTCAACCAGGAAATTAAAGAAGAATTAAAAAAATTCATGGAAACCAATGAAAATGAAAACACAGCTGTTCAAAATCTTTGGGATACAGCAAAGGCAGTCCTAAGAGGGAAGTATATAGCAATACAAGCCTTTCTCAAGAAACAAGAAAGGTCTCAAATACACAACCTAACCCTACACCTAAAGGAGCTAGAGAAAAAACAGCAACTAAAGCCTAAACCCAGCAGGAGAAGAGAAATAATAAAGATCAGAGCAGAAATCAATGAACTAGAAACCAAAAGAACAGTAGAACAGATCACCAAAACTAGGAGCCGGTTCTTTGAAAGAATTAACAAGATTGATAAACCCCTGGCCAGACTTATCAAAAAGAAAAGAGAAATGACCCAAATGAACAAAATCATGAATGAAAGAGGAGAGATCACAACCAACACCAAAGAAATACAAACAGTTATAAGAACATATTATGAGCAACTATATGCCAGCAAATTAGGTAACCTGGAAGAAATGGGTGCATTCCTAGAGATGTATCAACTACCAAAATTGAACCAGGAAGAAATAGAAAACCTAAACAGACCTATAACCACTAAGGAAATTGAAGCAGTCATCAAAAATCTCCCAACAAACAGCCCAGGGCCAGATGGCTTCCCAGGGGAATTCTACCAAACATTTCAAGAAGAATTAATACCTATTCTCCTGAAACTGTTCCAAAAAATAGAAATGGAAGGAAAACTTCCAAACTCATTTTATGAGGCCACCATTACCTTGATCCCAAAACCAGGCAAAGACCCCATAAAAAAGGAGAATTACAGACCAATATCCTTGATGAACATGGATGCAAAAATTCTCACCAAAATACTAGCCAATAGGATCCAACAGTACATTAAAAGGATTATTCACCATGACCAAGTGGGATTTATCCCTGGGTTGCAGGGTTGGTTCAACATCCGCAAATCAATCAACGTGATACAATATATTAACAAAAGAAAGAACAAGAATCACATGATCCTCTCAATAGAGGCAGAAAAAGCATTTGACAAAGTACAGCATCCTTTCTTGATCAAAAGTCTTCAGAGTATAGGGATAGAGGGTACATACCTCAATATCATAAAAGCCATCTATGAAAAACCTACAGCGAATATCATTCTCAATGGGAAAAAGCTAAGAGCTTTTCCCCTAAGGTCAGGAACGCGGCAGGGATGCCCACTATCACCACTGCTATTCAACATAGTATTAGAAGTCCTAGCCACAGCAATCAGACAACAAAAAGAAATCAGGGGAGGGGGTAGGGGGATGGGTTAGCCTGGTGATGGGTATTGAGGAGGGCACGTTCTGCATGGAGCACTGGGTGTTATGAACAAACAATGAATCATGGAACACTGCACCAAAAAACTAATGATGTAATATATGGTGATTAACATAACAATAAAAAAATTAAAAAAAAAAATCAAAGGCATCCAAATCGGCAAAGAGGAAGTCAAACTCTCACTCTTTGCAGATGATATGATACTTTATGTGGAAAACCCAAAAGACTCCACCCCAAAACTGCTAGAATTGATACAGGAATTCAGTAAAGTGGCAGTATATAAAATCAATGCACAGAAATCAGTGGCATTCCTATACACCAACAACAAGACAGAAGAGAGAGAAATTAAGGAGTCGATCCCATTTACAATGGCACCCAAAACCATAAGATACCTAGGAATAAATCCAACCAAAGAGGCAAAGGATCTGTACTCAGAAAACTATAAAATACTCATGAAAGAAATTGAGGAAGACACAAAGAAATGGAAAAACGTTCCGTGCTCGTGGATTGGAAGAACAAACACTGTGAAGATGTCAATGCTACCTAGAGCCATCTACACATTCAATGCAATCCCCATCAAAATACCATCCACTTTTTTCAAAGAAATGGAACAAATAGTCCTAAAAATTGTATGGAACCAGAAGAGACCCCGAATAGCCAGAGGAATGTTGAAAAAGAAAAGAAAAGCTGGCGGCATCACGATTCCGGACTTCCAGCTCTATTACAAAACTGTCATCATCAAGACACAGTATGGTACTGGCACAAAAACAGACACATAGATCGATGGAACAGAATTGAGAGCCCAGAAATGGACCCTCAACTCTATGGTCAACTCATCTTTGACAAAGCAGGAAAGAATGTCCAGTGGCAAAAAGACAGTCTCTTCAACAAATTGTGTTGGGAAAATTGGACAGCCACATGCAGAAGAATGAAACTGGACCATTTCCTTACACCACACACAAAAATACACTCCAAATGGTTGAAAGACCTAAACGTGAGACAGGAGTCCATCAACATCCTAAAGGAGAACACAGGCAGCAACCTCTTCGACCTCAGCCTCAGCAACTTCTTCCTAGAAACATCGCCAAAGGAACGGGAAGCCAGGGCAAAAATGAACTATTGGGATTTCATCAAGATAAAAAGCTTTTGCACAGCAAAAGAAACAGTCCACAAAACCAAAAGACAACCGACAGAATGGGAGAAAATATTTGCAAATGACATACCAGATAAAGGGCTAGTATCCAAAATCTGTAAAGAACTTCTCAAACTCAACACCCAAAGAACAAATAATCCAATCAAGCAATGGGCAGAAGACATGAACAGACAGTTTTCCAAAGAAGACATCCAAATGGCCAACAGACACATGAAAAAGTGCTCCACATCGCTCGGCATCAGGGAAATCCAAATCAAAACCTCCATGAGATACCACCTCACACCAGTCAGAATGGCTAAAATTAACAAGTCAGGAAACGACAGATGTTGGCTGGGATGTGGAGAAAGGGGAACCCTCCTACACTGTTGGTGGGAATGCAAGCTGGTGCAACCACTCTGGAAAACAGTATGGAGGTTCCTCAAACAGTTGAAAATAGAGCTACCATACGATCCAGCAATTGCATTACTGGGTATTTACCCCAAAGATACAAATGTAGGGATCCGAAGGGGTACGTGCACCCCAATGTTTATAGCAGCAATGTCCACAATAGCCAAACTGGAAAGAGCCAAGATGTCCATCGACAGATGAATGGATAAAGAAGAGGTGGTATATATACACAATGGAATATTATGCAGCCATCCAAAGGAATGAGATCTTGCCATTTGCAATGACGTGGTTGGAACTGGAGGGTGTTATGCTGAGTGAAATAAGTCAATCAGAAAGACATGTATCATATGACCTCACTGATATGAGGAATTCTTAATCTCAGGAAACAACCTGAGAGTTGCTGGAGTGGTGGGGGGTGGGAGGGGGTGGCTGGGTGATAGACACTGGGGAGGGTATGTGCTATGGTGAGCGCTGTGAATTGTGCAAGACTGTTGAATCACAGATCTGTACCTCTGAAATAAATGCAATATATGTTAAGAAATAAAAGAAGATAGCAGGAGGGGAAGAATGAAGGGGAGTAAATCGGAGGGGGAAACGAACCATGAGAGACAAGGGACTCTGAGAAACAAACTGAGGGTTCTAGAGGGGAGGGGGGTGGTGGGATGGGTTAGCCTGGTGATGGGTATTAAAGAGGGCACATTCTGCGTGGAGCACTGGGTGTTATGCACAAACAATGAATCATGGAACAGTACATCAAAAACTAACGATGTAATGTATGGTGATTAACATAACAATAAAAAATTTAAAGTAAAAAAAAGAATTCCTCATATCAGTGAGGTCATATATACATGTCAGGAAAGAGCTATTCTGTTTTTTTTTTTTATTTAAAAGATTTTATTTATTTATTTGACAGAGAGAGACACACAGAGAGAGGGAACACAAGCAGGGGGAGTGGGAGAGGGAGAAGCAGGCTTCCCTCCAAGCAGGGAGCCCGATGTGGGACTCAATCCCAGGACCCTGGGATCATGACCTGAGCCGAAGGCAGATGCTTAACCAACTGAGCCACCCAGGCGCCCAGGAAAGAGCTATTCTTGATTTGCCTTTTTCTTCTCAGTATCTCTCATCTGTGCCATGCTTCCTTTATAAAAGTGCTCCTTTCCTTTCCAAAGATCTCACCACCTTTTTATTCTGATCATCCCAATCATTTTTTAGAACTTATTACGTATTAATCTTTTTCTGAAATGTATACGTATTTAATTCTAGGGGCCTTGAGTATGCTGAAGAATGATAGGGAGAATTAATATACAAATTATACTGTAGCTGTAATAATCACAAATGAATTCAGTTTAAGTATATATCTGTTAAGTCACAAACGTTTTTTGAGAATCTTCTGTGTGAAAGTCACTGTGCTGGGTGCTAAGGAAGAAAAGACCTATTCATAACTGTGTCTGCCCTTTAAATGCCAGAAAAATAAAAGAAAACTAACACTACACTGGTATATTAAATTAAACAGTACAAAGATCAGTAAAGAATTTAGTTCTGAGAGAAGGCTTTTTGAAGAGGTGGGTTTATTAGCTGGACCTTAAAGAATAGCCAGCATTCAGATAGCAAAGTTGGGAGGGGTGGTATTCTAAGAGAGTAGACTTGCATGAGAAATGTCAGAGAGGCAAGAATGCATATGACATACTTAGAGAATAGTGGATCAGGCCATCTGCCTGGAGTGGAAGTTTCCTTTAGCAAAGTAGTAAGATAGGTAGGCAGGCTCCCACCTAATTACAGAGGGCCTCAAATGTTCAACTTAGGCATTTAGACTTACTCATATAAGTGGTAGAGAGAGCTACTGAACATTTTTGAAAAGGGGAATTATATAATCAAAGGATGTTTAAGAATGAATTGTCTGCGTTTTAAGGTTGGATGAATACTGAACTCTGTTTTGACCCTTTTCCCTTCCATCAGTCTCAGCATGAAGTAGTAAGACCCCAGACTTGAAGGTACACTAGAAATAGAAAAGAGGGAATGGTTCAATAAAACATTTTGAGGGAATATTCCTGAGGACTCCGGTATGGTATTCCAATCTTGTATTCCAACCACTTAGAGATCCAGGCTAGAAACCTAGGAGTCATCATGGACTTCTTCCTTCCTTTCACTCCTGCACACCCATCAACTACCATGTCCTTTTCATTTCAACCAGATTTGTACCTTTTTCTTCATCTGCCACTGCCACTGTCTATGCTCAGGTTGGTTGGATTTTTGCTTGATATTTCTGAAAAGCACATCTGATCTTGTCACTGTCCAAGTTAAAATTTTTCTGTGGAGTAGGCTAAAGTCCAGGCTCCCTGACCTAACATAAAAGGACCTCCAAGATCCACTCCTATATGTTCACGTCCCCTTCTCTTACCATCCCTGTGTTTGTAAGTGCCAAAGTATTCCATGCACTCTCACACTAGGCATTTGTACATGCAACCCTCTTGACCCACAGCACACTTCTTTCCTACTTTCCCTTTTTAGGGAGTCTCACTGCCCTCCTGTGCCCTTCGGTGACACCCGTGCTTATTATTTCGGTCGTGGCAGTCACACGGTAGTAGCATTGGTGTAGCACTCTCACTAGACCGTAAGCTCCAGACAAAGTACGTGGCACCCAGCTAGCATTCTGCACATGATTAGAGAATCAAGAAAGTGTGGAGACTAATTGGATGTGGAGAAAATAAGGAAGAGAAAGAAGTTTAAAATGACTTCAAAATTTCAAGCCCAGATAACTAAAGGATGGTGCCACCTTTAACAAAAATCGATGTCCGAAAAGGACTGACTGTGAAAGGAAGATTTTAAATTTGGTTTTTGATATTTTGACTTTGTTATCAGAGTACAGTCACTAAGTGGAAATGTCCAGTAATTAGCTGGACATGAGGGATTCTTAGAGTTTAAAGACTTAAAAGGGCATTCAGTTCTTTTTTTTTCAGCCTGGTCCTTCAAAATCTAGTTTCAAAAGCCCCCTATCTGGTTGGCCCTGAATATGTCTGCCAACCTGGGAGAACAGCTGTTTTTATTTTATGTGGTGCATAGTAGTCCAACTGATGGAGTCTCTCCTGGCTAGCTGGTAGGTAACTCTGGAGTTCTGGGTCTGAATGTCCTGTGCTAAACCTGAATGGGCATTCTCCCTCAAGTGTATTTTGACCTGCATTGTTCTGTTGACTCTGTGGTATCAGCCCCAGAAGCATTTTACAAAAATAATAAGGTGTTTTGTTGTTGAGCTTTTATGGAGGTGTCCCTTTGACAAAATCAAGAGCATGGAAAAATGCCCTTTTTAAAATATCATTGAAAAGAGAGAACTTGATTCTGGATCTAAATGGCCTTCAGTTCAGGCTGAAATTACCAACTGTTGATATTGTAGACGTTGTTCACAGTAGCTGTCTTCCTAAGCAGTTGTCTCTTACAGGTTGCTGAATGACCATCATGATGATGCCTCCAAGTTTATCTGTCTTCTAGCAAAGCCCAGCTGCAATTCTCTAGAACAGGAGGATTTTATCCCTTTACTTCAGGTAATTTTCACTTCCTTCTAAAAGTGGGTTTTATTTTTTAGAGTTGCAGAGGTTTTTAAAATTTTTTCCACTGTAAGATATGTCAGTTGAGATATACAAATCTAGAAGTCAGATTTCTAGAAGAGTGGTTTTCAAGCTTGTTTTAGGAACAAAATCCTTTTGTTAAATGAAAATTAGCACAGAACACATAGTTTAAAACAGATAAGACAGGGCTATTCCCACTGAAGCAGAGGAGGGGGCACCACTCAGCCTCCCCCTTGCCCAACCACAGCAAACACTGAAACACCTTCTGAAACCAGATGTTTGGTCTGCTTGGCCTAGATGACCTATCTCCAACAAAAAGAGCCCACTTGAGGAGTATTCATATCTAGGCCTTCCAGTAAGAATCACTTACACGCCAATACTGGATCTGTTTTTACTGTAGCATTCTTCATAGCCTGATATATTACTTGTTAATATTCTTAATTTCATGTCTGAATATTTGGTTTTCCTAAGCAGATCACAAATTCCTTGAAGCTAAGGTTTGCCTTTCCTGTCTGTTGAATGCTCGTCATTGTTTTAGTTGTTCTAATAAATCCTTGTTGACTTGTTAGTGAGGATGCCTAAAGAGAGAAAAATAACATTGACATAGTTTTTTGGTTTGGGTTTTGTTTTAGTTGTATTCATGGCTACCATCATTTTTTTTTTGTAATTTTCTTGTTGAAATATAACATACACACACAGAAAAACACAAGTCATAAGTGTACCCACCAATCAATGAATTTTCACAATGTAAGCACATCTGGGTAACTAGCACCCAGATCAAGAAACAAACCTCACCAGTACCCCCAAAGCTCTTCATGCTCCCTCCCAGTCACTGCCACCCTATGGTTATCACTATTCTATGTCTAATACAATACATAACATCCAACATTACATATTCCTACTTAGGTTTTGTCAAATCACAAATATTCAGTATTTGAACTATATTGTTACTAAAACATTAGGTTTTTGTTGTTATAAGCTGTGTAATTTTATTTATTTTTTATTTATTTTTATTTATTTTTTTCATTTTAATTCCAGTATAGTTAACATACAGTGTTATATTAGTTTCAGGTGTATAATATAGTGATTCAACAATTGTGTACTCAGTGCTCATCACAGTAAGTGTAGACTTAAGTCTCTTTATCTGTTTCACCCATCCCCCACCTATCTCCCCTCTGGCAACCACCAGTTTGTTCTCTGTAGTTAAGTCTCTTTTATTTGTCTCTTTCTCCTTCTCTTTTATATTTTATATATATATAATTTTATTTTAATTTATTATGTTATGGTAGTCTTTTTTTTCTTTGTTCATTTGTTTTGTTTCTTAAACTCCACATAGGAGGGGCGCCTGGGTAGCATAGTTGGTTAAGTGTCCAACTCTTGGTTTCAGCTTGGGTTGTGATCCTGGGTTGTAGGATCGAGCCCCAACTTGGGCTCCGCATTCAACACAGAGTCTGTTTGGGAATCTCTCTCCCTCTCCCTCTGCATCCCCCACCCCATGCTTTCTAGTATGCACGTGCACTCTCTCTCAAAATAATCTTTTTTTAAAAATTACACATGAGTGAAATCATGTGGTATTTGTCATTCTGTGACTGACTTATTTCACTTAGCAATATACCCTCTAAGTCCATCCATGTAGTTCCAAATGGCAAGATTTCATTCTTTTTATGGCTGAATAATATTCCATTGTGTGTGTGTGTGTGTGTGTGTGTGTGTGTATACATATATACATATATATGTATACACACACACACACATATATATATATACCACTTCTTCTTTATCCATTCATCTACTGATGGACACTTGGGCTGCTCCCATAATTTGGCTATTATAAATAACGCTGCAATAAACATAGGGATGCATATATCTTTTTGAATTAGTGTTTTCATATTCTTTGGGTAAATACCCAGAAGTGGAATTACTAGATCATATGATAGTTCTATTTTTAACTTTTTGAGGAACCTCCATATTGTTTTCCACAGTGGCTGCACCATTTGGCATTCTCACCAACAGTGCACAAGGATTCCCTTTTCTCTACATCCCCACCAACACTTGTTATTGCTTATCTTTTTTATTTTAGCCATTCTGACAGGTGTGAGACAATATCTCACTTAGGTTTTACTTTGCATTTCCCTGATGATTGATGATGTTGAGTGTCTTTTCATGTGTCTGTTGGCCATGTGCATGTCTCTTTGGAGAAATGTCTGTTTAAAAACATTAGATTTTAATAGCAGTTCTCTCTCCACCCCTTACCTTTACCCCCACAATCCATTCTGGCCCTGCTCTGACTCTTACAAACTGCATCTTTTGGGTCCCCTTCCCTGGCTAGCTTCTGGTTGGGTCTGGCCAGTGGATTGTACTGCCAGGAGTGGGCATTTCTTCCCCAGTCTGCTTCAGCACAGCAACTGTCTCTGTATACTACAGCTTCTGCTGGATGGCCTCTTCTCCATAGTTCGAGTGCCTACCTTGCTCCTATAACTTTGTTCCTTGCCTTGTCCCTCTGGCTCTAGAGATTGTAAGGGTATCCTTCTGTTACTTGTTCCTGGTGCCTCACCATTCCCTGTGTTTTCCCTTTACCTGCCCATGACTTTACATGTAGTCCCTTCATGAAAGGTTCATATGGGTAAATTCTTTTTCCTCTGGGCACCCTATTCCTGACTGAGTTTTATTAGAAGTTTAATAAAACCACTGACAGGAATATAAATTAAGTCCATATCAAAAGAATTACAAACAATAACAAAACTATAATTATGAGTTAGTAGACATTTATATTTCATTTATATAGGAGAAATTCTATTTTTCTTTAACAAGATTTGTGGAGTCTTCAAGTAAAAGTTGACTGAATAGATACATTCTCCTCCCATTCTGTCCCAAACTCCTCTAAAGTGAAAGTATAGGAATTTAAAGGGAATAAACACATGAAAATAAATGGAATGGTAGAGAAGAATGGAAAAAAATTAATGTCAAGTGATTTCCAATTTCTTAAAAATAGAAAGTAGAAGCAGGCTAAGGAAACCACAGCCCAGAATGAGGAGCTGTTTATGGGCTACAGTAGAGACATGAGCTACTCTTCTCATTCTCTCAGCAGGATCCCAGAGCAGCTGTAAACTCAGGGTTGGCAGTTCTAATGGGAAGTATTAGAAATGAGGATTCATGGAAGGTTGGTATGTAGAACAATGGAACAGTTGACTCCCTACTTGGTTCCCAAAAGTAAAGTGCATCCTAGCATTTACTCACAAGCATAAGCAAAATAACAAACAATAAAGCGTGCTAAGACAAATTCCAATAGAGAAACATCCTAGATATACCTGGCCAGTAGTCCTCAGAACTATCAAGGTCATCAGAAACAAGGAAAGTTTGCAAAATTGTTACAGCCAAAAGGAGCCTAAGGAGATGTGACAGCTAAATGGAATATGAGATCCTGGAACAGAAAAAAGATACTAGGCAGAAACTAAGTAAATAAAGTATGGTCTCTCATAATAGTATCAATACATAATAATGTATCAATATTGATTTATTAACTATAACAAATGCTAATGTAATGCAGGGTATATGGGAACTCTATACTGTCTTACCAATTTTTCTTTAAAACTGTTCTAAAAAATTAAGTCTTTGTAAACAATAATTACTATATTCAGATGGATTATATAAAATAAGACCAGAATATTATGAAAACAGAAAGCTAATACCAGAAAGAGCTGTTACAATTTTAAAATGTGGGGGAGTCCTGGGTGGCTCAGTTGGTTAAGCATCCTACTCTTGATCTCAGGGTTGTGAGTTTAAGCCCCACATTGGGCTCCACACCCAGCATGGAGCCTACTTAAAAAAATTTTTTTTAAATGTAAGTACCAAAATTTAAAATTTCATCATAAGGCTTGGAAACTAATGTTTAGGATATCTCACAGGAAGGGAAAGAAAGCCAGAGAGAGGGAGAAGGAGGGAAGGAGGAGACATAGAGGACTAATTCAAGAATTTCAACAACTAACTGGATTCTGGAGAAGAAAGAAGAGAGAGAAGGAAATCATCACAGAAATAATACAGAATGGAGAGAATTCAAGGGACTGGGATGATAAGATGGGTACAAAGAGCTAGAACCTGGTAGGATTCCTTAGGATCCCTGTTTCCCTCCTTGGGGACATGCTTGTGTAACCAGCATATAATAAAAAATATAATTTGAGGGGCCTCTGGGTGGCTCAGTTGGTTGAGCGTCTGCCTTGGGCTCAGGTCATGATCCCGGGGTCCTGGGATCGAGCCCCGCATCGGGCTCCCTGCTCAGCAGGGAGTCTGCTTCTCCCTCTCCCCTGCCCCTGCTCATGCTCTCTCTCTCTCTCTCTCTCAAATAAATAAGTAAAAACTTAAAAAAAATAGAATTTGACACTCCCACACCAGCCTCTCATGCTCCCTCCAGTCCTGCCCACAGATTTAAAGATAATGATACAAAATACAAGTCTTTTGATTGAAAAAACCAAGTACAATGAGTAAAAGAAAGAAACATACATAAACATATCATCTCAAATTTTTAGAAAAACGCTGATGAAAACAAGATACTAAAAGCGTCCAGAGAGAAAAACCAAGTCCCTTTTTTGTTTTTTTTAAAAAAAACAGGTCCCTTTAATAAGAACAAAAATTGGGGTGGTATTAGATTCTCATTAGTAACTCCAGGGAAATGGATTTGAAATCAGATTTCCAATATCCTGCCAAGCTGTCAGTCAGATATGAGATTATAATAAAGACATTTAAAAACTCAGAAAGTTGGGGCGTCTGGGTGGCTCAGTCATTAAGCGTCTGCCTTCGGCTCAGGTCATGATCCCAGGGTCCTGGGATCGAGTCCCGCATCAGGCTCCCTGCTCAGTGGAGAGCCTGCTTCTCCCTCTCCCACTCCCCCTGCTTGTGTTCCCTCCCTCGCTGTCTCTCTCTGTCAAATAAATAAATAAAACCTTAAAAATAAATAAATAAAAACTCAGAAAGTTTATCTCCCTATTTTCTAGAGAGTTACTTGAACAGATACTGTATCAAATTAAGTAAACCAAGGGGCACCTGAGTGGCACAGTAGGTTAAGTGCCTGACTCTTGGTTTAGGCTCAGGTCATGATCTCAGGGTTGTGCGATCGAGCCCCAAATCAGATTAGACGCTCAGCGGAGAGTCCACTTGGGATTTTCTCTCCCATCTCCCTCTGCCCCTGCCCCCCCCACATGCATGCACGTGCACCTGCTCTCTCTCTTGCTCTTTCTCTCTCTAAAATAAATAAATCTTCAAAAAAAATTAAACCAAGAAAGAGGAATACATGAGATCCATGGAACAGTGGATTCAATCCAGAGAATCAGTGAAGGGAAGACCTTAGATGGCAACTGAAGAACAGCCAGTCCAGAATAGAAAAGGTGATGGGATTTCTCTGGGAAGAAGTTCTCCATAAAGGGGAATAGGGAGGGTGGAGCTATTCCATGCACTACTATTATATTTGAGAACAAGGAAACTGGGAGGGTATGCTTGTAGCACAGCATTCTATATGAACAAGTTTTAAAAAAGCAATTCAAAACTCCAAGAAAATCAAAAGAAAAAAAAAAACTGTGTAAGACAGTCATGATCTAAGCTTGAAGCAAACTGAAATATGGCATGATTACAAACAACTGATGGAGAATAAGAAAAGAAAGTCCATTTAACTTCAGTTCTCCTTTGAATGCTCAAGGGACATGATGTTGGACCAATAAGAAAGTAGGAACTTTCTCCAGGAATGGAAGCACTGGCAGGCTCCATTTTTCTTGCCTTCCTGCCTAGCTGGCCCAGTGTGGGTGGATACCAGTTCTGACACTCTCCATCTTCCTTGGTAGCACCACTCACCCCATTCTGGTGTTCCCTTGCAAACCTGCCCCAGCAGGCCCCCTCCAAAGTGGCTGCCACTATGCTACACCCAGCAGGCATCCTAGGCTAGGACTGGTACCCACCTCCAAAGCAGTTTCCACTACACCACACCTAGTGAGTGGCTTTAGCCTGGACCCATACCCTCCAAAAACTACTCCTACCCAGAGGGTCAGGGGCAGCCCTACCCACAGCAGTTGTGGCCCAGCCACAAAAGGAGGGAACATGCAGCCTACAGTCATCCCTGGAGACCCTGGTTCTGGTGATTAGGGTAGATTTTGCTTCTGGGCCCCACAGGATGCTTTCTACATAAGGCCACTGTTTCATGACCAGATGTAGCCGATTCACCTAAAACATAGAAACAAATAGAGTCAGACAAAATGAGGAGATAGGAATGAAAGAACAAGACAGAAAACAACCTCAGGAAAGAACTAAACCTCAGAAAAAGAACTAAAACAATATACCTAATAGGGAGTTCAAAATAATGGTCCTAAAAATGCTCATTGAACTACAGAGAAGAATGAATGAACACAGTGAAAACTTCAACAAGAGATAGAAAATGTTAAAAAGAACCAATCAGCTGAAGAACAATAACTGAAATGAAAAATACACTAGAGGGAATCAATAGCAGTTAGAGAATGCAGAAGAATAGATCAGTGATCTACAGAACAGGGTAGTGGAAATCATTCAAGCTGAACAGCAGAATGAAAAATTTTAAAATGAGGATAGTTTAAGGGACCTCTTAGATAACATCAGGCATACCAACATTTGCATTAGAGGGGTCGTAGAAGGAGAAGAAAGAGAAAGTAGCAGAAAACATATTTGAAGAAATAATAACTGAAGGGCACCTGGGTGGCTCAGTCATTAGGCATCTGCCTTTGGCTTATGATCCCGGGGTCCTGGGATCGAGCCCCACATCAGGCTTCCTGCTCAGCCAGGAGCCTGCTTCTCCCTCTCCCACTCCCCCTGCTTGTGTTCCCTCTCTAGCTGTTTCTCTTTCTCTGTCAAATAAATAAATAAAATCTTTAAAAATAATAATAATAATAACTGAAAACTTATTTAGCCTGGGGAAGAAAACAGACATCTGGGTCGAGGAACCACAGAGAGCCCCAAAGAGGTCCACACAAGTTACATAATAATTAAAATGTCAAAAATTAGAGGTAAAGAGAATCTTAAAAGCAGCAAGGGAAAAGCTACTAGTTACCTACAAGGGAACACCCATAAGACTATGAGCTGATTTTTCAGCAAAAATTTTGCAGGTCAGAAGGGAGTGGCATGATATATTTAAAGTGCTACAAGGAAAAAAAAAAAAAAAAACACAACCAAGAGTACTTTACCTAGCAAGGATATTTCAGAATTGAAGGAGAGATCAAGTTTCCTGGACAAGTAAAAGTTAAAGAAATTAATCACCAATAAACCAGCCTTACAAGAATTGTTCAGAGGACCTCTTTAAGTGTGTGTGTGTGTGGCGGTGGGGGAGGCCATAAGTAGAAGAAAATTATGAAAGAAAAAATATCTCACTGGTAAAAGTGAACATACAGTAAAGGTAGTGGCTCAACCACTTGTAAAGCTAGTATGAAGGTTAAAGGACAAGTAGTAAAATCAGCTACATATACAATAATTTGTTAAGGGATACACAAAATAAAAAGTTATAAAATAAAACATCAAATACATTTAAAACATGGGTGGGGGGTAGATTAATAATGTAGTGCTTTTAGAATGTGTTAGGACTTAAGTGACCATAAACTTGAAAGTCATCCAATCACAAGGGAAGACAGCAAGACAAGAAGAAAGGAACAAAGAATTAGGAAAAAAAAAAAAAAACAGAAAACAATTAACAGAATGGCAGTAAGTAGGGATGCCTGGGTGGCTCAGTCGGTTAAGCATCTACTTTCAGTTCGGGTCATGATCCCAGAGTCCTGGGATAGAGCCCCGCATCATGCTCCCTCCTCAGCAGAGAGCCTGCTTCTTCCTCTCCCTCTGCCTGCCACTCCCCCTGCTTGTGCACTCTCTCTCTCTCTCTCTCTCTCTGTCAAATAAATAAATAAAATCTTTAAAAAAAAAAAAAAAAAGAATGGCAGAAGTACATACCTGTCAATATTTACTTTAAATGTAAATGGACTAAATGCTCCAATCAAAAGACATGGGGTAACTGAAAGGATAAAAAAGCAAGACCTACTTATATGCTGCCTACAAGAGATTGACTTGTAAGTGAAGGGATAGAAAAAGATATCCCAAGCAAATAGAAACAAAAAGCTGGAGAGAAAAAAAAAAAAAGCTGGAATAGCCATACTTATCATCAGACAAAACAGACTTTAAAACAAAGACTGGGGGGCACCTGGGTGACTCAGTTGGTTAAGCATCTGACTCCTGACTTTAGCCCAGGTCATGATCCCAGGGTCATGAGGTTGAGCCCCATGTCAGGCTCTGCACTGAGTGTCAAATCTGCTTAAGATTCTCTCTCTCTCCCTCTGTCCCCCCTCCCACACACACATACATGCTCTTTCTCTAAAAAAAAAAAAAAAAAAAAAAAAGGCATTACATCATGATAAAAAGATCAATCCAATAGGAATATAACAACTATAAATATCTATGTACCTAACATAGGATAATATATAAATAGATGAAGCAAATATTGACAGACACAGAGGGAAGAATTGACAGTAATATAAAATTAGGGGGTTTTATTATTTTAAGCTTTTATTTAAATTCCCGTTAGGTGAGGCGCCTGGGTGGCTCAGTTGTTAAGCGTCTGCCTTCGGCTGAGGTCATGATCCCAGGGTCCTGGGATCGAGCTGTGCATTGGGTTCCCTGCTCAGCAGGAAGCCTGCTTCTCCCTCTCCCACTCCCCCTGCTTGTGTTCCCTCTCTGGCTATGTCTCTCTCTCTCTCAAATAAATAAATAAAATATTTTTTAAAAAATTTAAAAAATAAATTCCCATTAGTTAACATACAGTATAATATGATATTCAGGTGTAAAATATAGTGATTCAACACTTCATACAATACCCTGTGCTCATCAAAGCAAGTGCACTCCTTAATCCCCATCACCTATTTCACCCAACCAGCTCCCCTCTGGTAACCATCAGTTTGTTCTGTACAGTTAAGAGTCTGTTTCCTGGGGCACCTGGGTGGCTCAGTTGGTTAAGTGTCTGCCTTGGCTCAGGTCATGATTCTGGAGTTCCCGGATCAAGTCCCCTGTCGGGCTCCCTGCTTAGTGGGGAGTCTGCTTCTCCCTCTCGCTCTACTTCTCCCCCCACTTGTGCTCTCTCTCTCTCAAATAAATAAAATCTTTTTTTTTTTAAAGAGTCTGTTTCTTGTTTACCTCTTTTTTTTTCCTTTGCTCGTTTGTTTTGTTTCTTAAATTCTGCATATGAGTGAAATCATACGGTATTTGTCTTTCTCTGACTCACTTATTTCACTTAGCATAATACAATCTAGCTCCATCCATGTCATTGCAAATGGAAAGATTTCATTCTTTCTGTGACTGAGTAATATTCCATTGTATATATACACCACATTTTCTTTATCCATTCATCAGTCGATGGACACTTGGCTGTTTCCATAATTTAGCTATTGTAGGTAATTCTGCTATAAACATTAGGGTGCATGTATCCCTTTGAATTACTGTTTTTGTATCCTTTAGGTAAATACTTAGTAATACAATTGCAGGATGGTAGGGTAGCTCTATTCTTAACTGTTTGAGGAACCTCCATATTATTTTCCAGAGTGCCTGCACCAATTTGCATTCCCATCAACAGAGCAAGAGGGTTCCCCTTTCTCCACATCTTCGCCAATACCTGTTGTTTCTTGTGTTGTTAATTTTATCCATTCTGACAGGTGTGAAGTGATATCTCTCTGTAGTTTGGATTTGTAGTTCCTTGATGATAAGTGATGTTGAGCATCTTTTCATGTGCCTGTTGGCCATCTGTTTGGTCTTCTTTGGAAAAATGTTGTTCATGTCTCCTGCCCATTTTTTAATTGGGTTATTTGTTTTTTTGTGTGTTGAGTTTTATAAGTGCCTTATAGATTTTGGATACTAACCCTTTAGCAGACATGTCATTTGCAAATATCTTCTCCCATTCCATAGGTTGCCTTTTAGATTTGTTTATTTTTTCCCCCACTGTGTAGAAGCTTTTAATCTTTATGAAGACCCAATAGTTCATTTTTGCTTTTGTTTCCCTTGCCTCAGGAGACGTATGTAGTAAGAAGTTGCTACAGCTGATGTCACAGAGGTTACTGCCTGCGTTCTCCTCTAGTATTTTGATGGTTTCCTGTCTCACATTTAGGTCTTTTCATCCATTTTGAATTTATGTATGTGTATGGTGTAAGAAAGTGGTCCAGTTTCATTCTTCTGCATGTTGCTGTCCAGTTTTCCCAACACCATTTGTTGAAGAGACTGTCTTTTTTCCATTGGATATTCTTTCCTGCTTTGTCAAAGATTAATTGACCATACAGTTGTGGGTTCATTTCTGGATTTTCTGTTCTGTTCCACCGATCTATGTGCCTGTTTTTGTGCCAGGACCACACTCTGCTTTGTTAATATGATTTGAAGTCTGAAATTTTGATGCCTCCAGCTTTGCTTTTCTTGTTAGATTGCTTTGGCTATTTGGAGTCTTTTGTGGTTCCATACAAATTTTAGGATTGTTTGTTTCTAGCTCTGTGAAAAATGCTGGTGGTATTTTGATACAGATTTCATTAAATGTGTAGATTGCTTTGGGTAGTGTAGACATTTGAACAATATTTGTTCTTGCAATCCATGAGCATGGAGTATCTTTCCATTTCTTTGTGTCCTCTTCAATTTCTTTCATCAATGTTTTATAGTTTTCAGGGTACAGATCTTTCACCTCTTTAGTTAGGTTTATTCCTAGGTATCTTACGGTTTTTGGTGCAGTTATAAATGGTATTGATTTCTTGATTTCTCTGGCAATATATAGAAATGCAACAGATTTCTGTGTGTTGATTTTGTATCCTGCAGCTTTACTGAATTCATGTATCCATTCTAGCAATTTTTTGGTGGAGTCTTTTGGGTTTTCCACATAGAGTATCATGTCATCTGAAAATAGTGAAAGTTTGACTTCTTCCTTGCCAATTTGGATGCCTTTTATTTCTTTTTGTTGTCTGATTGCTGTGGCTAGGACTTCTAGTACTGTGTTAAATAACAGTGATGAGGGTAGACATCCCTTTCTTATTCCTGACTCTAGAGGAAGAGCTCTCAGTTTTTCCCCATTGAAGATGACACTAGCTGTGGGTTTTTCATATGTGGCCTTTATTATGTTAGGAGGTATGTTCCCTCTACCCCTACTTCGTTGAGGCTTTTTATCAAGAATGGGTGCTGTACTTTGTCAAATGCTTTTCTGCATTTATTGAGAGGATCATATGGTTCTTGTCCTTTCTTTTATTAATGTGGTCTATCACGTTGATTGATTTGCAAATATTGAATCACCCTTGCAACCCAGGAATAAATGCCACTTGATCGTGGTGAATGATTACTTTTAATGTACTGTGGGATTTGATTTGCTAGTATTTAGTTGAGAATTTTTGCATCCATATTCATCAGGGATATTCTCTTTTTTAGTGGGGTATTTGCCTGGTTTTGGAATTGGGGTAATGCTGACCTTATAGAATGAGTTTGGAAGTTTTCCTTCCATTTCTATTTTTTTAATAGTTTGAGAAGAATAGGTATTATTAACTTTATATGTTCCTAGGAATTTATTTCTGCCAGATTGCCCAATATGTTGGCATACAGTTTTTCATATTATTCTCTTATAATTGTATTTCTGTGGTGTTGGTTGTTATTTCTCCTCTCTCATGGGTGATTTTATTTATTTTGGTCCTTTCTCTTCCTCTTTTTGATAAGTCTGGATAGGGGATTATCAACTTTATCAACTTTTTCAAAGAACCAGCTCCTGGTTTCACTGATCTATTCTAGTGGGCTTTTTGTTTGTTTGTTTCTATATCATTCATTTCTGCTCTAATCCTTATTTTGCCCTTCTTCTGCTGACTTTAAGTTTCATTTATTGTTGTTTCCCTAGCTCCTTTAGGTGTAAGGTTAGGTTGTGTATTTGAGATTTTTCTTGCTTCTTAAGGTAGGCCTGTATTGCTATATACTTCCTTCTTATTACTCCTTTTGCTGCATCCCAAAGGTTTTGGACCTTCATGTTTTCATCTTCATTTGTTTCATGTATTTTTTTATTTCTTCTTTAATTTCCTGGTTGACCCATTCATTCTTTAGTAAGATGTTCTTTAACCTCCATGTATTTGTGGTCTTTCCAAATTTTTTCTTGTGATTAACTTCAAGTTTCATAGCATTGTGATTGGAAAATATGCATGGTATGATCTCAATCTTTTTGGACTTGTTGACACTTTATTTGTAACCTAGTATGTAATTGTTCTGGAGAATGTCCCATTTGCCCTTGAAAAGAATGTGTATTCTGCTGCTTTAGGATGGAATGTTCTGAATATATCTGTTAAGTCCATCTGGTCCAGTGTGTCATTCAAAGCCATTGTTTCTTTGTTGATTTTCTGCTTAGATGATCTGTCCATTGACATAAGTGGGATGTTAAAGTCTCCTACAATTATTGATTATTATGAATGAGTTCCTTTTATGTTTGTTATTAATTGTCTTATATATTTGGGTGCTCCCATGTTGGGGGCATAAACATTTACATTTGTTAGACCTTCTTGTTCGATAGACCCCTTTATTATGTGTAGTGCCCTTCTTTATCTCTTGTTACAGTCTTTGGTTTAAAATCTAGTTTGTCTGATATAAATATGGCTACTCCTGCTTTTTTTTTTTTTTCCGGCTTTCTTTTGATGTCCGTTTGCATGATAAATGTTTCTCCATCCCCTCACTTTCAATCTGGAGGTGTTTTAGTCTAAAATGAGTCTCTTGTAGGCAGCGTATAGATGGGGCTTGTTTTTTTATCCATTCTAACACCCTGTGTCTTTTGATTGGAGCATTTAGTCCATTTACATTCAGAGTAATTATTGATAGGTAAGAATTAGTGCCATTGTATTTCCTGTAAAGTCAGTGTTTCTGGAGGTTTTCTCCGTTCCTTTTTAGTCTTTGTCACTTTTGGCCTTTCTTCCCCACTCAGAGTCCCCTCTAATATTTCTTGCAGAGCTGGTTTAGTGGTCACAAACTCCTTTAGTTTTTGTTTGTCTGGGAAACTCTATCTCTCCATCTATCCGGAATGGTAGCCTTGCTGAATATTCTTGGACGCAGATTTTTCCCATTCAGCACCTTGAGTATATCTTGCCACTCCCTTCTGGCTTGCCAAGTTTCTGTTGAGAAATCTCCAGTGAACTTATGGGTTTTCCCTGGTAAGTTAAGGACTTATTTTGTGTTACTGCTTGTAAGATTTTCTTTTAAGTGGGCTCCACATGGGGCTTGAACTCACGACCCTGAGATCAAGACCAGAGCTAAGATCAACAGTCAGATGCCAATTATATCTCTTGCTCCTGAAAATAATGGCCTTATGAAGAAGAGGTCATGTAGTGCCCAGAGCCTGGTGCTTCAGGGAGTGTCTCCAGTATGTGCTGCGTGTGCTCTGCTGTTGTGTTCTGGCTGCTCTGTCCTTCAGGCCAGTTGCCTGCAGAGGCTCTCCTTGCCTGCTCTGGGCAGTGTTTGGTCCTGGGCCTGAATGTGGTGAGTTTTAACTAGGTGTGCTCTGGTCTGCTTTTGCAATGAGACCTGACACCAATTCCACCAGAACTGAGGCTCTGTAGAACTCTCTGGTCAGGAGATATGGTTTGGGCAGGGGTTTGTACTGGTCTCCTGGGGGAGGGGCTTGCTGTGCTGGACTGAGGCAAGTTGACCGAGGGGCAAGTCCCACCAGAAGCAAAGGGGAGTGGGGCTTCGTGTAAGCAAGTTAGGCAGCCAGTAGTAGCACTTTCCTGCTTCCCACAGGTGCCTCTGTGTTATGCTGAGGGGCAGGGGAGAAAAATGGTGCCAGCCAGCTCCTTCGTTCCTGAAGAGGTGTCTCCATGAATGCTGCCTCTCAAGTACATGCTCCGAGAAGAGTGAATAATCTCCCCAATGTGTGGCCCAGGTGTTCTTCAGATCACTCTTTCCATGCTGTGTACCCTCAGGTTGTTTGTCTGCTTTCTCTCCAGGAGCAGTACATTTTCTATTGGCCTCTATCCTAGCCAAGCCCTCTGGCCTTTAAAACTCCAGGGTTTGAGTCCCACTCTTGTAAGAACTCACAGAATTTAGCCCCTCTTCGTCTTCCAAGCCAATGGCTTTGAGGAAACATTCTCCTTGTGCATTCTCCAGTGTGCTCCTCTCTCTCTCACCCTTCTCTGCAACCACGGCTCCCTCCCCTCTGCAGTACCTGCGATCTGCTTCTCCCTGAAACCATGTCTCTGCACTTCCTACCATCTTCGATGTGGCCTCCTCTCTCCCTTTAGTTGTGGAGTTCTGCCAATCTTCAGGTCACTTTCTGGGGTATTTAGGATGATTTAGTAGTTATCTAGTTGTGTTCGTGGGATGAGACAAGCCTAGGATTCTCCTACTCCACTGCCATCTTCTTTTCTTGCTCTAATTTCTCTTAAAAATAGTAGGGGATTTTAACACCCCACTTATATCAATGGATAGATCATCCAGACAGAAAATCAATAAGCAAGCAGTGACCTTAAGCAACACATTAGACCAGATGGACTTAACAGATAAACACAGAACATTCCATCAAAAAACAGAATACACATTCTATTCAAGTGCACATGGAACATTCTTCAGGATAGATCACATTAGGCCACAAAACGAGTCTCAGTAAATTTAGGAAAATTGAAATCATATCAAGCATTTTTTCCAACCACAATGGTATGAAACTAGAAATCAATTACAAGAAAAAGTTATAAGACCCATCTATATGCAGCCCACAAGAGACTCACTACAGATCCGAAGACACATACAGACTTAAAAAATACAAACACATGCAGGCTAAGCACCTTGCTACTAAATAACGAGTCAGTGAGGAAATCAAAGAGGAAATTTAAAAATACCTTGAGACAAATGAAAATGGAAACACAACGTCAGAAATCTGTTGCACAGGGCAAAAGCAGTTCTAAGATGGAAGTTTATGATATAGGCCTGTCCTAAGAAACGAAAAATTTCAAATGAACATTATAACTTTACACCTAAAGAAACTAGAAAAAGAACAAAAAACAAAGTTAGTAGAAGGAAGGAAATAATAAAGATAAGAGTGGAAATAAATGAAATAGAGATCAAAAAATGAAAGAAAACCAATGAAAATAAGTTTTGCTACATGCAAAAGAATGAAGTTAGACTATCTTGTACCATATACAAAAATAAACCCCAAATGGATTAAAAACCTAAATGTAAGTCATGAGAGTATAAAACTCCTAAAAGAAAACATAAGCAGTAAATTCTTGGACATAAATCTTAGCAGTATTATTTTGGATCTGTCTCCTCAAGCAAGGGCAACAAATGCAGAAATAGTTGGGACTATATCAAAGTAAAAAGCTTTACACTGTGAAGGAAACCATCAAAGGAAACCATTCAACAAAATGAAAAGGCGACCTACTGAATGGGAGAAGATATTTGCAAATGATATGTCCAATAGAAGGTTAATATTCAAAATATATAAAGAACTCCTACAACTCAACACCCATTTAAAAAAAGGGGGGGTGGGCACTTGAGTGGCTCAGTCGGTTAAGCAGCTGCCTTTGGGTCAGGTCATGATCTCAGGGTCCTGGGATTGAGTCCTGCATCGGGTTCCCTGCTCCGCAGGGAGCCTGCTTCTCCCTCTCCTTCTGCCGCTCCCCCTGCCTGTGCTCTCTCACTCTCTCTATCAAATAAATTAATCAATAAAAAAATGGGGGGTGCCTGGGTGGCTCAGTTGGTTAAGCATCTGCCTTTGGCTCAGGTCATGATCCCAGAGTCCTAGGATTGAGCCCCACATCAGGCTCCCTGCTCAGTGGGGAGTCTGCTTCTCCCTCTGCCCCTCACCCCGTTCATGTTCTCTCTCTTCTCGTGCCTGCTCTCTCTCTCTCTCAAATAAATAAATAAAATCTTTTTTTAAAAAATGGGCAGAGGACCTGAAAAGACACTTTTCCAAAAAAGACATACAGATGGCCAACAGACACATGAAAAGATGCTCAACATCATTCATTAGGAAAATGCAAATCAAAACCATAATGAGATACCACCTCACACCTGCCAGAATGGCTAGTATCAAAAAGATAAGAAATAACAAGTGTTGACAAGGATATGGAGAAAACAGAACCCTGGGCACTATTGGTGGTAAATTAGTAAATGTAAATTGGTGCTGCCATCATGGAAAACAATATGGAGTTTCCTTAAAAAATTAAAAATAGAAATACCATACGATCCAGTGATTCCACTTCTGGGTATTTTTCCAAAGAAAATGAAAACTCTAATTCAAAAAGATATATGCATTCCTATGTTCACTGCAGCATTATTTACAATAGCCAACATATGGAAGCAACCTAGTGTCCATCAATAGATGAGTGAGTAAACAAGATGTAGTATATATGAACAATTGAATATTACTCAGCCATAAAAAGGAATGGAATCTTGCCATTTACAACAACACAGATGGACCTGGAGAGTGAAATGTCAGACAAAGAAAATGATTTCACTTATATGTGGTCTCTAAAAAACAAAACAAACATACTCATAATGAACAAACTGGTGGTTGCCAGAGGGCAGGTGGTTGGAGAGATTGGCAAAATAGGTGAACAGGATTAAGATGTACAAACTTCCAGTTACAAAATAAGTTAAGTCCCAGTGATGTAAAGTACAGCATAGGGAATATAGTCAATAATGTTTTAATAACTTTGTATGGTGGCAGATGATAACTAGACTTACTGTGGTCATTTGTAATATATATAAATGTTGAATCACTGCTGTACACCTGAAACTAATATAATAGTGTATGTCAGCTATACTTCAGTTAAAAAAAAAAATCAGGCAAGAAATACAAAACAGTGGTTTTCAAGATGCTGGATATCTGGCAACAAAAGATAGTGATTGCTGAGAGACAGAAAGCAAACAAGGTCAGCCTTATGATTGTCTCAGGTTACTGCCTTGGGAGAGTTCCCAAGCCACAGTGTGGGAATGGGGACTCCAGGCAGAGTCCATCAGACTCCCTGATTTTAGGAGGCAGAGGTGAAGAGCTAGATGACCAGGGTGGCTAGAATACTTGGGACAGAGTACCAGCGAGAAAGCTCCAGACATCTTTAGAACTCCTCAACGAGTATTCAGCAGAATACTGATCAACAGATGTATGTGGGGAAAGTAACCAAAGCTAAAGAAAGTACTATCCATGATTAGAGGGAGCAGTATAGTACCTGTCAGTCACACAGGCCCAGGGATAGTATTTGTCCCTACCAGCCAGACTGGAAAACTTCATAGTGCACAGGACTTTGGGTGGAGTACTCTTGGGAGTCTTGCTTCAGTAATGGAGAATAATTAACCCTAAATTAAGCATTGCTAGGTCCTGCCTAACCAATTTAGAAAGCAAGACCTACAAGGATAAAAGGGTTTTCAAGTGACTTAACAGCATTCCAGAACAAAGTTTGAGAATATTTATAAGAACATAAAAATATCCAGCATTCAACCAGGTGAAATTTGTAATAGTTGATGTCATCAGGCATGCAAAGAAGCAGAAAAATACAACAGATAATACGGAAAAAAAAGATCAGTTGAAACTGACCCAGATGTTAGAATTAGACGAGTACATTAAAACAGCTTTCATAGCTGAATTCCATCTACCCAAAAAGTTAAGACATGGAAGACATATATTTTAAAAAACCCAAGTTGAACTCGTAGAGCTGAAAACTAAGGTGTCTGGGGTGCAAAATACACCAGATTGGATTAACAGCAGATTAAACATTGCAAGTGAAATGACTAGTGAATTTGAAGACAGAATAGAAACTATCCAAAATGAGAAATGGAGGGCGCCTGGGTGGCTCAGATGGTTAGGCGTCTGCCTTCGGCTCAGGTCATGATCCCAGGGTCCTGGGATCAAGTCCCGCATCAGGCTCCCTGCTCCGTGGGAGCCTGCTTCTCCCCCTGCCTCTCTCTCTCTCTCTCTCTATCTCTGTCTCTCATGAATAAATAAATAAAATCTTTAAAAAAAAAATGAGAAATGGAGACACAAAGAAAGGAAGAAAAATATAAAGAGCATCCATGAGCTTTGGGACATAACTTAAAGCAAACTAATGGGAGAGGTGGGGGGATTTAAAATAAAGAATTTGTCACCTCTTTGTCCCAAGTTCCTAGGACGGAGCTGTTAAACCCTTAGAATTTCCCAAATGATAAGAACATCTTTGTTTTTCACAGCAGGCTCCTGGGACCATGCCTGAGTTTTTATTAACGAGGTGACTCATTAATGGTGGGTCCCTGGATAGTTTCAGAGTGGGGACTTATTGTGCCAAAAAGGCCAACCACATGATTAGAGGTTAGGTTTTTCAGCCAGGTGTTACCAACCTGACCTCCAAGGAGGAGATGGAGCCTGGAAATTGAATTCAGTCATATGGACAGTGATTTAATCAAGCATGCCTACCTAATGAAACCCAATAAAATCTCTGGACACTGAAGCACAATGAGGAGCTGGGAGGGTGCCATGCCCTAAGAATAGAAGCTTTGTGTCTCAGACCTTCCCACTTTTTCCTCTGCATCTCTTGTTTGGCTGGTCCTGACTTGTAGCCTTTATAATAGAATAGTAATCATAATGTAGCACTTGCCTCATTTCTGTGGGTCTCTCAGGCAAATTGTTAAACCTAAGGGGACGGTGGAAACCCCCAAATTTATAGTCAGTTGGTCAAAAATGTGGATGGCCTAGGAACCCCGGAGTTAATGGCTGGTGTCTGGAGTGAGACAAGTCTTGTGAAGGACTGTGCCCCTAACCTGTGAAATCAGTACCAATTCTGGATAGTTAGTGCTGGAATTGCATTGCAGGGGGACAGAAAAATTATTTGATGAGATAATAGCCCCGGATTTTCTATATTTGATAAAAACCATAAGCTCAAACCCAAGATAATCAATAAGCTCAAAGACAAGAAACACAAAAAAATACTATACCAAGTCACCTCCACAATAAATTTGTTCAAAACCAGTAATAAAGAGAAAATTTGAATAGCAGCCAGAGAAAATAGTCACATTTCATAAAGTGGAACAAAGATGAAGATAACAGTAGATTTCATGTTGGAAATAGTCCAAGTCAGAAACATTGGAGCAACATCTTTAAAGTACTCAAAGAAAATAGGCTATCAACTTAGAGCATCATACCCAGTGAAAATATCTTTCAAAAATGAAGGTGAATTAAAGATTTTTTTGGACATAGAAAAGCTGAAAGAATATCACCAGCAGAAATGCAGTACAAGAAATGTGTTTGGGTTGGGGGGAAAGTTGTTCAGTCAAGGAAGAAAATAATGCCAGATAGAAATACAAATTTACATAAAGGAAAGAAAAGCTCCAGAAATGGTAACTAAATGGATAAATGTATATAATTTTTTATTATTCGGATCTCTTCAGAAGATAACTGTTTAAACAAAACTATCAACAGTGTTTTGTGATGATTATAACATATGCCTAAGTACAATTTGACAACAATAGCATAAAGGCCAGGAGAAGAAAAATGGAAGTATACTATTGTATGGTTCACATATTATCCATGAAGTGGTCTAATACTACTTGGAAATAGGTTGTAGTAAGTTAAAGATATGTGCTGTACTCTCTGACACAACCACTGAAATAACAGTTATAGCTAAAAGGCCAAAAACAGTTTAAATAAAATAGAAGTTATAAAGAATACTCAGTAAACTCAAAAGGAGGCAGGAAAGGAAGAAAAAAGGGGAACAAAGAATGGATGGGACAAACAAGATGATAGACCTAAACCTAACCATATCAATACCAATAACACATTAAATATAAGTGATGTGAATACTCTCAAAAGGCAAAGATTAGACAAAAAAGCAAGACCCAAATATATGTTGCCTGAAAGAAATGTACTTTAATTATAAAGACACAAATAAATTAAAAGTAAAAGAAGAAAAAAGATACAGCATGCTAACACTAATCAAAAGAAAGCTCTTACAAATAAATGGAAAGACATATTGTGTTCATGGATTGAAAGACTTAACATTGTTAAATGCCCAGTCAACCCAGAACAGTCTATATAGATCAGTTCAAGTTCTGTCAAAATCCAAATGGTCCCCTTCTCCCATCCCCTGGCAACCCCATTCTGTTCTCTGCTTCTGTGAGTCTATTTGGGATACCTCATATAAGTTGAATCATGAAGATGTTGTTCAATGGATATAGTTTTAGTTACATAAGACAAATAAGTTCTAGATATCTGTTGTACAATGTAGTGCATATAGTTAACAGTGCTATATTGTGCAACTTAAAATTTGTTAAGAGGGTAGATCTCATGTTAAGTATTCTTACCAAAACAAACAAACAGATCAAAGAAAAAAAAAAGGCACAAGGAAACTTGGAGGTGCTGAGTATGTTATTACCTTAATCGTGGTGATGGTTTCCTGGATATACACATATGTCCAAATTCATCAATCTGTATATATTAAATACGTACAATTTTTTGTATATTGCTTATTCCCCAGTAAAGTTTAAAATACCAATGGCGTTTTTTGCAGAAATATAAAAAACAATTATAAAATTCATATGGAATTTCAAAGGGCCTAGAATAGCCAAAACAGTCCTGAGAAAGGAGAACAAAGCTGGAAGCTTCACACATCATAACTTCCAAGTAAATTACAAAGCTACAGATTCTTGCATATATACACCAGTGATTTGCAGCATAGGTGCCAAGATTACACAGTAGGGAAAGGATGGTCTCGTCAACAAATGGTGTTGGGAAAATTGGATATTTTGTACACACCATATACAAAAATGAACTCAAAAGGGATTAAAGACCTAATCCGAAGACCTGAAACTATAAAATTCCTAGAAGAAAACAGAGGGGGAAATCGTCATGGCCTTTGGTTTGGGCAATGGATACGACCAAAAAAGCAGAGGCAGCAAAATCAAAACTAGACAAAAGGGACTATATCAAACTTTAAAACTTCTGGACAGCAAAGGAAAGAGCGTAGTAAAAGGCAGTCTATAGAATGGAAAAAAATACTTGCAAACACACCTGATAAGGTGTCAATATCTAGAATATATAAAGAACTACAACTCAATAAGAACAGCAATAAAAATAACCAGATTTTTAAATGGTCAGGGACTTGAATAGACATTTCTCCAAAGATGAAATGTCTAACAAGCATATGAGGAGATGTTCAACATCAGTAAAAATAAATAAATAAGCAGGGGAATGCAAATCAAGTCACAGTGAAATACCACCTCACACCTGTTAGAATGGATACTGTTTAAAAAAAAGAAGTGTTGGTGAGGATGTGGAGAAATTGGAACGTTTACACACTGATGGCTGGAATGTAAAAGGGTATAACTTCTATGGAAAATGGTATGGAAGTTCCTCAAAAAATTTAAAATAGAGCTACCATATGACCCAGCAATACTACTGTGGGGTATATATCCAGAAGAATGGAAAACAATCTCAAAGAGATATTTGTATTCCCATGTTCATTGAACATTATTCACAATAGCCAAGAAGTAAAAGCAACCTAAATGTCCATCAGTAGATGGACAGATAAAGAAAATGTGGTATATACATATAATGGAATATTATTCTGCCTTTAAAACAAAAGGAAACTCTGTTACATGCAACAACATGGATAAACTTTGAGGACATTATGCTAAGTGAAATAAGCCAGTCACAAAAAGACAGATACTGTACTATTCCACTTATATGAAGTATCTAAAGTAGTCAAACTCCTAGGAAGAAGAGAGGCAGTTGCCAGAGCCTGGGGGGAGGTTGTATGGGGAGTTGTTGTTTGGTGGGAAGGGAGTTTCGATCATTCGGGATTGGGGTGGGAGGGGTCTGTTGTACAACAGTGTGCAAGTTGTTGACAGTATTTTACTGTACACTCAGAAATTGTTGGATGAATTTTATGTTATATGGGGTTTTTTGCTGCAAAAAGAAAAGAAAACTGGGTGGCTATATTAATATCAGACAAAGTAGTTTTTAAAGCACATAATATTGCTAGGTAAAGATAAAGGGGTCAGTTCATCAAGAATATAACAATTCATGAAGAATGTAACAAAAATGATAAAGGGATCAATTCATCAAGAATATAACAATTCATAAAGAATATAACAACATGGGGCGCCTGGGTGGCTCAGTCAGTTAAGTGACTGCCTTCAGCTCAGGTCATGATCCTGGAGTCCCGGGATCAAGTCCCGCATCGGGCTCCCTGCTCGGCAGGAGGCCTGCTTCTCCCTCTCCGACTCCCCCTGTTTCTGTTCTCTCTCTCGCTGTCTCTCTGTCAAATAAATAAAGTCTTAAAAAAAAAAAGAATATAATAACATGACAATTTTTTTTAAAGATTTTATTTGAGAGAGAGAGAATGAGAGATAGAAAGCACAAGAGGGAAGAGGGTCAGAGGGAGAAGCAGACTCCCTGCTGAGCAGGGAGCCCGATGCCGGACTCGATCCTGGGACTCCAGGATCATGACCTGAGCCGAAGGCAGATGCTTAACCGACTGAGCCACCCAGGCACCCATAACATGACAATTCCAAATGTTTGTGCACCTTGTAACAGACTTTCAAAATGTGTGAAGCAAAATCTGATAGAACTTCAAGGATACATTCAAGTCATAATTGTAGATTTCCATGTGCTGTTCTCAATAATGAACAAGTTGAGAAAAGATCAGTAAGGATGTAGAACACTTGAACAACACTATCAACCAACTTGACCGAATTGACATTTATATTACACTTTATCAAACAACAGTAGAATACACATTCCTTTAACATGTACACAGAATATTTACCAAGATAGACCATATTCTGGGCCATAGAAAATCTCAATAAAAATTTAAAAGTTAGCTCTTAAAGTATCTCTTTGACTTGAATGGAATTAAAGTAGAAATAATAAAAGATCTCTGAAAATTTTTCAAGTATTTGATAACTAAATAACACTTTTAAATAACCCATGAGTCAGAGAAGTCAAAAGGAAAATTAAGAAATATCTTGAACTGAATGAAAGTGAAAACACAGCATGTCAAAATTCATGAGATGCTGCTAAAGCTGTATTTAATAAGTGAGCTTAGCAAGTTTACAGATAACATGATTAGTCTACAAAATCAATTTTCTTCTATATACTAGCAACAAACAATTCAAAATTGAAATTTGAAAAATACCATTTATAATACCACCCCCGAATATTAAATGCTTAGCAAGTTTACAGATAACATGATTAGTCTACAAAATCAATTTTCTTCTATATACTAGCAACAAACAATTCAAAATTGAAATTTGAAAAATACCATTTATAATACCACCCCCGAATATTAAATACCACCCCTTTTATCAGATGAATCTGATAAAAGATGTGCAAGACCTGCACACAAAGTACAGCAAAACATTGCTGAGAGAACTTAAAATAAGATTTATATAAATGGAGAGAGAGGTCTTCTTTATGGGTAGGAGAACTCAATATTGTTAAGATGTCAGTTCTACATTAGCTTTGACTCTTAGAACCATAATAATGTGCAAATACTCTCCCTCCAAGAAATAAGTAATGAATTAAAATCAACCTGGACCTGTGGGAAAGAAACTCAGAATAAAATAATCAACAGTAACAAATGAACTGAACTGTACTCTAACTGCATTAAGGAGAATAAAGGAACAACAGGAGAGAGCTAACCTGAGTAACCTTGGAAAGTACTATTTTAACTGGATACTGTAAGACCAGAGACAAAAGGAACTATACACTAATACTATACTCTGTTTAGTAAATTTGTTTCTCAATGGGATATAGGTTGGTGATTCTGTTAAAGTTACAAAGGAAAGGGAGAAGTTTAGACTGAACCTTGTGTATAGTATTAGAATCCATTCTCTACATGATTACATAGTTTTTAGTATGTACAGATAAATATAGAAATAGAAATAAAAATGTGTATGCTTGGATTAGTATAAAGGAGTTCCCCCCACCTGTGTATGCAGTTTCAGTTATTCATGGTCAACTGCAGTCTAGAAGCAGATGATCCTCCTTCTGACATAACATTAGAAGATCAATAGTAACCCAAGGCTACCTCACAATGCCTACTCCATTCACCTCACTTCATCTCATCATGTAGACATTTCTCATCTCATATCATCACAAGAAGTAAAAGGGTGAGTACAGTACAACGAAATATTTTGAGAGAGAAATCACATTCATATAACTTTTATTATAGTATATTGTAATTACTCTATTTTAATATTGTTATTGTTAATCTCTTACTGTGCCTAATTTATAAATTAAACTTTATCATATGTTTAGGAAAAAACATTGTATATATATAGGGTTCAGAACTGTTTGCAATTTCAGGCGTCCACTAGGAGTCTTGGAACATATTCCCTGCAGATAAGGGGGACTGCTGTACATACAAGTATTCCTAGTTCTTCCTGCCAAGAGGGTCCAGGAGCAATGACACCCTAATGGTAATAAGCACACCTAGCATCCAGATTTCTAAGTGTTTTTTAAATACCATTTCCAATAAAGGAACCAGGGCTATTTGTGGGGGTGGGGGAGGTAGATTCCAGGGCTGGAACGATGAAAATATAAGATGGTACCATCTTGTGATACCAGAAAATACAAAAGTGCTCACAAAAGGATAGGGCATGTCAAGAGGACACAGAGGCCAACCTGATAGAGTTCCAATGGCCAGAGCAAGATCAATTTGAGCAACAAAATAAATAATGATAGTGTTGGATTATAACCCTTAGAATAAAATAAATACCCATGAGTCTGTACTGATACGAATTGAACATATAAATATGTGAGAGAGGAGGAACAGCTCTTCCTTACAGAAGAATTCCAGTTATTAAATGTAGAAAGAATGAGAGAAATACAAAATCACTATTAGATAAGCACCACAGTATAAATATCACAGTCAGGTTCCACAAATGACTGCTGAAATCAGGGGCGCCTGGGTGGCTCAGTCAGTTAAGTGTCTGCCTTCGTTCAGGTCATGATCTCAGGGTCCTGGGATGGAGCCCAGCATCAGGCTCCCTGCTAAGTGGGGCATCTGCTTCTCCCTCTTTCTCTGCCCTTCCCCCCTGCTTGTGATACCTCTCTCACTCTCAAATAAATAAAATCTTTATTTTAAAAAATGCTGAAATCTGTGGGCAAAAATTTGCAGAGTTTCAAAGTATATCCCCCCTCCACAATATTTATTAATTATTAAGGGAGAATAATAACTATATGGTGGTGAACCCAGAAGTCACCATTTCAGCCAAGCGTGATCAAAGTTAACTCTACAAGATAAAAGACATACTGATATCACATACTCTTATATGACTGTAAAGCACACAATACCACTTATGTGGTATACCTGCCAAAAATGTATAATCTTAATCTAATCATGAGAAAACATCAGACAAAACCATGTTGAGAGACAGTCTACAGAATAACTGACTAGAACTCATTAAGAGTGTCAAAATCATGAGGTGTGCCTAGGTGCTCAGTTGGTTAAGTTATCTGACTCTTGATTTCGGCTGAGGTCATGATGTCAAAGCCATGAGATCAAGCCTCGCATCAGGCTCCATGCTGAGCATGAAGCCTGCTTGGGATTCTCTCTCTCCCTCTCCCCACTGATGCTCTCTCTCTCAAAAAAAAAAAAAAAAAAGGCGTATTTCATGATTATGAAATACAAGACTAAGTAACTATTGAAGATTGGGAGAGACCAGTGAGGCACAAGAACTAAATGCATCAACAAAAGGCAACCTGTGGAATGGGAGAAGATATTTGCAAATGACTTATCAGATAAAGGGCTAGTATCCAAAATCTATAAAAAACTTACCAAATACAACACCCAAGAAACAGAAAATCCAGTCAAGAAAGGGGCAGAAGACGTAAACAGACATTTCTCCAAAGAAGACATACAAATGGCCAACAGACACATGGAAAAATGCTCAACATCACTCCTCATCAGAGAAATACAAATCAAAACCACAATGAGATACCACCTCATACTGATCAAAATGGCGAAAACTAACAACTCAGGAAGCAACCGATGTTGGTGAGGATGCGGAGAAAGGGCAACCCTCTTACACTGTTGGTGGGAATGCAAGCTAGTGCAACCACTCTGGAAAACGTATGGAGGTTCCTCAAAAAGTTAAAAATAGAGCTACCCTGCGACCCAGCAATTGCACTACTAGGTATTTACCCAAAGGATACAAAAATACCGATTCAAAGGGGTACATGCACCCCGATGTTTATAGCAGCAACGTCCACAGTAGCCAAAATATGGAAAGAGCTCAGATGTCCATTGACAGATAAGGAAGAAGTGGTACACACACACACACACACACACACACACACACACACACACACACACACACACACACACACACACACACACACACACACAGTGGAATGCTACTCAGCCATCAAAAAGAATGAAATCTTACCATTTGTAATGACATGGATGGAATTAGAGGGTATTATGCTAAGTGAAATAAGTCAGTCAGAGACAAATACTATATGATTTCATTCACATGTGGAATTTAAGAAACAAAACAGTTGGGGCACCTGAGTGGCTCAGATGGTTAAACGTCTGCATTCGACTCAGGTCATGATCCCAGGGTCCTGGGATCAAGCCCTGCATCGGGCTCCCTGCATGGCGGAGAGCCTGCTTCTCCCTCTCCTTCTACTGCTCCCCCTGCTTGTGCTCTCTCGCTGTCTCTGTCAAATAAATAAATAAAATCTTTAAAAAAAAAAAAAAGGAAAACAAAACAGATGAACATAGGGGAAGGGAAGATAAGATAAAAACAGGGAGGCAAACTGTAAAAGACTCTTAACTATAGGAAACAAACAGGGTTGCTCAAGGGGAGGCGGATAGGAGGATGGGGTAATTGGGTGATGGGCATTAAGGAGGACACTTGATGTAATGAGCACTGGGTGTTATATGCAACTGATGAATCACTAAATTCTACCCCTGAAACTAATAATACACTATATGTTAACTAAATTGAATTTAAAGCATTTTTTAAAATATTTTATTTATTCATTTGATACACAGAGATACAGAGAGAGAGAGCATGAGCAGGGGGAGAGGCAGAGGGAGAGGGAGAAGCAGGCTCCCTGCTGAGCCAGGAGCCCAATGTGGCATGATCCCAGGACCCTGGGATCATGACCTGAGCCGAATGCAGATGCTTAACCGACTGAGCCACCCAGGCGCCAGCTAAATTAAAATTTTAATTAATGCTTTATTAAAGTATACTAGCATATCAAAAAGCACACATAAGTATGCTTGTAATAAAATTTGAATGTAATAAAGTGTTAAATTTTAAGTGCATTGTTCAGTATTCTAAAAATTGCAGGTTTGCTCAACTAGCTACTTATTCTACAGGAAGGAAAAACTTTGTTGGCGTGTTAGTTTTTTTATTTTGCTCTTTGGTATGTTTGTTAATTTAGTTTTGGTTTTAATCTTCTTCAGGATGTGGTGGATACACACCCTGGCCTCACGTTCCTGAAAGATGCTCCAGAATTCCACTCCCGCTATATCACCACGGTAGGCTGAGTCTTCTTTTTCCTTAATATAGATCTATAAGTCTCCTTTGTCCAGGCTTTCAGATCTTTATGCAAAAGATAACCTGGGCTATGATGATTATTTTAAGTGGGAGGAAGGTAAAATAAAATTGCATTAGTTATTGATATCTACTTTCCTTCTTATAACTACCAGTGTATACAGAATTAGAGTAATATTTTCATTCTGTTTGGTCTTAGGAGGTACACTTTTTGCTTTGTTTTTAATATTGATACCCAGTTGATACTGAGCATTTACAAATAATACTGAAAAGAATTTTCAAAAGCCTTTTCCAGAAAAAGATGTGTCTCAAATTTAGAACTGGAAATGATAATGAGAAATAGCTTACATATAATCAGAAAACAAATCACATAAGAATTTAACATAGCATAATCTCAATCTCCCATTTTGTGAGGTGCTTCCATTCCCTGTTTCTCATGCATGGCCTCATTTGACGAGTCGCAGGTAAGGCATGAATGATGAGTCAGAGCACACCAACCTGCAGTGCACATTGCAGCCATGTCCAGCATTCTTTGCCCTAGCTCCCACATTATCTTTGGAGAAATTCCAAAGATGAGCCCCCTAGGACAAACCCCTCCATCACAGCCACAGTCAAGTGAGTTAGCCCTTGCGTCTGGTGCACAATCCCCCAGTAAGATTACAGGGCAGTCACCTCTGAGGAAAACGCTCTCATTCTTAGGGTACTTTTTGTTGGCCATGAATTTATTAGGTTCTGTCAAGTTACAGAATACTCCCATTCTTTTTCTCCTTTCAGAACTTCATTCTTGGCTTTTACATTGGCTCTCTTCTGTTGTAAAACCTTGTAAGTCTTTCTTTGAGCCAGAAGGTGTCACTGTCTTCTAAGACTATCTCAGAAGTGATTTTTGCCTGTTAACCACACCACTGTACTCAATTACCGCCACCACAGTCACCCTGGTGCAGTCACCGTGGTTTCTCACTTGGATTACTTCGAACTGGTCTCCCTGCTTACACCTTCATTGCCTACAGTGTAGTCTCCACAAAGCAGAGTAATCCTTTGAAAATGTAAGTCAGATCAAGTCACTCCTCTGTTCAAACCCTCCAGTGGTTTCCGTCTCACTCAGAGGAAAAGCCAAAGTCCTTGCTAAGACTCCCCACAATCCCCCCCAACACACACACGCCCCCTTACAACCTCTGTGCTCTCTTCTCTCCCGTTACCCTGCTCCTCACTTACTGTGCTTTATCACGACTGCATTCTCACTGTTCCTGGAACACACCACCTCCACTTCTGCCTCAGGTGCTTTTCACTTCTTCTTTTCTCTGCCTGAAATGCTCTTTCTACAGATTTCCACATGACTTCCTCCTTTATTTACTTCATCCAACTCAGATATTCCTTATTAGTAAGGCCTTCCCTGAACACCCTTTGCCTTCTTCACCCTTCTCCTCCCTCTTGTACCCTCTATTCATTTGTTCTGCTTTATTTTTCTTCTCAGCTCTTACATCATCTAATATTTTAAATTTTAACTTCTCCTTCTCTATGATAGAAACTCCACTGGAGCAGTGGAGTTTGTCTATATTTTTCACTACAGTATCTCCAATACCTGGAATAGTGCCTAGCACATATTGGGTATACTGTATTTATTGAATAAATAAGTGAAATTATTCATGCTTAAGAATTCTACACATTAACTGTGGCTTCAATTCCATAGGGAATTATTGCGTTCTGATTGTTGACTGTTCTATAAACTCAGGGCATGCTAATAGCATAATGGAAAATCTTAAGAGCTAGGAAAGACCTTAGAGATAATCCAGCCCAACCTTCTACCAATTCGGAAAATACTCTCTATAGAGGAACTTTTTATTGGAATTTATTCTTAGAAAAAATGTTAAATAAACAGAATTATAAAATAGAGATAAATTTTCTTTCTCTACACTTTCTAGTTTGGCATTTGTTGAAGTACCATGGACCCATGATGGTCTGTGTCATCTAGCAAATGGTCCCCAGGAATTTATAATTTCAGAGTGAAAAGCCATGAAACAATTTTGTTGACATGTAATTCACATTTTCCTAGAAATTCTGCTATGTTAATCATTAAACAAAGAGAACTAAATTGGTCAATTAACAGGATATCATTAATTATCTCTGCTGATACATTTTCATGGCATTTGCATATTATCTATATTTTTAAAATGTACACTCTCTTGTTATTCTGCTTTATCCCCAATTCACAAAAATAAATCCATTACTCAGAAATAATTACTAAACTGTAAAATACTTGCAATGGAATAATGATAATAGGGCAATTCAAAACAGCATCATAACATAAATAGTAAACAAGATCCCATTGAGAATACAGAATGTGAATCTCTGTGTACTAAGATAAGTGTACCTATTGTGATAACCTCATAGTACCGTCTGAAAAAGGAAAGTGCAAATAAAAAGTATCAAATGAATATCTGGAAACAGAATTTTATTAAAGGACTGCCTTTTCTGTTGTGAAATCTGGCCAAATAATGGTATGAAATCATTGGAACTTGTGCATTACTTCAGAGTACAGTGAGTTTTTCTAGAACAAATCAAAATAAGTTTTCTAGTGTGAAATTAATGAATGTTGTTAATGGCATAAAAGTGAATGACAGAGGCATCATTCTCTATCCTGTTCAGAGCAAAAACTGATAAGGTCACACTGTTTCTTAGAAACTTAGATCAGCCTCAGAATTAAAGATAAATATCTCAGAAAAAGCGAAATTAATTTGTCATTTGACCCTATTGAATGTTATATAATCTCAGTGGCATGTAGTAAAAAACAATTAATATATTTTTTTTGTTTGCATGCTAGAGTTATTCAGTATTTTCACTCTGTCTAGTTGGAAAAAACTGCTGACACAAAGTATGGCTCAAATATTAGTTTTAGTGTGGCACTCATATAGTGAAAAGTTGGGCAACTTTTATTTTCTATTTATCACTGAAAAACCTATGCTATAGGAAAAGACTTTCCATTTGTTTATTTAATTATTTTGTCAGCTATTTTCAGGCTGGAAAGACAGAGCACCAACTATGCACACAGCAAAAAGAATATCACTACCCAAATAAGAGAATACACCAAAATTTACTCCATATTCTCCTTTAAGAAATAAGTCTTTTGATACTGAATGAAAATGAAAATTGGAAATACTAGCAAATTATAGCCCTTGAGTTTGCAGTTTTGCATGCCGTGCAGAGAAGTTGCCAGTGAATAAAAGACTCTGCTTATCCTAGCTGGCATATGCTGCCTTTTGAGGAAAGAGGTGCTCATGTGAGTTTTTAAAATAAACGAGATTGAAAATACTTCTTTGTGACACTGGTGCTGGCAGCAAAGACATTTCTCTGGCTTGCTCAGATGGTGTTAGTGATAGATTCAGTGTCTTGATTGGCCCGAAGCCATCACTTTAGGCTGAAATGCCAGGAATTTAATTGTTAGGACAAGGTACTGATATTTCCTGAGATGACTAAACTGTGGTGGAGACTGCTCATCACTAACAGCTTGACTTTTCCTCCAAACCTCTTGATAGAGAAAGGAGGAAATTTATATTAGATTTTTTTTTTTTAAGTCCAAATTCTGCAGATGACCACGGAGAAATACTCTTCAGAGCTGTATTAACCAGAGTGGCTCAAGGATCTTTTCACCATTCCCTGCCAGGTAGAAGAACCATGCTTCCAGCCTTTGAATACTCATCTGCATAAATTACCTACAATGAGCAATCTGTTATTTTTGTGTCCACCTCCAATCCACTTGTCAAAACCTGTCTGACAGAGCTACCAAACACTTGCTCACATTTCTGGTGACCTACACTTGTGAATTAGAGGTTTCCAGTTCAATAGATATAAGGAAAAAGAAAGGAAACTGATTTAAAATTCAAACTATCAAGTTGACCAGAGATCCCTCGGTAAAAAATTGTCAAATTTTGTTCCACTCACTGGTAGTAAACAATTATTCTTACCATTACTAATTCTTAATTTTTTTTTATTATTTTAAAAACTGTGATTAATTTCTTTTTTATTTACCTAAAAGTGGTAGAACAAAATTGGGGGGGAGGAAACAAGGGTAGATGTAGAACCAAGCAGCTACATGTTCTCACCACTAGATGGTGGCCGTACCTCAATGAGCTAAAATGCTGAATCAGTAATGTGGAAACCAATAAATGTTCTGATGAAGTGGGGCTACTGAATAAAGAGATTTAGGCTATGGAAAAACAGACTACAAGTACTTTTTTTCATATTATTAGATAAGTAAGTTAGCAGAGGCTAAAAGTGGAAAACGCTTAACAGTCAAAACATTTGTGAATTTTAAAAATTCTATCAAAGAAAAACACAAAAAATGATTAACAAAATAAGCAAAAATAAATACAGATTAAAGCTTTATCATTTTAAGTGTAACACGGTACCTTCATAAATAATATAAAATATTTGAATATATAAATATAAAATAGGAAAATAAAATAGGAAACTTAGACTTTAGATAAATTTATATTCAAAATCAAATAATAAGGATAAAAATTTAATCATGTTCAACATAGAAAATTTTGGTGTAATAATATGTTTTGAAATTGACTTTTACTTGAGAGAGGAGCCATGGAACTATGATAAATGGTATTCTTACCGTTTGTTTTCGTATATGTAATTTCTGTACTTAAAATCCTCCATCTTTTTTATATGAACTTCTGCAAAGCTAGTGTTAAGAATACACTGTTGATTAAGGAGGGCACGTGATCTGATGAGCACTGGGTGTTATATAAGACTGATGAATCACTGACCTCTACCTCTGAAACCAATAATACACCCTATGTTAATTAATTGCCTTTAAATTTTAAAAATAAAATTTTAAAAATCTGAAACCAATAATACATTATATGTTAATTAATTGGATTTAAATTAAAAAAAAAAGAATACACTGTCAAGTAGGACACATTCTCTGCCCTGAAGCACCTCAGAGTCTGAGTGATTAGAGCCAACGGAGAAATTAGACACCAGCTAGTCCCTGCTCAAACCTAATGCACTATCTATCCAATAATTTTAGTTCTGCTTTCTGGTGCAACACAGAACAAGTCGGCCACTTCTTCCACCAGATAGTCAGCCATTCAGATCATGGTCACATGTACACTCTAATCTTATTTTTCCCTCAAGAGTAAAAATTACTAAATTCATAGTATCTTTTACAATAATCTTGAATATAGTTAGCCCTCTCTGTTTTATGTTTTCTGTACATTTTATATGCTATCTGTAAATCATAGAGAATAGTACTGATTTATGTGAAATACTAATTAGAGACCTTTCTTTATTTTCAACTCTGAAGAGAGTTATTCAACTAGCTATGATTCCAACCCATATGTCTCTTATCACAGGTAAAGCATGAAAGTTTTTGTTAACAAGTGTCAAATCTCTTTAATTTATGAAGCAATTTTCTAAGGAAGACATACAGTTGGCCAACAGGTACATAAAAAGTTGCTCAACATCACTCATCATCAGCAAAATGCAAATCAAAACTGCAGTGAGATATCACCTCACACCAGTCAGAATGGCAATAACAAAAAGACGAGAAAATAACAAGTGTTAGGGAGGATGTAGAAAAAAAAGGAACTCCTGTGCACTATTGGTGGGAATATAAATTGGTGCAGCCACTATGGGAAACAATATGAGGTTCCTCAAAAATTAAAAATACAACCACCATATGATCCAGCAATTCCACTGCAGGGTATTTATCTAAAGAAAACAAAAATATTAACTTAAAAAGATCAGTGCGCCCTGTGTTCATTGCAGCATTATTAGCAGTAGCCAAAATATGGAAACAACCTAAGTGCCCATAAATGAATGAATAGATAAAGATGTGGTATATACATACAGTTGACCCTTGTACAACATGGGTTTGAACTACATGGGCCACTTATGCAGATTTTTTTATAGCACTGTAAATAAACTTTCTCTTCCTTATGATTTTCTTAATATTTTTTCTCTAGCTTTATTGTGAGAATACAGTATACAGTATATAGTACATATATAACATACGAAATATATGTTAATCAACTGTTTACATAATTGGTAGGGTTTCCAGTCAACAGTAAGCTATTAGATAATTAGATATTATTAAATTTGGGGGGAGTCAAGTTATATGTAGATTTTCAACTGCACGTGGCTGGGCGTTGGTACCCCTAGGCCATGAAATCTTGCCATTTGCAACAACACTGATCGACTTTGAAGACATTATGCTAAATGAAGTAAGTCAGACCTCAGAGACAAATACTATATGAGCTCTCTCGGAGGTGGAGTCTAAAAAAAAAAAAAAAAAGGCTCGTACATAAAGAAAACAGATTGGTGATTGCCAGAGGCAGGGCCTGGGTATAGGCAAAATGGGTGAAGAGGGAGTCAAAAGGTACAAACTTCCAGTTATAGAATAAGTTAAGTCATGGGGATGTAAAGGAGAACATGGTGACTGTAGTTAATACTATATATACTGTGTATAATTAATGCTATATATAATATAGTAATACAAACATATTGCATATTTGAAAGTTGCTAAGAGTAAATCTTAAAAGTTCTTATCACAAGAAAAACATTCCATAACTATGTATGGTGGCAGATGTTAAGGAGACTTTTATTACAGTGATTGTTTTGCAATATATACAAATATCAAATCATGTCTTACACCAGAAACTGATATAATATATGTCAATTATTCCTCAAATAAAAAATTTACTAAGCAATTATTAACCACCTGATATGCAGGGCACCATATCAAGCACTGGGATGCAAGTCAAGAAAGACCTGGTACCTTGGAGTTTGGAGGTGATGGTGGTCAGGTGCACCAATGTTTAGAATATAAGATGAACTGAAGGAGACTCACTTGACAGTTGGAGCACATGAGACAGAGCTCTACCCCAGTCCCTGTTCTGACACTTCCTGTGGAGTTAGCAGTTGAGCTAGATTCTGAAGGGTCAGGAATTAGCACTGCTATAGGATAAGGTAAGCTGGGCAGCAGAAATCTGGGCCTTCATTCTGAGGCTGGTTTTTCCCTGCTCTGTTTGAGAATCACTCTCTTTGCTAAGGAATCCAGAAGGGGAATGGTGGTTTAGTCCCTCATTAGGCCTACTCTATGGATAGATGTCCAAATGTCTTCCCTTTTATGTTCTTGTACTAAAATAACTTAAAAAGGCTTTAACCTTGAGCGCCTGGGTGGCTCAGTTGGTTAAGTGACTGCCTTCAGCTCAGGTCATGATCCTGGAGTCCTGGGACCGAGTCCCACATCAGGCTCCGGGCTCAGCGGGGAACCTGCTTCTCCCTCAGACCCTCCCCCGAGCCTCTCATGCTGTTTCTCACTCTCTCTCTCTCTCTGCCCCTCCTCAAATAAATAAATAAAATCTTAAAAATAAATAAATAAAAAGGATCTAACCTCTTCCATGATAAAACCATCAAGGATACAGGATTTCTATTAGATAGTCAAAATCAAAGGCAAAGTGTCAAAAAAAGCTGCTTGTGATGAGCACTGGGTGTTATATATAAGTGATGAATCACTAATTTCTGCTCCTGAAACCAGTAATTACCCTATATGTTAACTAACTAGAATTTAAATAAAACCTTGAAACAAAAAAAAATTAAAATAGTTTTTAAGAAAGCTGCTTAAATTGCTCTTCTCACTACTGCTTCCTTTTGGAGGAAAAAAACAAAACCAGTGGGTCAAAGAGAAATTAAATGCATAGGCATAACCCCAGGTAAAATTGTTAAGAATACAGTACAGCCTCCTCCCTCCAGGATAGCAGCCTTGTCTTCCTTCTCCAACCCTCCACTACACCACCACACACATGTCATCAATCTCAGACGCATGTGCTACCCGTTCCCTCCTCTCTCATCCTGTCCAGGGTCTTCTCCAGAGTTTTACATCTGTTATTAAACCCTTTAAAGACTAGCTAATAACAAAATTGCTCATGCCCAAGTAAGGACTCAGTATATGAGTTATCCCAGATGTATTTGAGTTTCCAGAAAGAGTCTGGAAGACTAGAAGTCTTTAAGAGTCCAATGAATAAGGCTACAATAACCAGAATAATGTCCTCTTGAGTCATACCAGGCAGCCATTCCTATGACCCACCGATTGTTAAGCCAACCCAGTGTGTATTTCCCACCTCATTTGCCTTCCCAAAACATCCAGCCCAATAAATGCTTGAATCAGGCATCACTGTATAAGATGAGAGGTAAATAAAGTGACATGTAGGTAATTGGGAAATGCAGGCATATGAGCAAAGAGTATCTTTTTATTGTTCTTGGAATTATAGGGGACATGGATGTGATTTTTAAAATATGATGTTAGTTTTTATTAGAAATTACACTTGCCGGGGCGCCTGGGTGGCTCAGTCATTAAGCGTCTGCCTTCGGCTCAGGTCATGATCCCAGGGTCCTGGGATCGAGCCCCACATCGGGCTCCCTGCTTGGCGGGAAGCCTGCTTCTCCCTCTCCCATTCCCCCTGCTTGTGTTCCCTCTCTCGCTGTGTCTCTCTCTGTCAAATAAATAAATAAAATCTTTAAAAAAAAAAAAAAAAAAGAAATTACACTTGCCATAATCAGGAAACCAAAACATAGCTTGGTTCAAGATACATTCATAAGATGGCCCTTGGTGAAGTAATAAATATCTTCAGTATTTTTATTTGATTTGTTTTCTTTTGGAACCAGGTTATTCAGAGAATATTCTACACAGTCAACAGATCTTGGAGTGGAAAAATAACTTCAACAGAGATAAGAAAAAGCAACTTTTTGCAAGTACGTCTCTCATTGGAATTCATATATGAAGAACAAGTGAGGGACACCTTGGTGGCTCAGTGGGTTAAGCTTCTGCCTTCAGTTCAGGTCATAATCCCAGAGTCCTGGGATCAAGTTCTGCATCGGGCTCCCTGCTCAGTGGGGAGTCTCCTTCTCCCTCTGCCTGCAGCTCTCCCTGCTTGTGCTCTCTCTCTGACAAGTAAATAAATAAAATCTTTTTTAAAAAATGTAAAAAAATAAATAACAAGTTAAATAATATTCTTATTTCATTTAACAAATATTTGAGTGCTTATTGTATGCAAAGCACTTTCACTACTTTCAGTCATTAAGCATTTACCAGATACCTGGGATGTGTTGGGGAGAACAAAGAAGAATAAGAGGGATTTTTTTATATCAAGGCACATGGACGAAAAGAAAAGTGCACAGTCACACCTGACGAAAATTTCCACAAAAACGGATAACAAATATGCAGAGAAGGCCTCACAGAAAGACTGACATGTGATCTTGACCTTGGAGGGTATCAGAAGTTTATCAAAGTAAAAATTTAGAAGGGGATTCCAGATAACAGGAGCAGCATAAGCAAAGGCCCAGAAGCATGAAAGTGTCTACACTCTAAGACCACAGTCTAAAGTGGCCAGTGGTAGGGGCGCCTGGGTGGCTCAATCATTAAGCGTCTGCCTTCGGCTCAGGTCATGATCCCAGGGTCCTGGGATCGAGCCCCACATCGGGCTCCCTGCTCGGCAGGAAGCCTGCTTCTCCCTCTCCCACTCCCCCTGCTTGTGTTCCCTCTCTTGCTGTCTCTCTCTCTCTGTCAAATAAATAAATAAAATCTTTAAAAAAAATAAAAATAAAGTGGCCAGTGGCTCTGCAGAGTGACCAGTGATACAGCCTGAGGGGTGAGATGAGCTGGGTGTGGAAAGGCCTTGTGAAAGGAATGGAGGGGTTTCAACTTGATCCTTTCAGCAACAACTCTTTATCCAGCTCTACTGGAGTGGAGAAAAATACTAAAAAGTCCTTTTACGAAAGCATACATTCCATTCAATTATTTTTTTTATTTTACCAAATAAGAGAGAAAGTAGTGACCACTAGTGGGAGCCTTTTACCGAGGTAATCTTCATGCCTGATTATTCAGGCTTCCATTAACCTAAAGAAAGAATTGTTCATACTTGAAAGGAAAGAAAATATTTTATTTTCAATGAATCATACTAAATGAAGCTTAGGCTAATAATACAACCTTATGTACTCTTTATTTTTCCCTGTCTTCATCTGGGACAAAGTAATGAAGACTTGGCAAAATTAGCAACCCATAATCCGTATAAAAACCTTTTTTATTCTAAAATGAATAGTAATCATCACAGTCATTGTTCGTATTTATGGAACACCTGGTGCCTGCCTCTCTCAGTAGGTAACATGGGATGGGTTGAGACGGCAGTGATTCCGTAAAGAGGCCTTACGCCTTAAGAATGATAATCCCTCACATTCCTGAAGCACATTAGTTTGTAACAGTTTCTGGCATTATTGTAATACATATTTTTTTAATTGATGATAAAATTTGAGGTGCAGGTATGGTTGAATGACTTAGATAAGATCACACAGCAAGTAAATGGCCGAACTGGAAACAGAACTCAAGTGTTCTTCCTGGAGCATGATTTAATTCTTTCCCTTCTTCCTTATCTCTCTCCTGCTCTTCCTATTTAGTACATTATTCATGAATGTATGCTCATGATTTATATGCTCATAAAGCATTCAGATAATATGAACATATACAGAATAATCAGCAGAAGTCACTATTTATCCCTTCACCCTACCATTTCATTCTCTTTCCCAGAGGGAACCCATCCATATTATCTATGGTTTTATTCCCTTATATTCCTTTATATACATGGAGTATATACATGGAGTAAACAGTTTTATTTTGTATGGCTGCTTTTTTGAGGTGTTTTTTTAAAATATATGAGATCATTCTGTTGTGTTTTTTTTTTTTTCGCTAACAGCCTATCTTAACATTCTTTTCATTTCCATGCATATAAATCTATCTCATTCTTTTAACTGCAGCATAATCTATGGCATGGCTCTACCATAACTAAATTACATATTCTCCTGTAGAGGGTGTTTAAGTCATTTTCAGGGTTGTTTTCTTTTTAAGATTTTTTATTTTTAAGTAATCTCTACACCCAACGTGAAGCTCAAACCCACAACCCCAAGATCAAGGGTTGCACAACTCCACCAACTGAGCCAGCCAGGTGTCCCCAGTGTGGTTTTCAGTTTGATAGATCCTGCCAACCTAGCCTCCTAAAAACCTGTACTAGTTCATACTTTCACATTCACTAAAAGCACAAGTTATCTGTCTTTCTCATTCTATGATAATCCCGTAGGGGAGAATGAGAGCTCCTTCTCAAGATTTGTCTTATTGTACATATTCTCCGTTGTACATGTTAAAGAGCTTTTTATAAAACAAACCATTACCAGCCATGTTTGGAAAACAGGAGAAAAATCATATTTCATCACCCTAATACAACTAATAGCATTCTTGTATGTGTTCTTCTAGTCTCATATAAGTGCAGATTTTAGGATTTTACAGAGTTTTTAGTATGTATAGTCTTAAATCCCATATTTTGCACTTAACCACATCATGGTTTTCCTTTGTTTCTGTATAGTCTTTATAATTTTTACTGGCAACAGAATCTTCCATTAAGAAGTTTTACTGTAATAATTTATGTTCTCAGCTTGCCAAGGCATATTGGTTTCCTAGTATTTACATTTTGGAACACAATTTTTTATCAAAGTAATTTATTTGCATTATGAAATAGTCACCTCTGTCCCTTATAATATTTTTCACCTTGAATTCCATTTTATTTTCCAATAATATTGACACATTTTCTTTTTGTTAAGATTTAGCTAGCATATATTTGTCCTTTTTTTTTAAACCTCCTTTTAAATTTTATTTTAGATTTATCTCTTATGGATAACATATACCTAGATATGTTTTGGGGGGGTTGTTTTTATGCTCCATCTGAAAATACTTTAAATACTTTAATATGGAGACTTAATTCATTTATCTTTGCTGTGATTGTTGATACATCTGATCTGATTTCTGCCATCTCATTTTGTTTTTTCTATTTCTGAAGGTTTTTTTATGGTTTTTTTTATCTTTCTGAATCTTTCATTTCTGAAAACATCTTCATTTATCTGCCCACTTACATGATAATTATAAGAATTGTAAGAATTCTGGGTTCAAAATTATTGTTTTTGGTGTTTTCCATAAGGGGACACAGTGGGTCAGGGGAGCCCCAGGTTAACTTCCAGCTCAGGGCCCTGCAGCTCCATCCCCATGACTTCTACTCCAGGCCACCACACGTCAGCACAATGCTATACATAAGTCACCTTCATGGTAAACTTGATCTCATTACAAAACCAAACCCTATATGTGGATTTCCACTCTACATAATAGAATAGATGCTCACTCTTCATAATTTTGGAAAGTTACAAGCAGTGTCAGTTTATGACTGTGTAATTCAGCCTGTTGTCTAATTGTTCTGGCTTGGTGGTCTGGGGACCTCTGATGGGCTATAATCTCCTTGGTAACAGTCCTTCCCTTTCCTTCTTTTAAATCCTCCCCTGCATCTAACCCTTTGCTAAGCATAATACAGAACTCATAAATGCTTATAGATTGATCATTTGATTAAAGGTTGGAAGAGGTTGCCTATTAAAGTTCCTGGTTTGGTACCCAAACCAAAAATTTTAGTTCGATTTAAAATTAAACTTTACTAAACTATATAACGGCCAAAGCTGGTTTTCATAATTATAAAATAAATTAATCTTTCTCTTCATACTATTTCAGACTTTAGCCCTTTTGGAAGAAGAGGAAGATATAAACCAAATCACAGATTACTTCTCCTATGAACATTTCTATGTTATTTATTGTAAATTCTGGGAACTAGATAGTGATCATGACCTCTACATCAGCCAGGCTGATTTATCTCGATACAATGACCAGGGTAAGTGTTTTATAGATGTTAAAACTTAACTATTTTGAAAAAGGCAAGAATTATATGAATTGTTATATGAATGGGCAATTCCCATTTCTTAAATTCTTTATCTAATCAAGTCCTCTTTAAAGAGCCAAGAATTTTTAAGTGGGAATGGGTGAAGGTATCAATTTTTTATTTAGAAGGCAAGTATATAAGGGACTTACAGTAAGTAAGCAATTAGAGTCTTTGTTTTGATTAATTGCTGAGTCTTTATAGTGATGTTTATTTTCTAATGATGAATTGAATAAGATCCATACCTAAGTAAAGTTTATTTGAAAGAGAATGTATATACACCCTTATAAATTTCCCATTTTACCAGTGTTTATGAACAGCCAAGGATGAAAATGTTTCTAACTTGCCGGTTTTCCAGGAATCATAAAAACTTAACTTTTTGGAGTTTAGTTCCAGAGTAAGTATTTTCCTTGCAGATGAATTTTGTGTGCTTTCTTTTATCAGAGAGCAAAAATATCACATATCACATGATATTACCCCTTTTGCTTCATTTTTACCAGTTGTAAACTTAGAAACTATTACCTGATGATTTTAATATTCTTCACCAAACACCAAAATACATTGACTCATTTTTTTCTCATAAGATCATCCCTGGTGGCACCTGGGTGGCTCAAGTCGTTAAGCGTCTGCCTTCGACTCAGGTCATGGTCCCAGGGTCCTGGGATCAAGCCCCACATTGGGCTCCCTGCTCTGCGGGAAGCCTGCTTCTCCCTCTCCCACTCCCCTTGCTTGTATTCCCTCTCTCGCCATGTCTCTCTCTGTCAAATAAATAAATAAAATCTTTAAAAAATAATAATAAAAAGATCGCCCTGTTCTATTAAATGTCTTCTCAGGCACTGCTGATTTTTTTTTTTTTAATCAGCCTTTAGCCTTTTAAATGTAGCAGAGTACAAATCTTAAACAAATGCATTGAATTTCACTTCTATTATTTGGTATATCTGTAATTAACCGTTTACATCTTAAGAAAAGATTCATTCTATATGATGTCCAGTTTCATAGAACTTTCCATATATAAGAAAGAGTTCTACCTCTCAATTCTCAGGTGCCAACTAGGTATTGAGGGAAAATACTCAGGTGTACTTATTGATAAACAAGCAGCACTTGGTTTAGTACTCTGCCTCCCTTCTTCAAGTAGTCACAACCTTCCCATCACCAGAATAGCATAAAAATGGAAATATTCACAGGTGTATCAGGTCAGCTTTATTAGCTCTGCACCTTCTAATCACCAGTGGCCAGATCATCTGTGTAACATGAGGTCATGCAAAACCTTACAGGCTCTAAAGCACGCTGACTGATATACCATAATTCTCACTAAGTCCCCAGATATTGTATATATACACATAGCACCTCAGTAGAGGCATGTTAAAATAATGAAGTCCAGAAAAGTAGGCATCTAGGCCTGCATGTTGAAGGGGTCACTGAGACCATGTAATTGCCAGTCCACCAACCTGTCCTAAATGGGACAGCATGATCTTCAATTTTAGGCTAAACCTTCCAAATTTAAAGACTTTAGCTTTGAAATTAAATTCCATGCCTTTCCTATACAGCCCTCTATTTGTCTATCTAGTACAAATTATTAACCCCATAAACCAATGTTCAACAGAGTATTAGAAGGTCCTTATATAAGCTTTGTGGCCCGGCATGGCTGTACGGACCCCCATATTCCCAATATCTTCAGCCAAACTAATTTTACCTTTTAACTCTGTGCAGAAGAATTAGATGCTGGTAGCTACTGACTCCCTACTGACTCATCACTTGTTTTGAAATTATAGTGTACATGCCATTACGTGGGGCACTTCTTAAAAGAACAATTTCTTAACAGGAGAACATTCCTGTCCTCACCAGATCCCTAGGTTTGACCTGTACTGGCATATCCTTTTGTTAAAACTAAAGCCTTTGGTTATTTTGAACCAACAGTGAGGTACCAGTGTACTCTTAGAAAATAAGAGTATTAGAAAAGTATGTGGTATGTTTAGGTATCTTCTATGAAATTCTACTTGAAAGCATTCTCCGTTGTTTTACTCAAAGTCCCTTATATTAGGAGCTGCCAGTCAGTTCCCCTTGAATTTCATGAAAGGATAAAATTTGTCTTGTTTTAAAGGAAAAGGTGTCCTACTGGATAACAAGATCAATACAAATTCTGTACATTTTTGTCTTAGCTGTTCTGATGTTCAGAACTAACTTGGCACTCAGCTACATTAATACATCCCAGCTATCAGGCGTAATCATTTGCCTGTTCTTTTTTTAGTGATTAATTAATTGATTATGCCACCTCAGATTCTTTCAGAAATATAAATTATATGTAGGTAAAAATTTAAATACTCATAACTTCTCATTATGGAAGACTATTATATTTTAGCTTGTAGCTATTGAAAATAAATTTGCCAAAAGTATTGCCTTTATGCAACATGTTTCTAACTAGCTTTGTACCCTCTTGTTTACATTTAGCTTCATCAAACAGAATTATTGAAAGGATATTCTCTGGGGCAGTAACAAGGTAAGAAAAAGCATCTGAGTTTAAAAATTAATTACAGATGGGGAACCTGGGTGGCTCAGTGGGTTAAGCATCTGCCTTCACCTCAGGTCATGATCTCAGGTCCTGGGATTCAGCCCCATGTTGGGCTTCCTGCTCAGCAGGGAGTCTGCTTCTCCCTCTCCCTTTGCCCCTCCCCCCACTCCTGCTCTCTCTCTTTCTCAAATAAATAAAATCTTTGAAGAAAAATGAATGAATTACAGGTAACACTTTAACAATCTCATTTTAGCACAGCTTCCTGCACACCATGGCTTCATACAAGACAGTAGTATTTCTTTAATTTACGGGCATCAATCCTTTACCTAAATACAGGTAACAGTATTTGATCCTGGTGATTATTTGCATTCAAATTGGAAACCAGACTTCTTTCTTCATATCTACAAATGTCTTCTGGTTTCACCCTCCAGTCCTTTGCAAACAATATAGGCAATGGAAGGGATGCCCTTTGTTAGGTTTCCAGCATTCTGATTTCCTTTGACTTAATTTACAAAGAAAGATGTTGCTTTATGTTTAGTCTGTCATCCTACTAAATTTATCTGAGTAATTGCCCAGGGAACTTCATAACCATGTGTTTTCTTCAGGGGAAAAACAGTTCAGAAAGAGGGAAGAATGAGCTATGCAGACTTTGTTTGGTTTTTGATCTCTGAGGAGGACAAAAGGAACCCAACCAGGTATGACTTTGACTTCTTTTTTTTTTATTTAAAATCAATTAATTAACATATAGTGTATTATTAGTTTCAGAGGTAGAGTTTAGTGATTCAGCCAGGTATGACTTCTAAGTTTCCTTTGCCAGGAATGTTAAACCCTTGAACAAAGCTTGAAAAAGTCATGATGTATACACAGTGGATGCCATCTTGACCTGGGGGTACCAAGATGAATTAGACTTAGTGTCTGCCCTCTCAGACTAAATCCATAGTCACAGCATATCAAGACAGGTGCTTTTATCCCCAGAGATAAAGGTGAAGTGACATGTGAGCTGGCCCTGAGAGTTAAGTAGGACTAGTAAGCTTTATATGGGAATATATATTATGAGTTTTCATTGTTTTATGATCTTGATGGTTCAGTAGTAAATTAGAGAGGGAAAGAAGCAAATTGTAGATGATTGGTACAGACAAATTAGAATCATCTCTCCTTTCCCTTGGCACTCTCAAACATACCTTGATTTTTAGCTGTGAACATACACATCTGTTTCTTGCCATTAGTCTGTCTCTTGTTTAAGCCAAAAATCTAGGGCCCTCTCTTCTTTTTATTCCCAGCTTGTGTTAGTTAACACAGTACCTAGCACATAGTTAGTGCTTAGTACCAAGGGACAGAGAGGCTACGGTCCTTGGTGCTGCTTGCTAGTGTAACTGACTCAGCTGTCTGCATGTTCGTTCTAGAAGTTATCTAAATGTTGGATACATGGCTTGGAAATCAAGGAAGTAGAAATAAAACTAAGCTATTTCTTGGGCAGCTTATTAGATTATTTTTAAATAACTTTGTTTTCCATTTCAAAGAATAATTTGTTGTCCATTACAGATAATGTAGAAAACATGGATAACCAGAAGCAAACAAATTTTAATACTAATAATTCTAACATTCAGAATAAGAGACTATTAAAAGTTGGTATATATTCTACAGTCTCTTTCATATGTTTTTACATACTTTTTGGATATTTAGACTAGTTCCATTGGATTAAGTCTTAATTACCATACACTCCAAAATTTTTATGGAATGCTTTCCAAAACAATAGTTACAGCTAAATGGTTGTAACATCCACTACTTTTTTCATTAACATAAATTCCCCAAAATGGAATTGTTAGGTTAAAAGAGTATAGACATTTTAAAGGGCATTTATAAAAATTATTAATTTGCTCTTTACAAAAATTGCATGATTTTATACTTTTATCAACAAGGTACTGAGCGTATTTCCTATAACCCCTACTAACACTGGGTATTTTCCTCTTAAAAATATTTTCCAATTTGATAAATAAAAAATTCAGTATTATTTTATTTTGCATTTGATTACTAATGAGGCTGAATTTTTTTCATATGTATTCAATCAGTTTTATTTCATTTTAGGCAACTTGCTTTTTCAAGTCTTTTGCTCATTTCTGCTGGATTAGTTTTTTTAAGTTTATTGTTTTATCACAAATACACATTAAGTATTTTAAAAATATAAAATACATTCAAAGCCTTAATATAAAATTCATTCATAATTCCATGACCCATATTTAACATTGGTATATATCCTTCCACTCCTCCTCTCTTTCCCTCTCTACCCACTCTTTCTCCTCTTTCTCCTTTCCCTCCTCCTTCACTCTTTTTCCCTGCACCAAAAGATATACTATGCTAAATGGTATCATACTGTATAGATTTATAACACACTTTTTCACATAACAGTGTATTTCCATGCCAGTAAGTATGCATCTTTGTAATTTACCATTAGTCCACTATTTTGAAAGCTTAGGTTGTTTCAGTTAGATCACCTGAATTTCCAAAGATTTGAAGACTATGCGTTTTTCCAATTCTTGTCTTTTCAGTGTTCTGTTAACCCTCAATCTCAATCTTTTATCTCTCTTATTTCCTCAATTATGAAAAGCTTTCCTCAAATAATCCTCATCCATGTTTTCCTCTTTCTGGAACCCCTATTATCCCACAAGGACAAATGAAGAGAACTAGAAATGATAATGAGGGAGATTGGTAACAAACTCTATGAACATAGACTTATTTTCTTCTCTCAATGTCTTTAAAAAGAATAAATTACATAAAGTAATAGAACAGTGTAGTTCGGGGTTTGTAATATATGTAGATACAATATGTATAGTAAAGTAATAGAACAGTGTAGTTTTGGGTTTGCAATATATATATAGATGTCATTGTATAGCAATAATAGCACAAGAAGAGGGAAGAAGGAGGAAAGTTATAGGAGTAACATTTCAGCGTCTCACTAGAATCTGCAGTAGATTCTAAGAAGTTTAAAATGTATATGGCGGCCCCTCCTTCTGCTCACATGTCCTGTTCCCATGCTTTAATAAAACTGCCTTTTTGCACCAAGTAAGTAAGTAAATAAATAAATAATAAAATTAAAAAATAAAAATGTGTATGGCAAGCCCCTAGAGCAACCACTAGAAAATTAACTTGAAAATATATAGTGAAAAAAAAATTAAAAGAACTAGAATGTTACAGTTAGAAAATAATTCACTTAATGTAAAAGAAAGCAGTAATGGAGAAACAGAAAAATGCCAAGACAGATAGAAAACAAAAAGTAAATGGCAGACATAAGTCTAACTATGTCAATAATAATGATTTATAAATGTGAATGGATTAAACATTCCTTTAAAAGGCAGAGATTTTCAAACTGGATTTAAAAAACCAATATATAATTATATGCTATCTACATGGGAAATATTAGATTTAAAGATACAATAGGGAGAAAAAAATGAAAAGGAAGTATAGGGATATGTCATGCAAACAACAACCACAAGAAACTTGGAGTGGCTTTATAAATATCAGAGAATGTAGACTTTAATACAAAAATAGTTACTAGAGATGAAGAAGGACATTTTATCTGATAATAGGTCCAACAGGAAGACACTACAATTATATATATGCACCCCACAACATCAAACCCTAAAATACATGAAACAAAACTGACAGAATTAAAATAAACAATTCAACAATAATAGTTGAAGACTGCCATACCCACCCCTCTTTCAGTAATGGATGAACAACCAGGAAGAAGATCAACAAGGAAATAGTATGAACAACACTACAAACAAAACTATAAACCAAATAGACTAACAGATATCTACAGAACACTCAACCTAAGAACAGTAGAATATATATTCTTCACAAGTACACATGAAATATTCTCCAGGATAGAACATGTGGCAGGCCATAAAACGGCCTCAATATAAAAAGAAGTAAAATCATACAAAGCATATTCTCTGACCATAATGGAATAAAATTAACAATAACAGATAGGAATTTGGGAATTTGCAAACATGTATAAACAACACACTGCTTAAATAACCAAAGGATAAAAGAAGAATACATCAAAGGAAATAATTTGAAATGAATGAAAATGAAAGGGAAAGTACCAAAACTTTAAGATGAATGAAAATGGAAACACAGTATGCCAAAACTCATGGGATGTAGCAGTGCTACATGCAGTGCTAAGAGAAATGTATAGCTGTAAATGCATATACTAAAAAACAAGAAATATCTCAAATCAATAACCTAACCTACTTTAAGACACTGGGGGATAAAAGAGCAAATTAAGCATATCAAACACAAAGAAGGAAAGAAGAGAGATTGAAGTGAATAAATCAGAGAATAGTAAAACAATAGAGAAACTCAATGGAACCAAAAATCAGATTGTTTTAAAAAGATTAATAAGGCCTTAGCTAAACTGATCAAGAAAAGAAGAGATAACACTCAAGTTGGTAAGGTCAGAATAACAGAGGTAACATGAATGCTGACCTTATAGGAATAAAAAGGATTTTTTTATTTATGTATATATAATATATATTTATATAGTTAATTATAATTATATATAATATAATAAATATAATATATATTTATATAGATAAAGTTAGTATACTTTATACTAGCAAATTAGATAACTTAGACAAAATGAGCAAATTTCTAGAGGGACACTCGTTCAAATGAAATAAAAACTCTGGATAGGAAAAACAATCCCAGGATGATATGACTTCACTGGAAAATGCTACCAAACATTTTTAGAAACAAAACAAATGAACATGGGGGTGGGGCACTGGGGAGAGGCAGGCTGAGAAACAGATTCTTAACTATAGAGAACAAAACAATGGTCACTGGAGGGGAGGTGGGTGGGGGGATGGGTCAAATATATGATGGAGGTTAAGGAGTACACTTAACTGTGATGAGCACCGGGTGTTGTATGTAAGTGATGAATCACTAAATTGTATATCTGAAAAAATAGTAATTCTTTACAAACTTCCAAAGAATAAAGGAGTAAAGAAGACTTCCAGATTCGTTCTACGAGGCCAGTATTACCCGGATACCCAACCAGACAAAAATGCAAAGTTGGTTTACCATGTAAAAATCAATCAATATATTATACTGTATTAATAGAACAAAGGATAGAAACCACATGATCATCCTAGTAGTCTCAGAAAAAGCAGTTGAAAAAGTCCAGTGGCTCTTCTTGATTAAAAAAACACTTAAACTAAAAGTGGAAGGGCATTTCTTTGACCTGATAAAGGATATCTATGAAAAACACACAGCTAACAACTAGTGAATAGTGAAAGATTGAAAGCTATTTCCTATGATCAGGAAAAAAACAAAGATGTCTGTTCTTTCAACATTGTACTGAAGGTTCTAGCCAGGACTATTAAGCAAGTTAAAGAAAAGAAAAGAAAAGAAAAGAAAAAAAGGCATCCAAATTGGAAAGGAAGAAGGAAAACTATCTATTTGAATATAGGAAATCCCAAGAAATCAACTGAAAAACTATTAGAACTCAGTAAAGATTAGGTAAGTTGCAGGATATAATACAAATTTATAAGAAATCAGTTCTGTTTCTATTCACAATGAAAAGCCAAAAATAAGGAAATAATTCCAGTCACAATAGAAGCAAAAAGAATAAAATACCTAGGAATAAATTTAACAAAAGAAGTATAAAACTTATACTGTGAGAACTACAAAACATTGTTGAAAGAAATTAAGGAAGACCTAAATGAATGAAGGCATCCCATGTTCATGGATCAGAAGGTTTAAAATAGTTAGAATGTCAGTACTCCACAAATAGATTTGTAGATTCAAAGCAACTCCTAAGAAAATCCCAGTTACTTTTTGTTGTTGTTTTTGTAGAAATGAAAAAGCTGAATCCTGAATTCATATGAAACTACAAAGGGATCAGAGTAGCCAAAATAGTCTTGAGAAAAAATAAAACCATAGGATTCACGCTTACTGATTTCAAAATATACAAAGCTAATGTAAACAAGACAATGTGATACTGGCATAAAGATTGACATTTAGATAAACAGAGTTGAATTAGGAGTCTAGAAGTAAAAATAAATCCTCACATTATGGCTAATTGATTTTCAACAAGGATGCCAAAATAATTCTAATGGGGAAAAAATAGTCTTTTAAGAAATGGTACTGAGAGTTGGATATCCACTTGGAAAAGAGTGAATTTGGACCCCTACCTCACATCACAAACAAAAATTAGCTAAAGTAGATCACAGACCTAAATGTAAGAACTGAAACTATAAAACTTTTAGAAGAAAATATAGGAGTAAATTTTCATAGCTGTGGTTTTTTTAGATATGACACCAAAAGCACAAACAAAAGAAGAAATGGGTGAATTGGACTTGAAAAAAATTAAAATCTTACATCCTTCAAAAGACAACATCAAGAAAGCAAGACAGCTATAGCATGGGGGAAAATATTTGTAGATGATCTGACAAACGACTTGTATCTAGAATATATAAGTAATACAACTCAATTTAAAACTGAGCAAAATATCTAAATAGATAACCAAAATATCTAATAGATATCTCCAAAGAAGATATATACATGGCCAATAAGCCCATAACAGAATTCTTGGTATGATTAGTCACCAGGGAAATGCAAATCTAAACCACAATGAGATACCACTTCACACCCACTAGGGTAGCTATAATCAAAAAGTCAGATAATAACAAATGTTGACAAGGATATGGAAAAATCAGAACTTTCATATGCTGCTAGTGGTAATGTAAAATGCTGCAGCCACTATGGAAAACACTCTGACAGCTCCTCAAAGAGTTAAACATAGAGCTACCATATGACCCAGCAGTACTATTCCTAGGAATATATCCAAGAGAAATGAAAACATTCACACAAAAACTTGGACAACCCATGTTCATAGCAGTATTATAATAGCCAAAAGATAGGAACAACCCAAGTATCCATCAACTAATGGATGGATAATAAACAAATGTGATATATCCATATAATCAAATATTATTTGTCAGTTAAAAAAATGAATTACTGATGCATACTAAAATACGGTTGAATCTTGAGAACATTATTCAAATTATAAGACACCAGTCACAAAAGACAACATATTGTATAACTACATTTATGTGAGTTGTCCCATACAGGCAAATCTATGGATACAGAAAGTAGGTTAATGGTCACCTAGACTCTGAGGGACCTAGGAGAAAATGAGGAATGAGTGCTAATGGGTATGGAGTTTCTCTTTGGAGGCAATGAAAACTAATTGTGGTGATGGTTATGTAACTCTGTGGATGAACTAACAACCACTGAATTACACATTTTAAATGGATTATTTATGTGATATGTGAAATATTATTCAACACAGCTGTTTAAAAGAAAAAGTTGAAATAATACAAAATATAGTCTGACCATAATGGAATTGATGTAAAAATAAGAGAAAGATGACTGGAAAGTCTCCACACACTTGGAAATTAAACAACACACTTCTAAACAACCCATGGGTCCAAAAATATGTCTCAAGGAGAATTACATAATCAAAAGATAGAGGAGTGCTATGAATATTATATACACTATACATAAAGGTGGTGACTTAAATGAACTGGACCGATTCCTTTAAAGTCACAAATTAGGGGTGCCTGGGTGGCTCAGTCTGTTAGGCATCCTACTCTTGATTTTGGCTCGGGTGGTGGTCTCAGGGTCATGAGATCAAGCTCTCTTTTGGGCTCCATGCTCAGTAGGGAGTCTGCTTCAGCTTCTCTCCCTCTGACCCTCCCCCTGCATGTGCGCTCTCTCTCTCTCTCTCAAATAAATAAATCTTTAAAAAATAAAGTCACAACCTAACAAAACTTACCCAGGAAGAAATACATAACCTGAATAATCATCTTATATCTATTAAAGAATATTGAGTTCAAAGTTAACAACCTTCTGAAAAATAAATCTGTCAGCTCAGATAATTTCACTGTTGTAGTCTTCCAAACATTTGAAGATGAAATACCAAGTTCTACACTGCTTCTTCCAGAAAACAGAAAAAGAGAGAACAATTCCCAACTCATTTTATGTCGCCAGTTATTACCTTTATACCAAAACCAAACACATACAAAAAATAAAAAATAAAACTACAGCCCAACTTCCCTCATGAAGACAGATCCAAAAATCATTAATAAAATAATAGCAAATCAATGCTCAGCTTCTCAACTTCTCAGGCCCCCTCATCCAGAATCAGCAGATGCCCCAAAGGAAAGATGGTCCCAAGTGCTAGGCTCCTCCTCTCTGGATTTCCTATTGGATCTCGACATCGTAGTTCTTCACTGCCCTGTTAATTTAGTCCACTGCCCTCAAACAGTATTTTTCCTCCAGATTTTGTCAGTGGGAGAGTTAATCCAAAATATTTAGTTCATCATTACTAGAAGCAGAATTCCTCAGGTCAACTTTTCATATCTTGAGACCCAGTTATGGATCTCTACTTAAAGGAACATCACCTAAAGAGATTTTTTGGGTCCGAAGCTTTCTTTTGTGTTCCTTTTCTGCCTTGCATATTGCCTTTCTCCTGTTTAATAAGCTAGCATATTGTTGAGGCTTTATTTTTTGCCAGCTGGCAAGTGTTTTATATGCAGTGGCTTATTTAATTCTCATATCACTATCAATTTAGTGGTCCCATTTTGCAGTTGAGGAAACAGAAGCTCTGAGAGATTACACACACAGTAAGTGACCTAGCTTAGATTCAAATCCAGGTCCGTATGACTACAAATCCTGGGCTCTTTATCACTATGACATATGGTCTGTTATATGAGACAGCATGTTTGCATGTTTATCTTCTTAACAGCTAGGCTATGGAATCCCTAAAAGAGAGTTAGTTCTCTTGGTGTCCTGAAATTCTTTATTGCATAAGAGACTAAAACTTAGGCCAATCATGAAAGAAACTCCTAATTTTGACTTGGTGATATGTTTCCTTGGCTCCTGTTGGTACTTACGAGGCATAAGTGTGTGTACTGTCAGTGCTTCACATTGCCTCACTAAAGCAGAATGTGAGCAGAAGGCAGTTACACCTTACTGTTTTAAAGTAATAAGGGAAATGTCTATACATCAAAATCAAACTCTTAGGTAATAAAACATAACAGGCAACACTTTGCAGGGTTCAGGTTTGTGCCTGATGAAAGACATGGGTAGAAAAAATTAGTTTCTTGAAAGAAATAATACTATACTCACTAAACTAGGATGAGTGCTTTGTAAAATACTGTTTATAAAATTAGAATCTTGAGTCCTTCCTATGCCTGGTTCTGTCAGGGTTAGATATGGAAAGTATCCAGGCTCTTGCAGCCCTCTTTTGGTATACACTTTAACCACCCTTCTGTCCTGGGTTGGTTTTTTTGTTCTTTTTTGTGGGAGGAGGGAGTTGTGTTGTTTCGTTTTGTTTTATTTTGTTTTGTTTTGTTTTGTTTTTAAGTCACATTCTGCTTCTACGTTGGTCTTCTGACTAGGTGTCCGCAGTGGCAACTATCTCATTCACCTTTATGTGTGAGGAAAGTAGGCCAGTCACTGCCTTTGAAGTTGTAGGTGCTAAAATATTTATACTAATTATTCAAAGGAATATATATTTAACTAATCCCTAAGCAATAATGGAGTTTCCTATAACTTTCTTCTTCAGTAGCTTATAGGAATTATCAGGGGTAAGAACTGTTTGGTCCAGAACTTTATTTCATTCAGCGCAAGGACAGGGGGAGGAACTAATCTTGTTTATGTGTACAGTTGTACAAGTACAGTTTGTCATGAATATAATTATGCTTTAAAACCAAAAATTTGTGGCAAATATAGTAAAAATTTAACACTGGTTCTCTGTGGATGGTTATTCCTTTTGTGTGCTTTTCTGTTTTCTGACAACAAATAGTCATTACTTCTAGAAAGTCATTACTTCTAGAAATTCAGAAAATACCACCTTTGGTAAGGGGAAAAAATCTTTATTGGAAAAGAAAAATTTTAGAAAGTATCTAGTATTTCTAATAAGAAAGTCCCCTCTGAACATGTCCTCCTGTATGTGTTTAACCAGCCAGCCAGCCCCTGCTTCTAAACTTTCAGGGACAAATAACTGTCTACTAAAGGTATATTGTTTCCTTTTTCTAGCTCTAGGTCTAAAAACATCTTTCTTTTGTACATTGATCCTTTTTATGCTCTCTAATACAGAATTATATCTGATTCATCTACCCATGATATTCTCAAATATTTAAAGACAGCGATCAGGACACCTGGGTGGCTCAGTCAGTTAAGCGTCTGCCTTCGGCTCAGGACATGATCCCAGGGTCCTGGGATCGAGTCCCACATCGGGCTCTTTGCTCAGCAGGAAGCCTGCTTCTCCCTCTGCCTGCCACTCCCCCTACTTGTACTTGCTCTCTCCCTCTGTCTCTGTCTCTCTGACAAATAAATAAAATCTTTTTAAAAAATAAATAAATAAAGACAGCTATCATGTGGCTTTGGCAAATATCAAGGCAATATGTCTGTCTCTTTGCCTTCTAGCTTTCTTTCTGTCTTATGGGTTATAAGACTTACTAAAGTGTATGCTTTAGCTTTGTTTATTGTATAGACTCTTTTATCTTAGTTCTTAACTTAAAATGCAACTGACTAAAGTAGCTTGTATTTCTCAGTAAAATAAGTTGCCTTTCACTTCACTCCTATTAGGTACTTGTCAAAACCAAGAGTTACTTTCTTTCTACTGTCCTAATTTTTATTATCTTAAGATAAGTAATAAGGAATTTGAAGGCTAAAGAGACCTTAGAGACTATTGCCACATTTATTATAACCCTCTGCTCATGAAATCTCTACAAGGTTTTTCTCATAATCAGGAAATATTTCAAAATGGGGTAGTATTCTTTTGAAACTTACAAAACTCAAAGTAGTGTGATATGACTGGATCTCACCACAGCCAAACTATTACTACATGTTCATTGGATCCAATGAATGTCTCTTCTGTTCTTTAATGGTAACATTAAACATCGAGCTGATACAATTTATAAAAAAATAGTTTTCTCAAAAGAACTTTGCAAGTATTAAATATTTAATTTGTTGCAATAGTAGAAAATTTCTCTCTCTGAATAAAGATACACATAGGTTTTCATGTGACTTACTTGAAAATAATAGTCACAACTTAGTTAATTTCACCTTTCTCTCCTCAAAAGATATTTTTTAAAACCATTAAATATGTGGAGGTTCTTAATATGCCTCAAGGACTACAAATGAGAATTTAACCAAGGGTCTCCCAGAACCTTATTGTGAGAAGTTTTATTTTGCCCCCAGGAATTAGTGGTTTTTTAGAAAATATTTGTCCCTGTCACCAGTTAATGCTATTGGCTTCATATTTTGTGATTAATTGATGCCATGGCTAAACTTGCTACTCCAAGTGACAATGCTAAGTGATAAAGGGGGGATAATATAGTATGAATAACCTACTGAGTGAAGATAGCAATTTACTTCTAGTACTTTTGTTCCCTCTTGAAATTACTTTAAAATGACAGTGAAGAGATTTTTTGTAAAGAATAAATTCATGGGGTGCCTGGCTGGCTCAGTTGGTAGAGCATGCAACTCTTGATCTCAAGGCCATGAGTTTGAGCTCCACGTTGGGTGTAGAAATTACTTTTAAAATTTTTAAGAAAAAAGAAAATAAATTTGTTATTAACAAAGGAAAAAAGAGAAGGGATAAATATTTGGAAACTTAAAGTAGATAAACTTAGCAGACTATGTAAATCCCAAGTTGACAGAGATAAAGACCAAGCAACTGGATATACCCAGCAAAAACCTTCAAACATTCAAGACTTGGGGAACCATGGAAGTGTGTGGGTGGAATAAAGGTAAAACCAAAAATCAGGAGAGTTTATAGAAAGTTTGTTTGAATAAACAGTTGACCTCCAAATCATCTCTGCCCAGGCAGAAGACTGGTACTTTATTCCCGGGAGATTATAAAATAGAGGGCCTCTAGACTGGGGAGCACAACTGAAGGTCTGGGTACCATACTGAAAACAGAATGCATACTGAATGCTGAGATGCCCTGTCTTCATTCCTCACTTAACCTACAGAATCCAGGCAACCTGTTCTGAACCTCTATGCAGGTGATAAAAGATGCTTTTGTGGAGAATCTGATCAGCCCAAAAATAAAGACTATGAAGGTTTGACACTGGATCACTTCCAAGGAACAAACCCAACCAGATTATTTTACAGTAAAGAAACCCATAGATCAGAACTTCCAATCAGCTTTTTAGCATCTCTTCTTTTTTTTTTTTTAAAGATTTTATTTATTTGAGAGAGAGAATGAGAGGGGGGAGGGTCAGAGGGAGAAGCAGACTCCCTGCCGAGCAGGGAGCCCGATGCGGGACTCGATCCCGGGACTCCAGGATCATGACCTGAGCCGAAGGCAGTCGCTTAACCAACTGAGCCACCCAGGCGCCCTTTAGCATCTACTCTTAAATATGAGTGGAGAACAAAGGATCTTTAAATATCTCAGTAAAACCTCTTACATAAAAGGTAGAGACCAAACAAATAGAAGAGGGGAAAAGTAACATGGATGAAATAGACAACTTCAGGGAAAAGAAATCTACAGCAGCAATAACAAGACACTATAATAGAAGAAATTACGTTCACAGAACATGAACAGAATGATACTTTTTATAAAAGAAACATTCAAGGAAGCAAAAAAGAACCCTGGAAAATCAAAACTATGATAACAGAAATAAAAAACAAAATGTTTAGAAGGTAAAGCTAAATAAACCTCACAGAAAGAACCACAAAAAAAAGATGAAACAATAGAAAAAAGAGAAATGTTACAAAAATTAGAGAACCAGTCCAAAAAATCCGAACATAACTGGAAATTGAAATATGCAAGCCATGTATGCAGTTTTAAAATTTAGCTGTAAGAGATTGATGTCAGCAAGATGGCAGAATAGAAGTTTCCATTGCTTGTACCCTCACAGAAACATCAATGAACAACTATCTGTGCATAAAAATACCTTCACAAGAGCTAAGGATTCCAGTTAAGAGATGGCAGCACCTGGATGGAGCACAGAAATAAGAAAAGGTGAAGAAGGTAGAAAGGAAAATCTTATATTACCTGTGTCACCCCATCTCTAAAGCCCAGGCAACCCATTATGGAGAGACACCCTCCCCATGGGGGAAGGAGAGTGAAGTGAGCACCCAGCTTGACTGTGGACCCCAGCAGCAGGGCCCCGGTGAACACTAATACCAGGCTAGCACCAGTGGGCCCAGCCACTAGGCCCAGCCTAATGCCAGGCCAGCCCTCATGGACCCAGGCTCCAAACTCCAGCACCAAGCCAGACTTCACAACACCAGACTCCAAGCAGGCTACTATAGACCATCCTCCATAATTGTCCAGCACCAGATTGGCCCCTGCAACCCCAAGCTTGCCCTAGTGCCAGATCAGTCCCGAGATCCCCAGGCTCCAGCAAAACCTAGTAGACCTAAACAATGACCAGGCCCAAGAGACCCAGGATCTAGGTCCACCACTACAGACCTATACTTCTAGCATCATAGACCCGTCCCAGCAGCAGGCCACACCACACCTTGCAGACTCTGGCTCAAGATCCAGTTAGTACCAGGTCGACCCCCAAGCCTGCTCACCTGCTGACCTGGGCCTCCTGAGGATTCTAGCCACAAACTCACCCACAGACCCCATGAGACAGCTTGCCCAGAATTTTTGAACACACAGACTGTGAAAGGGCCTTCCCTGCCAAAGTCAGTCTTTAAAGACTGAAAGAGATGCCTACTTTTTCAGATGCAGAGACACCAATGCAGTGCCACAAGGATCATGAATAAGCAAGGGAATGTGACACCACCAAAGAAATAAAATAAAATACCAGTAACTGACCCTAAAGAAATTGAGATCTGCAAACTGTGTGACAAAGAATTCAAAGTAATTGTCTTAAAGAATCTCAGTGAACTACAAGAGAAAACAAGGAACTAAGCAAATTCAGGGAAACAATACACGAAGAAAATGAGAAGTGCAAAAAGAGAAACCATAAAAACAAGCCAAAAGGAAATTCTAGGGCTGAAGAATGCAATGCCTGCACTGAAGAATTCCACAGACAGCTTCACCAGCAGACTCTATCAAGCAAAAGAAAGAATCAGTGAGCATGGAGACAGGTCAACTGAAATTACCCAGTCAGAGGAAAGAAAAGGAAAAGAAAAAAAACGAAAAAGAGGGCAAAAAGCCTAGAAGAGTTATGGGACACGTAAAAGAAACAATATTCACATTAATGGGAGTCCCAGAAGAAACAGATAAAGAAAAGGGAGAAACTTATTTAAAGAAATAATGACAGAAAACTACTAATCTATAATCTGGAGAGGGAAATGAACATCCAGATCCATGATGTCCAAGGAACCCCAAACATAAAATATAAAGAGATCTTCACAAAGACCCACATCATAAACTAATTCTCAAAAGTCAAAGAGAATTTTGAAAACAGCAAGAGAAAACCAACTCATCACGTACATAGGAATCCCTAGCAGTGGATTTCTTAGCAGACTACCTTGCAGACCAGGAAACAATGATATTCAAAGTGCCAAAACTGCCAACACTATACTCGGCAGGGCTGTCCTCCAGAAAAAAGAGATAAAGACTTTCTCAGTCAAACAAGATCTGTGGGAGTTCATGACAGTAAACCTGCTTTACAAGAAATGCTAAAGAGAGTTCAAGTTGAAAGAATGCCAACTAAAAGGAAAACATATGAAAGTATAAAACTCATTGTAAAACTAAGATTATAGTCAAATTCAGAATACTCTAATACTGTAATGGTAGTGCATAAATCACTTTTAACTCTGGTATATAAGTTAAAAGACAAAAGTATCAGAAATAACTATATCTATGATAATTTGATGCTAGATACAGAGTATAGAAGAGAAATAAATTGTGACACCAATAACAAAATGTTAGGGAAGGAGAAGTTAAACCATACAGATTTAAGTTGTTATTACCAACTTAAAATAGATTGTTATAACTATGTTTTATTGGAAGCTTCATGTTAACCAAAAAGAAACCTAGAGTAGATACACAAAAGATTAAGTAATCAAAGTACACCACTACAAAAAATTAGCAAATGACAAGGGATGAAAGCAAGAAAAGAATAGCAAAACTGTACAATACTCGAAACCAATTAAAAAATGGCAGTAGTCCTTATATATAAATAATTACTTTAAATGTAAATGGATCAAAATAGCCAATCAAAAGACACAGTGGCTAAATGGATTAAAAAACACGATCCCATAATATGCTGCCTACTAGGGACTCATTTTACTTCTGAGGACACACATAAGCTAAAAGTGAAGGGATGGGAAAAGATCTTCCATTCAAATGGTAACCAAAAGAGAGCAGGGTGACATTACTTAATATCAGACAAAATAGACTTTAAGTCAAAAACTGTCTCTTTAAGAGACAAAGAATGTCATTATATAATAATAAAGGGGTCAATTTATCAAGAGGATACAACTGTGAATATATGTGCACCCAACATTGAAGCACTTAAGTGTATGAAGTAAATATTAACAGAACTGAGGTGGAAAATAGCAATATAATAATAGGGGATCTCAGTAGCCTACTTGCAACAATGGATAGATCATCCAGATGAAAAATTAGGAAACAGCAGACTTGAACAGCACTACAGACCAAATCAACCTAATAGACATATGCAGAGCATATGTCCATCCAACAACAACAAGATACACATTCATTTCAAGCACGCACGGAGAATTTTCCAGGATAGATCATATGTTAGGCCACAAAACAAGTCAGTACATTTAAGAAGATTGCATTATATCAAGTATCTTTTCCAACCACAGTGGTAAAAAACTAGAAATCAATAGCAGGAGTAAAATTGCAAATATGTGGAAAGTGAAAACACTCGTGATCAATTAGTCAAAGAAGAAATCAGAAGTGAAATCAAAACGTATCTTGAGACAAATGAAAATGGAAACAAAACATATCAAAACTTATGGGATGCAACAAAAGCATTAATTAAAAAGCAAAAATTAAACTTCTAAGAGGGAAGTTTAATAAATGTCTATAGTAAGAAAAAAAGATCTGAAATAACCTAGCTTTATACCTCAAGAAACTAGAAAAAGAACACACTAAACCTAAAATTAGCAGAAGGAAGAAAATAAAAATCATAGCAGAAATAAATGAAATACAGACTAGAAATACAGTAGAAAAGATCAATGAAAGAGTTGTTTTTTGAAAAGATAAAATTGACAAGTCTTAGACTAAGAAAAAGAGACTTAGAAATTATAAGTGAAAGAGAAGATAATACAATTGATTCCACAGAAATCAGATCACAGATACAATGAAGATTTATATGCGAAATAAAATGGATAACATACAAGAATAGGAAAATTCCTAGAAACATACAAACAAGACTGAATTGTGAAGAAATAGAATATCTGAACAAACTAATGAGTAAGGAGATAGAATCAGCAATCAAAAACCTTCCAAAAAAGAAAAGCCCAAGACCTGATGGTTTCATAGGTAAAGAAGAATAAATGCCAGTGCTTCCCAAACTCTTCCCAAAAATTAAAGAGGAGGGAACACTTGCAAACTCATTTTACAAGGCCAACAATACCCTGTACCAGAGCCAAAGACACTACAAGAAAATTATACACCAATATTCCTGATTAACATAGATGCAGAAATCCTCAACAAAATGCTAGCAAACCAAATTCAACAGCACATTAAGATCAGGAATAAGACAAGGATGCCCACTCTTGCCACTTACTTAACTGGAAGTTCTAGCCAGAATTTTTAGGCAAGATAAAGAAAAGGCATCCAAATCAGAAAGGAAGAAGAAAAGTTTTCTGTTTGCGGAGATAATCTTATACAGTTGACCCTGTAACAACAGGGTTAGGTTTCTTACCTCTCCTACACAGTCAGAAATCCACATTTAACTTTTGACTCCCCAAAAACTTAACTGCTAATAGCCTACTGTTGACTAGAAGCCTTCCTGATAACATAACATTTGTATGTTACATGTATTATATACTGTATTTTTAGAAGGAAGTAAGCTAGAGGGAAAAGAGTTAAAAAAAAATTATAAGGAAGAGAATATACATTTACAGTACTGTACTTACCGAGAAGAATCCATGTATAAGTGGACCCGTGCAGTTCAAACCCATGTTGTTCGAGGGTCAGTTTTATATATAAAACCCTAAAGACCACCAAAACACTATGAGAACTAATGAACTAATTTAGTGAAGTTGCAGGATACAGAATCAATCTACAAAAATCAGTTGCATTTGTACATGCTAATAAGGTATCTGGAAAAAATAAAACAATCTCATGTACAATAGCATCAAAAAATTTTTTTTAAAAATAGGAATACATTTAACCAAAGAGGTCAAAGATCTGTGCCCTGAAATCTATAAAATCTTGATGAAAGAATTTGAAGAGGACACCAAAAAAAAAAAAAAAGGAAAGATATCCCATCTTCATGGATTAGAAGAATATTCTTAAAATACTCCCCAAAGCTGTCTGTAGATCAGTGCAGCCCTTTTCACAATTCCAATGACATTTTTTTCACAAAAGTAGATAAAACAATCCTAAAGCTCATCTGGGACCACAAAAGACTGCCAAGTGCAAAAGCAATTTTGAGCAACAAGAACAAAGCTAGAGGCATCACATTACCTGATTTCAAAATATACTACAAAGCTACACTAATCAAAAAAGTATGGTACTGACATAAAAACAAAACTATAGACTATTAGGCCAGGTAGACAGCCTATAAAAAAATCCGTGCATTTATGGTCAATTGACCTTTGACAGCAGTGCCATGAACACACATGGAAAGTCTCTTCAATAAAGGGTGCTGAGAAAACTGGTTATCTCCATGCAGAAGAATTAAGTTGGACACTTAATCTCACTTCATTAAAACAAAACAAAACAAAAAAAACCCTCAAAATGGATTAACAAGTTATATGTAAGGCCTGAAACTGAAACTACTAGAAGAACACAGAGAACAAGCTTCTTGACATTGGTCTGTGCAATTTTATTTCTTTTTATATGACCCGAAAGCACAGGTGAAAAAAATGCAAAACTAGACAATGGGATTGTATCAAACTAAAAAGTGTCTAGTAGGAAAGAATCAAGAGTAAAAACAACGTACAGAATGGGAGAAATATTTGCAAACCATACATCTGATAAGAAGTCAGCATCCAAAATATATAAGGAATGCAAACAATTCAGTAACAAGAAAATAACTCAATTTTAAAAATGGGCAAATGCAGGGATGCTTGGGAGTCTCAGTCAGTTAAGCATCTGACTCTTGATTTTGGCTCAGATCATGATCTCAGGGTTGTGAGACTGAGTCCCACATCAGGCTTCCTGCTCAGTGGGGAGTTGGCTGGAGATTATCTCTCTACCTCTCCATCTCCCTCTGGCTCTTCCCCCACCCCTCACTCTCTCTCTCTCTCTCTCTCTCTCTCTCTCTCAAATAAGTAAATCTTTTTTTAAAAATAGGGAAAGGCAAAATCAACGTACAGAAATCTGTTGCATTTCTATGTATGCAATAATGAAGCAACAGAATGAGAAATCAAGAAATCAATCCCATTTGTAATTGTACCAAAAACCATAAGATATCTAGGAATAAACCTAACCAAAGAGGTAAAAGATCTGTACTCTTAAAACTGTAAAACACTGATGAAAGAAATTAAAGATGACACAAAGAAATGGAAAAACATTCCATGCTCATGGATTGCAAGAACAAATATTGTTAAAATATCTATACTACCCAAAGCGATCTACACACTTAATGCAATCCCTGTCAAAATACCACCAGCATTTTTCATAGAACTAGAAAGAAACAATCCTAAAATTTGTATGGAACCACAAAAGAATCCCAAATAGCCAAAGCAGTCTTGAAAAAGAAAAGCAAAGCTGGAGGCATCACAATTCCAGGCTTCAAGCTATATTACAAAGCTGTAGTGACCAAGGCAGTATGGTACTGGCACAAAAACATGGTCATAGATCAGTGGAACATAATAGAAAATCCAGAAATGAACCCACAACTATATAGTCAATTAGTCTTCAACAAAGCAGGAAAGGATATCCAATGGAAAAGAGACAGTCTCTTCAACAAAGGGTGTTGGGGAAACTGGACAGCAACATGCAGAAGAATGAAACTAGACCACTTTCTTACACCATACACATAAATTCAAAATGGATGAAAGACCTAAATGTGAGACAGGAAACCATCAAAATCCTAGAGGAGAACACAGGTGGTAACCTCTCTGAGCTCAGCTGTAGCAACTTCTTACTAGATACATCTACTGAGGCAAGGGAAATGAAAGCAAAAATGAACTATTGGGACTTCATCAAAATAAAAACCTGCACAGTGAAGGAAATAATCAACAGAACTAAAAGACAATCGACAGAATGGGAGAAGATATTTGCAAATGATATATCTGACAAGGGGTTAATATCCAAAATATATAAAGAACGTATCAAACACTCAAAAAACAAATAGTCTAGTTTAAAAATGGGCAGAAGAAATAAATAGACATTTTTCCAAAGAAGACCAAACAGATGGCTAACAGACACATGAAAAGATGCTCAACATCACTCATCATCAGAAAAATACAAATTAAAACTATAATGAGATATCACTTCACACCAATCAGAATGACTAAAATTAATAACACCAGAAACAACAGGTGCTGGTGAGGCTGTGGAGAAAGGGGAACCCTCTTACACATATCAAATTCAACACCCGAAAAACAAATAACCCAATTAAAAAAATGGGCAGGATACAAAAATACTGATTCAAAGGGACACATGCACCCCAATGTTTATAGCAGCATTATCAGCGATAGCCAAATTATGAAAAGAGCCCATCGCATCAACTGATGAACAGATAAAGAAAATGTGCTATACAATGTAATGTTATTCAGCCATAAAAAGAATGAAATCTTGCCATCTGCAATGACTTGGAATGGACCTAGAGAGTATTATGCTAAGCAAAATAAGTCAGAGAAAGAAGAATACCATATGATTGTACTCCTAAGTGGAATTTAAAAAACAAAACAAACATGGGGGGTGGAAAGAGGCAAACCAAGAAATAGACTCTTGATTATAGAGAACAAATTGAGGGTTACTGGAGGGGAGGTGAGCAAGGGGATGGGTTAAATAGGTGATGGGTATCAAAGAGGGCACTTGTGATGAGCACCAGGTGCTGTGTGTAAGTGATGAATCACTAAATTCTACACTTGAAACTAATATTGCAGTATATGTTAACTAGCTAGAATTTACATAAAAATGGGCAAAAAGGAAAAAAATATAAAAAATAAAAGTAAAATGGGCAAAGGACCTGAATAGACATTTCTCAAAAGACATAAATAGCCCACAGAAAAGTTAAGATGGCGGAGGACTAGGGGGACCCTAAGTTTGTTTCATACCTCAAATACAACTAGATAGTTATTGAATCATTTTGAACACCCAAGAAATCAATCAGGGATCTGAGAAAACAAATGCTGCAAGTCTACAAGTAGAAAAACAACCACTATTTGGAAGATAGGAGGTACGGAGACTTGAATCCAGTGTGATATAGCTAAGGATACCACAGAGGGGAGGGAGCCTGCTTAAGAAGCCTACCTCAAAGTATTATAAGTAGCAAAGTGCAAAATCGAAACTTTTAGAAGTCTGCTACAGTGGGGGACATGCCTAGCTTAAAGGTGGTCAAGTGGTGAAGCGGGGCAGAATCCCAGGTGTGACAGCCTGGTCTGAGGTTCCCTGAGGTCAGAAGACAAACAGGTCATGCCTAAGTGCAGCAGAATTCTCAGGTATAGGAGTGGGGAAGCCGGCTGAGAACAGTGAGTCTATGTGCTGGCATTCTGCTCTGTGTTGCCATAAACTGGGAGCCGCTGCAGAGTTGTATGATCACTTTTCCTGGGATGGGTCCAACAAAAGGCAGAAGTGAGACAAGACCCTTCCTGAAAGACAATGCAGTCCTAGCCACAGCAATCCCTAAAATTTGGAGTTTTGAAACTTAGTCATGTGCCTGAGATAAAAATGCTTGGTCATAGGCTGGATGAACACAAATTCTGATGGGAACCAGGGACACAAGACTGGTTGCTCTTCTGTGAGGGCTCACTGAAGACTAGGGGGTGCAGATTTTCAGCTCTGGGGCCAGAAAGCCCAGCGCTGCCATCCTCGTCCCACCCCCTCAGTGCTGAAAACCTTCAGGGAGCAAAACAGCACCACCTACTGGAGCCCAGAGCCCAGAGCTCTGCCTCCCTGCACACTTGGACGCACATTTCCACTAGGGCAAGTCCACCTGAGAATAAGAACAAGAGGCCCCTTCCCCCGGAACACCAACAAAACCAACTCACTTGAGCCAACTTAACTGATCATAGAGGGCTGCAAAGCTTCATCTCTTGGGGAAAACAGTATATAACATTCTTTGTGTTTTTATTCTTTAGTCCTTTAGTCTTCTTTTTTCAATTATAATCTTTTTTTCAATTTTTTTATTTCTAAATTATTTTTACATATACTTCATATATATATTTTATTTTTTGTTTCCTTTCATTGTATGTTATTTTATCTATATGTATACAATATATGTTATTCTTTTTTATTTTGGGAACTAGTTTCTTTTAACAAGCAGACCAGAACACACCCAGGATCTAATTTTTTTGTTTGTTTGTTTTTTGTTGTTCTGTATTTTTTTTCTTTCTTCTTTCCTTTTCTGGACAAAATGACAAGACAGACAAATTCACCCCAAAAGAAAAAACAGGAGATAGTATTCACAGCCAGGGATTTAATCAATATGGATATAAGTAAGATGTCTGAACTAGAATTTAAAACGATTATAAGGGTACTAGCTGGACTTGAAAAAAAGCGTAGAAGACACTAGAGAATCCCTTACTATAGATAACTAAAATCTAGTCAGGCTGAAACTTAAAATGCTGTTACCAAGATACAGTCTCAAATGGAGGCCATAAAAATGAAAATGAACAAGCAGAAGAATGAATCAATGATACAGAAAATAAAATTGAAAAGAAGAGAGAAAACTCTTAGATCATGAGGGTAGACTTAGGGAACTCAGCAGTTCCATAAAGGGAAATAATATCTATATTATAGGAGTCCCAGAAGATAAGGAGCAGGAAGAAGAGGCAGAAGGTTTATTTGAGCAAATTATAGCTGAGAACTTCACTAATCTGTGGAAGGAAATGCATTCAAGCACAAGAGGCACAGAGAACTCCCCTCAAAATCAATAAAAATAGGTCAACACCTCAACATATTATACTGAAACTTGCAAATTATAAAGATAAAGAGAAAATCCTGAAAGCAGATCAGAACAAGAGGTCCTTTATCTACAAGGGTAGACACATAAGGTTGGCAGCCGACCTGTCCATAGAGACCTGGCAGGCCAGAAAGACCCTCATGACATATTCCATGTGCTACATGGGAAAAATTTCCCGCCAAGAATACTTTATCCAGCAAGGCTGTCATTCAGAATAGAAGGAGTGATTAAGAGTTTCCAAGACAAATAAAAACTAAAAGAATTTGTGAACACTAAACCAGCCCTAAAATAAATATTAAAGGAGACCCTTTGAAAGGAAAGAGAGCCCAAAAGTAACGAAGACCATAAAGGAATAGAGACAATCTACAGAAACAACAGCTTTACAGGTAATACAGTGGCACTAAATTCATATTTTCAATAATTACTCTGAATGTAAATAGACTGCTCCAATCAAAAGACAGAGGGTATCAGAATGGATTAAAAAAATAAGACCCGGGCGCCTGGGTGGCTCAGTCATTAAGCATCTGCCTTCGGCTCAGGTCATGATCCCGGAGCCCTGGGATTGAGTCCCACATCGGGCTCCCTGCTTGGCGGGAAGCCTGCTTCTCCCTCTCCCACTCCCCCTGCTTGTGTTCCCTCTCTCACTGTCTCTGTCAAATAAATAAATAAAATCTTAAAAAAAAAAATAAGACCCATCGATATGCTGCTTACAAGATTCATTTTAGACCCAAAGACACGTCCAGATTGAAAGCGAGGGGGTGAAGAACAATTTATCATGCTAATGGACATCAAAAAAAAATGGGAGTAGCCATCCTTTTATCAGACAAACTAGATTTTAAACTGAAGACTGAAATAAGAGATGAAGGACACTATACCATAATAAAGGGGTCTATCCAACAAGAAGTTCTAGCAATTGTAAATATTTATGCCCCTAACTTGGGAGTACCCAAATATATGAATCAGTTAATTATAAAATTAAGAAAACTCATTGAAAATAATACAGTAATAGGGCGCCTGGGTGGCTCAGTTGGTTAAGCGACTGCCTTCAGCTCAGGTCATGATCCTGGAGTCCTGGGATCGAGTCCCACATCGGGCTCCCTCCTCGGCAGGGAGTCTGCTTCTCCCTCTGACCCTCTTCCCTCTCGTGCTCTCTGTCTCTCATTCTCTCTCTCTCAAATAAATAAATAAAATCTTAAAAAAAAATAAATAAATAAAAGAAAATAATACAGTAATAGTAGGGGACTTTAACACCCCACTACAGCAATGGACAGATCATCTAAGCAGAAGATTAACAAGGAAACAAGAGCTTTGAATGGCACACTGGACCAGATGGACTTAACAGGTACATTCAGAGCATTTCATCCTGAAGCAGCAGAATACACATTCTTTTCAAGTACACATGGAGCACTCTCCAGAATAGATCAAATACTGGGTAACAAATCAGGTCTCAACTGGTACAAAAGATTGAGATCATACCATGCATATTTTCAGACCACAGTGTGATGAAACTTGAAGTCAACTACAAGAAAAAATTGGAAGGATCACAAATACATAGAGATTAAACAACATCTTATTAAAAAATGAATGGGCCAACAAGAAAATTAAAGAATTTTAAAACTACATGGAATCAAATGAAAATAAAAACATGACAGTTCAAAACCTTTGGGAGGCGGCAAAGGCAGTCATAAGAGGGAAGTATATAGCAATACAGACCTTCCTCAAGAAACAAGAAAGGTCTCAAATACACAACCTAACTTTACACCTAAAGGAACTGGAAAAAGAACAGCAAATAAAGCCTAAATCCAGCCGGAGAAGAGAAATAATAAAGTTAGAGCAGAAATCAATGATACAGAAATTAAAAAAAAAAAAAAACAGAGAAGGTCAATGAAGCTGGGAGCTGGTCCTTTGAAAGAATTAACAAGATTGATAAATCCCTAGCCAGACTTAATCAAAAAGAAAAGACAAAGGACCCAAATAAATAAAACCATGAATGAAAGAGGAGAAATCACAACCAACACCAAAGAAATACAAACAATTAAAGAGTATTATGAGCAATTATATGCCAACAAATTAGGCAATCTGAAAGAAATGGATAAATTCCTAGAAACATTATGAACTACCAAAACTGAAACAGGAAGAAATAGGAAAACCTGAACAGACCCATAACCAGCAAAGAAATTGAATCAGTAATCAAAAATCTCCCCAACAAATGAGAGTCCAGGGCCAGATGGCTTCCCAGGGGAATTCTACCAAACATTTAAAGAATTAATACCTATTTTTCTGAAACTTTCCCAAAAAAATAGAAATGGAAGAAAAACTTCAAACTCATTCTGTGAGGCCAACATTACTTTGATCCAAAAACCAAAGACCCCACTATAAAAAAGAGTTACAGACCAATATCCCTGATGAACAAGAATGAAAAAATTCTTACCAAGATACTGGCTAACAGGATCCAACAGTACATTAAAAGGATTATTCACCATGACCAAGTGGGATTTATTCCTGGGCTACAGGGTTGGTTCAATATCTGCAAATCAATCAGTGTGATACACCACATTAATAAAGGAAGGAGAAGAACCATATGATCTTCTCAATAGATGCAGAAAAAGCATTTGACAAAATACAGCATCCGTCCTTAATAAAAACCTCCACAATATAGGGATAGAGGGAACATACCTCAACATCATAAAGGCCATATACAAAAGACCCACAGGGAATATCATCCTCAATGAGGAAAAACTGAGAGCTTTTCCCCTAAGATCAGGAACACAACAGGGATGTCCAGTCTCACCACTGTTGTTCAACATAGTACTGGAAGTCCTAGGCTTAGCAGTCAGACAACAAACAAAAATTAAAGGCATCCAAATCGACAAAGAAGTCAAAATTTCACTCTTCACAGACATGATACTCTATGTAGAAAACCCAAAGACTCCACCAAGAAATTGCTAGAACTGATAGAGGAATTCAGCAAAGTTACAGGATATAAAATCAATACACAGAAGTCTGTCGCATATCTATACACTAACAATAAAGCAGCAGAAAGAGAAATCAAGGAAGTAATCCCATTTACAATTGCACCAAAAACTGTTAAGATACTTAGGAATAAACCTAATCAAAGAGGTAAAAGATCTGTATTCTGAAAACTCCAGAACACTTATGAAAAAAATTGAGGAAGACACAAAGAAATAGAAAAACATTCCAGGCTCATGGATTGGAGGAACAAATATTGTTAAAATGTCTGTGCTACCCAAAGCAATCTACACATTGACTGCAATCCCTATCAAAATAGCATCAGCATTTTTCACAGAGCTGGAACAAACAATCCTAAAATTTGTATGGAACCAGAAAAGTCCCTGAATAGCCAAAGTAATGTTGAAAAAGAAAACCAAAGCTGGAGGCATCACAGTTCTAGACCTTAAGCTGTATTACAAAGCTGCAATCATCAAGACAATATGGTAGTGGCACAAAAACAGACACATAGATCAATGGAACAGACTAGAGAACCCAAGAATGGACCCTCAAATCTATGGTAAACTAATCTTTGACACAGCAGGAAAGAATGTCCAATGGAAAAAAGACAGTCTCTTCAACAAATTATGTTGGGAAAACTGGACAGCAACATGCAGAAGAATGAAACTGGACCACTTTCTTACACCATACACATATATAAATTCAAAATGGATGAAACACCAAAATATGGGACTGGAATCCATCAAAATCCTAGAGGAGAACACAGGCAGTAACCTCTTTGACTTTGGCCACAGCAACTTCTTGCTAGACATGTCTCCAAGGACAAGGGAAACAAAAGCAAAAATGAACTATTGGGACTTCATCAGGATAAAAAGCTTTTGCACAGCAAAGGAAACAATTAACAAAACTGAAAGGCACCCTATAGAATGGGAGAAGATATTTGCAAATGACATATCTGATAAAGGACTAGTATCCAAAACCTATAAAGAACATATGAAACTCAACACCCAAAAAATAAAAAATCCAGTCAAGAAATGGGCAGAAGTCATGAAGAGACATTTCCCCCAAAGACATACAAATGGCTAACAGACACAAGAAAAAATGTTCAACATCACTCAGCCTCAGGGAAATAAAAATCGAAACCACAATGAGATACCTACCATCTCGCACTGGTCAGAATATAAAACTAACAACTCAGGAAACAATAGATGTTGGTGAGGATGTGTAGAAAGGGGAACCCTCTTAGACTGTTGGTGTGAATACAAGCTGTTGCAACCACTCTGGAAAACAGTATAGAGGTTCCTCAAAAAATTAAAAATAGAACTACCCTACAGTCCAGCAATTGCACTACTAGGTATTTATCCAAAGGATACAAAAGTTGCGATTTGAAGGGGCACATGCACCCCAATGTTTATAGCAGCAATGTCCACAATAGCCAAAATATGTATGTAAAGAGTCCAGATGTCCATAGACAGCTGAATGGATAAAGAAGTAGTATATATATATATATGTACATACACGCACACACACACACAATGGAGTATTACTCAGCCATCAAAAAGAATGAAATCTTGCCATTTGTAATTATGTAGATGGAACTAGAAGGTACTATGCTAAGCAAAAGTCAGAGAAAGACGAATCCCATATGATTTCACTCATGTAGAATTTAAGAAACAAAACAGATGAACACAGGGAAAGGGAAGAAAAAAGAAAATAAGATAAAAACAGGGATACAAACCATAAGAGACTCTTTAACTATAGGAAATATACTGAGGGTTGCTGGAGGGGAGTTGGGTGGGGGCGATGGGGTAATTGAGTGATGGGCATTAAACAGGGCACTTGATATAATGAGCACTTGGTATTATATGCAAGTGATGAATCACTAAATTCTACCCCTGGAACTAATAATGCATATATGTTAACTAAATTTAAATTTTAAAAAAATTTTGAATAATAAAAATAAGTTTTTTAAAAATTTCAAATTCTATTAAAAAAACAAATAGCCAACTGATAAATTGAAGATGCTCAACATCAGGGCACCTGGGTGGCACATTGGGTTAAGCATCTGACTCTTGGTTTCGGCTCAGGTCATGATCTCCGGGTTTGGAGCTCAAGCCCCATGTCAGCCTCCACACTCAGCATGGAGTCTGCTTGAGATTCTCTCTCCCTCTCCCTTTGTCCCTCATCCTCATGCACACTCTCTCTCTCAAATAAATGAGTAAATATTTTTTTTAAAAAAGATGCTCAACATCACTAACCATCAGGGAAATGCAAATCAAAACCATAATATCACCTCCCATCTATTACAATGTCTGTCATAAAATAAGTATTGGCAAGGATGTGGAGAAAAGGGAAACTGGTAGACTGTTGATGGGAATATAAGTTGGTACAACCATTATGGTAAACAATATGGCAGTTCCTCAAAAAATTAAAAATAGAACTACCATATCATCCCATAATCCCACTTCTGGATATGTATCCAAAGACAGTGAAATCAGTCTTTTTTTTTTTTTCACTTTCTGAATATGGTTTTATTACTGTGCCAAAGTGGAAAATATGCTGGTAGCCAATGGACAATTTCTGAGGCTCAAAGAATCTATCTTCTCAAATTATGACTGATTTATGAACAAATGTAATTTTTAAAATCAGATCCTTTTTTAGGCTGAGTAATATTTCATTGTGTATATACCACATTTCCTTTATTAATCCATCAATGGACACTTAGGTTTTTTCCATATTTTAGCTATTGTAAATAATGCCACATGGCATTGAACATGGGAGTGGTTATATCTTTTCAAATTACTATTTTCATTTTCTTCAGATAAATAACCAAAGGTAGAATTGCTGGATCATACAGTAATTCTGTTTATAATTTTCTGAGGAACTTCAATATTGTGTTCCATTGTAGCTGCACCAATTTACTTTCTCGCCACAGTACACATAGGTTCCCTTTTTTTCCCACATCCTCATTAACACTTTTCATTTCTAGTCTTTTTTGATGACCGTCATTCTAACAGGTGTGAAGTGATACCTCATATTTTTGCATTGCATTTCCCTGATGAAATGTTGAGCATCCCTGAGTCATGTTGAGCATGCATCTTCTGATGTACCTACTGGCCATCTGTGTGTCTTTGGAAAAATGTTTATTTAGATCCTCTGCCCATTTTTTAATCAGATTTTTTGGGGGGCTATTGAGTTGTATGATTTCTTTATATATTTTGGATATACAGGAGGTTGCCTTTTTATTTTGTTGATTTCCTTTGCTGTGCAGAAGCTTTTTTTTTTATTGTTGTTAATCACCATATATTACATCATTAGTTTTTGATGTGGTGTTCCATGATTCATTGTTTGTTCTTAACACCCAGTGCTCCATGCAGAATGTGCCCTCTTTAATACCCATCACCAGGCTAACCCATCCCCCTACCTCCTCCCCTCTAGAACCCTCAGTTTGTTTTTCAGAGTCCATCATCTCTCATGGTTCGTCTCCCCCTCTGACTTACTCCCCTTTATTCTTCCTCTCCTGCTATTTTCTTCTTTTTCTTTTTTCTTAAAATATGTTGCATTATTTGTTTCAGAAGTACAGATCTGTGATTCAACAGTCTTGCACAATTCACAGCGCTCACCGTAGCACATACCCTCCCCAATGTCTATCACCCAGCCACCCCATCCCTCCCACCCCCAACCACTCCAGTAACACTCAGTTTGTTTCCTGAGATTAAGAATTCCTCATATCAGTGAGGTCATATGATACATGTCTTTCTCTGATTGACTTATTTCACTCAGCATAACACCCTCCAGTTCCATCCACGTCGTTGCAAATGGCAAGATCTCATTCCTTTTGATGGCTGCAGAATATTCCATTGTGTATATATACCACATCTTCTTTATCCATTCATCCGTCAATGGACATCTTGGCTCTTTCCACAGTTTGGCTATTGTGGACATTGCTGCTATAAACATTGGGGTGCACGTACCCCTTCGGGTCCCTACATTTGTATCTTTGTGGTAAATACCCAGCAGTTGTGCAGAAGCTTTTTTAGTTTCATGTAGTCTCACTTTATTTTTGCTTTTGTTACCTTTGTTTTTGGTGTCAGATCCAAAAAAAATCATTCCCAAGATGGTATCAAGAAGCTTACTGCCAGTATTTTCTTCTAGCAGCTTTATAGTTTTATTACATTCAAGTTTTTTAAAGATTTTTTATTCATTTTTTATTTGAGAGAGAGAGAGAACATGAACAGGGGGAGGAGCAAAAGGGAGAGGGAGAAGCAGACTCCCTGCTGAGCAGGGAGCCTGACACAGGGCTCAATCTCAGGACCCTGGGATCGCGACTTGAGCCAAAGGCAGGCACTTAACCAAGTGAACCACCCAGGTGCCCCATATTCAAGTTTTTAACACATTTTGAGTTGATTTTTGTGTATTGTATAAGACAGTGGTCCAGTTTCATTCTTTTGCATATGGGCTGTCAGTTTTTCCAATACCATTTATTGAAGAGACTATCCTTTCTCCATTTTATGTCCTTGGCTCCTTTGTCCTACGTCAGTTAACCATATATGCATGGGTTTATTTCTGGGCTCTCTATTCTGTTTCATTGATCTGTGTGTCTGTTATTATGCCAATACCACACTGTTTTGATTACTGTAGTTTTGTAGTATATTTTGAAATCAAGTAGTGTAATGTCTCCTGCTTTTTTCTCATTGCTCAATATTGTTTTGGCTATTTGTGGTCTTTTGTCATTCCATACAAATTTTAGGACTATTTGTTCTCTTTCTGTAAAAAATGCTATTGGAATTTTTATAGGGATTGCACTGAATCTGTAGATTGCTTTGAGTAATATTAACAATGTTAATTCTTCCAATCCATGAACGTGAACTGTCTTTGCATTTATGTGTGTCTTCTTCCCAGATATTATATTCTTTTGGATGTAGCTGTAAATGGGGTTGTTAATTTACCTTTCTGCTACTTCCTATTGATTTTTGTATCCTGCAACTATACAGAGTTTATTAATCCTAACAGGTTTTTGGTGGAGTCTTTAGGGTTTTCTGTATATGTCATTTCAGAGTTAACAGTTTTACTTCTTCCCCTTCCAGTTTGGATCCTTTTATTTCTTTTTCTTGCTTAATTGCTCTGGCTAGGGCTTCCAGTACTATCTTGAATAAAAATGGTGAGAGTGGGTATTTTTGTCTTGTTTCAGATCTTATAAGTTTTTGGGCTTGTCATATATGGCCTTTATTATATAATAAATCCCTCTGTACCCACTTTATTTTTTTAAAAGATTTCATTTATTTATTTGACAGAGAGAGAGATAGCGAGAGCAGGAACACAAGCAGGGGGAGTGGGAGAGGGAGAAGCAGGCTTCCTGCCGAGCAGGGAGCCCAGTGTGGGACTCGATCCCAGGACCCTGGGCTCATGACCTGAGCCAAAGGCAGACACTTAATGACTGAGCCACCCAGGTGCCCCCCTCTGTACCCACTTTATTGAGAGTTTTTATCATACATGAATGTTGAATTTTATCCAGTGCTTTTTCTACATCTATTGATAGGACCATGTGATTTTTATCCTTCATTTCATTAATGTGGTGCATTGCATTGACTGATTTGCAGTACGTTGAGCCTTCTTTGCATCCCTGGAATAATTCCCACTTTATCATGGTGTATGATCCTTTTAATGTATTGTTGAATTTGAGTTGCTAATATTTTGTTGAGGATTTTTGAATATATGTTCATCAGAAATATTGGCCTGTAATTTTCTTGTGATGTCCTTGTTTTATTATCAGGGTAATACTGGCCTCGTAAAATGGGTTTGGAAGTATTCCCTAATCTTCTATTTTTTTTGGAAGAGTTTGAAAAGGATTAGTATTCTTTTTTTTTTTAAGATTTTATTTATTATTTATTTATTTATTTGAGAGAGAGCAAGCGAGTACAAGCCGGGGGAGCAGGTAGGGGAGATGGAGGCTTCCCACTGAGCAGGGAACTCAATGTGGGGCTCAATCCCAGGACCCCAAGACTATGACCTGAGCCAAAGGTAGATGCTTAACCAACTGAGCCACCCAGGTGCCCCAGCATTAATTCTTTTTCAATGTTTGGTATTATTCACTAGTGAACCCATTTGGTCCTGGACTTTCATTTGGTTGGAGGTTTTGAATACTGATTCAGTCTCCTTACAAGTATTCAGTCTCTTCACATTTTCTATTTCTTCATGGTTCAATCTTCGGATATTCTATGTTTCTAGGAATTTATCCCCTCTGGTTGCCAAATTTGTTGATGTATAATTGTTCATAGTAGCCTTTTATGATCGTTTGTATTTCTTTTTTTTTAAACAATCTTTTTTTTTTAAGATTTTATTTATTAATTTGACAGAGAGAGAGAGTGAGAGCAGGAACACAAGCAGGGGGAGTGGGAGAGGGAGAAGCAGGCCTCCCACTGAGCAGGGAGCCTGATGTGGGACTCAGTCCCAGGACCCTGGGATCATGACCTGAGCTGAAGGCAGACGCTTAACAACTGAGCCACCCAGGCGCCCTGATCGTTTGTATTTCTGTGGTATTGGTTGTAACTATTATCACTTTCAGTCTGTGCATATCATTACATATAATGTGTCTCACTTTAGGCAGCATATAGATGGGTCTTGTTTTCTTTCCCTTTCTGCCATTCTGTCTTTTAATTACAGAATGTATTTCATTTACATTTAAAGTAATTATTTTGAGTCCTGTCTTCTTCCTTACCTTGTGAGTCTAGCTAAAGGTTTGTCAATTTTGTTTTTGCAAAGAACCAGCTCTTAGTTTCATTTATGTTTTCTAATTTTTTAGTCTCAGTTTCATTTTTTTCCACTCTAATCTTTGGTATTTCCTTCATTCTACTAACTTTGGGCTCCATTTGTTCTTTTTCTAATTCCTTGAGGTGTTGTTAGTTTATTTGAATTTTTTTTTTCTTTATGTAGGCATTTTATCACTATGAATTTCCCTCTTAAAACTGCTTTTGCTGTATCCCATAAGTTTTTGGTGTGTTGTTTTTCATTTTTATATTTGTCTCAAAGCATTTTTTGCTTTCTTTTGATTTCTTCTTTGACCCATTGATTGTTCAATAGCATATTATTAATCTCCACGCATTTGTGAATTTCTTGGTTTTTCTAATAGTTGGTCTAGTTTCATACAATTATGGTCAGGAAAGATGCTTGAGGAGTGCCTGGGTAGCTCAGTCAGCTGAGCATCCGATTCTTAGTTTTGGCTCAGGTCATGATCTCAGCAGGGAGTCTGCTTGAAGATTCTGTTCCTCTGCCCCTCCCCCCTACTTGCTTACTTGCTCACTCACACTCTCTAAAATAATTCTTTTTTAAAACAAGAAAAGATGCTTGATGATATTATTTCAATCTTAAGTTTATTGAGACTTGTTTTGTGACCTAACATGATGGAAGATGTTCCCTGTACACCTGAGAAGAATGTTTATTCTTTTACTTTTGGATGAAATAATAGGTATATATCTGTTAAGTCTTTCTTATTTAACATGTCATTTAAAGTCAATGTTTCCATATTGATTTTCTTTCTGGATGATCTATCCACTGATGAAAGTGGGATACTAAAGTCCCCTATTCTTATTTTATTGCTGTTTCTCCATTTTAGGTCTGGTAATACTTGCTTCGTGCATTTAGGTGTTGCTGTATTTTGAGTGCATAAATACTTAGGAATATGTCCTCTTGTTGTATTGACCCTTTTATATCATTATGCAATGCTCTTTGTCTTTTATTACAGTCTTTGTTTTAAGGTCTTTTGTCTAAAGTAAGTATAGCTACTCCAGCTTTCTTTTGGTATCCATTTGCATGGAATATCTTTTTCCATCCCTTTACTTTTATTCTGTGCATGTCCTTACATCTAAAGTGTCTCTCAGGGGCGCCTGGGTGGCTCAGTTGGTTAAGCAACTGCCTTCAGCTCAGGTCATGATCTCAGGGTCCTGGGATCGAGCCCCACATCGGGCTTCCTGCTCGGCGGGAAGCCTGCTTCTCCCTTTCCCACTCTCCCTGCTTGTGTTCCCTCTCTCACTGTCTCTCTCTGTGTCAAATAAATAAAATCTTTAAAAAAAAAAATAAAGTGTCTCTCAGGGGGGACTGGGTGGCTCAGTCGGTTGAATGTCTGCCTTCGGCCCAGGTCATAATCCCAGGTCCTGGGATTGAGCCCTGACTGGGCTCCTTGCTCAGCAGGAGCCTGCTTCTCCCTCTGCCTCTGCCTGCTGCTTCCCTTGCTTGCTCTCTCTGTCAAATAAATAAAGTCTTTAAAAAATAACAAAAATAATAATAAAGTGTCTCTCTTTAGGCAGCATATGGATAGGTCTTGTTTTCTTATCCATTCAGCCATTCATCTTTTCATTAGGGAATGTATCCCATTTATATTTAAATTATCGACAAGTATACTGCCATCTTAATTGTTTTCTTGCTGTTTTGTAGTTTCTCTTTCCTTTTTTCTTTTCATGCTCTCTTCCTGTGTGATTTGATGAATTTCTTTAGTGATATGCTTAGATTCCTCTCTATCTTTTATGTATCTACCAAGGTTATTGCTCTGTAATCACCATGTGGCTTCCATATAACAGCTGATACTAAAAACAGTCTATTTTAAATTATAATAAGTTTGAACAGATTCTAAAGCTCTACATTTTTACTCTGCCCCCTACATTTTATGTTTTTGATATCACATTTTATTTCTTTTTATCTTGTGTTTCTCATGACTAATAATTTATAGTTCTTTTTACTACGTTTGTCTTTTAATCCATCACTTTTACTGTATATTTACCTTTACCAGAGAGACTTCTATTTTGTTTTCTTGTTACTAATTAGCATCTTTTCTTTTCAGCTTAAGAGTAGTCTCTTTAACATTTCTTGTAAGGCTGGTTTAGCTGTGATGAACTCTTTAGTTTTGCTTGTTTGGAAAACTCCATCTCTCCTTCAATTCTGAATGACAACTTTGTCAAGTAGAGTAATACTGATGGAAATTTCTATCAGCACCTAAATATATTATGCCACTCTCTTCTGGCCTGCAAAGTTTCTCCTGAAAAGTCTGCTGGTAGTCTAATGGGGGCTCCTCTGTACATAACAAGTCATTTTCCTCTTGCTGCTTTTAAGATTCTCTCCTTGTCTTTAACTTTTGACACTTTAATTATAATGTTCTTGGTGTGGGCTTTGTTGGATTCCTAGTATTCAGAACTCTTTCGGTTTCCTGGATCTGGGTGTCTGTTTCCTTCCCCATGTTTTGGAAATTTTTAGCCATTGTTTCTTCAAATAAGTTGTCTTCCCCTTTCTCTCTTTCTTCTCCTTTTGGAAGCCCCATAATATGAATACTGATTCACTTAATATTGTCCCATAAGTCCCTTAAGCTATCTTCACATTTTTACATTCTTTTTTCCCTTGGCTATTCTGATTGAGTTCCACTGCCCTGTATTCAAGTTTACTGATCCTTTCTTCTGCTTTATCTAGTCTTGTTATCAAATCCTCTCATGTGTTTTTCACTTCAGTTATTGTATTCTTCTGCTCTTTGACTTCTGTTTGGTACATTCTTATATTTTCCATCTCTTTGAGTTCTCACTGGGTTCATTCATTCATCTCCCAAGTTCGGTGGGCATCTTTGTGACCATTATTTTGAACTCTTTATTAGGTAAATCACTCTTATTAAGGATTTTTTTCTGAGGTTTTTATCTTGCTTTTAGTTCAGAACATATTTTTCTGTTTCTTCATTTTGCTTGACTCTGTGTTGGTTTCTGTGCATTAGATAAAATGGTCACTTTTCCAAGTCTTGAATAGCAGCCTCATGTAGTAGTGAATCTTATTGTTCAACCCTGCCCTAGCTGTTGTCTCTTAAACCTTTCAGTTGTCCAAGCATCCTGTTTTATTTTAAACAGCTCCCAGTAGTTGAGGTTGTGCCAAGAGCTATCAGTGTCCCAAAGGGGAGGCTCTCAGGACCTAAATGTAGGCTTGTCATCTTTTTAAAGTATGCACATATATATATACAATCCTATGGAACCACAAACATAAGCCCCACTGACATCAATGCTAAGGAATTTGGAAGTGTCTCCTGGGCAGCAGTCCCCAAAATTGGGGCACCATGCAAGTGCATACAGTCCTTTCTAAAAGATACCAGCAAGCTGGAGCAAGACAAAGGGAGAGCACAAAGATGGCATCCACTGGCCTCCATTCCATGAAAATAACTCCATAAGCTTCTAGATATGTGCCAAACCTGAAACCTGCCTTTTGGGCTAAAATTCCAACACAAGCATATAGGTCTCTTTCACAGAAAGCCTGGGGACTTTCATGTCTGTGTGGTACCCTGGGTATAGTAGCCTGTCAAAAACTGTGTCTCCTACTGTTACAGTCCCATGGGGCCCAGGAACACAAGCCCTCCTGGCCACGAGAGCCAGCTCATCAGTGAGTGTCCCCTGGGTGGCAACTGCACATACCAGGAAGGGCTCCAGACATAAAAACAGGGGCAACAGATGTGTGTAAAATCTCCCTCCAGGAGATACTGGCACTCTGTAGTGCAGCAAAGAGGGGAAAGTGAAGATGGTATCCACTAGCCTTTGTCCCCATAGAGTACCCCAGCAGGGGTCATGATCTCAAGGTCGTGAGAGCAAGCCCTACATGGGGCTCCATGTTACACATCCCTAGATGTGTGTTAAATTAGATGCCTGCCCCTAGACCAAGGCTTTAAGATAAGGAAATGAGTCTCTTTCACAGAAAGTCTGGGTGCCCATTGGCTGCTTCTGCACTGGTTCCTGGGGTGGGTGAGTCCAAGCACACAAGTCCTTTAAGAGCCATTTCTCACTTCACTATAGCCTTGTGGGTCTCATGGACACAAGCTCTGTTGGTTTCCAAAGCTAGATGTTTTAGGGAGTCATCTTTTAGTTGCAGGTCTTAAAAGTTATGTGGCTCAGTGTGAGATTCAAACCCTTCACTCCTTGGAAGAAGTTCAGGTTTTAAGTTCCCTTCCTGATTGCGTGTCACCGTGACAGAGGTGGGAGTTATAGTGAGATTGTGTCTCAGCCTGTCCTACCGACATAGATGTGGGGTTTTTCTTGTTTGCCCAGTGTATAGGAGTCAGCTAGTTTTAAGGGTTCTTTTCAGAGGAAATTGCTCCATATATAGCTGTCAGTTTGGTGTATCTGTGGGAAGATGTCAGCTCAGGATCTTCTTACATCATCATCTTGAATCAGAGCTCTGAAATTAATATCATGAAGAGGTACCTACACTCCCATGTTCATTGCAGCATTATTCACAGTAGCCAAGATATGGAATCACCCTAAATGTCCCTCAGTGAATAAATGGATAAAGTATGTTCTGTGTGTACACACACAATGGAATATTATTCACCCTTTAAAAAGAAAGAAATCCTGTCATTTGCAGTGATGTGCATGAACCTGGAGTACATCATGCTAAGTGAAATAAGGCAAGCACAGAGAGACAAATATTGCATGATCTCACTTATATGTAGAATCTAAAAATAGTCAAACACAAACAGGCATAGAGTAGAATTTTGGTTAGCAGGGGCTGAGGGGAGAAGGAAATGGGGAAGTGCTAGTCAAAGGGTACAAAGTTGCAGTTAGGATGAAACATACAACATGGTGACTATAGTTAATAATACTGTCCTGAATACTGGAAATTTTCTAAGGGAGTAGATTTCAGGTCTTCTCATCCCCTTTCCCCCCAGAAATGCTAAGTGAGAAGATGGTATGTTAAGTGGTTTTACTGTCATAATTGTTTCACTATATATTATCTCATTGTACATCTTAAATACAATTTTTACTTAAAATGTTAAAAAAATTATAAAAAAATTTTAGCCACAGTAAAAATGTAGAGAAACATTAACTGCAATTATGTATCTTATTTAACCCAATATATGTGAAATGTTATTTGAACATGTAATCAATATAAAAATATTGTTTTACTTTTTTCATATTAAGTCTTCAAAATCTATTATGTATTTGCAGTTAAAGATACCTCAAATTGGACTAGTCAGGGTGCCTGGGTGGCTCAGTCGGTTAAGCCTCTGCCTTTGGAAGCTCAGGTCATGATCCCAGAATCCTGGGATTGAGTCCCACACAGGGCTCCCTGCTCAGTGGGGAATCTGCTTCTCCCTCCTCCTTTGCCCATCCCCCCTGCTCATGCTCTCTTTCTCACTGTCTCTCAAATAAATAAAATCTTTAAAAACAAAATTGGACTAGCCATATGTGGATAGTGGCTACCATATTTGACCATGCAGATGTGAATAACAGGAGTTCCAGAAAAAGAATGGATAAGGGTAAAAAGAGGCAGGGAAGAAATGATAAATTTAAGATTTCCAAGAACTAAGGGAGAGTAGTTTCCAAATTGAGCAGGCTCTCAGAAAGCCCAATAAAATAGATAAATTAGACCCAGACCAGGATACTTCATCATGATATTTTGAAACACCAGAGACCCAGAGAAACATTTATAGGCTTTAAAGAAAAAAAAAAAAAAAAACAGGTTATTACAGTCAAAGAATCAGATATCAGCATGGCTTTAGACTTTTCAAAAACAATGGATAGATAGGAGACAGCGAATCATTGCCTTTAAAGTTCTGAAGGAAAAGCATCACTAAGGTATCATTCTATAACTATGAACCAAGTTAGGAGGTAGATATGAACCAAGTTAGGAACCAAGATAGAAGGTAGATAAAAGATATTTTCAACTATCCAAGATCTCAAAAAAGTTACCTGCCATGCTCCCTTTTTCAGGAAGCTACTGAAAGGTGTGTTACACCAAACAAAGTCAACCAAGAATGAGGAAAGTGTGAAATACAAGAAATGGGAGAAAGCTGAAAGGAATCCCTGGGATGAAACTGTGAACCCAACCTAGAGGGCAAGAAGTCCAGGCTAGAGTAGGTCAGAAGGAAGCAAAAAAGAATTCATCAAGAAAATCCAGTTGATAGAACCCTGATGAGACTAATTGTGATGTAGAAAATTGGCAGATATGGGCGTTAAATAGTAACATGTACACAGAAATCTAAGCAAATAAGAGATAAAGAAAAATAAAAAGTTATAAACTCTGAATGTTAAGTAATTTATATTAAGAGGTCCAGAAGGGCATGTAGGTAAAGTGGAATGAGAGGTAAAAGAGCTAAAACCTCATCTTTCATAGTATGAAAATAATATACAGTTCTTAAAACTGAAATGTAAGGAAGAAGTAATATAGGCATCTTATCTGAAAATATGAAGATAAAAAAATAATCAGGTGTTAAAAGTAGCTGATTTTGGGGAAGGGAAGAAGGGATCTGCCAGTTTTTCTAACAAATTTTGTAAAACTGTGTTTCTCTAAGTCTCAAGTATATATACACATACCTAACTTATTTTAAAAGAAACATGGGCGGTAATAAATCTGGGTGAATAAAGGACCTTTACCAGGCCATTGCTAATGAGTATCCTTATCTCCTAGCATTGAGTATTGGTTCCGCTGCATGGATGTGGATGGGGATGGTGTACTCTCCATGTATGAGCTAGAATACTTCTATGAAGAGCAGTGTGAACGGATGGAAGCCATGGGCATTGAGCCCTTGCCATTCCATGATTTGCTCTGCCAGATGCTTGACCTGGTGAAGCCAGCCACTGATGGTAAGATTGAGTAAAAGGCCATTTGCACTTTTCACCTACGTAACAGAGTGGGGCATTTAATCCTGGATTGTCCTAAATTATTTAACTTCCAGAGTCTTCCATACTGGCTTCCCAAATACAGAAATATCTAAATTTCTCCTTTACTATTAGTGTGGAACCAACAATCGATGGCAAATCCTATTTAAGAAATTTTTCCATAGAGGGGCGCCTGGGTGGCTCAATTTTTCCATAGAGGGGAGCCTGGGTGGCTCAGTTGGTTAAGCATCCAGCTCTTGATTTCAGCTCAGGTCATGATCTCAAGGTCGTGAGAGCAAGCCCTACATGGGGCTCCATGTTCAGCGGAGTCTGCTTGAGATTCTCTCTCCTTCCTGTGCCCCGGCCCACTGCACTCTCAAATAAATAAGTAAATCTTTAATTAAAAAAAAAAAAATTGTCCCTAGGAACAGAAAGCAGATTAGTGATTGCCCAGGGCTTGGGGTAAGGGGAGTTGGGGAAGGTCTGCTTGATGGGTACGGAGTTTCCTTTTGAGGTGAAGAAATGTTATGGAATGCAATAGTAGTGGTGGTTACACAACATTGTGAATGTACTAAAAGCCATGAATTATACACTAAAATGGTTAAAATGGTGAATTTTATGTCAGCTTTACCTCAAAAAAATGGGATCTTGTATAATAAAATTAGCATATACATATACTTTTAAACTTCAGTAAAAGATTTTTTTCATTTGCCAAAGCACTTCTTGAAATTTACTAGATTTTTTTTTTTTTTACGTAGGCAAAATAACGCTACGAGATCTGAAGAGATGCAGAATGGCACATATCTTTTATGACACTTTCTTTAATCTGGAGAAATACTTAGACCATGAACAGAGAGATCCCTTTGCGGTCCAGAAGGTACTGGTTTTAACTTCTGCTTGAGGGCTGCAGTATCAGGGGTTGTGTGCTACAGATAAAAATGATCTCTGCCTATAGGAATCTTGTGTTTAAAGAGGTAACATTTAAAACATTTCATCACATACTGAGAAGAGAAGAATGGACCTAGAGCACATCTCTCTCCACAACTAATCTTCACGTTTAGGTAACCTCCATCTGCCTATCATTGAGTGAACTGTATGGCCTGTGTACTTACATATATATTAGAAACTAGTTACAAAAGTTTGAAAAAAAAGTCCTTCCATATTTTAAAATAATATATCAATAGGCATATCTGTACTAGAAAGCATATTGGGGTTAACTAACTGTAAAACTTTTTTTAACAGGGATAACCATATCAGGAATATTAAAACCACCCATTTCCAGGATGACATGGTAAACAGCTTTCCCCATCATAATGAAAACTAGACATTCTCCATGATAGACAACCCTCAGATAATATACACATTTTTTCAAGTGTTAATGATTGTTGTGCATGACTATCACCGTGAAGTCATTCTATACCTGAGTAGAGATGAGCACCCTTCCCCATACACAAAAATCTGTGGACCCTCAAAAATCCCTGAACATCATATGGTCTATGTCCAAAAAGAGGGGGGGGGGGTGCAGAATATCAACACTTCCCTTCTATTCCCTTGTTTAAAAAGTAAAAATTATGTTGATAGAAAAGGACTGTTTCCATTGGTCCTACAGGAGTATAACTGCAGGAAACTTGCACAGTCTTTTCTTTTTCTTCCACATGTTGCCCTAAATAGTAGTAACAATACAAAGATCACCTTCTAAAAACAAATATTCTGCACCTGATCTTGGGGCATATCATGGCACATTATCACTAGCTTAAAGTCAGAATTATGTTTTATTGACTCAAAGGTGCCCATTATTTTATATACTTTTAAACAAGCAAACAAAAATTGCCATTATAAATCTAAGATGTGTGTCAGTTTCAAAGATGTTATAAGGATGTGGTAGGAGTTCTTAAAATGGATTAAATATCATAACACATTGTATGGTCAATATTTAGGTATTTGCATTCTTCTAGGTATAATTAACCTTACATCTGAGGGCAGTGCTAACTCATTTTAATCATGGAAAAACTATTTTACCTGGAATATATAATCCAAGATCCTGTCCATATTGTAGAAGGAAAAGAAAATGTATAGCCTTTCCCCCCTTCATTTCTTCTGTTTGTGTTATAAATTTTACTTTATAAGAGGTGACAGTATATCAAGATTTGTTCTGATCTGCAAAGAACATTTTTAGTCAGAAAGTGCTCAAGAAATTCCAGACACTGTGTTGAAGAGACATATGGTCAAATAAAGAAAAAAAGAACAAAAAGTAGCAATGAAGCAATTTGGGGAAGAAGGGCTGTTTCCAGATAGCACAGATGACATGGTATCTGAGCTGGCTTTTAAAGAAGCAGTAAAAATGTGTCAGAGGAAGGGATGGTATATTATTTCAGGTGGGCATTTGCAAAAACCACAAGTCACTCCAGATAGCTGCTACGCAAAGTGCCAGAGAGAAGGGCCCGGGGAAAGTTCTCTGATTATAAGGCAAAAGAATCTAGGCCTCAAGAATTAGCTGCCCAGGGGTTCACTATAATTTTGTGATTGGAGGCACAGAAATCACTTTAGGAGTGTTACTTTAGCACCTCTTTTTACACGTTAAGATGAACCATTTTTGGGTAGGTCATCACAAATGTTGTCTATAAAGAAGACCTATCTCCAATTCTTTGTCTTTGATTATTTTTGTTTCCTGTCCTCTTTGCAATCAGGATGTTGAGAATGAGGGGCCTGAGCCTTCTGACTGGGACAGGTTTGCAGCTGAGGAATATGAGACTCTTGTTGCAGAGGAATCTGCCCAAGCACAGTTCCAGGAAGGGTGAGTGAGTCTCCCTGGTTCTTGTAAAACTTTTTTTTAACAGGGGTAACCATATCAGGAATATTAAAACCACCCTAAAAAATCAAACTAGTAATCCTTATTTTTGAATATCATAAAAATGAGTGATTATAACCAACTTTAGTTGAAAGAATATTTTTCCCAGCAGTCTTCTCTTCCCTTCTTCACTAATTTCCTGAAAACTCTTCTCATGTCCCATTTCCTTTCATGGAGTTGTACTTTTCAGTGGAAGCTAAGATCATTGTGGAGTCATACTACAAGCCCTGTAAATACAGGATGAGGCTAAAAGAACTGAAGCTTTTTCAAATAATAAAGATGATCATGTTTAAAACAGATCTTTACCATATATGGTTTTGTGCATTCAACCCTGAACAAGAAGTTACTTCTACATGGAATTTATAATAGGGCATAATTCCATAAAGGGACCATGGTAAGAAATTATCTAAGACTTTCACTGCTTAGAAGATTTCAGCAACTTTATAATTTGTTGGCTTTTTCCATCATCTTCTCAGGATTCCTTTAGCAGTTCCTCTAAGGCTCTTAATTAATCCTTATTATTAATGTAATACATTTTTGAGTAGGTAATACATTCGTATGTTTTAATATTCAAAGAAACAAAAGGATAAATAGTATAGTTTCTTGCTGCCCAGTTTTCCTTCCCAGAAGCAATCAATCACTGTGGTCATTTTCTTATGTACCCTTCCAAAGACACTCTCTATCCCACTCTATCTCATATATATGTATATATACACACATACACACATATATATGCATACACACACACACACACACACACACACACACACATACACATACATACATGCAAATACAGAGGCGCCTGGATGGCTCAGTCAGTTAAGCATTCAACTCTTGATCTCAGTTCAGGTGTCAATCTCAGGGTCATGAGTTCAAGCCCCACGTTGGGCTCCATGCTGGGCATGGAGCCTACATTTAAAAAAAAAAAAATACACATATACATTCTTACATTTCTTTTTTCCCTTACACATATGTAACATATTACATTCATTCATTGTTTGGTACCTAGCTTTTTCCACACTTGTATAAAGTTTCTTTTACACAAGATGAATAAGTTCTAGCGATCTGCTGTACAACATTGTACCTATAGTTAAAAATGTGGTATTATGCATTTTAAAATGTTAAGAGGATAAAGCTCATGTTAAGTCTTCCTACAAAATACACACAGGAATACAAGGAAATTTTTGGAGGTGATGGGTATGTTTAGTACCTTGGTTGTGGTATCAAAGATGTATGCATATGTCCAAACTGATCAAGATGTATTCATTAAATGCATACATTTTTTTGTGTAACAATTAAACCTAAAAAAACACAACAAAGATTGGGAAAACAGCATCATAAACCAAAAACACTTGTATTTTATGATTGCTAAGGTATAAATGAGGCTTCACAAATATTTTGGGGGCCTTGAGTGCATGAAAAAAAGTTTAAAAACCAATAAACTGGAGATTACTCCATACATGTATCTAATGAATGTTCTACATTTTTACAGCTGCACAATATTCTACTGTATAGTTACACCATTATTAGAATAGTTATGCCACTATTAGAAATATAACATTCTAGTGAATAATCTTATATACATGTCATTTTATACATATATAGGACAAATTTCCAGAAGTATAGCAAACAGCATACTTGCAAAAACATAGGATTTTAGAGAAACCCACAAGAAATAATGCAGACACCCAGAACTAGAAACAGTTGGGAGCCATTTCTACCCCTGGGCCTGAAAGGACAAGGAGATAAAACCATCATCAGAACCCAAAGAGAATAAGTACAATGGAGAGAGTCAGCTGACAGGACTTGTAACCTTCAGTAACAGAATTTAGTCAAACTATGGCAAATCAGCTAAGAGCTATTAGAATAAATACCCAATTTCATTTTCCTCATATCCCTTAGTATCCTGCTGGCACCTCCCATTGACTTGCAATAAGAAACCAGAAGGTAAGACAATGAATTATGTGGTCCATTTGGATCAGCCTCCTGGGGCACAGAGCTAGGCAGAGAGTAGATCTAGAAGGATAAACATCAAATAAAATATCCAGCTCCGTACATAATGTCAAATAGCCCTCTACAGAGATTGTACATTTCACACCCATACCATTAATTCTTCAATATCTTTTTGGAGAGTACTGAAGAAGCCATCGCCAAACCACTTTCTTTAAAGATTTCCTTAATATGCTTACCACAAAACTGGGGTTGAATTTTTATGTCATTGACCCTGAAACCCATAAAAATCATTCATCATTCACTGATTATTTTAAGTCTCACTGAATCAGAAGAGAAGACAGGCAAGTGGATTCACAAGAATGATCTAAAATTTTTTTGGCATTGAGCTTCCATAGTAGGACTTAGACTAAATTTACTTACGAAGCAGCATCACTACTGTTAAGAGCATGTGTGGATGTTTAGAATAAATAGATTGCCTCCAATTTTTCACTAATAGGAAGATTGATAAAATTATCCTACATATACATAGTGCAATTCCATGTAAATATTAAAAATCATTTTGTGTATATATATTTCTTGACTATCATAAAGAAAAAGATGTGGAGAAAGGCCTTAAAAGATGAAGAAAGATGGAATAACAAAGAACAAAATAAAGTAATAAGAAAGAAAATTTAGGTATATGTAAGGAAAACAACAGGGATCTAACTTAAATGTATTAGAGGAATGTAGAGAAGAGGAAGAAATATATGTAAAACATCCTAGAAGTAAAAACTGAAAATGGGAGGTAAAGAGGAGAAAGAAAATTTGTGTGTAAATTTCATTGGCAAAGCCTCCGTAGATATCCTTTAAAGCTGTAAGTCGAGGGTTTAGGAATACTAATTAAACACTTGAAAAACCAAAGCCAGACTCTAAGTGTTCTAATTCAATCACAAAACATATACACACAAAAGAAAAACACAGACCACAAAGCATAAAGATGACAGAACTAAGGCAAGTATTTTTAGATCAGTGAATGTAAAAGGAATGATCTCTCTTAGAAAAGGATTCCATTTTGGAATGACAACAAAGGGTGAATTAAAAAAGAATGAACACTCAAAAAAAGCTATGCATCTGATAGATTTTTGAAAGAAAAACTCCAAAAAGAATATAAAAGAAATTAGAGCCTATTATTTGCAGCCATAGTAAAATATTTCCTGAAAACAGATAAAATACCTTTGTGGGTTTTGTCCATAGACCATGTACAAAATATGTATTAGGCTAGAAACAAAACTACAGTGGACTTCTAAATAGTAACTACAATTCAGACCAGCTTCTCATTTAAGGAGGTAGTCTGAAAGCATACTATAGTTTCAATCTCTCATGCCATTTAAAAATAAGAAATACAGAGTACCACTTAGGAAGAGAAATTTTCAGTGGACCAAAAGAAGGAAAACAGATGGGGTCAGTTTGAAGAGGGAACCAGAGCTTAGGTTCTATGCAGGAGGATGGAGAAGATAATTGCTACAAATAAAGGAAGCAGCACTGAAGGGGGAATCCATACCTGAATTTGACTGAAACCAAGAGCAAGAGGGAGACCAGAAGCAGCAGCCAGGTAGGTCAAACTCTTATATATCTCATCCTACCCCTAAAGGAAAGACAAAAAGCAAGAGTGTGGGATCTTGGAGCAGAGAGAAAGCAAGACCACCGAAATAACCACACCAGCAGCATGGCCCATCCATCTCTTCATTCTCACATTGAAAATAGTAGTAACCTCACATTGCCCCCTCCTAAGCAGCCAATGCAAAGAGAGGCAGAAGTCTGTTTCCAACTACACAGAAAAGTGGACAAATATCAAGCAGTTGCAAATATCAATAAAATACTCAATGGAAGAACTTCTAACCCTTGGAAGGAGACTACAGCAATCACAACAAGACCTCAAGTTGAGTGTATTTACCATTTTTAGAGAGGTAAGAGAATATTGCACTCCTGAAATGAGACTGACCAGTTTCTTGGAAATTAAAAGAAAAAAATTTAAATGAAAACACAATCACTGGGCTGAATAATAAAAGGCACAGCTAAAAAGGTTTTGATGTGGGATATTGATTATGATACTGGGGTAAGAAATCCTTGCAGAAACCAGTAGAAATAATAGCCAGATAACTCACAGAATTCTGTTTAAAAATATAAATATACACAGGAATCGGCAAAGTTTTCTGGCCAGGTAGTGAATATTTTAGGTTTTACAGTTCTGTCACAACTGTTTAGCTCTGGCATTGTGGTATGACAGTAGCCATAGAGAATATGTAAGCAAATGAATGTGGCTGTTTTCCAATAAAATTTTACTAATGCACCCTGATATGAACTTGCTATCATTTGCACGTCATGAAATATTCTTTTGATTTTTTTTTTCAAATTTAAAAAAGCAAAACCATTCTTAGTTCACTGGGCTGTACCAAAAAAAGGTGGAAAGAGAGATTTGTCCCATAGACTGTAGTTTGCCAATCCTGTACTAGAATGAAATTTCAGAACATAAAAGGTATAAGGAAGAACTGAAAATCTACCAGAGACAAAAACAGATTATCCACAAAGTGAATGGAAAAAGAAATGGACCAATATCATTCAAATACTGCAAAAAAATAACTTTGAATCTAGAACTCTATCCCTATTTATATGTGAGGGCCCAATAAATTCATTTTCAGACATCCAAAGATGCAAAAAGTTTACCATCCACAGACTATCTATCTCTAAAAGAAATATTAAGGGATATTCTTCAGCAAGAAGGTAAATGGATTCTAGAGGAAACAGGGATGCAAGAAGTAATCATGAGCAACAATAGTAAAATTTATTCTTAGAACTAAATAAGTATTGATCACATTTATACTGTTAAGAGTAAAAGGAGGTCAGGGTAATATACTATGAATCTTTATTAGAGTGGAGAATATTGATACTGATAAATTTATATTTCTCTAACAATGACTAGAGTTAAAGTGTGTGTGTTAAAAATATAAGGTCAATCACTAAGAGAATAAAAGTGAAATGGAAAATTTTCTAATCAATTTTTAGAAAAAGACAATAGATTAAGTGGGAAAAAAATTAGTAAAGAAAACTCAATCTACTAAAAGACATATGTGTTAATCAGCATTCTTTTGGTGGCAAGTGACCTAACCTCGACTCAAATTGCCATAAACAAACAAACAAAAAAAAATAATTGGCTTACAGAACTGTAAAGTCCAGGGGTAGTACTGACTTTAGAGACTCAGGCTTTATCTTTTTCATAATGCTTTCATTTCATCTTTTCACTCTTAGTAAGTTTTTCATATGTGGCAGCAAGATGATCACCTGATAGCTTCAAGTTCAAATAAAAGAGAAAATCCCTGTCCCCTGTGTCCTAACGGAAGCTTAGGATTTGTGTCTCTTTGACTCTAATTGGCTTAGTTTGGGTCCAATCCCTGAACCAATTCTGAAGAAGTGAGGCCTAGAACTAGGCTTGTACATGATTCAGGTTCATCCAAACCATATGTTTTCCCAAGAGAAATTAGAAAATATGGCCTTAAAAAAGGGAAATGCTGTGCCAGTAAAGGAACAACAGATGTCCACTACAGTAAGAAAGAAGAGACACAAAGATAAAGACAGTACAAAATAAATGGCCAGAATAAGTCCAAATATAGTATCAATCACAAAATTCACATTGGATTAAAAACTGAACTGTATACTATTATTTAGATTCATCCCTAACACAGAGGTAAAAGTCAAATGAATAGTAACGGGTAAATCAGATATGGTAACATTAATGAGACAAGTAGAATTCAAAGCTTTAAAAGAGACTTTTCAGTATTTCAACAGTTGGCCATGAAAATAAGTTATGAACTTTATGCAGTATATAAATCTGATAGAAATACAAGGGAAAATTAGCATCCGCAGCCATGTAAAAACCAACAAATCAAATAGGCCAAAAAAATAACATAGAATTAGTAGGCTTTCATAGAGGTACTCAAAAGTGTACCTGGTACCCAACAAATACACATGGAACCATCACAGAAGTGCCTATTAATCAAGGCATGAAGGGAATTGCAACAACTTAAAAATGTAAACTGAAATTAACTAAAAACTAAAATGCATATACCTAGAAAGTTAAAAATAAAGCTAAAAAATATTCTTAATATATTTCAAAATAAGTGTTAAAGCAGAAGTCAAAATACAAATTATAATCTTTCTAGAACTATGCATTATATTTATTAAAACCTATGGGATCTGGACAAGGGGAAATTTATAACCTATAGACTAAAATAAATTGATTAGGCTATCCTCTCAAAATGCATGAAAAAGGATGACAAAATAGACCCAAGTACATAGAAGAATTAAACCATTTTATTTAAACAAAAGTAAATCTATTAATTTATAAACACACACACACACACACACACACAAACACACACACACACAAACATTCTATGTGCCAAGCACTGTTCTAAGTATTTTAATGCACTGGGTGCTCACAAAAACGCTTTTTCGTAGATGCTGTTATCCCCATTTTATAGATAGGAAAACTGAACCACAGAAGGTTAACTTGTCAAAACTACCAATATATTAAAGAATACATCATAAGTAAGTGGGTTTTATCCCAAGATTGCTTCAGTGGTTTAACTGTAAAATCTGTCATCAACAGACTGAATATGAAAACAACAACAACAACAAAATACAAACTGATTCTTTGAAGGCATATGATAAAATTTAGTACATTTTTTGGTTTGGAAAAAAATCTTAAAACTAAGCAAACTTAAGAGTAACTTGTTAATGATAAAGGTTATTAATCCCACACCCCAGAAATAACCAGCTAAAAATACAATAGGGAAAAAATCCCATTCATTAATATCAAGAAAAAAGGTGAATTGGGAAATATATATGAACACAAAATTTAACCAAAAGATAAAATGATCATTTGCCATGTTAAGATTAATTTATTAAATTGATATAATCCCCCAGAATATGTCACTGAACTTGATAAGCTAATTCTAAAATTCACATATATACAAGAATAGCAGTGAGTTTGGGAAAGAAAGGTATGGTGAGATATAGGGTATGTATATAATAAAGATAGTATCTTAAATGTGTCAAGAAAAGACTAGTCAGTAAAATGTCTCTGTGGTGAGTGAAAAAAGTACATATTACACTAATGTCTGCATGTAAATAGACTTTAAAAGCTTAAAGGAAATGGGAGAAATTTATGAGGAAATCACTTACAGATTTGAGTACATTTAAAAAGTGACAAATTATGTATCACAACCAAAAGGCAAACAAATTGGATTGCATCATATGACCAGTAGTGTTCTTTTATAAATCAGATTCTTTAAAATCAATTATAAGAACGTAAATAATGACTACTTCCAAAACAGTCAAAAGACAGAAATCTCACCCAGGAAATAAACATGAAAATTCCCACTTCACCAATAGTGAAAATGCAAATAGTTATAGTTTGCATACATATTTGCAAATAGTTAATAGCCAATTTTAACAATTTTAAATGTATTTAAACATTTAACAGAGCCCCCAAAATATATGAAACAAAAATTGCCAGACAGTTCAACAATGACAGTTGGAGATTTCAACACTCCTCTTTGAGTAACTGATAGAACTAGAGACAATAAGGACAGAGAAGACTTGAACAACACAATGTACTTTACTCAATAGAGAACCCTCCACAAAACAACAGTAAAATATGCATTTTTTTCAAGTGCACATGACCATATGATAAATGAGTAAGATCCCATAAACTCAAATGGATTACAGTAAATAAAGTGTCTGACCATAATAGAATTAAAGTAGGAATCAGGAATCTAGGAATCCCACAATATTTGGAAATTAAATAATACTTCTAAAGACACATGGGTCAAAAAGAAACCACAGGGAACTTTATAATTATCTTGAAATAAATGAAAATAAAAGAATATACGAAAACGTATGAGGTGCAGTTAAAGCAGTGTTTAGAGGAAGCCTCAGAAAGGTCTAACATCATAATATAAGCTTCTACTTTAAGAAGCTAGAAAAAGAGCAAACCAGACCCAAAATAAGTAGAAATAAGGAAATAATAAAGATCAGAGTAGAAATCCGTGAAATAGAAAATAGGAAAACAATATGAAAGAATTCATGAAACCTAAAGTTGGCTCTTTGTAAAGATTTTTTTAAAGATAAATCTTTATCTGGATCAAGGAAAAAAAGGCATATATTAAAATCAGGAATGGAGGAGGCATCACTATAGACACTACAGAACTTAATTATAAAGAAATATGAACAACTTTATCCCAATAAATTTCACACCTTAGATGAAATGGGACAAAATCCTAGAAATACTCAAAGTACCAAAACTGATTCAAGAAGAAACGGAAAATCAGAATAGACTATATCAAGTAAGGATAATGAATTGGTTATTAAAGGTCTCCACCAAAATAAAAGTCTAGGTCCAGATGGTTTCACTGATAAATTCTGTCAAATAGTTAAGGGGAAAAAAATAATACCAATCTTTCACAAATACTTTCAGACAATAACAGGAGGGAGTACTTCCAAACTTGTTTTATAAAGCCAATACTACCCTGATACCAAAGCCAGACAAAGATATACAAGAAATGAAAACTACAAACCAATATCCCTCAAGAGCATCAATATAAAAATTATTACAAAATATTAGCACATCAAATCCAGCAACATATAAAAAAGAGTATATACTGTAAGTAGGGTTTATCCTAGGAATAGAATGCTGGCTCACTGATATCCAAAAATCTATTAATACACCATATTAATAAATGACAAAAAACAGTCATCTCCATGGACACACAAAAAAACATTTGACAAATTCCAACATCGATTCACAATAACGTTTACCCACGTAAGGATAGAAGGGAACTTCCTTAACCAGATAAAAGGCATCTAGAGTTAACATCATACTTACAGTGAAAAACTGAATGCCTTCCCCCTGAGATCAAGAACAAAGTAGGGATGTTTCTATTCATCATTTCTACTCAACATTGTAACTGAGGGTCCTATGTTTTGCAGTAAGACAAGGAAAAGACTTTGGAAGTATTCAGATTGTAAAGGAAGCAGGGAAACTTATCTATTCATAAATTATGTAACCTTGAAGCAGAAAATACTTCAGATAGAAGACCTGAAGCAGAATCTACCTGAAAGCTACCAGAACTAATGAGTTAGTAGTTAGCAAGATCTCAGAATACAAGTTCAATATACAAAAATTAGTTGTATTTCCATATACTAGCAGTGAACACCAGTAGGGAAATTCAAATAAAAAGAATAATTGTTCACATTAGCATCAAAAGGAACAAAATATTTAGGAATAAATATAACCAAAGAACTATAATACTTGCCCACTGAAAACTGCAAAAATAATGCTGACCTAAATTGGATTAGAAAGTTAAGAACTGTTGAAATGTCAGTTCCCACAAATCTACAGATTTAACGAATTCCATATTAAAATCCCTGCAGGCTTTTGTTGTAGTAATTAGCAAACTGATCCTAAAATTTATGTAGAAATGCAAAATACCTAGAATAGCCACACTTTTTTTTTTTAAAGATTTTTTGAGAGAGAGAGAGCACATGAGAGGGGGGAGGGTTAGAGGGAGAAGCAGACTCCCTACTGAGCAGGGAGCCCGATGCGGGACTCGATCCAGAGACTCCAGGATCATGACCTGAGCTGAAGGCAGTCGCTTAACCAACTGAGCCACCCAGGCGCCCCACACTTTTTTTTAAAGGAACAAAATTTTTCGAAGGACTTAGGCTGCCTGATTTCAAAATTTACTATAAAGCAAGACATTGTAGCACGGGCATGTATAAAAACAGATTAAACACTCTAGAAATAGACCCTAATATGGATGGCCAATTAGTTTTCAACCAGTGGAGAATAGTCTTCAAAAATGATGTTGAAATCATTGGATATCCACATGCCAAAAAAAAGACCCCCAATCCATACCTTATACCATATACAAAAATAACTCAAAATGGATAAAAGACCTAAATGTGAGAGCAGAAACTCTAAAGCTTCTAGAATAAAACAGGAGAAAGTCATAGTGACCTTGAGTTAAGCAAGAGGAATAAAAATAAATTGGGCTTCCTTCAGAATTAAAAACTATTGTTCTTCAAAAGGCACCATTAAGAAAATGAAAAGACTGAGAGGAAATATTCCCTAAACATCCTGATAAAGGACTTATGTCCAAAATATGTAAAGAATTCTTACATCTCAATAATAAAAAGACTAATAACCTAACTTTTACACAGACAAAAGATCTAAATACAACTAAATTAGAGATTCGAACAGCAAATAGTTATATGAAAAGATGTTCTGTATTGTTAGACATTAGGAAAATGCAAATTAAAACCACAGTGAGATATACCACACAGCCACTAGACCAACTAAAATCACTAGTTGACCATGATGTGGAGAAGCTGGAACCTCATACATTGGACTGATGGGTATGTGAAATTATATAGCCTCTTTAGAAGAGTTTGGCAATTTGTTAACAAGTAAACATGCACTCATCATATGCATCAGCCATTCCACTCCTAGGAATCTGCCCAAGAAAAATGTTCACCCAAAGACTTGTACATGAATGTTTACAGCAGCATTATTCATAGTTGCCCAAAACTGAAAATAATCCAAATATCCATCAAACTGGTGAATTGATAAAATATAGTATATCCATAAGATGGAATGATACTCAGCAATAAAAGGAATGAACTATTGATAAACACAGTATGGATGGATCTCAAAATAAACTGAGTGAAAGAAGCTAGACAAAAAAGAATAACCCATTTGATTCCATTTATTTAAAATTCTAGAAAATGCTGGGCGCCTGGGTGGCTCAGTCGTTAAGCATCTGCCTTCGGCTCAGGTCATGATCCTGGGGTCCTGGGTTTGAGTCCCACATCGGGCTCCCTGCTCAGCAGGAAGCCTGCTTCTCCCTCTCCTGCTCCCCCTGCTTGTGTTCCTGCTTTCGCTGTCTCTCTGTCAAATAAATAAATAAAATCTTTAAAAAAAATAAAATAAAATTCTAGAAAATGCAAATTAATCTATCATGACAGCAAATAGTGGTTACCTGGGGAGGGGAACAGTGATTATATAAGGGACATGAGTAGACTTTGGTTGGGAGGCAGGGGAATGGATATTTTCATGATCTTGAATGTTGTAATACTTTTACAGGTACATACAAAAAGTCAAATTTTACAAGTATGAGCAATTCATTGTATGTCAGTTATACCTCAGTAAAAGAACTAATAATGCATGCAACAACATGGATGAGTCTCTCAAAAATACCACTCTATGTGAAAGAAGACGAACACTAAGGACTAACATATTATATGATTCCATTTGTAAGAAATTTCTAGAAAAGGCAAAACTGTAGAGCCTTAAAGCAGATCAGTGGTTGCCTAGTTCCAGGAATGAGAGTGAATACAAACAGGCACAAAGGAGAGGAGGGGCATATGGAGGGATGAAAATGTTATAAAATTAGATTGTGGTGTTGGTTGCACAATTGTAAAAATTTACTAAAACACATTGAACACGTAAGATCAGTGAATTACATGTAAATTATATTTCAGTAAAACTTGTAAAAAGAAGAGTCAAAAAGTTTTTAGCTTATGAAATTGGCAACAATTTTTTAAAAGATAATTTGTTAAAAGATAGTATGAATTCAGTAAATGTTTGTATTACTACTATATACTAAGCATTATTGGATATTGGTGAACACAGGATCCCTAAGCGGGGAAAACAGACAGATGCAATTAAAATAAAGTATCTTACCTTTTTTTTTTTTCAGCGTTCAAAGGGTTATTGATAACTTAAAATCAATGTTTTAAATTTAAGGACATGAATAATCACTGCCCTATGACATTGATATGGCAAATTGGAACCATTCATGCAGCCTCTTTAATAGGTATGCAGATCTGGCCTCCTGGAATCCACTAGAAAAATCCTTGGAAATACTTGATTTGCTTCTTTCTGTTTTAAGAGAAACAACCCCCCTCACACACACATACACAAATTTTTTTTGGCTTTATTTTTTTAATTTATTTTTATTTAAATTCAATTAACATATAAAGTATTATTGGTTTCAGAGGTAGAGGTCAGTAATTCATCAGTCTTATATAATACCCAGTGCTCATTACATCACATGCCCTCCTTAATGTCCAGCCCCCAGTTACCCCATCCCTCACCCCTCTCCCCTCCAGCAACCCTGTTTGTTTCCTATGCTTAAGAGTCTCTTATGGTTTGTCTCCCTCTCTGATTTCATCTTGTTTTATTTTTCCCTCTCTTCCTCTATGATCCTGTTTTGGTTCTTAAATTCCACATATCAGTGAGATCATATGATAATTCTTTCTCTGATTATTTCACTTAGCATAACACCCTCTAGTTACATCCACGTTGTTGCAAATGGCAAAAAAAATTCTTTTTTTTTGATGGCTAAGTAGTATTCTATCTTAACTGCTCTCATAGAGGAAGCACACTGCAGTAACAACTCACTCTAGGCTCACTACGCAGTAAGACAAACACTTTCAGATACTGCCGGTAGAAACAAATTGGCCCAGCCTCCCTGGAATGTAACTTGACAGTATGTAGCAACAGCGTGAATTTATACCCTTTGACTCTCAATTCCGGTTTGTAAATAATAATCAGAAATTTAGATAGAATTGTTCTATCCAAACAATTGGCATTGGTCACTGGTCATTCCAAAATTAAAAAATTCAAAGTAACAAAAATGTACAGTAATAGAATGGTTCAATAAGTCATGGTATCTATGTGTCATATTTTGCAGATATTGAAATTTTGTGTTTACACAAAAACATGACAGGGTTAGAAAATTGTAATATTTCATTATGACATATGTGTACATCTGTGATATACAAGCTAAAAGATAAGGCTACAGACCATTAACTCTGGGCTGTGGGATTGCAAGTAATTTGCTTTTTTATACTGGTCTATAATTTATAAGGTTCATAAAACAAGCATGTATTACTTTGATAAATAGGAAGATGTTTTCTCCCTTATCTGTTTACATAGGTAATATGTTTAAATAGGTAATACATAGGTGGTATGTATTCACAGCAGAAGAGGGAGAAAACACAGATAAACAAAAGACTTCATCTAAAATCCACCATCCAGAGACAGCCTGTCTTCCCTTCTAGACATTTCATGTTTTACAAAAATGGAATTTATACTATGTATTGTTTTGTAACCTGCTATAAAAGGAAGGAGAAAATAGAGATAGCAGGTGTAAACACTTAGAAGTTAGTCTAAAAAGAAGAAAAACTGATGGCAGCTAAAGAGAATAAATAACTGGCTCAAGCAGAAGTTCTTTCCTGTTGTGGCCCTCGGAGAAGGCAGCGGTGTGCCCGGAGAGAGAGAGGAGAGGCAAAGGGGTGCAGACAGCAGAAAAGGGGAGGGATCATGAGAGGAGACACAGAGACCAGCTGTAATGAAATTCGACCAGTGTATATAAGAAGCTTCTGCTGGACACTCCTCTGCTCACGTTGTAGGAGGTAAGATAAGGCCTCCATAGCGCACGTGTGAGTGATGAGGTCCTTAGGGGAGAGGAGGCTTACAACAGCCAGAGCCTATAGAGTACTAGAATGTCAAAGGAAAAGGAAGACCTGTTTACCTGTAGTTAATAGCTGACTGATATATTCAAAAGCAAGGCCAGACCCAGAATCCCAAGGTTCTACGACCTAGGGCTTCATCTCAGGAATAATTACAGATACATCAGGGTGAGTCTGTCAAACAAAAATTACAAGACTCAAAATATTAGAAATGGAGGAAGAACGGTGGTACAACGGAAAGAGCAGAGGCTTAAGAAGGAGCCAGACAGATCCGGTTCTACCTCCTACTCACCAGCTGGGCAGGTTATCTGACTCCTGAGGCTCAGTTTCAGAAGACTCCAGCAACTACATTCCAAGGTGGTTTTGACAATCTAAGATAATATATCTAAACACCTGGCACATAGTGGATACGTGATAAATAGTAGCTATTACTGTTATTACTACTCCCTATATGGGAAGAGATACAACATAGCATCATGGTTAAGAGCATGGAATTTGGAGTTGACAAACCTAATAATTTCAGATCCTTGCTTTATCACTTAACTAGCTGTGTAGTCCCAGGCATCCAAGCCTCAGCATTACCTATACAGTGAGGGTACCACCTGCCACACAGAGCTGTTTAAAGAATTAAGACGATGTGTATGGTATCTTTATCCTTTGCCCTTAGGGATAGTACCTATGTAATTAATAAACACTGGCTATTGTTACTACCACTTCTGTGATCTTGGCCACATTAGATAACCTCTCTGAGCTGGAATTTAATCGGCTGCAACATTACCGTCCCACTGCCTACCTTGTTCCCTTCATTCCCAGGGCACAGTACATGGCACGCATCTGGCACACAGTGAATATGATGCACAAACAGCGCTATACCGAGAATTTATATATAATGTATCCAACGGTGTCTGGCATATAAATGCTGGGAAAAATGGAGCTGTTTGTGTTTCCACAAGAACCTGGGCTTCTTCCAGGGCAAAAACACTGGCTTTTTGTTTGGTTGGTTTTTTGGTTTTTGTTTTTGTTTTTTGTTTTAAGTAGGCTCCAGTGCCCAGCGCAGAGCCCAACATGGGGCTTGAACTCATGACCCTGAGATCAAGACCTGAACTGAGATCAAGAGTCGCACGCTTAACCAACTGAGCCACCCAGGTGCCCCCAAAGAACACTGCTTTATTCATCATTTAATCCTAGCACCTGGCAAAATGTTAGGAGATGTAGGAGATCCTTAGCAAATGTTTACTGAGTGGCACAGAAGGCAACAGTCCCAGCCGCCACCCTCACTACTAGGATAACTGCAGGAATCCAGACAACTTGACCCTCCAAAAACAACTTGAAATTCTCTATTTACTTTACCATCTAACAAACATCATAGGTAGCCTTTGTGTCAGGTACCTGTACCACCTAATTCAAGGCCGGTACTTCAGTAAAGCCTTCAATAGTAGCCTAGCAATGACTCCAGACAAAGACTGCAAACATTGAGGCTGCAAACACTGTGAATTATCACATCTAGCATACAACATGATCACAGCATACAATAGCATTTGCATAAATTCAAGGTAATGAATGCTCTTGGGGGAAACAGGGTGCCAGTTACATTATTAATTCAGCTGCCACCTATATGAAGATAACAGGTTAGGATGCCAAATTTATTTATAATTAACATTCTTACAATTCCTGCAATAAGAAAATTATGTAAAGCAGGCTAAAGAGTCCTCCATGTTGCTACCTTAGGAAACTGAAACCTACAATAATCAAAAACAAACCTTTCTGCCAATTTGCCATCTGTTTACTTCACATATTTAGTCAAGAATATTTTACATTATCAGCGTGCCTGGGTGGCTCAGTTGGTTAAGTGGCTGCCTTTGGCTCAGGTCATGATCCCGGAGTCCCAGGACTGAGCCCCACATGGGGCTCCTGCTCAGTGGGAGTCTGCTTCTCCCTCTGACCCTACCTCCTCTCGTGCTCTCTCTTTCTCTCAAATAAATGAATAAAATCTTTTTTTAAAAAAAGAATACATTATTTTAAAATATTTCTTACAGGATTTTCTGGTGTTTTACCAACAGCTTTACATTTGTTAACCTAGATTAAAAACAATTTTTTTATTCTGAGAGCCTTTATCTGATTAGTAGAGAAATAGAGGCTTGCTGCAGAAAAATTGGAAAATATAAAGAGACTAAAATCACCCTTGGTTCAGTCATCCAGAAATAACCATTATTTACACTTCAATGTATTTCTTTTTGATGCTTAATGTTACTAGCATGTTCAAAAACAAGACTTTTCAATGCTTCAGAAGTGTTCTCTCAAGCAATAACTCCCATCCATTTCTCTATTATTGGACATTTAGAAAATTTAAAACTGTTTACTCCTGAATGTTTTTAAAAGTAGTTTTTTCCTTTACATTAAATATAAACTTACGTGAATTACTCTTTGTAAGAGTTGTACACTTCTATCAGCACTGGAAAATAAGGTGCTATAGGCAAAGAAGACCAACCCAAAACCCACCAGATGATCTTCCAGGAATGCAGCTAGTAAGAGTCAAGTGTGGAATAAGGGGTGGAGTCTGACTGTGCTCAACAAGGTGGGAGACTTTAACAGAGGAGCAGGTATAATGGAGAGAAGGAGGTACTGTGGATGGATACTGGGGCATGAGAAGGGAAAAAGAAGGAATGACAGCAATTAATATTCCAAAGCGTGTTATAATCTTACAAGTAAAATAGTTCTGAATCATGTTTTATAGTGCTCAGTAAACAGCACCTTTCTGTGGACCTGAATTTAATATGTTTTTAATTTTTCCTGCATTCAACGTTACAAGTCAAAGCCCAATTTTAATTTATTTCAGTAGAGATTCACTGGTACTTACTCAGTGCCAGGCACTGTGGTTAGTAATAAAAATGAATGAAACCCTATCCCTCCCTTCAAGTTCATAATTAGAATATATTTAACCCAAATTTTTATACTATCTACATTCAAACTAAATAAGAATAAACAACTGATAGCTCATGACCCTAGGGAACTGCAAGAGATCAAAAATGAAATGAGATCAACTTTCTGAGGCAAGAAAGTGGATGGTACATTACTAAGAAACTTTAACAAGAGTTGAAACAAAAGATTTTCTAGTTACTGAATGGAGTCAACAAGGAAATGCACTGAACCAAATATCCAACTTCTAAAGTATTTCAGTTAATCTATTTTATATAAGCAAGTTAGAATTTAAAAGTATAAAGGTAAGACTCATCCTCTCCTATTTCTAAAGCATTATAGACTCCAAATTAAAGAACTGTTTAACATTTTATTCTATGCTTATGGCCACCAGGTGTCCTAGATTTCCTCAGACACAAACCCCGAATCAAATACTCTATCCCTTTACCCCTGCAAATAGAATCCCAAAAATGGAATCAAACCACAATTCCCAGAAATACCCTGAAACCACATAATTCCTTTTTTAGACCATATATGTGCCAGTCATTATTTCTGTTCATTCAAGGAATATGCAGAACCAGCCTTAATACTTTTGCCCAGAAATTGCTCATCAATAGAGGGAAAAACTACTTAAGAGAAACAGGTTTCCAAAGGCAACATATTGCTAGCAAAAATACCCATTATTTTCCCTTATGCTAGGTTAAATAATTTGTTCTCAATTTGATACCTAGGCTTTCTAGTGAACTATTTGTGAATCCTAGGAGTTCTGCTTCAATCCTCTGACCCTGCTATTCATTCAAAAATAGCCAGTTTAATTAATAGAATACTTCATAAAATAATCTTCATTTGTGCCCTCAGGAATTCCTAGAGAACAGGATAAAGTTTAGACTCTTACAGTTCTGACTTCAGCAACTTCAAGAGGACTTCTGCACCCTCACTGTACTCCAGCCTTCCCTGACAACTTGACACATCGCTTCACAAAGAGCATTAGGACATCAGTTTTTATTCATCATTTTAAGCACCTAGTGCCTAGCACTATACTATATATAGCCCAAGGAAATTAGTGAGTTGGAAAATGGACACTTTAGAGTCAAGTGGGGAAGACAATTATATAATTGTGAAGGAAACAGAGTGAACCAATAATGGAGAGAGGACTTGAAATTTAGGGTGCTGAGGAAATTTCCTGAGGTGTTGAGAACCTAAAGGTTGAGAAGGAAATAGTTATGAAAAAACCAGGGAGCAAAAATGTTCTAGGTAGAGGGAGAAATATATGCAGTGGCTCTGAGGCAGGAGACAATGTGTTGAGGACATTTTAAAAGACTACTATGGCTGGAATATAATGAGAAACAGAGGAAAATGTGGCTGGAAAGATTCATAGGGGCCAGATCATACAGGGCCTCAGGAAGCTATTGAAAAAGAGCTAAACAAGCAGGTAATATAATCCCACTTACATCTTTTGAAGATAGTAATCTTCAGATCAGTAGGGGTATACAAGAATAGAAGCAGGGAGACAAAATAAGGAAATCCTTGCAGACATCTAAATAAGAGATGGTGGTGGGGATTAAGGAGTGCATGTGTCGTGATGAGCACCAGGTGTTGTATAAAAGTGATGAATCTCACTATATTATACACCTGAAGCTAATATTACATTGTATGCTACCTGGAATTTAAATTTAAAAAAATTTTAATGGGGCACCTGGGTGGCTCAATTAAGCGTCTCACTCTTGATCTCAGCTCAGGTCTTGATCTTGGGGTCATGAGTTCAAACACTGCTTTGGGCTCCGTGCTGGGCATGGAGCCTACTTAAAAATTTAGATAGACAGACAGATGATAGATTAGATAGATAGATAGATGTGGGACCTGGCTGGCTCAGTCGGAAAAGCATGTGACTTTGGATCTCAGGGTCATGAGTTTTAGCCCCACAGCAGATGTAGAGATTATGTAAATGAATTTTTAAAAAAAAGATGGTTACTCAGGCACTGGGAATCAAGAACCTTTTAATGCCATCTCAGGGGGTGCCTGGGTGGCTCAGTTGTTAAACATCTTGCCTTCGGCTCAGGTCATGATCCCAGGGTCTTGGGACCAAGCCCCAGTTAGGCTCCCTGCTCAGCGGGGAGCCTGCTTCTCCCTCTCCCACTCCCCCTGCTTGTGTTCCGTCTCTGTCAAATAAATAAAATCTTAAAAAAAATAAAATAAATGCCATCTCAGATTAAAAGATGAACACAAGTTAACCAAAGGGTAAAGGCACTGCAAGCCACCAAAGAACATGTACAGTGGCATTCAGTCCCAAGACCATAACCCATTTTGACAAGATAAATAGCCTGGTATGGCAACAGCAAAGAGTATGTGACAAGAGTGAAGGCAGGAAGACCAGCTGTTAGAAAACCAATGCAATAATCCAAGCAATGAAAATATAGTGCCCTGAACTAAACCAGTGGCAATAGGGAGGGAGAGGCAAGATTGTGTCCATGTATTGTTGTAAATGGTAGAAGAGACTGGCTAGATTTGAAGGTAGGGCAAACGAGGAGGGAAGAGAAACTTGGGATCACTGGATTTCTGGCTTTAAGTGGGTAGATTATGGTAGAGCCAGGTGTGTGGGAAGGATGAGTTCAGCTTTGTATATACTGCCATAATGGAAGAGCCATAGAGTAGGCAGTTGGATACATGGCAGTCTCCAGGTTAGAAAGAGGCTGAGGCTGGACATGAACATTTAGAAACCACAGGTAAACAAGCAATGAATAAAGCCCTAAGAAAGACTGACTGTCCAGGAAAGTACAAAACAAGAACACCTTAATCCAGAATCCTGGGATGCACTGACATTGAAGGGGCAAGAGTTAGAGCAGGGTTTCTCAACAGCACTGATGCTTTAAGTTAGATAATTCTGTTGTGAGGTGTTATCTAGCACATTGTAGGATGTAGGTAGGATCCCTGAACTCTACCCACTAGATGCCAGGAGGACCTACTCAGTTCTGACAATCAAATATGCATCCAGGCATTGCCAAATGCCCCCAGGAGGGAAAAATCACCCCTATTTGAGAAACACTGAGATAGAGTAGGAGAAGTCTCCAGGACACTGATAAAAGGTTCTGAATGAATTCCCTCAATCCAGAAGATTCCTCCAAAGTCTCTGTGCATAGTACTGCTCTTGGTGCCCTTAAAGTATAGAAGATATAACGGTCATATTCCACTATAACCAACACACAGGGTGTTGGAATATCTTTTCTATACTAGACTGGATCAAATCCATTACTAGAAACCCCATTTCTGGTATGAGGCTACAGTGGGAAAAAATAGTCTCTCGTAAAAATCTTATTCACAAATGACACACAAAATATGTGAACCTACCCCCCAGTGCAGAATTAGATGTCACCATCTTGTTCCAGTAAGCCTCAGCATTTCTCTATCATGAGAATAATACCTAACATTTTCCAAGAGTTTATGATTTAATCTCCACTTGACCCTTATGAGGGGTAGGAACTGCTATTAACTCATTAGTTGAAGAAACTGATGCAGAGGGGTTAAGTAACATGCCCCAAATCACATTAAGTGATCAAACTGAGATTGGAACCTGACTTTTCCAAAGCCCATGCTCTAAGGCTAAACACTTTACCATTATTCCAGATGGCCTCCATTAGGGTACAAGTTCTGTGAGGAAGGGGCTAGTTCTTTTTCACCGTTGTATTCCTAGCATTTGGCTCATGCTTGGAACAGAAGCTCACATATTTATTGAGTCTCAGTTCAGGCCTAACTTACTCGCAGATCTGCACTGAGAAGATCCTGAGAGCTCAGTAAGTTTGGGCACCAAGAGGAAGAAAATGTCTTCCACTCTTGACAGGAAATAAGCAGTCACAGTAACTGATACTGCATTGCTAGAACTAACTTTTGAGAATTTTGTTCCAGAAATGGGAGGCTCAGCCATCAACCCTGCCTCACTTACATTAAAGCAGTACCCTCCCTAGTGCCTCCTTACCCAGCAGATGCCAGTTACAGAGGCCTCAAGGAGGTGGGGGAAGAGTGGAAACAGAAATTAAGTATAGAATGGACTATTTCTGCAAAATGAAGTTGTAAATAATTTTTGATAGGATCAAAAATTGGTACTCAAGGATAAGTTTTCCAAACATCAGATAGGCTTTTTTTTTTTTTTTAACATTCTCTACACTCTATTCAATACCAAGTTGAATAGGTATTACCTCTACTACTAGACATACCTGCCTCAACATATTTTTCCTCATTAGACAGCCTTGGTATCTTTTTTGATGAAGGGACTATATGTCTAGAAATTTCTGCACAGATACTGTGTAAAGTCCTCGCAAAGGATGAAAAGATTAAGCTGATGATACCAGATACTGTAAGACATTGGTAATTATCATGTATATTTTTCTGGGCCCAGATGTAGCCTCAGCGTATTTATCAATTTAATATTTCAAGCAGCCATCATTCCCACTAGATAAAATACTTTTTTGTCCCTGCCTAAGGCCACCCTCAGGCATAGCCTAGAAGATAATGGAACTCAGGGGATATCAATAACTTCTAAGGGGAATAAGCAAAGGAAATATGCTGTGAAGTTCTGTAAAGAATGTAAGGAAATCCATGAATGGGCTTTAATCTGCTCTATGTATATACTTGCACATTTAAATGTACTTCTTGGGGCGCCTGGGTGGCTCAGTCGTTGAGCATCTGCCTTCGGCTCAGGTTGTGATCCCAGGGTTCTGGGATCGAGCCCCTCATCAGGCTCCCTGCTCTGCGGGAAGCCTGCTTCTCCCACTCCCCCTGCTTGTGTTCCCTCTCTCACTGTCTCTGTCAAATCAATCTTTTTAAAAAAGTAAAATAAATGTACTTCTTGGAAACCATGGAAGCTATAAAGCCACTTGTGGGGTGAGAATGTTCCCCACTCTGCATGGAAGCCACTTCAATCAAGGCATTCATATAAAGCTTGTACTTTATGGACCTCACACCCTCCCCAATCTAGCCCCATCGATAATATGTTCTCATTCCCACCAGTGTTCCTAGGGAAAGCTAGATACAGCACATTTTCAACAAATTCTACCATGAACTTGAGCTTTAAGGAACAGGGAGAATATGTTTTCTGTTCTAGATGGAAGCATTTTCTCCAGCACTGCTTAGTTGTTTATAGCTGTCATTTAGCAACTGAGGGTACTTTTTGCAAGCTGGCGGTCTTCAGTCCCTAGTTTGCCATATTGACTCCTACCCAAACATTGACATTAAAAAAAAAAAAATCAGTAACTCACTTTTGTTTGTTCTTTCAGCTCCTTTGAAGATTATGAAACAGAGGAACCTGTCTCTCCCTCTGAAATTGGAAACAAAGGCAATAAAAGTAAAATAGTAACCTCAAGCCTTTCAGAGAAATGTGGAAAGCTTCAGTCAGTGGATGAAGAGTAGCTGCCAATGTCTTGAAAGAGAGATACGTATTTTAAATGTCTTTTTCTTGTGGAGATGCTCCAGTTTGCATACTGCTTTTTAAAGGCTTTGATTTCTACAAGTGTGTATCTGCACTAGGATCTTTAAAACATTTTTAAGCAATAGGTCTGGATACACATACTCAATTTGGGGGACTCCTCCAATTTGCCTCAAACCTCTTGCAGAGTTTTTCCTCCAAATAAATCAGTGATATACACCTTCCAAAGTCTGTGAATCAGCACTCTTCACCCCTGAATGTACCAAGGATATCTCGGGGACAGTGCCAAGCACAGTTCTCTGCACAAAAGCAGGAGTTGCCTCTGTTGTCCAGCATCCCTGAGGCCCCTCAGGGCTCCTATGGAGCCCAGAAGAAAACTTGGTCAAAAACATTCTGGAACTTAAAAAAGCAGTTAAGGGCCTCCAGAAGTGACTTACCCCTGGTAATAAAAGCACTGCCAAAACATCTCAGAGACTTTTTAAATATGTGTACTGGAGTTCAAAGATCTTGAACTTACTTAATAACAATTTCACAATGACCTGCCAAACTACTAGTCACTTTACATCCTCAGGTATTGTAACCACTGGGCCTTCCAACCTTGCTGGCAAGTTCTGAATAATCTCTCCCCATCCTGTGGATCTTATATAAAACATGATGAAAAAACTTCTAAGTACAGAATTTGACTCATACTTGAAAAAGTTTCCTTTTATCTAACATTTGTGGAGAATTACTGAATGACTTATCTCCCAATTAGTTGATACCCTATCTGTACTTCCTATTAAAAGGCCTACTTGAAGACAGTGATATACAAAAATTCTTACCAGATGTATTCATCACTGAATATTAGACTAAGCCACAGTAAAGGCCTCAATCTATTATCCCTTCATATTGAAAAGGAACTATTTCAAATATCCCACCACCTCAATATTTATCACAAAAATGGAAGAAAATAGTGATGCCATCCATAAAGGAAACCTGTTTCATCTGTACTATAGTGGTAGATGTGTTCATTACAGAATTTTACATTTTTTCAGCAAGCCACAGTGCAGCCAAATTCTACAATATCCTTAAAGATAAAACTGAAAATAAACTATGAAAATGGATGGACATTTCTAATAGTGTAAATGAAAGAAACCTGCAAGAAACTATAACATCCGTGCCAGTCATCACCCTTTCCCCTGGGTTTTTTGCTTTAACCACAAGTCCTAAATGTCAGAATAGTGTCCCCTGCCAATCTGCTTTGGTTCCCCCTTACGGATGTGAAAGTCAAAAAATGAAATAAACCTTGGGCTATGGTAGGCAAAAAGTAGAGATAAGTGCAATTTAGGAAATGTACCATTAAGTGGTACAGTAATAGTTTTTTTTTCAGTATCTGTTGCCTGTTATTTTACTTTTCATATCAGAATTAATCTTCCACTTAATGGTTACATTAAGTGATAAATATTAAAATTTGGCATCCAATACTTCACAAACTAAAGGCTTAAAAATGACTAAATTTTTAGGAAACACTACATGTAATAACCCAAACACACTAGTAAATTAGGATTAAAAGTATTTGTGATATGTGAAGTTTACCATCTATTCCATCCACCCTTTACCAAGGAGAGCAATTACTTAAATTTCAGATTAAAATATTAAAAAGGTAGAATTTTTCTTAGAAGCCAGATATGGTTTAAAGGTTTTTTTTATCCATAATGATCTAAACTATTCTTAAGACTCATCAGCAAAAAGCAAAAAAAATTTAATTTTCCAATATACATTGGATTTTTTTTTTTAACTACTACTTGGCTTTTACCTTTTTACCTTGTATCTCCTTACTGAAATCCTCTTGCTTTTACTTTGGTCTGTATTTGGTTTCAAAAGTCTGTAATTACTATAAAAAGTAACAGCTACCAATATCATTCCATTTAAGATAAAGCTATTTTAGGTCACCCAAAGTTTATTTTCAGACACAAGTGTTTCACTGTAGTCCTTTCTTAAGAGTTGAATGCAAGAAATGTGAATTCCAAGGAACTAGGACAGTATATATTTGACTTTCTGGTAAAGATCTCAATGAATAAAATCATTACTGCCCAACTGGAAATTTCAAGTTTTTACAATATCCCAGGCTGCTTAATAAAAATTGAGGGTTATCATAGTGTTAATGCTATTCAATGAAAAATGAGTTTCACAGCAAAACATTAATTGCCAACGTACTCAAACTAATGAAATTATGTGTGTTTTCCCTGCATTTTGTCTGTCATTGTGTATGATTCAAAGTGTTTATAAAATTCTAGATTGATCAAATGAGGTAAGTCATTGCTCAACTTTTGGAAATGTTATGAAAGTGTGTTTGGGTGGAGAAACCTGCATGATTTAACTTGTTTTTGTTTTTCCCTTTTTGCAAAACTAAATAAAGAGACAAGTTGTCAAATATGAACCACATTCACTAAGGTAATCACTACACACTTTTGGTTTTATTCACACGTGCACCTCATTTTTATATTTGAAAGAGTAACATTGTAAACAAACTTGAGTTTCAAAGAATAACTCTTTGAACCACTGGGAAAATCATAAAGGAATTTCTAGAAGGATAACACAAACCTCATAACTGAGAAGTTATTTTCTTCAGAGGAATAAGGAAGAGGACTAGATACAGGGAACGGTAAGTTCACAGGGATCAAAAGGGACTTTAGCCTTATGTACTTTTAGCCTTATATATAATGTATTCCTTTAAAAGAATGTGTAATTGATTGTTATTTGGGTACCTAAAACCTAATTTTTTAGAAAGGAGGGAGAAAAGTTAAACTATCATTCAAGTATTAGATTCTGACTCTATACTTTCAACTTAGTATTTTCTAAAACATTTTATATTTGTTACCTATGATATGGGAAAGGAAATTTTATTTTTCATCTGTTGTAAAACTTTTACTTTTCTTCAGCAAGGTCACCATATAGTTGTTTCAAGAATACTAAGATCACAGTAAAATAAAAGGAATTCTTTATCCCAGGACCATATTATAGCTCTGCACAGAAATGTAGACTTACTGAAGCTAACCAAAAAGATAAATCACCAAGTTCTAACACTTCTATCATTTGATGTATGTTAATAACAAAGACTCAAAAGAACAAATGAAAATGTGTCATATTAAAAGTTGTTATTGTTTTGATGGTTTCAAATCCTGATAAAGTCCAATCCAGTTACTGCAGTAATAACTTCTCAATCATCCCTAGTTAGCCACTGGTCAGCATTCCTAAATAACTCATGGTATAAAGAAAAACAATGCAAAAATCAAGGCACTGTATTATTCTTCCCCAAATGTATATAATATAGGCCATTCAGAGCATACTATCCCAAACTCCTCAGTATTCTACAACATAGAATTAGAAAACTAATATTTATTGATAGATTTAAGGTGTAATACAGGTTTCCAAAAATGTGGCAGTGAGAATACCAGCATAAAAAAGAGAAACTTGTGCTAAAAACAACCTGAATTAATCACTGGCAATATTAATTACATAACAATCAAGGCCCTCACATACTAATGATTTCCAATTTGTCTATATTGCCAACCTCCCATGCATCAAAAAAACACAAAACTAAAATTATCAAACTTGGGAAGAAATAAAGTACTCTGAATTTTAAGATCATAATATTAGGAAAGTTTGGGAGATTTGCAAAATATATCCTAATCATCCATGTGTACAATCTCATTTCTAGTCATTTTTGCAGTGATCATTAGTGAATAAAGAACAGATTTACAAGTTTATATAGCAGGGCATCTGGGTTCAACACAAAACTGTTACAAACTTTAGGCAAATACATGTTTCATAAGACACTGCTAACACTTAGAGGAATTAAATAAAAGTCCAAAACTTGGAAAGCAAATAAAGAGACAAGACAACTAAGAAGCATTTTCCACCATTTACTCTTGTTATCAAAAATAGTTCAACTCTTCTTGCAAAACAAAAACAAAATAGTACATACTGGACACATACATCACATTTTTCTTCCTATGGCTTTAGCCCACCCCCACCCCACCAAAAGAGACAAAAAAAAAAAAAAAAAAGAAAAAAAAAAAAGAAAGAAAGCCCAACAACAACAAAAACAATTCTACCTGACCACATTCACAGAAAATGACACCAGGATACACTACAAAACAGAAGGAGGTGTCATCTGCTCTGTGTCCAAAGGTTTCTTCTCCATGTCTTGTACTAAGTGAGTAACCATCATTGAACATGCTGTGTGCCAAATCAAAACATAAACTTCAACATATGTCAGATCTCATGAGAGATGGTGAATGTAGTAGAAATTAGAAATTTTCCAGCAGTATTTTTCTTTAAGCACTGTCAAAGCAGCAATTCTTCTTTTAAATCATAAGGTCATTTCTTTACAACCTAGTCAGTCCTTGTTTTATTTGGGCTGTGCTCTTTCAAGCAACTGACTAGATTTCCCTTCAACAGAATGTTTGTGACTCACTTGTCTTCCCCATAAAAATTAAAGGGAAGACATGCATTTAAACTGAAATACAAGTTTGTGCTTTACATGCAAAAGAGCATTCTAAAGAAAATCCTCCTAGCTTCAAACCTACCTAAATGCACAGACTTCATAAAAATGCATTTTTTATTTGGCCTCTATAAAGAAGCCTTCATAATGAATAGCACCCCAAAAAAGAGAAAAGGAGCCTATTCAAAATAAAGTCTGAAACTATTAGAGGTAACAAAAAAAAAAAATCAAATTAAGTAGCCAATAGCAATAAATATAATGCATAAACCTGGGTAAGTTTGGGGGCATTATTTCAAAATTATTTTAAATAAATCCCAATTTCTAAATAAAAATTTTTATAATTTTTAAAATTCTGTCACATCCTATAGTCTAAATTCAATTACCTTCAGAATAAAACTGCTCTTCTCCACTTCATTTATCTAATTAGAACACTGCTAAAAGTGAAGGATTTTGAAATTTTTTCCCTAGAAATGAGTCAGACTAACTATTAAAAGTTATTCAAACTCAGAAGGGTCATAAACAGCTAAACATCTGCATCTTGACGGAATTTCAGTTCACTTTTTAAAAGACAGATTTCAACATTCTAATGAGGGGCAAATTTTCTTTCATAATACTGCTGATTTAAGAACTGCTACATACACCAGTAGCCAATTTTCATGATCAGAAATGGTATTATGTCAGCACAAAGGTTGAGCCAGACACATCAGCTTTTCAACAGAGAAGCATCAATGGCATCTGAAGGTGGCACTGAGTCCCCTGAACTAATGGCTACTTTTTCACAAAAAATTAGCACAATCTTTATGGACTGACTAGATACCACTTCCTTACATTTAATCATAAACTTTGATTATGCACAAAGCATGACCATAAACAATGAGGTTAATGTTATTTTCCTTGCCAAAGTTCATTTTGTATAAATCAGTTGCATCAGCATTTGTTCTCAAACTATGAGGTTCTGTAAGAACTAAGGACATATAGTTGTAGGGTTACTCCTCCATTATCTGCAAACTATTTCCCCGACACTAACACATATAACTTAGCAATGAAAACACTTGATACAAGTGATCTATATGCAGGAGCTCCGGCAAGTTAAACCAACAAAACCATAGCTGCCGTAAAACTGTAGCTATTTCCCTACCAGAGGTAGGGTTAAAGACCCACTGATTTAACAGTCGAATCTCATGTCTATAGCTTCATCCAAACTTTTATCATCATGTGTACTGGCAGCTAAAAACGTTGTTACTGGGGACCCTGTGACATTAATTACACTGGTGCTGGTACTAGCATTGCGCACAGCAATGCTAGTCACATTAATGCCCAAAGTGAGCCTGGTCTGCTCCAAGGCCTTTTCTGGCACAGCAAATGCCTCCAGCTTCTTCTCCCCATTGGCCATATAGGAGTTTTGGCAGCCACGACATATACAATCTAAGCAGGCTTTGCGGTTAGAGTAGCAAGGGCAACGTTGGCCGCGGCATGTAAGAACACTTGGATTTTGAGTAGCACGCCCACATTTACAACCTTTCTTTTCCTGGGGTTTTTTATACACAGTCTTGGTAGGACTTCCTGGCATAAAATGGTGACTAGGAATCTTTTCCTTTACGGTTTTGTCTTTTTTAAGAATACCTGGCTTGGTTTTAGAGTGAGATTTCTTGGATCCATGTTCATGACTCTTTTTCATGCTTTTAGTAGATAAAAGTACAGTTTTGCTGATTTTGGGTGTTGTGCCTCCATTGGGAACAGTTGCTATAGGTTGAAGAGAAATTTTGCTCTCCCGTTTCACTGTCACAGGGGCAGATGCCCCCAACGTTGGGCCTCGGATAATGGTAGAAATTGGAAGTGGCTGAACTTTCTCACTGTCACTTTCTGATCTGGATCGTTTTCTATTCAATTTTGCTACTTTCGGAGTTGCTGCTGTACATGATAACCCATGAAGTGCAGGACTGGTGGACATAAAAACATTATGGCTAAGAGACTGGGAAGAAAGCTGCAGAAAAGGTCCATTGGATACAGTGGCTTCCAAGTTGGGCTGCAAATTAGGGCAACAAACCTCTGTATTTGAAACAGTTTCTAAGCTGCGGAGCACTTCCTCAACACTCAGTAACAGAGAGTCACCAGGTTTTATATCTTCACTGAAACTGCAAATATCAATGCCTGTGGAGCATAAGTCAGTGGCTACTGTGTCACAGACAGGTGGCAAGCTGTCAGACAGATCCTCAGTTTTTATGTCAACAGTGTTACATACATCAATTGTGTTTGAATGTTCAGGTGAAGGAATATTTATACCAAATCTATCTATTGAAAGCCCATTATAAGTAGGCAAACCATTGATAACAGAACTGCCAATAGCAATGCTGAGGGTGCTTTCAGATATTGGAGATAAACTAGCTTGAGGATCAGTTGTGGGTTCTGAGGTTGAAGGTAAAGGGGAATGTGTTAAACACAAAGTAAAGGATGAATCTGAGGGTTTTTCCGTCTCCTCACAAAACAATGATCCATCATTAAGCAAAGCCAAAATATCAGAAGAACAGTCGACTGCTTCTATTATATCCCGTGCCAATGTAGTCTGTGTTATATATTCGCATAGTTTTTTGTAGCAGTTCACTAGGATGCTTAACTGCTTGTTTTCCTCAAATTGCTCATAGTCTTTGCACCAGCTACATGAAGGTTTCATCATCATTTTCTTGCCTTTACAAGGTTTGCAGACATAATGTTGGCAGGTGGAGTTGGTGGGTGCAATAGGATCTTGTAGCAAATGTCCTAAGAGGGAAAAAGGAGGAAAGCAAAGATTTTAGTAAAAATACAATTTCATATACTGAAGTTGAGATTATAAGTAATCTTTTAAAACTAAGATGGGTTAAACTCACCAGACCAGATAACAAAAAATGTATCTTAAAGGAAATGGAAAAATACTCAATAGTGTACTTCACTTCCATGCCATATTCCCCTTTCATCTCAAACCAGAATCTTCCCTGACTCTGTATCTCTCTCCCAAACCATATGTTCTGGTCCACTTTTTTATCCTCTTCTCCAAATGCTATAAAGAGGTGAAGATCAGTCACCAAAAGCACAAACTTGGCTTAAAACCCTTGGAACCTCAACCTAACACAATACAACACAGTAATGCTACAATATACTGAACAAAATCATGCTGTTTATTTTGTATTAAACACTGGGAAAAAGATACGAGCAAGAGACACTTAGTCCCTACCCTCATTAAACATAGTTTAGGGGCATTAATCAGTACAAAGGCATCTTCACCAAAAAAAGTATAATTTCAAACCATTTTATTATATATACTAATCTAAAACTGAAAAGACTGAAATGTTATGATGAAAAAGAACTATGTTCATTTATTGAAAGAGAAAAGGGAGTAATACATTAAACTCAAACTCTCCTACAAAAAATCAAAATGCAATGACAAAAAAGAATTATATATAAATATATCAAAAGGAAAAAAGGGCACACTATCAGACTCAAATTCTTCTGACAAAATACAAAATGACCCTAGTCATAAACCACAAGTATCCTAAGTACAGCAATATCATATAAAAGTGAAAGTGGTCTCCCAAATTATAAATGACCTGTGTAGATTATGTACCAAAAAGAGAGAGCAACTAGATGCAACTGCTATTTCCACCCTACTCCACAAAGAAGCAACTGTTCTTGGTTCCCAAATTAGGACAAACAGTTAGTAATAAACCCAAAGTAGCACCTGTTTCTCAAACAAAATTATGTAATTAAGACTCAGGCATGGGGGGCGCCTGGGTGGCTCGATCGTTAAGCGTCTGCCTTCGGCTCAGGTCATGGTCCCGGGGTGCTGGGATCGAGCCCCGCATCGGGCTCCCTGCTTGGCAGGAAGGAAGCCTGCTTCTCCCTCTCCCACTCCCCCGCTTGTGTTCCTGCCCTTGCTCTCTCTCTCTCTAAAAGAAAAACAAAAAGACTCAGGCATGGGAAAGAAGACACTTCGGGCTACAGCCAAGTGAAATCAGCAAACCCTCTCCCTTAAAAGCAACTATAAACCTGAAAATTTTTGACAAAGCAAGTCATTTTCACAACCCAAGACAAAACCATTTGAGAAGCATTTATATGTTTGAAAAACTGCTCATTTTCACGTAACAACAGTGAGAATCTGTGGTGTTCTAGTCTGGGGCTGCCCAATTCTCCCCTTCCATCTGTTCCATCAGTATTACCCTGAAGACCAGAAGCTGCTGTGATGGAAGGGGGCTCACTCCATTTAGTAGTGCAGAGGGATGATGCAGAGCTCCAGAAACATGATCACTGAAAAGTGACTTCTCAGAGGCTAACCAGCTGAAGAAGGCAAACAGCTCAGTTCTGAAACTGCAGATATCAATAATTTACCCCAAGTTGATCTATAAATTCAATGTAATCTCTGAGAATCCCAGATGTCTTTTTAAAGAAACTGACTGATTCTAAAATTCTTATGGAATCAGAGGACCTAGTATAGCCAGAACAATTTTTTAAAAGAGCAAATTTGGAGGAATTTCACTACCAAATTTCAAAATCTTCTTTAAAGTTACAGTAATCAAAACAATGTGGCAATGGCAAAAGGATAAGCATATAAATCAATGGAACAGAACAGAGAGTCCAGAAAGAAATTCTTACATTTATGGTCTACTGATGTGTGTGACGAGTGCCCAGATAATTCAACAGGGAGAGTATTTTCCGCACATCATGTCGAACAATTTGATATCCAAATGCCAAAAAACAAAAAACCAACAACTACTTAGATTCTTACCTAACAACATGCACAAACATTAACTCAAAACGGATCACCGACATCTAAATGTAAGACCTAAAATTCTAGAAGAAAAACACAGGAGAAAAATCATGACTCTGGGCCGGGCAAAGTGTTTTATGTGACATCAATGCACAATCTGTGAAAGGGAAAAAATTATAAAATGGATTCCACAAAATTAAAAATGTGTGCTTCAAAAGACACCATTAAGAAAACAAAAAGATAAAGGTGCCTGGGTGGTTCAGTCGGTTGAGCATCTGCCTTTGACTCAAGTCATGGTCCTGAGATCAAGCCCCACATCAGGCTCTCTGCTCCGTGAGGAGTCTGCTTCTCCCTCTGCCTACCCCTCTGCCTGCTTGTGCACGCTATCAAATAAATAAATAAAATCTTTTTTAAAAAAAGGAAAATGAAAAGATAATCCACAGTATGGGAAAAAATATTTGCAAATCATTTATCTGATAAAGGGCTTATAACATGACATATTAAAAACACTTCCTACAAATCAATAAAAAGACAACTCAATTTTAAAAGTGGGCAAAAGAACTACTGAGTATTTAACCCAAAGATACAAACATAGTGATCGAAGGGGCACATGCACCCCAATGTTTATTATAGCAGCAATGTCCACAATAGCCAAACTATGGAAAGAGCCTAGATGTCCATCAACAGATGAACGGATAAAGAAAATGGGATGTGTTGGGGTGCCTGGGTGGCTCAGTTGGTTAAGCAACTGCCTTCGGCTCAGGTCATGATCCTGGAGTCCTGGGATCGAGTCTCGCGTCGGGCTCCCTGCTCAGCAGTGAGTCAGCTTCTCCCTCGGACCCTCCCCCATCTCATGCTCTATCTCATTCTCTCTCTCAAATAAAATAAAATCTTTAAAAAAAAAAAGAAAATGGGGTGTGTCTGTGTACACACACACACACACACACACACACACACACATACACACGGAATATTATGCAGCCATCAAAAAATGAGATCTTGCCATTTGCAACAATGTGGATGGAACTAGAGGGTATTATGCTAAGCAAAGTAAGTCAATCAGAGAAAGCAAGTATCATATGATCTCACTGATATGAGGAATTTGAGAAACAAGACAGAGGATCATAGGGGAACGGAGGGAAAAATGAAACAAGATGAAACCAGAGAGGGAGACAAACATAAGAGACTCATAATCTCAGGAAACAAACTGAGGATTGCTGGCGTGGAGGGGGGTGGGAGGGATGGGGTGGCTGGGTGATGGATACTGGGGAGGGTATGTGCTATGGTGAGTGCTGTGAATTGTGTAAAACTGATGATATAGACCGGTACCCCTGAAACAAATAATGCATTATATGTTAATTGAAAAAAAAAACTAAATAAAAGGATTCGGGAAAAAATAAATAAAAGTGGGCAGAAGATTTGAATAAACACTGCATCAAAAAGAGTGTCTAATAAGCATTTAAAAATATGCTCAATATCATTAAGTAAAGTAAAACCTTACCACACTACTTACACACCTATTAGAATGGATAAATTCAAAATGGACAGACAGTATACCAAGAGTTGGCAAAAATGGGGAGAAACTGGAACCCTTCTGTATTACTGGTGAGAATGTAAAAGCGTGTATCACACTGGAAAACAGTTTGAAAGTTAAACATACATTTACTATACAAACCAGCAATTCTCCTAGGGAAAGGAGCTTTCATCTCAAAGAAAAATGAAAATATGTGTCCATATAAATATATGTGAAATATGCATAGCTGCATTATTCACAACAAAAACTGGAAACAATCCAAATGTCCATCAACTGGTGAGAAGATAAAATGTAGTATATTCATATTTGGAATACTGTTCAGCAATTAAAATAACTATTGGTACATGCTACAATATGATTAACTTCAAAAGCATGCTAACTGAAAGAAGCTAGATGCAAAAGAGTACATTATTGGATTATTTCATTTATATAAAATGTCTAGAAATGACAGAAAAGCAGAACTAGTTGTTGCCTAGGGCTGGGACCAGGGGCAGAACTCTAAGTGGGCACAATGGAACTTTCAGCAGTGATGAAAATGTTCTAATATCATATCAGGGTGATGGTTGCAAAACTCTAAAATCTTAAAAAAAAAAAAAACTTAAGCACCAATAGTTATGTAATCCAACCTTCTACCTAATACAGGAATTCTTAGAGTACCCTTGACTTTATTTAAGGCAGGATGTAGGGGATATGAAAAAACAGATACATATGTATGCACTTTTTTGTTTTGTTTTTAAGATTTTATTTATTTGACAAAGAGAGACACAGCGAGAGAGGGAACACAAGCAGGGGGAGAGGGAGAAGCAGGGTCTCCGCTGAGCAGGGAGCCCGATGCAGGGCTTGATCCCAGGACCCTGGGATCCTGACCTGAGCCTAAGGCAGACGCTTAACGACTGAGCCACCCAGGAGCCCCCATATGTATGCACTTAAATGAATAAAACGTTAAGTTTAAAAAAATACTTTACTGGGAAGGAGAGACTGAACAAAGTAAAAAAGGAAAGGACTAGGTTGACTATTCTGAGTTTAACTTGTTTTGCAGCTTTTAATTCTCAAACCATATAAATATTTTACATAATTATGTAACAAACTAAAATTCTAAAAGAAACCCCCTAGGGGCACCTGGGTGGCTCAGGTGGTCTGCCTTCGGCTCCGGTCCTGGCCTCAGGGTCCTAGGATCCAGCCCCATGTCGGACTCCCTAAGCCTGCTTCTCCCTCTCCCTCTGCCTCTCTCCCCTGCTTGTGCTCTCTCTCAAATAAAATCTTTAAAAAATAAATAAACCCATAAAAATGAAAAGCAAAGTAACTTTAATTTTATATAAAATTGATGGTATAACCAGAGATTAACTATTTTTTTAAAAAAGATTTTATTTATTTGTCAGAGAGAGAGAACACAAGAAAGGGGAGCAGCAGGCAGAGGGAGAAGCAGGCTCCCCACTGAGTGGGGAGCCTGACGCAGGACTCCAACCCAGGACCCTGGGGATCATGACCTGAGCGGAAGGCAGACAATTAACCGACTGAGCCACCCAAGCTTCCCGAGATTAACTATTTTAAATGACTTTGTGACACAGAAAACTGATCCTAGCTAGCATCCTAGTTTTGTTTTTCAGTAATGACACTGGTGATGGTAATGTCAGTTACTATGAAGGTGTTGATGTCTACTGTCAGATAAAGTAAATGCCGATGTCCTCGAAAATCTGGATTTTTTTTTTTTTTGGTAGGAAGAAAGAAGTTGTAAGATAGAAAACGTTAAGCAAAAAATCCTGTAGTTCGGAATTTCAATTGGATTTGTCAGTATGAATTCATGTTTTCATCTTAAATATGCGTATTTCCTAGCACAACACACTGAAAAAGCCTGGAAGCAAGGGACTAACCCCAGTAGTAATGAACTCAGATAATGTACCAAAAAACAATTTCCTGTTCAAAGGAATCACAGATTCTTGGACAAATAACTGATTCCAGATCTGTGACATAAATTAGATGAGTTTTGATTACCTTGTTATACCAGAAAGCAAGGAAACTATCAAAGATCAGGACTGTGTTAAAGGGACTTAGGAGCAAACCAGAAGAGGCTCCTGCTGGCCAAACATAAGAAAATCTGAGCGTGCATAAATGCAATGGAATGAAGCATATCTAAAAAGTTCAAATCTCTGAGTTCATGGATGGATGTAAAGGAGGAAGGGAAGAAGAAAAAAAGGAAGGAAAATCCATTTCAAGATGCCAGTGAATCAGCTCACTGGTTTGAAAAGTGGTAAATAAAGAGCTAGCATCAAGTGTTTATTCTGATTTAAGTATATATGAATTATACCACCAAGTAACCCAATCATGGATGAAAAGTTTCTCTTTACAGAAAAAATGCAGCTAATAAATGAAACAATGTAATTTGAATGTCATCATTTTATAACCCCTAATGATTTGCAAATTGTACAAACTAAGTGGTAAGTAAGGATTGCCTTCATTCTATCACTGATTTTTCACCAGTCACTTCAACCAAAACTTCCCCTAAACTACCAAGCATCTTAAAGGATTTACACCGTACACATCTTTGTATTTCTGAGGTATTAGTAGAGTATGCCTAATACTGAGAAATGAAGAGGCTACAAAACACATCAAAAACTCTCATTTATCAATTTATAACTCCACCCACTACTGAGTTCTTAAGAATTTCAATCACCCAGTCTCATTACCTGTTGGACTGCCCAACCATTCCCCAACACAAATATTTGAAACTTTAACCCACCATTAAAGATGCCTATACCAAACTTGTTTTATGCACTCAGCTAACCATCTTAACCCTCAAAGGCTTCCCAAAGGGTTCTCTTTACACTTCATAACAAAGGCAGCTCCAGTGATAGGAGGGAGAAAGTAAAAGATTCATAGATTTTTTTTTTAACAGTATTGCTGCTTTTTTTTAAAAAGATTTTATTTATGTATTTGAGAGAGAGAGAATGAGAGATAGAGAGCATGAGAGGGAAGAGGGTCAGAGGGAGAAGCAGACTCCCTGCTGAGCAGGGAGCCTGATGTGGGACTCGATCCTAGGACCCTGGGATCATGACCTGAGCCGAAGGAAGTCGCTTAACCAACTGAGCCACCCAGGCACCCCAATATTGCTGCTTTTATTGTAGCCCTTTGTTTTTTTTATAATTTTTGTTATGTTAATCACCATACATCATTAGTTTTTGATGTAGTGTTCCATGATTCATTGTTTGTGCATAACACCCAGTGCTCCACGCAGAATGTGCCCTCTTTAATACCCATCACCAGGCTAACCCATCCCCCCACCCCCCTCCCCTCTAGAAGATTCATAGATTTCTTTAACAGCTGGGTGTCAGCCTATATCTATTATATGTCCGTCCCTAAGGAAACTCCTCCCTGCAAAATTAAGAAATGTTACATAACACTTCTAGAATTGTAAAAATACATCTTATCCTAGAAAATAAAATGGGTGGGCAATCTGAGTCAAGGGGAAGTGTGTCACTCACTGGCAGACTGTACTGTAAAAACTGGGGAGTATTTGAGGAGAAGTTTAGTTTTACCTTATATCATATTCCATATACTTTCACATCCAAGTACAAAAAAATATACCTGTTCAAAAAAACACATCTTGGGGCACCTGTGTGGCTGAGTCAGTTGGGCAAACAGCTCTTGATTTCTGCTGGGGTCATGACCTCAGGGTTCTGGAATCAGCCCTGCAAGGGGCTCCCCACTGGGTGTGGAACCTATTAGGGATTCTCTCTCCCTCTGCCCAACAACACCCCTCCACCACCACCCCCCCAGCGCACGGACTCTTTTTTAATGCAATTTTATTTATTTATTTATTTATTTGACAGAGAGATATAGCGAGAGGGAACACAAGCAGAGGGAGTGGGAGAGGGAGAAGCAGGCCTCCCACCGAGCAGGGAGCCCGATGCGGGGCTCGATCCCAGGACCCCGGGATCATGACCCGAGCCAAAGGCAGACGCTTAACAACTGAGCCACCCAAGGGCCCCGCGCACGGACTCTCTTAAAAAAAAAAAAAAAAAAAAAAAAAAACCCAAACATCTCAGACTTTACAAATGTATAGTGTGAGGGGTGCCTGAGTGGCTTAGTCAATTCAGTGTTTGCGTTTGGCTCAAGTCATGATCTCAGGGTTCTGGAATCGAGCCCTGTGTCAGGCTCTCTACTTTAATCTTTAAAAAATAAATTAATAATAAAATGTAATATTTATAACAAAATAATTTCTCACTGCATTGCCTTGAATCCTTAGCCTGCAATGTATCACAGGAATTTCTTCCTTTACATAACACAAGTTGTCTTGTAACTAAATGAATTTGAAACTATGTGCCTTAAACAATATTAAATGATGCTATATTGACCCAAAAAGACTAAACACTAAATATTTTTACTCCTCACCTAAAAAAAGTTACTAATTCCTTATCTGTTCTCTCTCTCATTAACTTTTTCCATCCCCAATCAGTCACTTATAATTTGAGACCAAGTCTTAGTTTTAGTTTACCACAATGGCAATTCTGGGAATACGCAGCTGCTGGTAATTAATTTACTAAGATACTTAATATCAGATTTTTTTAATGTTAATTTTGTAAAACTTTTTTTTTTAAGATTTTATTTATTTGACAGAGAGAGACACAGCAAGAGAGGGAATACAAGCAGGGGGAGTGGGAGAGGGAGAAGCAGGCTTCCCGCCGAGCAGGGAGCCCGATGCAGGGCTCGTGACCTGAGCCAAAGGCAGACGCTTAACAACTGAGCTACCCAGGCGCCCCAGTAAAACTTTTTACTATAATAAAATTTCAAACAGACAAAATGAGAAAATAGTATAATTACCCTCCATATATATCACCCAGATTCAGTAATTATCAAGATTATGCTACATTTGCTTCATCTACCCTTTCATTTAAGTATTTCAAACAAGTCCCAGACATCAATTCACCTCTATATATACATCAGTATAAATCATTACAAAGTACATTTTCTTCTGCAACCCACAATGCCATTATCACACCTAAATCAACAATTTTTAAATAATTTTTAAACCATATTTAGCTTTAACTTTTAAAGCACTAGAAAAGGGCTTTAATTCAGCTATCAAAAACACATTTTATAAATTATATTTTCTGAATAAACATGCTTTTTAGCCACAGAACTTCCCCATTATTAAATGGATTTAACACAGATCGTTCAAATCATTACAGTATTAGTATACCAAAGCTAGTACTTGGATTGGCTACCATGCATTTTATCCCTACCACGGACAAGAACCACTGACTGCATCAGAGCAGTTTAAGTTTGAGAGAAAGACCCACAGCGCCAAAATAAATAAGCAAACCAACTGTAACGAGGTCTCAAATCAGGTCGCCTCTTCTACATTCAAGGAAAATGCACTTCTCCCTAGCATAAGCAAACAAGAATATCATTACTCTCTCGGCAAACTCTGAAATACATAACTGATCCCAATTTTTTAAAAAGCAACTGGCAAACCATTCACTTCAAAATACCAATGGTGAAAGTAGTCATACTATAAATCTTATGTTGACATGACAGACTACCAAGTAAATCAGATCTTACTCATGTCCAAAGGAAGATCTTTCTGCTTCTCCATTTTAACTGTGACAGCATTTAACTCCACTAATATTTTCACCAGATTACTGGAGGAAATTAAGTGTAGGGGGTGTAGAGAGGGGACACAAGAAAAAGTAAAACTGATAATGACTCAAATGTTTAGCAAAATTTGTTAATGACTAAAAAATCATCCTGTAAATACTGGAACTGGCAGTAATAATGATCATAAAATAAAATCTACAATGGCAAAAGCTACAAAAGGTTAAAATGTAACATAGACAAATTAGACGAATAACAAAGGAACTGAAGAATCATTAATCCTCATTTTAGAGTTTATATGGAAAAGAAATGATCCCAATGAAAGTAATTTCAGTAAAATGAAAACAATTAAAAATGGAGAACAGTTTATTAAACTATCTCAATGGCTTAATTTTGGCATTTGACAAAAATGTATAATTCTAAGTAAAATGCCATATGCACATAAAGAGCATTTATCAGAACCAACACATTCTGTATTTACCACCATCTCCTCTCCAGAATTCCCACTCCTGGAAAGGCTTTTTTTTTTTTTTTTAAGATTTTATTTATTTGGGTGCCTGGGTGGCTCAGATAGGTAAGCATCTGCCTTCGGCTCAGGTCATGATCCCAGGGTTCTGGGATCGAGTCCCACATTGGGCTCCCTGCTCCTTGGGAGCCTGCTTCTCCCTCTGCCTCTCTCTCTCTCTCTCTCTCATGAATAAATAAAATCTTTAAAAAAATTTTATTTATTTGACAGAGAGAGACACAGTGAGAGAGGGAACACAAGCAGGGGGAGTGGGAGAGGAAGAAGCAGGCTTCCCCCTAAGCAGGGAGCCCGATGAAGGGGCTTGATCCCAGTACCCTGGGATCATGACCTGAGCCGAAGGCAGACACTTAACCCACTGAGCCACCCAAGCGCCCCTGAAATGCTTCTATTATAGCAACAAAGACTGCCTAATCAATAACCTCAAATAATGCAAGTAATTTTACATAAATCTTACTTGTATCTCAGATGACACTTGAGGATCAGGAAAAATTAGCCAAGACTCACATGAACAACATCCTGAAATACCACTATCAGAAGGTAAAAAAAGCACATAGGCAGGCCATGGGTAATGATTAAAACCATCATAACGGGGGCGCTGTTGGTTACGCGACTGCCTTCAGCTCATGATCCTGGAGTCCCAGGATCGAGTCCCACATCGGGCTCCCTGCTCAGCAGGGAGTCTGCTTCTCCCTCTGACCCTCCTCCCTCTCATGCTCTGTCTCTTATTCTCTCTCTCAAATAAATAAAATCTTTAAAAAATAAAAAAATAAAATAAAACCATCATAACAGTTCTCCAAGAAGCATTCTTGGAAATGAGAGTATTAAACACTCAAGGAATCCACAAGGACACATAAATTTTACAATACTTAAATAGTTACAATATATACAGATATATGGGAAAATATCTGGGGTGGGGGGAGAGATCAACCTTTGTAATAATCTCTCAACCAGTTTTACCAAAATAATGAAAGAGAAAAATAAAAAGAGTACAGAACCCATCAGATGTAAAATATGTGGCATCCTACAAAAGACAGGAAGCAGTTTTCTGCTTTTGCTGATAATGCAAGCAACATAAAATAGAAAGGATATCATAAAAGATACATTCCTATATACAAAGGATATCATAAAAGATACATTCCTATATACTAATTAAATGTTTCCACAACAACCTAAATTTGCTTCCCAACAAGTGGACCCATATTGAAACCAATTAGACAATAAAAAGCTACCAGAAAATCATATTAAAGTTCTAAGGAAAGGGAGGAAAAGAATAAATGACAAAACTTTGCTTGATAAAATGGAATCATTATATTCCATGAGAATTTCTTAAAATCATTACTAAAGAAACTTAATAGTACTTAAAGTACTGGTTAAAGTACTCAAAAAAAAAGTTCTTAAGTAGGAATTTTCTAGGTTCACTTATGTTAGTTACTGACTCTAAAGCCTTCCCTCAATCACTTTTGACTACAGAAGCTTTGTTAAAAGCAGTAAGAGGGATGCCTGGGTGGCTCAGTCGGTTAAGCATCTGCCTTCGGCTTGGGTCATGATCCCAGGGTCTTGGGATAGAGTCCCATATCAGGCTCCCTGCTGAGTGGGGAGCCTGCTTCTCCCTCTGCCTGCCCCTCCCCCCAGTTGTGCTCTTTCACTCTCTCTCCAACAAAAAAATATATATTTTATTTATTTATCTGTCGGAGAGAGAGGGAGGGAGAAAGAGAACACAAGCAGGGAGAGCAACAGAGGGAGAGGGAGAAGCAGGCTCCCCACGGAGCTGAGAGCCTGATGTGGGGCTTGATCCCAGGACCGTGGGGTCATGACCTGAGCCGAAGGCAGATGCTTAACCCACTGAGCCACCCAGGCAACCCAATAAATAAAATCTTTAAAAAAAAAAAAAATAAAATAAAAGCAGTAAGAATTTTGTTGCCAGCCAAATCACATTGCTCTGAAGCTCTTGGATCCAAAACAGGATGGTAACTTATAGCAATGACAAAACATGTGACTGATGACAGGTGGCACATTTGATCTTGAAAAGGCACTCTCAAATGCTGCAGACAGAAAATCAAATATTCTGTTTAGGAATGCAGTCTTGGATTCTGCTAGGCACATTTTTCCTGAACCATGAGGGCAAGTCTTTTGTATGAAGACTCAATCTAATCATATTTATTTCAAATATACTTTATAGGTTTCCATTCTCTACAGCATGACCAAAAAAGGAAAAAAAAATGTGGCCGTATTTTAAATATTCTCAAGAAAAAAATCAATGAAAACATGAGTGTGACCTTGAATGGGGGGGGTCAACTTTTAATTTACAAAAGGCAATAAAAAGCAGAAACACAATGAATGATAGAGGGCAAGGGGAAAGAAGCTAATTAAATGACAAGATTGTTCAACATGTTTAAGAAAGTATTCATTCCTTTTTGTTATCTCCTAAAACATGTCCTAATGATCAATTTTTTTTCTGTATGTTTGGCACTATAAAATTTCTTTTATCATATTATTACATGATTCTATCAACATTTGCCTGGGTATGTCTCAGAAACATGAAAAACTGGTAGATGTTAATCCTTTAAAGTTTAGCAGATCCATTACAAATCAAAAGAAATTTTATTATTTTTTTAAACATTTTATTTTTGAAAGAGAGAGAGAGAAAGAGTGAGCATGAGCCCAAGAGCAGGGGGGAGGGGCAGAGGGAGAAGCAGATGCCCCTGCTCAGCAGGGAGCCTAATGCGGGACTCCATCCCAGGACCCTGGGATCATGTGGCGCCCTCAAAAGAAATGTTAAAGTTCAATATTCCAAGTCAGGTTCCACAGCACTCAAACTCTCCGGAGAGAGCTTAGTGTCCTGGGAGTTTACCTGGGGCACACTCAGGACTATTGCAAGCAGAGAAAGGAAGGAGCAGAGGAAGAACAAGTTAGACTGGAATATAATGACAACAAAGGCCTCAGATGACCCCACTGGAAGGTGTGAATGAAGCTAGGAACTATGATGGCACTTCAGAGATGTCCCATGATGGGGCAAGGGAGCCAGGTCTTTAATGGACTAGTCTTTAGACGGAGGCTACTCCCAAGGGGATGTGAGCTTGGCTTGGCTCTCTTCAAGCCAAGGGCAATTCCCAGGGAGGTTTGACAGCCCCAGCAACATTCCCAGTAATTAACAGAATGAAGTCCTTCAATCCTGAAGTGGGGATTTGAGTAATGCATACATGGCATCCACTATAATTAGTTAATTCTGTAACTGTCCAAATCTCATCAATTTTGAGTAAAAAAAAAAAAATGTAATAATAATGCTGTGCCTTTAAAAGTGACTTGGCCCTCTATTTCTTAAAGCTATAAAGAGACTAAGTATCTAGGTTCTTTCCAGCTCTAAAATTTGATGATTCTAAGATTTTATAGCAAGACCTATAAAGAATGCATCAAAAGTCTTAAGGTTGGATATAATTGTTGAGGTGATAGGTATATTAGAGCTCTATTTTGTATGTTGACATTTTCTATGTTAAGTTACAAAATAAAATCCAATACTTGCATGTTTCCACTTCCCCTCATATTTTCACATTTCCAAATTACCAAAGGCTTTACATATTTAAATATTCTCCCTCTTTCCCCACCTCCCATTCTCCCCACACCCACTCCCCTCCAACACACACACACACACACAAACACACACTTACACACCCATTTATACCCTTTTCCTCTTTCCTCCAAGATAATCCTTCCCTCCTCTACTGCTTCTGGCTCCAATCCTCCCTTCAGTTACCCACCTAACTGTATTCATACCCTCTACTTTCACCTTCAACCTTCCTTCCCGATAGCAATGTACCCTCCAGGTATTTGTAAAGTATTTCCCTAGATTCAGTCTTCTAATAGACGGTAAAAATTGCTAATCCCAAACCAATGTGCATTTCTGGTTGCTCATTCTTCCTTAAAATGCTCTCCTTCCTTCTCCCCTAACACTTGTCTCCTCCACCTCTTTTATATCCTCTTCCTCTACTTTCTCCTTAGTTTCAGTATTCCCCATGTTTCTGTATTAAGATCTATCCTTCTTACTCTATTCCAGTATTCCACAGTAATCTTGGGTCACAGACCCCTTCGAGAATCTGATTATACACATATGCAAAGACACAAACTGTTGCACAGAATCTCATGGGGATCATGAACCTTTTTGGAAAGATAAGACACCCCAAGTTAAAAATCGCTCCACACATTCCTTCCAGAGTGATCTGCACATAAATTGGTTCAATTACCATTTATAAACTGGTGACTTCTGAATCTTTACCTCCAGCTCAAATCTCTGCTGACCCCAGACCCACTTATCTAACTGCCTACTAGAAATTTTATGTCTCCTTTGATCACCCACAGACAACTCAATGAGCAAAAATAAACATACCTCCCCTAAACCCCTACCTAAAAACCTGCTCCTCCTCCTGTATCCCTTATTCTCTTGGATGCTGACATTATTCACCCAGAAATCAAACTAGATAAGCTTTGTACCAACTATCTAGACTCTTCACCAGAATTCCACATCCAGCATATAGCCTCTAAGTCACCCTTCAAGTTTTATTCCCATGACTACTACCTTAGTTGAACCCTCATCATTTCTCACCCCAAATATTCCAAGTTTTCTAACATCTTCCTGCCTCGACATCACCTGCTCCAATCAGTCCACCCTCCACACTATCACAAATAATGTTTCTAAAACACAAGTTTGCTTATGTCTTTCTTTTCAAAACCCCTCATAAAGGCGTAAAAACTGCCAAACACACACAGACACACACACACGACCTTCAAGCAGCCTTTAAAATCCAAAGTCTTTGGAAGACATATAAGGCCTTTCAGAATCTGGCCTCCACCCAACCTCCCCACCCAAAACTTCATACCATTAAGCTTTCTCCATACTCCATTCCATTCCATACAAACTTCATACTCATTCTCACCTACCACTGACCATTCCAAAACATGCAATGCTTACTCATTCCTCTGTGAACTGCTCTTCCTAGAATGTCCTTCTTCCTTCCTTGATTCTTACCCTGCAGTTTGTTCAAAAAAGCACTTAGCACATTCTCCAACATATTACAACACTTATCACATTATATTGCCACCATTCACTGGGTCTCACTTATTCAAGGCCAGAAACTTGTTTATCTCTTTATCTTTAAACCAGTGTTGGCACATAAGCAAGGACCTAATAAATGTACAATGAATCATAAAAAGCACATTAGAATTGGGAGTGACCTTGGAAATTAACTTGTTGCATTTTAACCAAGATAAGACTTTCACAAGATTAATAGCTCGTTACTGGCAATAAGGAATAGAAGCAGAATCTATTGATTCCCAACCTAGAGTTCTTTATACCAGCACCATCCCTACTTCTGCTATTAAGTCCATGGCATGCACAGAGACAATTTTAGTTTCCTTCCACTTATCAAAAAGAATGATCACTAAAATTGGGCCATAGGAGAATCAATAATTAACCATAAGATGTAAAACCTTTTGGGGAAAAGAAGAAACAGGAATGGATACTGGCAATAATGGATAGTGAGGGAACGGGAGCCAGGGAAAGTCAAAGGGGAGAATGTTCAACTATAGTTTTGTGAGGGTCAGGAAATCCTTACTGCACAGAAACTGGAGCTGCAAGAGTCCTGCCTGGATTCTCCATTTACCAACTTCAATTTCTAAAGTTAACCTTAAATGTTCCAAGCAAACACATAAGCTATATAAAATTGTACCATCTTCTCTGTAAAGAGATTCCAATGAAAAAGCTCAGGCTATTACATACCGGTCTAAGAATTTGCAGCATTAGAAACCTTAACTGGCAATTCTGTGTATATTTTAAATGTGTGAATACATGTAACATATATGTATAAGTAAATATGTAATAAATTCCTATAATAAGGATGAGATGGTTTAGCCTGGATTCAGTCTCCAAAAGCAGTATCAAGGCACACATAGAGCGGGAGAATATACTTCTACCAGCGTCAAAAGTCTGACATAGGGCCTCAAAAATAATCCTTCCATAATTCAACCCACTGATTTAAATATCTTAAGTACCTCCATTTTCCACCTTTTAAATGAAGAGTTAATGTTTTTGGCTATCTTCACTTAAGAAAGCATTTCCTTTTCCTCATTTAAGCAAATAATTTCTGAGGCTCAGCTATATGCCAAGCACTGTGCTTGAGCCTACCACTCCCATTTAAAAAAGGATTCTCAGACCTTTTTTACATCTCTGAATTACAGCACCAAAATTAAAGATGTAAAATATGTTTTCAAACAATAACTAAGAAGATATCTCCTAGATATATACAAGAAAATAATCTCTGAGGTCAATTATCATATGGTTTCACTTAGCTGTGGAACATAAGGAATAGCATGGAGGACATTAGGAGAAGGAAGGGAAAAATGAGGGGGGGTGGAACTGGAGGGAGAGATGAACCATGAGAGACTATGGGCTCTGAGAGACAAACAGGGTTTTAGGGGGGGAGGGGGGATTCGTTAGCCCAGTAATGGGTATTAAGGAGGGCATGTACTGCATGGAGCACTGGGTGTTATATGAAAACAATGGATCATGGATCACCACATCAAAAACTAATGATGTAGTGTATGGTGTCCAACACAACATAATAAAATTTTTAAAAAAATCTCTGAATTCAGTTAAGAACAAAAATGACAATACCACAAAAAGATCATATGTATCACTTAGCAATAAGCACAGGGAATTGACTGTTCTGGACAATTACAACTTTTTTTTTTGAGGTTTTTTTTTTAAGATTTTATTTATCAATACAGACAGAGCACAAGCAGTGGGAGTGGCAGGCAGAGAGAAGCAGGCTCCCTGCTGAGAGCAAGGAGCCCAATGTGGGACTCGATTCCAGGATCCTGGGATCATGACCTGAGAGGAAGGCAGATGCTCAACTGACTGAGCCACCCAGGCGTCCCTACAACTGTTCTTCTTAAAAAGCCTGTTTTTAGTCTTGCAAAAACCCTGTGCCGTACGTTGAAGGCTAAACCTCTTAAAAATCTTTTCATTAGGCAAAATTCATGAGCATGAGTGCTACTATAAATAATAATGGGCTCAAGTCAAAGAGAAATGAATCTGAGACCAGAGAACAACTCTCCTAAGACAGCACCATTTTCCTCTTAGTACAGATTCCTAATCCAGGTCTTTAAATTTTTGATTGAGCATCACTTAAATATGTTCCCTTAAACTTCCACACATTTATTTTAGTAGTAAACCAAAAAGCAAATACATGCCTCAAAATAGTAACAGGTTCAAAGGACAAAGAAGGTTTCAAAGAAATTTTTAGTTCTCTCAGTATTTAAGCTGCTACGCCCTAGACCACCAGCCCACCATTAGCCCCCTAGTATGACAGAAAAATACACATTTTTATTTAAAATAAGGAAGGAAATAGTATGACAGATATGCGTAAGTCACTAAAAATGGTGATACAGGGCGCCTGGGTGGCTCAGTTGGTTAAGCGACTGCCTTCGGCTCAGGTCATGATCCTGGAGTCCCGGGATCGAGTCCCACATCGGGCTCCCTGCTCAGCAGGGAGTCTGCTTCTCCCTCTGACCCTCTTCCCTCTCATGCTCTCTATCTCTCATTCTCTCTCTCTCAAATAAATAAAATCTTTAAAAAAATTAAAAAAATAAAAATGGTGATACAGAACGAAGTATCTTGGCCACCTGACCAAGTAATTATTAAAAAATTCATTATATCAATTACATCATTTTAAGTAACAAAGTACTACTACAATGATACCAGTGACAGCTAAATATACGTATGCCAGGGAAATGGTGGGATGAAAAAAACACAAATTCTGTGTTTCCAGTTTGGGAAAAGAAATACAACTAGTTTGCTGTGAAATGAAAATTAACAGTTAAACACTGCATTTTTAAAAGTATGAATGTTACTCAAGCCAAGCTGTTTACCAAACATCTGAGTGGTTAAACTTCAGTTTAACTTTGTCTTTGGTTAACCTAAAACTATGAAAAATACTTCCTGATGCTCTTGGAGATGTCATAGTTTATAAAGGTAATAAGCTTCACCAGTCAACTACTATTATAAACTAAAAAAACCAAACACACCATAGATTATTAAATGGATGACGTATAATCACTCAGAACCACAACACAGTCATGAGCTCAAGTCATACCTCGTTTCATATTCTAATAAGAATTAAAAGAGAAAGTCAGATGTCATTTATCTTAATAATCACTTAAGGGAGACTTTTATAGTGTTTTGTGGTTACAGAGCACTTTTGTAATATTCCATTATTTTCATATTTTAGCAAAGCAATACTGGTCTCATATTAAATTATTACCAATAAGATAATACAGGCTGGTCAGTTAGTCACAATTAAGTTGAACAACCAAACATTAATCAAATTAATCAATATAAATTCAGTTCCAAATTTCCCAACTAGTGTTCCACTGAACCAGAAGGCATAAACAGGTTTGTCCTCATATTCTCTTGGACAGTGATCCCAAAACACGTCAGTGTCTTAAAACTGAATACTGTCATGAAACTTGCTTAACACAGCATTGCTTATATTTATTGGCACGTGTTCTTTTTTTAAGTGCACCTGTTAACCTGGCACGAGGAGAATTCCAAGACAGCACTACTGTCATCCCAGGGTTAATACTGAATCACCTATGTGGCCTCCTCCAGAATTTCTGGAGAAACTGCCCAGGAATATACATTTTTAAAAACCTCCTCATGTAATTCTTATGCACAAACAGAATTAGAATTAGGAACCACTGAAGATACTTTTCACCTTTTCTGCCTTGATGCCGTCTTTTACAGTAACAAGAACTCCTGGGTATTTTTTCTAATCATTTAAGTGGGAAATGTGATGAAATAATTTTAAGGAAAAAAATGTAATCAGCATTTTATTAAAGATTATACTATAAAGTTCATTTTAATAAAACCTACAAATTCTGACTTCTAACTAACAAGGGCTACATCTTATTTAAATTATGTTAAAAAAATGCATTTTGGTGACTACTCTAAAATGATGTATCTTGGGCGCCTGGGTGGCTCAGTTGGTTAAGCGACTGCCTTCGGCTCAGGTCATGATGCTGGAGTCCCGGGATCGAGTCCCGCATCGGGCTTCCTGCTCAGCAGAGAGTCTGCTTCTCCCTCTGACCCTCTTCCCTCTCGTGCTTTCTATCTCTCATTCTCTCTCTCAAATAAATAAATAAAATCTTTAAAAAAAAATAAAAAAAATAAAATGATGTATCTTGTTTGGAAACTCATTAATGCTAACATAGATTAAGAAATTGAGAATGCGGGGCGCCCCGGTGGCTCAGTCGTTAAATGTCTGCCTTCGGCTCTGGTCCTGATCCCAGGATGCTGGGATCGAGCCCCGCAACCTGCTCCCTGCTCAGCAGGAAGCCTGCTTCTCCTCCCACTCCCTCTGCTTGTGTTCCCTCTCTCGCATTGTCTCTGTCAAATAAATAAAATCTTTAAAAAAATAAAAATAAAAACAAAATAAAAAAATAAAAAAAATAAAAAATTGAGAATGTAATTTAGGGTTTGGAATTCTTGTATTTTTGAGTTGACAAGACAAAGCTGGGAGGCCAAGACAGCTTGACTTCTCCAGAGTACTAGAGATAAGATAGCTGCACAGGGAAAGAGAGCTAGAAATAATATAGGTCTTTTTTTTTTTAATTCCAGTTGGTTAACATACAGTGTAATACTAGTTTCAGGTGTATAATATAGTGATTCAACACTTCCATACATTACCCTGTGCTCATCACAAGTGCACTCCTTACTCCCCATCACCTATTTAACCCATCCCCCCACCCACCTCCATGCTGGTAACCATCAGTTTGTTCTCTATAGTTAAGAGTTATACCCGGTCTCTTTCAAGTCCTTTGAGTAGTAATTAGCACATGTATATGAGGAAATTACCTCAAGCTGGAGAAAGAACCCCCAGAAAGGAGCAAAGAGAACAATCCCTAATAACTCAGAGGCAGCACCTATTACCATCATTAAGAGTAAGAAAATTCCTAATTCACAAGGGATGAATCAAATAGAGTAATCAATCAGAAGGTTCTTGCCTTAGTAGTATGAAAAAAATAGTCCCTAAAGGCAGGTCTGGTCCCACCTAACAAAAGCTCAAAAACAAGCAAACTCTTTCCAAGTAATTTAACCTCATCCCAAGAACAAGGAATACTTACATTACAAAAATATCCATCAACAAGGTAAAATATTAACAAGGTAAAATTTACAGTATCTGGCTTTGAGTCAAAATTAACTAGGCATGCAAAAAAGCAGAAAAATATGACCCATAATGAGCAGAAAAATCAGTGAACAGCAAACACCGAAGTAACAGATGACAGAATTAGTAGAGCAGAACATTAAAAATTGAACTTATTTTAACCATATTCCATATTCAAAATTGTTGTATGCACCTAACAAAAGAGCTTCAAAACACATGAAGCAAAAACAGATAAAACTCCAGAGATAAACCGACAAATCCATAATTATAATTAAGATATTTCAACACCTCTCAAAAATTGACAAAATGGATAATCATAAGAATAGATTTGGACAACACTATCAACCAACTTGTGAAAATGTTTTAACTGACCAGAAATACTGTGAACCAACAAATGTTCTCTGACTGCATAACAAAATAAAGCAATCTTGATTCTGATCCAGGTAAGGTTTTACAAACTAATTCAAGATCCCAACAACATTATAGAATTCTATGGCTCAAGACAGTGTCTCGGACACAACAAGAGACTTCACAAAATCTTCCATTCCTGAGGATTACAAATCCAAATGCCTATAGGAGCAAGCATCCAAAGTTTAAAAAATAAGTAAATGTGACAAAAGTTAGGTAGGACCAAGGGTAATCTGGAGAGGACATACCTCCACCCCTAAGACAAACCTCCTCTCAACTACAGCCAGAGATGCCATGCCACAAGGGAACATAGATCCACTGTTGCCAGACCTTATGATTTTCCAGGAGATACCTAAAATTTGGATTTTTACATGAACTCTAGGCTTTAAAATGCTGACCACCAACACAGTAAATTTTTAACCAAGCAAAAAAAATGTCTGGGAGCCAAATTCACAAACAAATATCTGCTCTAGTCCAACACATTCATCTCACAAACAAAACAAAAAGAAATCAAGTAATTTATCCCAATTTTGAAGGCAGATAATCCCATCCACCCATACTGGGCATGTACACAAAAGTTCACACTTTTAGAAGAAACTGAAACCAGGATGCTTCCAGGACAGGTAACTTAGTGATGCTTATCTTCTCAGGAAAGACATGAAAACTGTCTTCCAATAGTAGAAGGTTAAAATTTTATCAAAGGCTTCCTGAATTGTTCCAGAGAACAAAAAAAAAAAAAAAAATCAGTGGCAGACAATTACAAAAGAGACTTAGGCAAAGCGGAAGCAAGAACTTTCTAGAAAGAAAGTTTTTAAAAACTTGTCAATGATACGGTTATTTTGTAGAGTAGAATTTAATTTAGAACCCTACCCTAGAGATATTCCAGAAAGGCTTGGATTAACTTTCAAGAATGATACAGAAAAGATTATATGATGTGAAGAGATGGCTGTTTGATTTATGGTCCTTTCTGCCTAAAGCTTTAGGCAGAAATTCTCATCATAAAGAGTAATTTAGTAACATCTTCCTTGTAAGACCTATGTAAAAATTGAGCTGGTAAGCTCAATGACACCATAAAGGGATACCTGAGACAGTCCCAGCTTCTGATGAATATGATATCCTATGTCATATCCTGAATATGTTCAGTGACAGGCCGGATAGCCAACTGATTAACTGTAGAGAGTATTCAGAAATCACAAGGATGCCTGAATTAGAATGCTCCCTTCTGATCCTGGATTTCTATATTAAATCTGACCAGAGTCCCAAATTTCAGAACATCAGATAGACATAAACTTCAAAGAAATGACATTTAGCAGGAATGACATTTAGCAGGATTGACAGAAGTTCAAAAGCCCTTAGGTTATACACTGACCACCCACCCCCACTTTAGGTATGCCTTTAATTGTTACATAAAGAATTTCAAAACTACTCAACTTTGCCAGAAAATGTATTTCCAAATTTGAGACCAGACAGCATTTTAAGTGCACATTTTCTATGCGTTATAACAATAAAGAAAATGGACAAATGCTGACAACTAAAGTCAGCAAACAAAATACACTAGCTAGAAAACCAGATTAAAACAACTTGAGAAAACGAGATATTCTAACTCTGCAGATTTGAAGTTTCTGGAGTACAAAGGCAGTGAATGAAAATAATTATGCTAAAATATTATGGACTGAGTCAGAGCAAGAAAAAAATAAGAAAAATGGCCAGATATACAGTAATTAAATTTATCTAAGTTAATTTCCTGATAAGGGAACAAAAATATTAATCTTTAAAAAGAGAAAAGTCAGGGACACCTGGGTGGCTCAGGTGGTTAAGCAACTGCCTTAGGTTCAGGTCATGATCCCAGAGTCCCGAGATCGAGTCCCGCATTGGGCTCCCTGCTCAGCGAGGAGCCTGCTTCTCCCTTTAACCCTCCCCCCTCTCATGTACTCTCTCAAATTACTACTGTTCTTCCTTACCAGCCTACCAAATAAATGCTCCCTGGAGAATTCTTCCCAGAGAGAACAGGTGAACTTAAGTCCCAAGAAAAAAACCCGGTAAACCAAACTGCTTAACACCAATCAGGTTCACGTAAACTTTGATCCAAAGAGCTATTCAAAAGCAAGTTATATGGAGGGGAAAACTCATTTATGGTTAATTTCTGCAACTTTTACACATGCAATAAACTTACAAGCGTTCTATTATGATGCTTGAGATTTTGGTATAATATAAATGCCTCTAACACAGCACTTCCCCCAATAATTGCTGATCTACTTCTCGGTCTTCTTTGTAACGCTGAACAACGTATGGGTAGTGACCATGTGTCTTGTTCATCTTTCTAGTCCAGCATTTAAAACAGATTAAGAACGTAACGAGTAAGTTCTCAAGATAAAAAATGATAGTGATTCTCCAAAAATAATACAATGGCCAGCAAGCATATGAAGATAATCAACATCGTTAGAGAAATGCAAATCAAAACCACAATGACATCACCTCATGCCCATAAGAATGGTCTACCATTAAAAAAAAAAAAGTGCCAGCAAGGATGTGGAGAAACTGGAACCCTTGTACTACTGGTGGGATTGTAAAATGGTGTAACCACTATGGAAAACAGTAAGGAAGTTCCTCAAAAAATTAAAAATGGAAATACCGTACACAATTCCAGCAATCCCATTTCTGAGTATACACCCAAAAGAACTGAAAGCAGGGTCTTTAGTTATGTGCACACCCACTTCACTACAGCATATTCACAAGAGCCAAAAGGTGGAAACAACCCAAAAGTCCATTAACTGATGAATGGACATTTGTGGCAGACACACACAATGGAATATTATTCAGCCTTAAAAAGGAAGGAAACCCTTACACATGCTACAACATGGATGAACCTTCAGGACGTTAGGCTAAATTAAATAAACCAATCACAGAAAGACCTATACTGTATGATTCCACTTATATGAAGTATCTAGAATAATCAAATTCAGACAGAAAGTAGAATGGTGGTTACCAGGGCTGCAGAGGGTAGTTGGATATAGTTTCAGATTTGCAAGATGAAAAAGTTGTGAAAATTGGTTTTACAACAATGTAAATATACTTAACATTACAGAACTATACACTTTAGAGCAGTTAAATTTTATGTTCACTGCAATGAAAAATTTTAATTACAGTGATAAGTACAAAAAAATAAATTCTTAAGTATCAATAAACACTTGAAAAAATGTAGGTATAAAACATTAACATAACATTTATGTACAATTATTCAAATAGCCTTTTAAGGGCGCCTGGGTGGCTCAGTCAGTTAAGCATCTACCTTCAGCTCAAGTCATGATCTTGGGGTCCTGGGATCCAGCCCCACTTCAGGATCCCTGCTCAGCAGGAGTCTGCTTCTTCCTCTCCCTACCTCCTCCACCACTCCTGCTCGCTCTCTTACGTACTAATAAGTAAAATCTTTAAAAAGTTCAAATGGCCTTCTACTTTAGCTTCCATCTAAAAGATTAGTTTAAAATAAGTCACTCCAGGGGCGCCTGGGTGGCTCAGTTGGTTGAGCGACTGCCTTCGGCTCAGGTCATGATCCCAGGGTCCTGGGATCGAGCCCCGCATCGGGCTCCCTGCTCGGCGGGAAGCCTGCTTCTCCCTCTCCCACTCCCCCTGCTTGTGTTCCCTCTCTCTCTGTCTCTCTCTCTGTCAATTAAATAAATAAAATCTTTAAAAAAAATAAAAATAAAAAATAAAAAATAAAAAATAAAATAAGTCACTCCAAACTATGTGTTCACATTTCATTCATGTTAATTATAAATCGTTTGCTCAGTCAAAAAGTACTTCTGCTAAAAGAGGAGAATCAGAATTCTAGGACTAGAAAAGATTCTTGAGATCATACACCCCACTAATTCCAATGTGGGTCCATAAACAATGGCAAATGAAAAAAAAGGAAAATGAAAAGTAATTTTTCATAGAGCTAATCTATTTAAAGTTAAGGCATATGCTTTATTCTGAGAATACATCTGCACCTTGGGACTTTCTCTTGTCAACAAATACCTGTTGAGCCAGTAACTCTCAGGTACAAGACTAAAAAGAGTGAACAAGAGAAGAAGCAAGGCTCTCACCCTCAAAAAACTACCTCCTTTCTAGTGAAAATAAGAATACAAATAGTAAGAAAAGATGATAGGGTTTTGTTAAGTCCTTAACATTTAAAACAAAAACCTGATCAGTCTACGTTAACCCCAGGTCAGTGGGAAACATTAATCTACAGCCCCTTTCCATTTTTTTTTTTTAAATTTTATTTAAGAGAGTGCACAAGCAGGGGAAACAGCAGGCAGAGGGAGAAGCAGGCTCCCCCACGACCCAGGGCTCAATCCCAGGACTATGGGATCATGACCTGAGCCTAACGCAGATGCTTAAGTGACTGAGCCACCCAGGTACCCCAACTTCCCATGTTATGAGAAACTGGATGTCCAAAAGGTTTCACAACAATTCAATAAATCCCAAGTCAGAACCACCTTGTTTCTAACTAAAACACCAAAAAAAATATCCATATGCCTTAGTAGAGATTCAAACATGATAAACTTACAGGACTCCAAATATCTCAAAGACTAATATTTTTCCACTTAATATGTCCTTCCAGTTCTAACAGGATTTGATTCTATATACCAAACTTGTTCTATCGTTTGAGGACTTAAAAATTTAATGAAAAACTTAAAATCCCTAGGGCAGAATTTATCAAATCTCATGCCAGCAAAAGAAATTCTACTTTCTGATAAATGATAAAGTCCAACATTTAGAACAAGGGGAAAGGAAGGACACAAAAATAGTACCCACAGGAATACTGTCTTGGTCACTGTTTCTGTGACCTAGAAAGTACAGTAATTCTCTGGAGCACTGCTATCCCATGCACGAGAAGTTTCAGACAGTTTAAATATACAAAAGAACTGATAAACAGTGATAATCAGCTAATTAACATTTCAAAGAACCATGATCCAAAACCCATAGTTCCAGTGAATAATCTAGGTTTGACAATAATTGTTCTGACAATAGTACAGTCTCTTCCCTCACCTCCTACCTTTCTCTACATCTGTACAAGGGTGGGATATTAAGCACATAGTATGTGCCAGATACCACATCCTAATATGTGCCAGACAACAAGTCCATAGACTTGATCTCATGGGTTAAACAGGCTTTTCCCCACTTAAAAAATAAGCCCACATATAATACAAATGTGGAGAAACAAACTTGAAGGTATAATTATCCCCTTTTGTAGGTAAAGGAAACTGAGCCAAAAAGTTAAAGTAGAAGAAACAAGATTTGAACTTAACTGCAAAGTTTGTAGAGTCTCATTTTCCTTCTCTGAGTCTGTCACAAACACCAACAGGCAAGTGACTGGCAGGAGGAACACAAAAATGTACAAAAAAATAGAAAATTTTCCCTAAGATATCAGAAGAATTAGATATGAAAGCAGCACCCAAAGAGCTCTAAGTGCCTATGACTGGGACAAACGGTTAGAGGTTCAAAGGACAAATGTAACTTTTTGCTGCAGTGAGCAAGGAAGAATTCACTGAGGAGGGAGGAAATCGATGAGTTACACCATCGAGAAAAGAAGTATTTTTAGGCAGAAGAGACTTCAGAGAATAAAGGCGGGGAAAAGAGAAGGTAGACACAGGGCATGTATGTTTGAAAAGGCAAAAACATCAGCCTGGCTGAAGCACAGAAATTATATGAGAGCAGTTAAATGTAAGACTGAAAAGGTAGGATTGGATCAGACTTCAGAGGACCTGATGAAACAAACTCCCTATTTACAGCACGAAGATAGAATTAAACTTTTACGTATTTATCTTCATGAAATATGATTGCACATGCCCTATTAATTTGAATGTATTTATGCTTTTCAGCTAGGAAAAAAAGTGAGTCTAGGACAACACCTGATACAAAGATGATTAAATGCTGGCTCTGAATTCAAATAACTGAATTCAAATATCTCCTGATAACCACAGACTTATGTACAAAGAGATGGGGGGGCGGTCGGTCAGAGAGGGTAGGCCTGAACCTACATCCAGACTGCTGAAATTTATGCCATCTACTCAATTATAATTAGGGTAAAAGTAGAAACCACAAATCTTTTCCATAGGATGCAGTAGCAGCTTGAACAAAAAGGAATAATAATGGCAAAGTCCCACTGTCAGAAAAATTCCCCTTGTGTTGCCAAAATTGGCTTTTTAAAAAAAAGCTACAACTGGGTTTTTTTAAATGTAGCTTTATCTTTAATCTCATTTTTTTAAAACCCACGTTAGAATTTGGAAAAATGTTCAATTAGATCACAACTATCCTGAAGCTATTGATAAGAACTTAAAATCCCAAGCATCTACATGATTCAAAACTACCATTTCACCCTTAAATTAGGCAGTTAATTCCCATGCCCCTAGTAAAAAGGAGACTTACCAGATCTTTGAGTGTTACCTGGATAATGACATCACTCGCTATTGCTGTTCTAGCAGGCTAGGATGGGCTGCCCTTTGCCCTCTTTCCCATACATCACAAGAGTAGCAATCCCCCCCAAAAGAAAGGTTTGTTGAAAAGGAAGTTATAGGAGCTCTATCTCCTCAGTTCAAAAAATATCAAAAGCTGTTAAGACATAAAAAGAAGCACTCCGTAAAAAGTGGAAGTGGGGTAAGGGAGTACTAAAATTTAAGCTGAAAGGAAATCTGGAATCTAACCCAAAGCTCTCATTTTACACATTAAGAAACTGAGGCCCAGGGCAGTGGTGATTTGCCCAGGGCAAATGCTTCCCTTTAAAGGTGTTAAGTGTCTGTTACCAGTCACAGCAGCACTTAATCACATTCTAACAGTTACTTAAATGTTTATAAGATTAAGTACCTGGTATGCAAAAAACACAATCTCCACCTCCTTTGCACCCCCTTCAATGCCTTGCCCCAATGCTATTCAGAAAATGATGCAAGATTCTCAAATGAATACCGTATCCTCCTTCAGCCACTACAGCCACAAAATTTCTTTTAATTAAGATTAAAGTGAAAACCTGCCTGAATTTCTCAAGTTCTGACTAAACAAGTGCATCAGCAAAACCTCAAAACTTGGGGCAAAATAAGAATACGAAATGGAGTACAGCACTGTTGTGTTGGGTTTTTTTTTGACAGTTGCCATTTCCCTCATATTAATGTTTTCAGTCCAGGTTTTCTGAAAAAAGGTGCAAAGTTAAAAAGTAATAATGAGTACAAAATTAATCCAAATTATTAGCACCTTTGAGACACTTCCATTAGACAATTTAGCATACCTTCACCTCTCAAAACTAACTTGAAAGTAGCCTACCCTGCACAAAATATTTTGGGGGGAAAAAACCAACCATCTAAAATAACCGTCTACTAGGCCACAACATATTAAAACCACAAAACAAGGAACAATCCTGTAAAAATCCCACCAGCTAAAAAACAAGAGTACCATCAGTCTTCCCGGGCTCACTGTTCACAATCAAACTGTCAAAGCATTTGTTGAAGAACACGGAGGAAAATTCTGCACCGAGTTCACAGGCTGTGGATGTATCAGATTATACCACTACCCACACATAACACCAGTCTGGGGAAATGCAAACACGCCACATGTACATTTTTTAACCAGGCCTAACCACGTTTCACCAAGATAAGTGTTGTCAGCTCTTGTAGCAAAGGCTGAAGAAAAAAAAAAAGCACCAATATGCAAGCATACGTCACTCATTTATAAAACCATCAACAGAAATGGCAAGGAATTGACCCGAGGCGATTTAACAGTTCTGAACGTTAAAGCCGCCGTACAAAACGGTTTAGAAGAGCTGTCTTTCTGAAATGCCGGGAAAAAGTCCTTTGACGAAACTAATGACCGTATACTAATACACAAATAACAAAAGCTTAATAAAAACTACCACCACACCGCCAAACCGCTCCTGTTACCAATGCCCAGATTTTTTTTAAACAAGCACTGAAAGGGAACAATAAAAAGCGTCTCACCGCAAACACAGCAAGAGAGGGACTGTCGGAAGTAAGGCAAGAGCCTGTTAATCTCTGTAAACGCCTTGGGGTCTCCGGGGTCGTAGTTGAGCACTAGGCGGCTCGCGGAAATGTAGAGAGCAGTAGCATTCACGGGGTTCATTGCAGACACTTCGACACCGTTGGCTCCCGGTTGAAAAGAAATTCCGGATCCAACTTTGTAAGCAGCCAGGGAACAATGGCGAATTTGCAACAAATCGGAGGAAATCAGAGAACCACTGGCCAAAGTAGTAACCAAAATCCGTGCAAGTTTGTGGAGCTGAAGCAATCCTCCCACACATGGGGCCTTGGCGCCCCTCCTCCGTCCCTGAGACTTGCAGACACAAAAAAAAAAAGAGAGAAAGAGAAAGATAGAAACCAGCGTTCGAGTTTGTCCCAGGCAGCCTCGGAGCGAAGAACGCGGGGGCTTCGGCGCTCGGGCCGGGACTCGGCGCTCAGTCTAGCCCCGCGGCTCGGCGGGCGGCCTTCGCTGCATCTCCGGACGCGGAGGCACCTCCTCAGGGCGAGCTGGGCGGGCGCGGGAGCAGGCCCCGGCCCGGTCCGAGGGGCGGGCACGCTTCGCACGGGCTGCAGGGCCCTTACTCCATCACAGCGCCCGGCGCAGAGGTAGCGGCGACGGCAAGGAGGACGGCTCGGGCGTCGACTTCCTCAATCTAGTGCACCAAGACGCGGCGGCGGCGAATGTTGCAGTTGCGGCTGGCGGAGGCCGCCGCCGCTCTCTCCATATCGGACGCGGGGCCCGGACTGCGCCTGGCTCTCCGCCCCGGTGGTTACAACCCCGCTGTTCCCTGAGGTGGCAAAGCGGGCAGGAGAGTCCCCCACCCGATTGGGGAGGGCCGGGGAGGAAGTGCGCGGGCCGGAGGCGGCGGCGGCGGCGGCGGCGGCGGCGGCGGCGGGAGGGGGCGGGGAGCAGGCCCGGTCGGGCCGCGGCGGCGCCCCTCGCTCCTCAGTCGCTCACTGCGAGGTCACCAGGCGCAAGCACCGCCCCCTCACTACCCGGCCATCTTCTCCGCGCCGCACACACGGAGACCTCCTCGGCCAAGCACGACGGCCGCCGCCGCCCACGGCTCCCGCCCGGCCGCAGCTGAGGCGAGCGCTCACACCGCCAGGCCCCGCCGCCGCCCAGAGCACACAGCAAGGCCCCGCCGCAGGCCCCTCCCCCCGTGCCTCGCCGCCCTCACCCTGACTCCACGCGCCACTCTTAACTCGGTAGGGCCCGGGCTCCTGCGACCTTAATAAATCCCGCGGACTGTGCGGCGCCTCAGGCCCTGCCGGCGACGACGACCGTTACCCCAACGGGCAAAGCCACTGTCATCCCCGAGACTCCCCCGCCGCCGTCGTCGCTAGCGCCCGCACGCATGCGCAGAGCACACTCTCACCCCTCCCCCCGCCCTTTCCTTTCCCTTCGCTTCCCTTTTCCCCTGCTTCCCCTCTAAGAGCTCCCTCTACACCCTCCCAGAGCTACCGGCTCGCTCCGCGCATGCGCACTCCAATATCAAACTCCACCGCCTTTCGCCCTTACGCGTGCGCCTTGACCGCCCACCCAGAAAACCGGATAAACACAGCACCCCGCTCACGCCAGCCCCTCCCTGCTGCCAACCCACCCCGGCTTCACAGCGCATGCGTGGCTCTCCACTTACGGCTCTTAGAGCATGCTCTGTGCAAGCCGCCTGTTCTCTCCGCCCCTCCCCCATACGTTCTCAAATTCCCTCTTAGGCGTGTGGGCTGTGGCGAAACGTTCGCTAGCTGACCCATCCTTCCACAGTTTGGGCTTTAAGCTTCTCGCGCTACACTGCGTCCTCCGTGCCCGCCAACGCTGAGGCCCGGCGGGGTCGCGCCATGTGGCTAGCGCTCCGCCTTGGTGGCCTTTCCTCGCCCTAACTGACCACTGTATGAGGAAATAGTCCCGCACGGCTCCAAGCCCCGCCCTCGCGGCCTTTCTCCTGGAACGGCGCTTTCCAAGTACCGAAAGGGCGCTGCCGCGGCCTGCTTGCACAGCCCGAGCCGGGAAGATCGACAGCAATCAGCGTGGCCACGCGCCCAGCCGGCGTGCGGGCGACGGTTCCTAGATTAGGGTCGCGGCCAGCGTCGATGGCAGCCTGAGGTCACTAAGACCCTGGCAGGCCGTCTGTAACCGTTGGGGCTCGGACCCACCTCCCCTTTCCCGCCCATCAGAACTGGGCTCTTTCGCGGCCTCTTGTCCTTGGAGTCGGATCTACGCGAGCCGCCCAGCCTTCTGGGGCGCCGACCAGGACCTCACCGAGCTCGTACGGGAAAACTGTCCGATTTAAAAGCAAAACACCCCTTTTTGGCTCCTTTGACAGACTTAACCCTTCTTTGTGAACAGAGCTCTTGAAGAATCCACGGTCCTGCTTTAGAACGGACCCAAGTCCTTGAAAGTATTCATCTGCTTTTTATAAAGAAGCTTTCACCTTATGTTTTTGCAGGAGACCAGGGACACTGCGATATAAATAAACAAAAACCTAACTTAACGTATGATTCCCCTCGTCTCTAAAAGTACAAAACTTTTTTTGAGTAGCACAAATAGAAACAGCATAGGAACCGTTTTTACCTCTGGACACACCAAAGCTCTTCAGCATAGTTCTTTGCACAAAATAAATGATCTACATGTTTGCAAAGTGAAATTTATGACATATATATCTTTTGGCACAAATACAGTTAGTTTTAGGGACTTTCTATTTAGAGTAGAAACTAAGATAAGGGAACCCAATAACTTCTGATATATAATTTCTAGTGCCATATGATGACGGGTTTATTTTCTTTACAAGGGCTAGCATATTATCAGCACTTACGTATTAAGCAATGGGAATCTAACTTCCTAATTTTGTTAGGCAGCAAAGCAGAAATTAAAGTTGTGCAAAGTATATTTGGTCGTCTTGTATCGGGAAAATAACAAATATTCTCAAATTCATTCTCTTGTTTAAAAGCCCCATCTTCCTTGGGTCGTTTGTTTGATAAGTGATCTTTTCTAAGCTCACCTTCAAATAAAACTGTTATATTATACAGTTCTATTTTTGTTCCAGACTCAATTCTTGTTCCACAAACCACAGGTTGTTTTCTTCCAGAGGAGTAACACGGAGAGTAAAATAATCAGTACTGTTTTCCATTCAGGCAACATAAATTAGCAGTCACCCCAGGCAACTGATTACTTTTAGGGCCTTAACCTTGCTGATTTTCTCATAACTGAATTTTTTTTTAAACACTTGAGATGTTTGCAACCTAAATTGAGATTAATTTTATTGATGGTCTGTGTGTGAGAGAGAGAGAAAGAAACTTAAACCAGTTTTGTTTTTTTAGCCTCTGAAATTGCTTGCAATTGATAAGTTTATGGCATTTAGAAGCAAAGCATCTCCACATTGAAGTATATTGTCTGTAATAACTATTTGGTTGCTGGAGCCTTGCCTAAAAAGAAAACAATGAACTGTTTATAGAAAATGAAGTATTTGGATCAAATATTTAGGAGAAATCATATGTAACTCAAATCTCAAACTATCAATGTAATTTTTTTCATATTTTATATTTAATTATTATTTAAAAGTAAAAGTGTTAGGGTTGCCAGATCTAACAAAAATACAAGATGCCAGTTAAAAATTTTTAAACTTTTTTTTAAAAGATTTTATTCATTTATTTGACAGAAAGAGGGGGACAGTGAGAGAGGGAACACAAGCAGGGGGAGTGGGAGAGGGAGAAGCAGGCTTCCCGCTGAGCAGGGAGCCTGATGTGGGGCTGGATCCCAGGACCCTGGGATCATGACCTGAGCCGAAGGCAGATGCTTAACAACTGAGCCACCCAGGCACCCCAATAAGCTTTTTATTTGAGAACAGTTTTGAATTTTCAGAATTATTGCACAGAGTAAGACAGTTCTCATATATTCCATTTCCCCTATTATTAACATCTTACATTAGCATGGTACATTTGTTGCAATTAACAATAGTAATACATTATTATTAAGTAAAATCCATATTTTATTCATATTTCTTCAGGGTTTTTTTCTTAATGTCCTTTTTCTGATCCAGCATCCCATCCAGGATATCATTACATTTAGTCATGTCTCCTCAGGCTCCTCTTGGCACCCAGTTAAATTTTCATTTCAGACAAACAACAAATACTTGTTTTCTTTTTATTGTCTGTATTTCCTACCCATTTTGAGTTAAAGCTCCCCTTTTCTGTCTTCCAAAATTGGCAACTGCTTGCCTCTTTCATTGCACTTCTCAAACTACGTGGCAACTGTTGGTTTAGCAACTGCTAGAAGGTCAGAGTTTCTCCCTCTTTGACTTTTATCATCATTGTCTAGCATAAGGCTTGACTTATAATGGGTATTCAGTAATTGTTAAAACAATGATGAATTATTAGAAATGCAATTATATAAGTAAATTCCCCAGTACAGTGTATGGTTCAAAATAGGCATGGACAAGTGTTTGCTTTTCCTTAGGGAGAAACACAAAATATCTTATAAATTTAAAGACAGTTCTTATCTCAGCTTGATCAATGTCAATTCTAAGATCCTTAATAAAAACCAGATGTGTGGATTGATTTGAAACACTCAGAATAATCAATCAACAAGTATTTATTGATTATACTCAAGCACTTTGGGGACAATAAAGAAAATACGGAAGTAGTTGTAGTTACACTTTCAAAGAACAAAGATCAGGCTGGCATTAAGTGAGAGGGAGTTTCTGAGTGGTTGGGCCTTTTATAGAATTATGAAATCGTTGTTTGCCTCCCTTTGCCCATCTCTTTCACCCTCCTTTCTCTGCCACCCCTCCGCTTTTTCTTTCTCCACCAAAAACTATCCAGAGATGTTTCCTCTCCCGCCTTCCCAGGTTGCGTATCTCCCTGACCGCCTAGGATCTCCCCACTCCACTGCCTTCAGCATTATACTCATCTGTTATGGAATGTTTTTGCGCCCTCACTGGCTCCCCAAATTCATGTACTGAAATCCCAACCCCTACATGATGGTATCAGGAGGTGGAGGCCTTTGGGAGATAATTAGGTCATGAGAATAGAGCCCTCATTAATGGGATTACTGCCCTTACAAAAGAGACTCCAGAGACCTCCCTCACTCTCTCTGCTATGTGAGGATACAATGGGAAATCAACCTCATCTTCAACCCAGAAGAGAACCTTCACCAAGTGACCATGCCAGCACCCTGATCTCACATTTCAAGCATCCACAACTGTAAGAAATAATTGTTTGCTGATTAAGCCCCCCAGTTTATAGTATTGTGTTACAGCAGCCCAAACTAAGACACCATCCCTACCAAATTTTAACAAGCGCGGACTGTCACTGTGGAAAGAAATCAGTCTGATTAACCTCAATCTTTGGGAGAGTGATAATAATTCAATTTAAACTAACAACAAATCAGAGACTGGCCAGAGCAATTACCTCTTTACAGGGAGCAATAAACCAGGTGAAATTAAAACAGGGCCTAATCCAAACCAATCCTTCCATTCTTCTCTGACCACTGCTTTCTGTTATCAAAACTTATCTTCCATCTTCTGCTCCTTAGCTGTGGTCCTACCTCTCCCCTTCTCACTCAGTCTTAGAGCCCCCCCCCCAAAAAGAAATGCTTCCCTTTGGATATCAACTCCTGGTGATATCTTTTCTGTGACTTTTTTCAAATCAGTACATCTATCCATTTGTATTATCCAAAACATTTATTTAGCAAGTCTAGCACCCATTTATTTTATATCTCAAATACTAAATTGCCTTCAGCTTTTTTATCCCTACCTCTAGCCCAAACAAAGCAGTTTCCTTTATTGGTCATCTGCCTAGTACAGTGCCAGACACATATGAAGGTAGCCACTAAATGTTACTATTTTTATTCCCTAACACATTTTCAAATCTATTCAAATGCCTATTAAATTTGTTCATTAATTTATGCAACCAACATTTATTGTCAGTTATATGCCAGGCATTCAGAATACAAAAATGAATAATTCAACAGTTTCCAGCCCTCAAAGAGTTCACAGTTTAGTTGAAGTGGCAGCTATGCATGTAGCTAATTTATAATTCAGAGTGGTAAGGATTTAAGGGATGCACTCGATGTAAATCCAAAATGTCTTAGCAGATATTTCTGCAACATTATGGGTTAAACAAGCTTGTGTGGACTTTCCTGGGAAAATAACTGCAATTATTCATAGCATTGTGTCTAAGGGAAAATGTGTTCTGCATTCCAAACAGTCAATTTAAAATTGAATTTTTGGAACACGGCCCATTTGTCCCTGGGGGCTGTCTATTTCTCCTTTATCTAAAATCCCTATCTGTCTTAGGACAATGTATATCTTTTTACAACTCCCACCTGTTCCATATGGTCTATGGTGCTAGCTGAGGGTTGCTAGTCACCAACTTACTTTACAGGGCTCAGCGCTACAACCTGGTCAAGCAGGTTGAGTCAAGCAGGTAGGACTAAAGGAGCCTCAATTCTTAATTTGCTCAACATTTTCCTATTAGGGAAGGTAGTAGGAAAAGTTCATCAAGTAAGTGATGAGAGTTTGGAATTGCTGCTATATAAAATGAGAAAGGGAGCTGCTTAGGGACAGGGAAAAGGATTGCAGGAACAATGTCAAAAAGGGTACATCACTTGGGTAGAATAGGATCCTTAAAAATATCTAAATATACACTCCTGGACAATAAGATTTTCAAAATGGTCTTTACAACTCACAGACAGACTAGGGACCAGGCATGAAGATTTCTAATCTGATGTTGAGAAAACTAGACTTTATGAGGCAATTATCTTCCTTGTTATTCCTGAACTTTGGGAGGTAACATGGGGTAGTGGAATAAGCATGAACAAATCTTTATTCCAATACATACTGTGTAGACTTGGGAAAAAATATTCATGTTCTCTGAGCTTTAGTTTTCTCATCTATAAAATAGGGACAATAATACTTTCCTTGAAGGATTACCACGGGGAGTCATATCTTCATCAAATGTCTTTCTAACACAGGCAGTATGGATATACAAGTGAAAAAGACAGTCTCGGTTCCAGTCTACAGGTTAAGACCAAAATGAATATGCGATTGTAATGCAATGAGACAGTATTTCAATATGGTCCTATATAAGCATGAGAAGGGACACAACCAGACATGGAAGCTCAGGAAAATATGATGGAAGTGATTTATAAAATGGGACCTGAGGGACCAATGGGAGAAACAAAAGAAGGTTAGGAAGAGTCTCTAAACAGAAGGGAGAGCATATAAAAAGGCCAGAGGAAGAAGTTTGCATATTTGGGAAACTTCATGTAGTTGAGTAGAAAATACAGTAAATACAGAGGAAAAGTGTTGAGAAATGAGTTGGAATAATAAACAGAGACCAGATTACAAAGAACCTCAGGGTCATCCTGAGGTTAATGGAGCATCATAAAAAATTGACTTGGTGTGCAGGGGCAAGATTAGAAGCAGAGAGACCATTTAAGAAGCTACTGCAGTATTTTACCAAAAAATGATCTTATCTTGCCCAGAGTTTGGCAAATTTTAGTCCAAAGGCCAAATCTGGCACCTTACCTGTTTTTGCATGGTGCACAAGATAAGAATGCTTTTTTTACATTTTAAAATGGCTTTTAAAAATGAAAATAATAACATTTTGTGACACATGAAAATTATATGAAATTCAATTTTCAGTGTCCATAAATATTTATTGGAACACAGCCATGCTCAACCATTTTTGAATTGTCTAGGGTATCTTTTGCACAACTACAAGAGATTTGAGTAGTTTTGACATGCAAAGCCTAAAATATTTACTTTCTGCCCTTTTACATAAAAAAAAATGCTGACCCTTGATCTTGGGCATCAAACTAAGGTGGTGGCAGTGAGGGATGAGAGATAACGAGACTGAATCAATAGGACTTGGGGCATGTTGGGATGTGAGAATGAGGGACAAAGATGATATGATATCCAAGTTCTCTAACTGTGGCAATGATAATGAACACTTCCATGGCCTTACCATGTGCCAGGCACTGATCTAAGTATTTTAACATATTAACTCATTACTCTGCTCTACAGTCCTATGAAGTAAATGCTATTCTTACCATTCCCATTTCACATGTGAGGAAACTGAATCACAGAGGTCTATTGGTTGGTTCAAAGTCATAGATCTAATAGAGATGAGAATTGAATCCAGGCTGTCTGGTTCTAGAATCCCTACTCTTAAAACTATTCCAAAAATTCACAGAAGCAGGGAACTCAGCAGGAAAAATAGGTTTGGAGGGAAATGATGAGAGCAAGTTGTGGACATCTATAATTAAAAGTCATCTGGGACGTCCAGGTGAATGTCCAGTAGGCAGTTCTGGACATTGAGTCTGGTGCTGTGTGTTTAGGGGAAAGGAGTCTAGCTTTGAGTTATAGACTTGAGAGTCAGCAGCATACACACGGCAATAGAAATCATGGGAGAGATACAGGTTACCCAGTGTGAATAAGAAGAGAAGACTAAGAATGAAACCCTGATGACCACCAATATTTAACAAACAGCACAAAAGAGACTGAGAAGGAGAAGTCATAGAGGTAGGTAGCAAACTGAGAAGATTTTTCATTTTTAGTGATGTAATGTGCATAAAGTATCTAGCATAATAAGCAGTACTGGCATCATAAACAGTAGCTCCTTTTACTATTAAAATCTTATTTGAAAGGTCTAACCCTTTCTTAGCTGTGGTATGGGGCTATTCCAAATCTTGTCTACATTCCCATGTCCTTAAACACCCATCTCACCTTGCCTTCCAATTCTTTGCAGAGGACCTTATCTCTATTTTTAGGAGAAAGTCAAGATCTTCTCTACATCAAAATATTCCATAATTCCCCATCTCTTATTCTTCCCTTCTATTTCTGGCTTCCTCCAGGACTTTCCTCAATGGTTTTCCCAAATTTTACTTCTTCAGCCTGCCACCCCTCTTGCTATATTCCCTCGTTCTGTCTAGCTATGCCATATGCTTCAAAAACCACATTTCACATCTTTTCTCTTTTCCTCTAACCTGTCAAACTTTTGGTAGAATTCAACCTTCTTTCTTTTTTTTTTTCTTTTTATAGTTAACCATTAATACTTGACCTCTTGAAATAAGATTTCCTTCTCCACCACTCTGCTGAAACTATATTCTTCAAAACCACAGAGGGCCCTGCTGTTTGACTTATTGTCCAATCATTACTTTCAATAATGTTATATTAAAATGTCCCTTCCTTTCTTTGTATTACATTTTGGGTAGATTCCTTCACTTTCTGGTTAATCAAGTCTGGTCTAGTTTAAAACTGAATCAGGCATAAGTCTGGCTAAAATCATAGAAAACCCGAAGTAACACTGCTGAAACAAAACAGAAATTTACTTCTGTCGTGTTTAAAAAAAAAAAAAGTCTGGAGGTAGGCCAGGCACAGCTGGCATGACAGTTTCACCGTCATCAAGGACCCAGTTTCTGTCTTTGTGACTCACCATCCAAATACATCTACCTTCAAGTTCATTACAGTTCAAGACAGCTACTGAAGCTTCAACACTTCAGACAATAGGAAAGAAGAAGGGAGAACAAAAGGGCCCACCTCCCAGCTGCATCAATGCCTTTTAAGCAGCCTCCAATTTTTAAGATCCCACATAACGCATTTCTTTGGCCCGTAACTTAGGCACTTTGCCATGCCCAGATGGAAGGGAGTCTGGAAATATAGTCCTTTCATAGGTGCATGGACATGCCAGGTAAAATAGAAGAAGTTCTATTATTAAGGAAGAAGGAGAGAATAGAATCTTGATGCCACTTGCAATTTCGGCCACAAACTACAATTTCAAAATGCTTTAAAATTTCAGCCTTTCCTCTCTCTTTTCTCTTCAAGATATAACTCCTCTGACCTGTTGGTATAAGGAGGAGAGGAAAAGGGACAAGTGCAGTGGCACTCTTAGGCCCAGACTAGAAGGCCAACTCTGGTAATGCCTCTCCTCCTGTCAGGTTGGGGGGTCCACAGAGCAAAGGAGATTTGCCCAAGAGCTGAGAAGTGGTCAAGAGACAGCAATTGATAATAGAGGTTGGATGTTTGGTTTGAGCTAAGCCCGTCAGGATCCTGGAAAAATGAGAAAGTCAGAGTAGGAAGAGAAGGGAGGTGAGCCAGGATTCATGGTTGGAAGACAAATTCTGCCACAATCTGGTGTAAAATTCTGAGGATTTCAAAAATTCTAAATTCAAACCTGATTTTTCATGTTGTTTTGCAAATTTATTTGTTAGAGTAAGAGGCTGAAACATATTTTATTTAAAAGTTTGTTAGTTTGATTTATAACTTGTAGATTTGGAGACATATGGTATGTGGGTCTGAGGGCTGCCATTTGTACTCTTGCCCTGGGCCCTACAAATGATCTGGTGGACCTGTATAACTGTCTGCTCAAATGAGAAGGACTGCAGCTCTCACCGCCTCTCTGGTTAACATTAACTAGCAACTGAAGTTCTTAGCGGCAGGCATCCAAGTGCAGGGTGTCTCTTTGGGTATGCATTTGCATTTTCCTAGGACTACTTCTGAGTGTTCACTCACATGTGCCCTCACATGGGGGAATAGCTCTGGCTTGGCCACTTCCAGGGCCTCTTCTGTTCCCATTCTCAGCTCTCCATCCCGTGGTCTTTTGATGCTAGGCCCCTCTTGGTGGTGATAGCTCCCTTGAGTGGGGTATTGCCAAATGGTTCAATCTCAGTTACTTTCTTCAGGGCCCATCTAACAGGAAATACTCATCTCTGCTATGAAAAAATAGTGGGACTTTAGGCTATTCCATAGCCTAGCCCCAATCCCCGCTTGATATCTCTCTCCAGTTTCTTTCCCTTTGCTCAGATTGAGGCCCCTGCCCAAGAATACATTCAACCAGGAAATCAGCTTCCCTTCCCAACCCCCCCCCCCCCATCCCCGGACTTTCTTGATGTTGAGGATGGAGAAAAAGCATGGCTTCCCTGTGAGAGGAACACACAGCCACAAGGCTAGAGTCTGGCTCTCCATCCCCTCCCTCTTTTTCTGTGAACTAGGAAGAGAGAGAGGGTTGGGGTGGTGGCTAGTGGCGACAGGGCTAGTATTGTTGTCTCTTGGTCCTGAGGAAGATGGTTGCAAAAATTGAGGTCCTCAGCTTCATTGTCCCTAGCTGTGGGCTGTGATCTCCAATTCTGGAGCAAAGGAAAGGTAGGTAGCATTCAACAGTATCAACCTAATTTACCAAACCTTGATCCTTCACTGCTCTGTCTGAAAAAATTTTATCATTGTTACATCTCTCTTCTGAAAACATTCTCCTTTGTTCTGCGATTTGTACTGAGTTTTCCTATTTCTGTGTATTCTTTCTCTTTCTCATTTGCAGATTATTTCTTCCTATTTCAGTGTGATATTTAAGATACCCCTAAATTGAAATCAGCTATTTACATCTCTGTCTCACTTATTAGACTGTAAGTTTTTTTGAGAGGCTAAAGTTCATTTATTTTTGAGTGAATGAATGAGTAGTTAAGTGAATGAATTCAGGACACAGGCATTAACCCTTCTTATTTCATACTCTCATTCTGGAAACTCATTCACTCAAATGGTTCAAGCTATCCCTTTTTCTTAAATAACTATTATATCAATATCTCTGCTTTGATATCTCTTCTGAGCTTCAGATTTGCATCTCTAGCTTCTTGCTTCCATTTTCACCTAGATGTCCTGCAGTCCCCTTAAAATTTATGTATCCAAAACCAAACTCATGATCATTTTTCCAATATCCAGATCTCACTTTACTCTTGTCCATGCCTTTGTCACTCTCTTTCTCTAAAGCGTATAACCTTGGAGTTACCACTTTGACCCCTCAAGTCTTACCAATTTTTTTTTTCTGAAAACAATAACATATCACCCGGAGCTCCTGGATGGCTCAGTTGGTTAAGCATTTAACTCTTGATTTCGGCTCAGGTCATGATCTCAGGGTTATGAGATCAAGCCCCATGTTGGGCTCCTCGCTGGGCATGGAACCTGCTTAAGATTCTTTCTCTCCTAGGGCACCTGGGTGGCTCAGTTGTTAAGCGTCTGCCTTTGGCTCAGGTCATGATCCCAGGGTCCTGGGATTGAGCCCCGCGTTGGGCTCCCTGCTCAATGGAGAGCCTGCTTCTCCCTCTCCCACTCCCCCTGCTTGTGTTCCCTCTCTCACTGTGTCTCTCTCTGTCAAATAAATAAATAAAATCTTAAAAAAAATTCTTTCTCTCCCTCTCCCTCCGCCCCTCTCCCACCTTCCTCTCTAAAAAACAAAACAAAAACTTTAAAAAAAGTTACCTTATCACAATTATTGTGATTCCACTTATATGAAGTACTTAGAAGAGTCAAACTCATAAAGACTGAAAGTATGATAGTGGTTGAAGAGATGTCAGAGAGTTATTGTCTAATGGGTATAGAGTTTCAGTTTTACAAGATAAAAAAGAGTTATAGGGATGGGTGGTGGTGGTGGTTGCACAACAGTATGAATATACTTAATACCACTGAACTGTACACTTAAAAATGGTTAAGATGGTAACTATTATGTGTATTTTACCACAATAAAAAAAGTGAAACCAACAAGCTACTTTATTATAAATGTTAACTGTAAACAACTTACAAACACAAAAAAGACCATCTAAAACCTGTTAACAATTTGTCTTAAGAGACTTCTCTTGATGTGTACATAAATACATATATTTTTCCACCAAAATGAGATCACAAATATAATTCTATTTGGAGTCTGCTTTTTTCAGTTGACAGTATGCCATAAGCATTTTTCCACGTTGTTAAATTTCTTCCTACAACAGTGATTCTCAAATTGTGTCCCTGGCAGAATCAGCATCCCCTAAGCACTTGTAAATGCAAATTCTTGCTCACTGTTCCAGACCTACTGAATCAGAAACTCTGGGATAAGCTCAGTAGGTTGTTTTAACAGGCCCTTCAGGTAATTCTGACATACTCATAAGTGTGAGAGACCCCGTTTTACAATTGCAACTTTTAATGGGTGATGCTGTTCCATTGAATAGCAATGCCACAATCTTCTTAAGTACACTGCTACTGTTGGATATTGAGGTTATTCATTTATCACTATTTAAATAATACTCGTGCATATTCTTGCAGGTAAATTTTGAAGACATCCATGAGAGGGAAATAAACCTTTACTTAATTTAAGCCATTGTATTTAGGAGTTCTTTTATACAGCAACTTAGCTTATACCCTAATATACCATCTTTACCTCTAACTTACAGTTGACTTCTAGTCAGACTCTGTAGTCTAAGTCTCGCAGACCTATGATTCATCTTAACCAGTATTCTCTTATTAAGCTATCTGAAACTGTATTTTGCACAAACATCACCACCCTCCCCTGCTCAGGAACTACTGTTTATTCATTCATGCATTCATTATTTAAGGTACTATGCTAAGTATGTTTTAGTTGTTGTCTGAAATGATATAAAAAGAATCAGAGTATAGACACAGCCCTTACCTTCATGTGCCTTTGCAGCATAGTTGGAGAGATTGGTAAGACTGACATTAATCAAATATTCACACAAATAAACATAAAATGACAACTGTGATAATTACAAATAAAAGGAGCATGGTGCTAGGAGACATATAAAAGAAGGATTTAATTTAGATATAGAAATCAGGGAAGGCTTATCCAACAAGTGTCAAATTGAAATATGAGGATGAATAGAGATTAACTACTATAAAGGGGAGAGATGAAGGCACCAGTGAAGGCAAAGACCCATCAGAAGGAGAAACATGGTCATTTTGAAGAGCTGACAGGAGACCAATGTGGCTGGAGCAGAGATTGGGGGATGGTACTAGATGAGTCAGAGAGATCAGTAGGGTCTAGGTTGTGCAGGGTCTTATAGGCCATGTTAAGAATGTTTGTCTTTATTTTATGAACATTGAGAAGCCATTAAAGAGTTGAGGTTTGAGAGTGGCATAATCACGAAATATGTGCCGGGATGGATTAATTAACTAAATAACTAATTAATTCTACCTGTAGATTTTTGCTCTACTCCATTCATATTGCTTGGACAAATCACCCACTTTCAAGTCATGAAGGACTGCACAAAGGATACTGACAATGAGTGGCTAAAGATATAGGAGGAAAACTAGGAGTGCGTTATATCAAAGAAACCGGTAAAATTTTTTTGGAAGGGGGAAGTAAAACAGGGCAGAATGATCATTAGTATTCAATGCTACGGAGAGATTAGGTAAAATGTAGATTGAATATCCATGGCTTCCCAATGCTTATAGGATAGAATCTAAATTTCTTACCCTGGTATTCAAGGTATTCTGGTATTCAAGGTATTCTATCAGTACCTACTTTTCCAATACTTTGTCCCATGACACTGCTAAAATGAGCCTTTTAGATAAGGTGCCCTGTAGATAATATGCCCTATTTATTTTATCTAGAACACAATAGTACACTCTGCTGACCTATCATCTTTGGATGTATCTTCTGCGCATCACCACTTAGCTAAATCCTACCTATTTTCTAGGCCCTAATCCTATTTTGCCTCCTCCATGAAGATTAATGTGGTGGCTATGAGAATACACCTCTCAGATCACTGATTGCAGTGAGCATTATTGACTGGAGGCCCTAGCTACTACCTTCTGAAATTCATCACTGTGTTTGCACTCTGCTTCCCATGGGCTGCTCCTAGCCAATGACTGAGCGTGGCAGAGATACTAAGGCAGGCCCATTCCTGGGAGATACCAGAGTCCTCTGACAAGTGACTGAGAAACCGCAAACAGCCTTGTCAAACTTGCCTTAGAATTGCATGGGGCATAAGATGCTTCCATCCAAACTTCCTTCCTTCCCTCCTCCTTTCCTTCCTGCTTTCCTCTTTTCACTCAGGGTCAGACTTGCATTGCAGTCTCTTGGCTCTCCCAGCCTCCTTTATTTGCCTCCCCCTTTCCTCTTATAGGCATTTCCTCTAATATATTTCTTGCATAGTTAATCTTGTCTGGCATCCATTTCTTAGGGACCCAGACAAACACAAGTGGTACTGGGAGTGGCCCAAGAAGAAAGTTGGTAAGATAGGAATTTGGACTGCCTCATCTACTGCCCATCAGGAGAAGAGGATGTCACCCTGGTTAGTAGATGAGACATAGATAGTTTCTGGCACAAGGTGGTAACTCAACTGCTAAAGATTTCACTAGTGTTAACCTGGGGAAATGTCCCAGTGGAGAGGAATGCTGTGGCAGATGTGATGATGTAGGCATTTGAAAAACATGGAGTTGGGGGGAGGGACAATTCGTACAAAGATAGTAAAACTGGGTGATCACTACTAAGTTGTATTGATGTCCTGCAGAGAAATCATGAAGGACTGAGGGCCATTAATAAGTAGTTTTTGGTTAAGTGAGCGAGCCACAGGGCCTTTGGGATAGCTTACAAAGAGACCTTTATCTCTGTCAGGGGAAGGGAATGCACAGCTGAGTGGCAGGATGAAGACCTAATTGTTAGAGCAGCAGAGCCCCAGAGACATTAAAATGCTCAGTCAAGGCAGGTCTAAAATGACCTAACAGCACTGAAGTACAGCACAGAGGCAGCAGTCTGGAGGGAGGAGCAGGCCCCTACAGGACACAGTGTATGTTTTAAATCACAGACCTCTATATATTGCTATGTCCTCAATAGTAAGAATATACGAGCCTGGGAACCAAGAGATAGAAACAGGAGTGACCCTACTTATATCACACCAGATGCCCCACTGAGGGATTTTGTGCTTCCTGTCCCCACAACTCTTGACTCTGCAGGATTAGAGGTCGTAGTCCTCAAAGAGAACATCCTTTTCCAGGGGATATAGCAAAGATCCCATTGAATTACAAGCCACAGCCGCTGCCAGAACACTTTGAACACCATGTGCCCAGGAACCAACAGGCGAGAAGAATTACCATCTAGTAAGGGTAAAATTGACCCTGGTCAGCAGGAGGGCTGCTTTTGCACAATGAGGACAAGGAGGAACACATATAGAAGCCAGATAGTCCACTTTGGTGCCTCCTGGTATTCTCTTGCTTTGTTGTAACCATGAATGGACATAGGAAGCAACTCTGGCCTAAGATAGGTATGATTACCAATGGCTCAGACCCTTCCAGAGTGAAAGTTTGGGTCACATCACCAGGTAAGTCACCAAGACCTGCCAAGGTGAGGGGATTTGAGAACGGATAGTGAGGGAAGGAGAGAATGAGCACGAGTTATGGCCCTGAAATCAACTGCCGCAAGAGAAGCTATAGTTCATTCCACTAAACGCTCTTTTCTGAATTTCCCCTTGGGAAGAAAGGCCCACAGGAAGCATGGAGGAACTGCTTCCCAAACCTGTGGGAAGAGGTAGATCTGCGTGGGGCAAAGGGTAGGCTATGGTGGCCGTGAGAATGTACCTCTCAGATCTCCACCTGCAGGGAGTGTAATTGACCAAGGGCCCCAGCTGCTGTCCTCTGAAATTGATGGCTGGTTCGCTCTGAGGCTACACATCTTGCAGGCTGCACGGAGCCAATGCCTGAGTGTGGCAGGGAAACTGCAGTGGGTCCTTCTTGAGAGATGTGGGACTCATCTGACGAGTGACTTTGCTCAAGGAGTCCTTGATGGTCTTGCTCCACTTTCCTTAACCTGCTCTACAGTGTAAGATGCTTTCCCTCAGCCTGCCTTCCATTTTTTCCTCTCTCCTTCACTCAGGGTCAGATTTACCTTATGTTTGCAGTCTAAAGTCTCTCTGTTTCTCCCCTGGCTCCCTCCCCATTTTCTTTCACAGGCATTTACCCTAATAAATTTCTTACACATTCAATCCTATCTTGACATCAGCTTCTTGGAGAACCTGGACTAAACACATGCCCTAAGCTCCCAGGTGTCAGTGATAAGTTCTCACTTTGAACTCATAGTACTTCCCACCTACCTGACATTTCCCAAATGCTACCAAGAAAACAAAACTTATGTTTCTATGTATATATCTTCCCGATTAGTTTAGAAGTGTCCTGGAGATAGTTACCATTATGTCACCTTTGCTAACCTCTGCACTTCACCAAGTGCCCTGTACATAGAAGGAGCTCAGCTCAACCATCATAGGAAAGGAGCTGTCAAGGGTGCTGAGTTGTTTAGACAATCCTGCACTCCAGAATTAATGTTCCCCACCTATTTCAGCTTCTCAGTGTACTATCTCATTTCCCACTCCCCAGGCACCTACTCAAAATGGTTCCTCATCTTCTCAGGGTCCTTTAATCCCCAGGTCCCTGCCCCACTCCCCATATATTTTACCACACACATTGACCCAGCAGAGGCTGTGGCATAGACAGCTATCCCTCCACCCAAAGTTTGTGGATTCCACCCACTCCCCCCGCCACACACATACCTTCTATAGCGTGAAGTCGTTGCTAGAAGGTGGCTGGTCAGCCAGGGACTACATTCCCAAGCTTGACCCCATATCCAGGGGGTAGCTGGGGTCTTTAAGAAATAGAACTCTTCCTCTACCACTCTCCTTCATACTCTCCAGTTGAATACAGAGGACTCTAGGGATGATGAGGCCACAAGATGGGAAAAGCCTCTGACCCTGAACCATTACATGGAGGAAAGCTGCCCGCCATTCAAAGAAGCACCTACACTGGAATGTTTCATGAGTGAATAGTAAGCTTCTATTATGTTAAGTCATAGAAATGCAGGGGTTTGTTTGTTACAGTTGCTAGCATTATCCTAAATAATACAGAAATCATTGTCCCTTTTTTTTGGCTACTCCTGTCTTAACTCCCTTTCATTTAGAGGAAGTCTCCTATTATGGGACTCGTGATACCAAATGGGTTAGATCCTTCTCAGGTGACACTGTGGGGTCTGTTACTTTGTCTCTAAGAATCTGATGTATTCCCACTCAAGACTATGAATGTGGAAGCAATGCAAAGATACATGACAATATAGAAACCATTCACAGTGGTGGTATGGCCTTGAGAATCTAGGGGTAGTAACAGCAAGGCCTAGCAACTGTTTTTTTAGATCGATGTCCTAACCAGACTGTTCTTGTGGTATGACCTTGGCTGTGTTTCCCTCCCTCTAGATTTACTTGCTTTTCAACATTTTTCTTCCAGCTTTCTTGACAATTTCTTCCTTCCAATAGTTAATTTTCTTCTTTAGATATCTAGAATCAATTTCCATCTACACTATCCTTCCCATCTGCACTGGACTCTCCTCCCAAACTGAAGTCAGTAGGATTACTATTTATTAAGCACCTGATGCACACCTGGTACTGTGATAGGCACTTTATATCTGCTATCATACTTAATTTAATTCTTCCAAGTATTCTATAGGGTTGGTATTACTATTGCCATTTATAAATACGGCAATTGTAGCTCAGAGATGAACTGATTTTCCCAGTTATGCTCTTGTGTCACTTGGAATTCAGTTTTGATGGCATCAAAGCATGTTTTTACATTGCATGAGAAATGCTTCACCAACTTGTAATTACTGCAGTGCTTCCTTCTAGGGTTTTTTCTAGCCTATGACCATTTGATTCTGTAAGTGAAGACTATATCAACACATACTTAGTCCTTTCCCTTTCCTCCTTCCTTGCTTTTTTTCTCTCTCTTTTCTTCCCTCCTTCTCTCTGTCCTTCCTTCTTTCCTAAGTTCTTGACAAAATAACAAACCATGCATGATAGCCGAGTACACGGTGGCAATCAGTTCTCTTGCTGACCTTCCTTAGACTGCACTGCAATCTAAGATGCTTCTTCCCAACCTTCTTTTCTTCTTTCTCTCATTTACTCAGGGTCACACTTGCATTGATTATAAGGTTGGAATTTGGGGGGAGGGGTGTGGTATGAACTATACTTTGATGATCTTCATTACTTTTGATGTTCCCCAGTAAGTATGCCTCAAATGTCCACAATACCTTCAGGAAACTAGGTTTCCTAAGCTCCATGAGAAAGAAGCTGCCTCTAGTGATGGAGGTGAGGGTCAGATAATTTCATTTTTCCAGAGAAACTGGAGTAGGGAGAAACAAAATTCATTCAGTGATCGAATATCTTTCATGTATCAGAACCCATTGGGCAGTAGAAACATAGAAATATATATTATAAAATCCTTATTCTACACAAGCTTATAATCCAGTAGAGTGTCATATATAGTTAATTTTTCCAGTTTCTAGATGTTAATCTTAATTGCTTTAGAATAGCATAGTTCATACCAAATGATTAAAATCATCCACTGTTGGGGCCTGGGTGGCTCAGATGGTTAAGCGTCTGCCTTTGGCTCAGGTCATGATCCCAGGCTCCTGGGATTGAGTCCCGCATTGGGCTCCCTGCTCCTTGGGAACCTGCTTCTCCCTCTGCTTCTCTCTCTCTCTCTCTCTCATGAATAAATAAATAAAATCTTAAAAAAAAATAAAATCATCCACTGTAATAGAAATAATTGTGAAATTAGTATAATCCATAGAGCCTTTTAGAATTGTAACAGGAATTATAAAAGAAAAAGAAGTTAGGAGGAGAAGTCACTAATTAAAAGAAGCATTATTATTTTAGAGAGAGTGAAAGAGCCCATGTGCACATGAGCAGTGGGGGAGGGGCAAAGGGAGTGGGAGAGAGAGAATCCTAAGCAGGCTCCACACCCAGCGCTGAGCCCAATAAGGGGCTCAATCTCAGGACGTTGAGATTGTGACCTGAGCCAAAATCAAGAGTCAGGCGCTCAACTGACTGAGCCACACACACACACCCTAAAAGAAACATTTCTTGATCTAGTACCATGACTCTTAGAATTTCTAAGCAGTTGAAAGACGACTAGGAAGGAGGAGGGTGAGAGAAAAAGAAAGAGTACTTGCAGTATCATGGCTGCATTTTAGCTTAAATGCAATATACAGTATCCAGAATGCAAAATCCAGTATCCAGAAATGGAGAAAATCACTAAGACTCTTTTGGTTGAGGTAGGAAAGGGAGAGGGCATCCTCAAGGGTGGCAGAATCACTATATTCAAAAGGCAATATTGGAACTGTTCTCGTGAGCTCAGAGACTGTTTCTTTGAATCTCCATCCCTTTTCATATCTTCTACCATGCCAGCTAGGTGTACCCAGTGTATCACAGTTCTGAACACATACATCCAAATCCCATTACCGGCTATAACTACAAACTGAATTTGAGTGCAATGTGAGTGGGAAGGGTGAGGTCAGCAAAACCTGAATAAGTAATTGTAATGCAACATATCCAGCAGGTACTCATAGAAGTAGGGACAAACTAGGGAAAAAAGAGAAGAATGCAGCACTTTGGGGGGATTGAAAGCTGTTGGGTATAAGAAGGAAGTGAACTAATACCTCAGGAAAAGCAAAGAAGGTGAAGGGTGTTCTTGGAGAAAGTGAAAGATTTCTAGTTGGCCAGGTACAGAAGGTTGGAGAAAGCCTCCGAGGAAGTACTGAACTGGTGGAGAAGAGAGTAAGGAGGCACCTGGTGACCTGAGGGGCAGAATTGTGCTTCACAGATCTGAACAAGGTAGGAGACTGAGAGGTGGAGGTAGAGAAGGGGCAGCTTGCTGAGCAGAAGATAGGGTAAAAGGAGAAGCTAAGAGGCAGGAACGTAGGGAACTGATTGGAAGAAGAATCACTAGAGCTCTGTTGGTTAAGAAAGACAGGGACCTTTAGGTAGAGGGGCAGGGTGGCAGCATGTTCAGTGATGGCAGGAGCAACATAAATGATTCTAGCCTGACCAAAGTTTCCAAAGTGAAGTTTGCTGGTAAGACACGAGGGCAGCACTTTCTGTAATCCAGGTAACCAGAGAAAGCGTAAACCTCTCTTACATAGCACCCACAAAAGATGCTTTTAAGCATGTTCTAAGTTAGAATTTGATAAAAGTTATAAATGGGGGGGCAGATGGGAGTTTAGAGACAAGAGAAGTTGCTTCTAAGGGGAAATCGTGGAAATGCTTCATGGAAGAGGTGATGTTCAGAATTGGATAACAGATTTGGACACACAGAGATGGGGTCGAGGAGAACAGCAAGGAATGGCAAGAATCAGCAGTGATCTAGTATAGTGTAGAGAATTGTGTCCCTCCCCCAAAAAAGATAGGTTTTAGTCCCTAACTCCTGGTACCTGTGAATGTGACCTTAATAGGATAGTCCTGCAGATGTAATCAAGTTAATGATCTCAAAATAAAGCCATCCCGGATTTAGGGCAGGCCCTAAATCCAATGAATGGTGAAAAAGGAGAGGGAGATCACCAACATGGAGACACAGGGAAGAAGGCTGTGTAAAGATGGAAGAGAGGTTGGAGTTCTGCAGCCCCACGCTAAGGAACACCAGGAACCACTAGAAGCTGGAAGAGACAAGAAAGTATTCTCTCTAGGGCACCTGGGTGGTTCTGTTGGTTAAGCGTAGGCCTTTAGCTCAGGTCATGATCCCAGGGTCCTGGGATCGAGCCCTGCGGTGGGCTCCTTGCTCAGCGGGGAGCCTGCTTCTCCCTCTGCCTGACACTCCCCCTGCTTGTGCTCGCTCGCTCTCTCCATCAAATAAAGAAATTTAAGAAAGGAAGGAAGGAAGGAAGGAAGAAAGGAAGAAAGGAAGAAAAAGAAAGAAAGAAAGAAAAAGAAAGAAAGAAAGAAAGAAAGAAAGAAAGAATTGTCTATAGCTTTTAAAAAGGGAGAGTGGCCCTGCCAACGTTTGATGTTGGACTTCTGATCTCTAGAACTGTGAGAATAATTGCTGTTGTTTTAAGGCACCAATTTTGTGGTCATTTGTTGCAGCAGCTCTAGGAAACTGATATAACCGGTATGACTTTTGTGACTTGTGCCAGCAACTGTGGGTGTCTCTGAATAAAATCAGAGCAATCCAAAACAAGGGCTGGGCCTTGGCATGGTGATCTTGATGGAAATTCAAGGGGTTGAGAGAGGCTTAGAGGAGTGCTAGAGGGGGCAGAGTTTAAATACTTAAACTGAGGGAATTAAAGGGTTATGTTGAAGGGATGAACTAGGTGCAGTGAGAAGAAAAGGTGTGGGGACAGTAGGAGGAACACTAGTAGAGAAGACCGCCAGGTTCCAGCTCCTAGAAGTGTAGTAACTCTTAGTGATTACAAGGCCCAGTGTGTTGGTGGCTGAAGTGGAACAGAGTTGAAGGCCCTTCATGTTGAGAAAGCTGAGGAATTCTGAGGCCAGGGAGTCAGAACATGTCAGCATGATGGCTTTAGGAATGGTGGTGGTCATCCATCTTTTCCTGCCCTAGGACATCCATGCTCCTAGTTCTAATTCTTTTGGACTCAGATGCAGACTTATACCATTAACACTCCAGCCGTCCTTTCTCCAACCTTTGGACTCTGACTAAATTGCACCAGAGGCTTTCATGGTCCTCTATCTTTTTTAAAAAATAAAACCACATAACCTTTAATATTCATTGATATATATGAAAAACATGCAATAAACTATAAATATTATAGAGCACTTTTTTATTGAGGTATAATTGACATTAGTTTCAGGTGTACAACATACTAATTTGATATTTGTATATATTGCAAAATGATCAGTGTAACAAGTCTAGTCACCACACATAGTCACAAAATTTTTTTCTTGTGTTGAGAATTTTTAGGATTTACTCTCCTGGCAAGTTTCAGTAATGCAATACAGTTTTATTAGCCATAGTCATCATGCTGTACATTACATCCCCATGAATTACTTATTTTATAACTGAAAATTTTTACCTTTTGACCCCCTTTGCCAGTTCCACCCACTCCCCAGCTCCCCACTCCCCACTGCTGAAAACCACCAATCTATTCTCTGTATCTATGAGCTTGGTTTCTTTCCTTTCTTTTCATTTTTCTTTCTTTCTTTTTTTAGATTCCACATATAAGTCAGATCATACTTTCTCTATTTAACTCATTTCACTTAGTATAATGCCCTCAAGATCCATCCATGTTGTCACAAATGGCAAGATTTCATTCTTTCTCATGGCTGAATAATATTTCTACACAACTTCTTTATCGATTCATCTGTCAATGGATACTTAGGTTGTTTCCATGTCTTGGCTATTATAAGTAATGCTGCAATGAACATGGGATGCATATACCTTCCTGAGTTGGTATTTTCATTTTCTTTGGATAAATACCCACAGATGGAATTGCTGTATCATATGGTGGTTCCATTTTTAATTTTTTTTGAGGAATCTCCATACTGGCTTCACCAGTTTACACTCCCACCAACAGTGTACTTTTCTCCACATCCTCACCAGCACTTGTTATCTCTTATCTATTTGATATTAGCCATTCTAACAAGTGGGAGATGATACCTCATTGTGGTTTTGATTTGCATTTTCCTGATGATGAGTGATGTTGAGCATCTTTTCTTGTACTTGTTGGTCATCTGTATGTCTTTAGAAAAATGTCTATTCAAATCTCATTTTAAAATAAGATTAGGGTGTTTTTTTTGGCTATTGAGTTGTATGAGTTCTTCATATATTCTGAATATTAGCTCTTTATTAGATATATGATTTGCAAATATTTTCTCCCATGTAGTAGGTTGTCTTCATTTTGTTGATCATGTCCTTTGCGGCACAGAAGCCTTTTAATTTGATGTAGTTCTACTTATTTACTTTTGCTTTTGTTGCCTTTGCATTTGGCATCAAATTAAAAAAATTGCCAAGACCTCTGTCAAAAAGCTTACTGCTTATGTTTTTTTCTAGGAGTTTTATGGTTTTATTTTATTTTTTTTATTATGTTATGTTATTCACCATACATTACATCATTAGTTTTTGATGTAGTGTTCCATGATTCATTGTTTGCATATAACATCCATTCAGTACGTGCCCTCTTTAATACCCATCACCAGGCTAACCCATCCCCCCACTCCCCCTCCCCTCTAGAACCTTCAGTTTGTTTCTCAGAGTCCATAGTCTCTCATGGTTCGTCTCCCCCTCCGATTTTAGATCTTACATTCAAATATTTAATCAATTTTTAGTTAATTTTTGTGTATGGTATTTGATAGTGGTCCAGTTTCATTCTTTTGCACGTGGCTGTCTAATTTCCCCAACACCATTTGTTGAAGACGTTGTCCTTTTACCATTGTATATTCTTGGCTCCTTTGTTATAAATTAATTGATCATATGTGTGGGGGCTTACTTCTGGGCACTTTATTCTGTTTTATTGAGCTATTTGTCTGTGTTTATTCCAATACCATACTGTTTTGAGAACTATAACTTTGTAATATAGTTTGAAATCAAGGCATATGATGTCTCTAGCTTTATTCTTTTTTGCCAAGATTGCTTTGGCTAGGTTTGTTTTTATTTTGTGGTTCTATACCAATTTAGGATTGTTTGTTGTATTTCTATGAAAAATGCCATTGGAATTTTGATAGGGATTGCACTGAATCTGTATATTGCTTTGAGTAGTATGGAAATTTTAATAATATTGCTTGTTCTGCTCTCTCTTTCAAATGAATAAATTTAAACAAATTTTAAAAAATCTTTAAAAAATATTAATTCTTCCAACCTCTGAGCTTGGAATATCTGTCCACTTATTACGTCTTCTTCAATTTTACATTCATGTCTTATAGTTTGAAGTGTACAGGTCTTTTTTCTTGGTTAAATTTATTTTCAGGGGTGCCTGGCTGACTCCATTGGTACAGCACACAACTCTCAATCCCCTTGGCTGAGAACTCAAGCCCCACGCTGGGTGTGGAGCACTTGAAAAAAATTTATTTTCAGATATTTTATTTTATTTAAATATTTTATTTATTTATTTGAGAGAGAGAGAGAGAGAGAGCACAAATGTGGGGGAGGAGAAGAGGGAGAGGGAGAAGGAGACTCCCACTGAGCAGAGAACCCCATGAGGGGCTCGATCCCAGGACCTTGAGCCAAAGGCAGATGCTTAACCGACTGAGTCACCCAGGTGCCCCTCAGATAATTTATTCTTTTTGATGCAATTGTAAATGGGTTTGTTTTATTAATTTTTGATAGTCCATTATAAGTGTATAGAAACATAGCAGATTTTTGTATATTGATTTTATCCTGCAACTTTGCTGAGTTTATTAGTTCTAATGTTTTTCAGTGTAGTCTTTAGGGTTTTCTCTATATACTTTCATGTCATCTGCAAATAGTGACAATTTTATTTCTTTCTTCCCAATTTGGATGCCTCTTATATATTTATTTTTTTCTTGGCTACTTGTTCTGGTCCATCTTGCAGATAGCAGATTGTGGGACTTCTTAGCCTTCATAACCACATAAGCCAATTCTTGTAATAAATCTCCTTATATAGCTACATATATCCTAATGGTTGTTTTTCTCTGGAGAACCCTGAATAATACAGCAGGGAAGAGTAGGAAAGTGAGCCTGATGTGGAAATCACAGGAGAAGGGAGAGGAGAGTGTGTTGTGGAGGTCAGAGAATGCTGAAAGGTGTACCAACACATGGCCAAAACTTCAAAAGAAGAGCAGCTCAGCAAGGGTGGAAGAATGGTCTGGAAGTGCCTCTGGAAAAAGGTACAGAAGAGCTCTGCTCATTTACCACAGAGCCCAAGGAGTCATAAAAGATGAGGATTTTCCAAGATGGCTTGGAAAATGTGTGTGGTGTGGGGATAACCAGGTTCCAGTTCTTAATAACAGTTTTAACTGAAATTTAAGACAGGGTTCTTATGACCCAATGTTAGCAGTCAAAGAGACAAGGTACAGAGAAAAGAAAAGTAAATTTAAAGTACTTCACTTTTTTTTCATAAAAAAAAACATTAAGGAAAGAAGAACATCCATAATGCATAAGGAGCATCTTAAAAATCCTCTCTTCCCATGTGGATGGCAGCAAAATTTCCTCTCTCACACCCCTTACTTCCAACCGCCCCAAACTTGCTAAGGTGACAAGACAGCTGGATTGCATTAAGGGTAATTGACTGAGGGCCCCAGCTGTTCTGAAATTAATTGCTGAATTTGTACTGAGGCCACACCTCTCATGGGCTGCCCCCCGCCAAACAGGGGCAGGAATATTTTGACTGTAGGACTCCTTGATAGCCTCGCTGAACTTGCCTTAAAAGTGCACGGTAGTCTAAGGAGCTCCCAGTCACCTTTCTTCCTTCCCTCTCTCCTTGAATGGGGTTCAGACTTGCATTGCAATCTGATAGTTCTCCCAGCCTCTCCCAGCTGCTGCCCCATTTTCTCTCACAGGTTGTTCCCCTAATTGATTCCTTGCACATTTAATTCCTCTCTTGGCAGCTGCTTCTCAGAAGATTCAGATCACACACTCTCCTAAATATGTGTGACCTCTTCCAAATTTACTCCTTCCTTCCATTTCACCCAGCTTTGCTGATGGTGATCGCTGACTGGGATAGAATGGCCAGATGGGGGTGACTCCTGTCTCAAAATGGAGAGATAACTCAAGTATAGCAATCCAGCAAGGAGGAGTAGGGGCAGGAAAACAGCCTGGAGCATGCTAGGATTCCAGAGGGCAGTTACTGGGTAGTTCAACCCTCCTCCTACCCCACCGCCACCCATCCTAGGCTGGGACTTGCACCCAAGGTAAAGAGTAACAGTATAGATCTATAGGACCATATATAGGATACCTGTGGTAGGGCACTAGAACAGTGAGGAGGAAGAATGAGAGGAAGGGAAAGAAAGAGCAAGTAGAGAAAGAGAACTAGTCAGAGGGAGCACTTAGGTTCAGTCTAACAGTTGTTTATGGATCCCTCCTGGGCATTCTGCTAAGCACTGTTTATTGAAAGTTAAATAAGAAAAACTTCCTTGCTTCCCTGAGGGACAGATACTTTCCCTAACCTAGGCAGAAGGAGGATCAGAGTGACTGCGTTGAGGAGATGATACCTGAGCAGAGCCTGGAAGGATGCACAGGTGTAGGAGAAAAACCTCCTGAACCACATGTAATTGTTTATCTGCTAGCTCAATTCAATTCCACAAATACATTCTGAAGGCTTCTATGTATTGGGCCCTGTTCCATGTGCAGGGGCTACAGTGGTGAGCAAGCTGGCTACAGTCTCTGCCCTCTCTGGCTTGGGAATCTAGCTGAGAACAGAGCGAAACAATCTTACCACAGTATGAGATGTGCCACAGGAGAGGGATCTGCAAAACACTTTAGGACAAAGAATCTCAAGGCCCCGAGCCCATATGAAGCCCCAATTTCTGAACGTGGTAAAATTCTTCACATTCTAACTCCGTTACTGCTTTGCAGTCTCATTTACCACCATTCCCCAAAAGTTGGGGATACAACTGTGTGTGAATCTGACTATGCCACTACTCCTGGCATGCAGTTAGTTACTTTTTCAGAGATACTCTCCTTGACGCATCCAGCTTGCCCAAATTCTCCCGTGCTACCAGGCCAGTCTTTTGTCCATCTCTCTAGGTTGATGAGGCGTTTTTTTTGTTTGTTTTTAAGATTTTATTTATTTGATAGAGAGAGAGAGCACAAGTAGGCAGAGCAGCAGGCAGAGGGAGAGGGAGAAGCAGGCTCTCCGCTGAGCAGGGAGCTTGATGTGGGGCCTGATCCCAGGACCCTCGGATCATGTCCTGAGCTGAAGGCAGCCGCTTAAGGGACTGAGCCACCCAGGTGCCCCGGTTGATGAGGTTCATAAAGCAGGGACCCAAATGCAGGGCCAACAATATCTACCATGGAGTCAGGTGGGCTTTGTTCACCCACATGACTTCAGGCTTTGGACCCTCAACTTCCCTACATATCCAGCTGAACAACTACTCAAGGAAATGTAATAAACACTGGTGATTAGTTCTTGGCACATAGTAGGTGCTCAAAAATATTTGCTGAATTTAATTGCATTAACATTAATGTCCCAGGCCAGAATTTGGACTTTATGAAGGCTCTGGCTGTGAGCTGGAGCATGGAGGGGTTAATGATCAATTTTAGCAGTTTTCTCTGTGGCTAAGAATGCAAAATATACACCTTGTTCTTTGCCTCGAAGACCTGCTTGTTAGCTGGGGAAATAGATGGACAACCTCCCAAGAGTTCAGTTCAAAATTCCTAGAGCAGTAGTGCTCAAACCCTAGCAAGTATCAAAATCACCTAGAGGTCATCTGGTGAAACAGACTGCTGGCTACACCCCCAGAATTTAATTCAGTAGGCCTCCGGTGCAGTATGAGAATTTGAAAGTCTGCATTTCCCACTTGCTCTCAGGTGATAGTGAAACTGCTGGGCCCACACTTTGAGAACTACCCACTAGAGGCTAGGAGCCCTGTGCTCAACACGCAGCGCATGGCGGATCTCCGAATCCTGGCTCCACCACATCTTTAGTCTTGGCTCTTGATCTAATCCTCTACCTCTCCGTACTTCATTTGCCACATCTGTGAAATCAGGATAAGGGATTGCAAGCGAGTGCTTAAAGCCACACCTGGCACAGTGTTTAACAAATGTTGGTTAGCTTCTGTTATCTATTCATTTTCTGGGGGTGGTGGGACGACCAAACCAAAGGTCTAGGTAGCCAGAGAAGAGCAAGAACTAGCAAGAGCAAGTCCCCCTTCCGTGCAGCAAGGAAGGCACAAGAGCTGAGGACCAACCAGTACTAGCCTTCTTAGAGTAACGCCCTACTGCGGTCTGGGGTCTTTGAAATCTCCGGCCCTTCTAAGAGCGCGCGGATGTCCAACCCACAAGTTCCCTACGTCCCACAGATGCTGCGCAGGCGCAGAACCCGATGTGCCCGCGCTTGACGCACATGCGTACTCAGGCGCACCGGTTGGGGGCTGGCCGGCAGAGCAAAAATGGCGGCGGCAATGCGCGTGGTGGCGGCTAGAGCAAGACTCAGCGTTGTGGAGACCGGTCTCCGCTCCGCGGTCCGCAACCTGTGTAGCCAGCCCGTCTCGGTTAACGAACGCATCGAGAACAAGCGCCGCGCCGCCTTGGTGGGAGGAGGCCAGCGCCGCGTGGATGCCCAGCATAAGCGAGTGAGTCTTGCGCGGCGGTCCGGCCATCCTCTCGGCGTTCGGGCCATCCCCTCGGCGTTCGCGACCTATCACAGCGTGCCTAGCTCGCGACGCCCCAGTCCTTTCAGCCAATCAGCGCCATGCCGGGGAGCGGCGGGGGCGGGGGCGAGAAGGTTCACCTTGAGTACCTGTTGCCTTGCACCAAGTGGCGGGGAAAACGACGATAAGCACCATTGTGCTTTACTACTCTCCATTTTGCTTCTGGATTTTTAGAGGGAGCTGGCCGGGTCCCAGATGACTCACCACTTGACATCTATAAACTTTTGGACTAGTTACTTAATCACTAGGAGTCAGTTTATTTTAAGAAGAAGATAGTAGTACTTCTCCCCTCACAATCTTATCCGTAGAGCTACGGAAGCGATGACAGGCACTTAATTAGGAAAAAAAAATCTGTTTATTCTTCTCCTGCCTGGTGAAACCGTGGTAAGTTCTTGCTCCATTATGGAAGCAGGAAAATCGGAGGATATGGCAGGGGAAGTAACGTGGGCAAATTCTCACGTTAATCTGGGGGCGGGGTGTGCACAGGGAACTTGTGGAACTTCTGCCCCCACAATGCTGGCTGAACGCCTTTAGTGTCTTAGCGTGCATCGACATGCTGGGTAGGAAAGGTATGTGTCAGAGGCAGGGAGGTTTTTGAGGCGAGACATCTGGCCTTCAGAGATAAGCTGGGTGGACCATTTAGCAGCAGGAAACACTGAGGCTCAGATCCGTGACCTGGGACTTGAAACTAGGCTCACGCAGTGCATCACTGACACGTGTGTGAATCTGGACTGATGTGCTGGATGAGTTAACCAATCTGGAAGATGCAGAAGTGAAATTCTTAGAGGTGAAGGGCATCGAGGCACAACTGTCAAGTGGGGTGGTGAGGGGTGGAACACTGGGATCTTCAGTGAGATTTGAACTAGCCCTTTATTGAAGTCTAAATTGAGTGTTGATTATTTTTGTTTTTTTAAAAGATTTTATTTATTTGACAGAAAAAGAACACAAACAGGGGGAATGGCAGGCAGAGGGTGAAGCAGACTCCCCGCTGAGCAGAGAGCTCAGTGCTGGGCTCGATCCCAGGACTCCAGGATCATGACCTGAGCTGAAGGCAGCTGCTTAACCAACTGAGCCACCCAGGTGCCCCTTGAGTGTTGATTTAGATGTTATAAATTACGATTTGACAGGAACATGAAGGTGACCGTTCCTTTTTGATAAGTTACCATTCCTTTCTCACAAGTTACTTAATCCCTAGGAGTCAGTTTATTTTAAAGGGAAGATAGTAATTTTTGACCTTGGGAGTGAGATGTAAATTTGGTGGTTGAGTGTGGGGCCGCCTGGGTGGTGCAGTCCTTAAGCCTTGGACTCTTGGTTTTGCCTCAGGTCGTGATCTCCAGTGGTGGGATCAAGCCCCAAGTCAGGCTCCAGACTCAGCAGCGAGTCTGCTTGGGTCTCTCTCTCTCTCCCTCTCCCTCTCCCCCTCCCTGCACCATGCTGTGTGTGCTCTCTCTCTCAAATAAACAAATAAATCTTAAAAAAAATTTTGGTTGAGTATGTGGTGCCAGGAGTGCTTTCCCTCCCTCCCCTGGGGTGGCTCTGTCTGGGTTGAAGGAACCTTTACATCATCCTTTGGAAAGGCCTCTCAGTGCTCCTGTGTACTCTTTCTGTTGGGGCCCATTGCAGAATTCCTCCCTGGAACATCACCCCACTTCTTCCTGGGTAGACCCTACTGGGTTTAGATGCAGGCTCAAGAAGCAATTTTTCTTTTGCCAGAGCTGACTTAGTCAGGAGGCTGACTCCACCCTCACTCCACCTCACTCCACCCCTTTTTAAACAATTTTCTGGACTCCTTCCATAGGACAGATTCCCAGAAATGGAATTACTGGGTCAAAAGATAGGAATCTTTTTAACACTCTAATATATGTTGCCAAATTGCTTTCTGGAAAACTTAATTCTACTTTACACAACAGTGTATACGATTGCCTGTTTGTTTTAAAAAGACCTCACTGGCTTTGGCTACTTTCTTATGGGGGGAAAAAGCCAATTTGAGGTGTGTTTTTTTTCCCAGGGCGGAGGGAGGTTGGAAGACAGTGGGCCTGGGTGTTTGATTTGCTCTAAGGGCTTGAGAATCCAAGCAGCAGAGGCTCTTGATAAGTTGAAGGTTCCAACCTCACCCCTTCCAAGAAGCAATTTTTTTTTTTTTACTCCTCTCAAGTGAGCTCTTTACCGCTCTCTGTCCCACTCCTTCTCAGCCACTACCTGCTGTGGGGTTGTCTCGGTATCATAGTGTCACTGTCAGGTGTGGGGTGCCTAAGCAGAGCCCCTAATGTAGGATAGTAGGAGAAGCCCATGGAGGAGGCAGGAGAAAGAACCACGAAGTGGTCCTGGAAGTGTCCTTCTGGTTGGACACTAGTGAGGTGAGTTTGTGTGAGGTTCCCTAGAAGAAGCTTGTGAATCCGGGGATGTGGACTCAGACTCTTCACTAAACCCGCTTTAGTTTTCCACCTCTTACTTTTACATTCTCCTTTTTATTGCTCGTTAAGTCTCCAGTAAATGTTTGTGGAACTAGTTATCTTGTTCCACAGTCAGGCTCTCCTTACCACCACTTTTCTTCCCCTTTTCCTCCTCCCATTTCCTTATTTACCTTCCCTGGTTGGTGGCTCCTGGAGCACCCTGTCTGCCCTGATTTCCTTACTGGCTGAAATCTGATAATACCTGTGTTTTGGGCAGGTTGATGGAATAGAGGCTTTCATGAGGGGTGAAGGGGCAAACCCTGTCTTTCTGGCCTTCTTACGAACGCTCCTTGCTTACTTTGCCTATGATGACCTCACTGAATGTTTTTTATTGCATTTTAGGGAAAGCTAACTACCAGAGAGCGGATCAGTCTTTTGCTGGACCCTGGCAGTTTTGTTGAGAGTGACATGTTTGTGGAACACAGATGCGCAGATTTTGGAATGGCTGCTGAGAAGAATAAGGTATCTTTTCACATGGTAGTATGAGCCTCTAAGTTGCACTTTCCATCTGTGGCCCTACTGGCCTACCCACTAGACTAATGAAGGCCTTTTGGAATTCAAGTTACATTTAATAGTTTTCAGGTTTGGAGCCTGAAGTTGCAGGAGTGCCTTGGGAGAAGTATTATTGGGCCTCCAGCTTCTCCTACTTACCTTTGTCTGCAGATGAAGGAATGTGAGTGGGACTGCTCATATTTTTTGCATTGTGACTCTGGCCTGGTTTCCAGGGCTCTGGTTGTGGGTTCAGAGTTCTCACAAATACGCATTGACGAACTTGGAAGGGAAGATGAGAACGTCTTTTAATTGTGTTCTGGTTTGTCTAGGCACCAGACGCCCCCTAAAGCAGGACCACCTGCCTGTTTTGACACTAAGTTTATGGAGTTTTTGAGATCACAGTTACCAATACTTCTTTTTTATTTATTTATTTTTTTAAAGATTTTATGTATTTATTTGACAGACAGTGACACAGCGAGAGAGGGAACACAAGCAGGGGGAGTGGGAGAGGGAGAAGCAGGTTTCTCTCTGAGCAGAGAGCCCGATGTGGGGCTCGATCCCAGGACCCTGGGATCATGACCTGAGCCGAAGGCAGACCCATAATGACTGAGCCACCCAGGCGCCCCACCAATACTTCTTTTTTAATTGGGTGTTCTCCACGGGTATGCAGAATTCTTTGGACTTACTTTTGATCAGTTTTCCTCGGGTCTGCATATATGCTATTAGTGACCAAAGATTTGTGAACTTGGCACCAAATCAGCTGGCTCCATTTCAGTCCTTATGGGCCACACAGTATTCCAGGATTCCAAGCAAAATGATGGGTTTGCCTTAAGGTTTGGGGGTGGGGTGTGTGGCTTTGTAGAGTTGCCATGTGTCATTCTATGCCCTTCTCCTTTCTGTGGCATTTGGGGAGTGGCAGCTCTAGGGAGTCTTGATTATTTTGCTTTTAGGAGGGAAGATGAAATCTAACTGTAGTGCCCTTCACTTCTGTTGATGAAGCAGTAGCCTAGTGCTTGCTGTTGCAGAGCTGAGCAGGGGAAAGGGAGATTCCATCATGTTCCTGATTCATACTGAATTTTAAGAAATTTAGGGTGGGCAGTTGTTTTCGGGTTTTTTGGTCTTTCATTGCCAAATTCGTTAAAAGACGTATTTGGGTTTTTTAACTTTTATTTTTCTATTTTTCTGGTAGTTTCCTGGAGACAGTGTGGTCACTGGACGGGGCCGAATCAATGGAAGATTGGTTTATGTCTTCAGTCAGGTATTTAATAACTCCAATAGGCTGAGCTTTCCTGGAGGGAAGAGTCAGGAGCAAAAGACATGAGAAGAAAGCAGTTTTGGGGAATGAAAACTTGTTTGTAGTGGGGGCAGATGAGGGGCATATGTCCAGAGTTTTATACTATAGTATGTGTTTTTTCTTAGGGAGAAAGAATCCTTAGTTTTGAGGGGTGATCACAGGGTAGTAATCATGTAAAAAGTCCCAGGAACCAGGAGTTTATTCCAAGTGAGTGAGATTCTTCTTGGCAGATTGGGTGTGTGCCTGGAGGACAGCCATGTCCTGGGCAATGTGCGGACTGAGTGTTGTGAATGCAGCCTGGGTGGAAGCGACTAGACTCTAGGAACCATAGGTTTTGGGCTTTCATGAAAGTGTTAGAACAAGTTTTGTTAGGCTGCATAAAGACAGATACAGTTTCTTCACACTGAGACTATAGGAGAGTATAGTGTAGGAGGCAGAATAATGGCCCCCCAAAATGTCCAACTCCTAATTCCTGAAATTTATGAATATGTTAACTTACATGGCAAAGGGGAATTAAGCTGCAGATGGAATTAGTGTTTTTAATTAGCTAACCTTAAAATAAAGAAGGCTGGGTTACCCAGGTGGGCACAATATAATCACAAGGGTCCTTAAAAGGAGAGGCAGAAGTGGAGTTCCGAATGATGTGTTGTGAGAGCGGCCTGCTATTGCTGGCTAAGAAGATGGAGGAAGGTCATGAACGAAGGAATGCAGGTGGTCTCCAGAACCTGGAAAAGGCAGGAAAAAAGATTCTCCCTTGGATCCTCCAGAAAGGTGCCTAACCATGCTAACCTTGAGTGTAGCTCTGTGAGGCCCATGTAGGACTTCTAAATTATAGAACTGTGAGAGAATAAATTCCGTTTGTGGTAATTGTTAGAGCAGCTAATAGTAAACTAACACTATACTATTTTGGGTTTGATCCCCCCCCCAGGTGGAAATATGCATATAATTCTAAATATTTAGTTCCTTTTACAGATCTAAAGTTATAAAGCTTGTTTAGTATTAAAATTATGGGTCTAATAATAAAATAACTGCCTAATTTAAAATGTATTGTACTTAAACAATACTCATTTACTTAATGAATTACCTTTGAAATGTTTTAAAACTGTTATAAGTGGGTCTACCAAATGCTTAACTGGAAGAAATGATCTCTCCTTTTTGTAATTTATGAGAGCTAGGCAAAAGCTTGTACTGAAGGAAGCATTAATAAGATAGAACAAAGAAAGTTACTGTGCTTTCTGGGCTCAACGTTCTAACTACTGAGCAGATACAGAAATTCACTGAATTGATACTTTTTATCATCTTTTATCCCCATGGGGTAGGGTTGGATAGGGATGGGGGGAAGGGAAAGGGAAAAAACTGAGCCAGAGTTTCTGCCCCAAAGACGCTAATCATTTTGTAGACAGAATGGGGCAGGACAGGAGTGTCTTCAGTACAGATAGGGTGAGAGAGGTTCTAGCCAAATGCTGTGGACTCAGGACAAGGGATGATCACATTCAGGCTTGAAGAATGTTTTAGGGAAAATCGGGCATTTGAAATAGGCCCTGAAGGATACTGAGGGTGGGGAGTGATGAGCCAGCTTTTTTGTAGTGATCCCCAAAATGTTAATATCTGCAGTTGCTTTTTCTGGGGGAACTTCTTTTCCAGAGAAGCGGCCTCGGTCTCTTGCCTGATAATTGGCCATAGGTATGTTCCGGGGGAGAGGAGTAGGGGGAAAGGAGGGGCCAGTGCTGGCTCATTATTTAGTGTACAGATTCCTAATCTTGTCTGTTTTTAGCCTCAGTTTTGCTTTGTTTTGCTGCTGGTGATTGAATCCAGAGCCCCTGTGATGAAGTTGTTTTAGAGAATAAAACTTTCCCCTTCTCAAGGTGAAGGAGAGGTCCTGTGGGTCCAGCTGCTCCCAACAGAGACTTTGGATCAGTCTGTTTTTCACCCCTCCTCACCCCCTACTTTCCGTGATTCCTGGCTTGTCCCCTCCTTGTGGTTACTCCCCCTGCAGTATATAGGCTTCCATTTGTTCTCACTAAGTCAGATATTCTTCTTGTGCTTTCATTTCCCCTCCAGTTTGTTCAGTCTCTCCTCTGCCAATGTTTCCTCTTCCTTTTCTGTCCTCTTGGGCTGAATCTCTTTTTAATTCCCCGCTGTCTTTTTGAGATGGTTTTAGGAAGGAGGTCCTTCCTACAAGAAGCCCTTTATATCAGAAGGTAATGAAACTCCATAAGCCAGAGGAAGCAGTGAGAGCTCTGATTGACTTTTTTCACCTCCCTTGTCAAAATGACAGATACTTTCTAGTAATAGAAATGCCTGACTGTTTGATATCTGTAGAATCTGATTTTTTGGGTTAAGTCTGCATGAAAAGTCTTCCTTTCCTTAGAGCTATGACTCATTTTTGTAGAGCAAAGACTAAGTCTTTTGCTCTTGACAATACATAAATTCTCTTTAAGATACAAATTATTTCATGGAATAGTGAATAAAAGAAGACTATTCCTAATTTTTTGAACTTCTAAAAATCCTTCAAAAACTTTTGGCTAAGAGTTTTTCATTTCCTCCTCTTCCTCCTGGCTCTTTGTCCCTGGCTAATCACTGTATTTGTTGATTTAATCGTTTTCTTTTTAGGATTTTACAGTTTTTGGAGGTAGTCTGTCCGGGGCACATGCCCAAAAGATCTGCAAAGTAAGTATTTAATATTGAGAACACAGTATTTTTATCAGTCACATGGTACATGTTGAGTATTGGGGGGCAGGACTGCGGGGTGGGTTCTGACCCAAAGGTCCCTTCAGTCTAAGGCAGGCGTTTGTAACATTTTTTTGTATCATGGATCCCTTTGACAGGCTGGTAATGATTTATATGCATAAAATATGTAGGAGTACAAAGAATTAAAAATATTTAAAAACACATTTGTAGTATATGTGCTTTCTAATTCATCAAATAACAAAATTTAGTTGTGGATCCAAACTGTTATAATTTCACAGTAGGTACGAGTAAAAATGCTCTTTCAAGTGATCTGCAACAACTTGAATGTGATATAAAAATATCCGTGGCTTCTATTAATGACAAAGTCACAGGTATCTCCAGTGTGTGTGTGGTTTTTTTTTGCCTGTGTTCATTATTAAAGGAAAGGCTAAAGATCAGCTAAGGTTAATAAAGATGTAAGTTTTTTCCCATCCAAGGCATGGATGAAATCTATAGACTGCTTGGGGTTCTGAAGACTCCAGGTAAAGAGCCCATGGTCCAGGTGAAGAGTCCCAAGTACTAAAAGATAAAGAGCAGTGCGAGGATTGATTACATGATGGTATTTTAAAAACACTGCTAGTGATGAGATGCTCTGGAGATGAATTAAAGTATAGATCATATGTGGAGAACTTTGGAATTAAAGGTAGGGTTGACTATTAGTAGCTGAGGAGAACTTCCCTGTAAAATGGAAAACCTGTATTCCATGGTCTTGTCATGTATTTCTGAAACCTTGGACCAATCCCTTAACTTTTAAACCTTCCTAATTTTTCTTTTTACTGCTTCTGTTATTATGGTTAAATGGATAATAGGGAAGTGAAAGTGCTTTGTGAACTGACAAGAGCCATTAGGAATGTTACTTATTAGTAACATTCAAGCCACTGACCCAGGAAGAAAATATGGCTCATTACAAATAAAAGCAGGCTTGGGCCTGGCCTCTGGTTAACAGATGGATCTACGTGTACTTTCACGAAAATACTACTTTGCTATTATGTACTGTCAGTTCTTTCAAAAGAGTAATGGGATCGGGGAGGGGGTGGTGGCGGCTGTGGCGGCGGTGCCTGGCTGGCTTAGTCAGTAGAGCATGTGATTTTTGATCTCAGGGTCATGAATTCAAGCCCTATGTTGGGCATGGAGCCTACTTTAAAAAAAAAATAACTGGGAACAATACTGGCTCCTGGAAAAATATTACAGCTAGGCCTGTGGCTCTAGAAATGGTTGTCATGAGCAGTCTTCCCACCTGCTACTGGGAAGTGCTTTGGCTCTTGGATGCCTGAGGGGCTTTAATCCGCCCTTAAAATTTTGGTTCTCTATCTTCCATGAAGGTACCCAGTCATCCTGGGGAATGAAGCTGGTGTAAATGACTTCTATTTTGAAAAGTGCGCTTAGAACATTTTCCCAGAAAACACCATGGTGCTTTATAAATTCTGGTTTTGGTAACAGGATCAGTTGTTTCATAAAAGGTTTCTTTGCTGTCTCAGATCATGGACCAGGCCATGACAGTGGGCGCTCCAGTGATTGGACTGAATGACTCCGGGGGAGCACGGATCCAAGAGGGAGTAGAGTCTTTGGCTGGCTATGCAGACATCTTTCTGGTGAGAAACCTGTTAATAGAATACAGAGAGTAAAATAGTACGAGGCTTAGTCTTCTAAGCTATGTTCTGGTCAGAGCTTCCCTATCCCTCCTGTTCTCTGCTGTATGTCTGTTCTGTGGCTTCTTCCTGTGTCACTGGGGAAGGCATGGAAGGTGGACGAAATGCAAGAAGAGTAGGTGGAGAGGGTTTTCTTTTTTTTTCTCACAGAGGGCCAGTCCTAGGGGAAAATTGAAGATCACTTATAAGGGAAATACACCTGATTATTTTTTTCATAAGCAAAGGACATGGAATATAAAAGGTTAAAATGAACTGATTTGCTAGAAATAGGAATTTAAAAAAAATGCAGTGCTGCTTATTTTGGTTAAAACACAAGGTCATTATATGAAGTTCAAGTTGTAGTACAAAGAAGAAAAATTAGCCAAATCCCACCATTCAGAAACATTCCATGAACTTCATTTCAGATATCTTTCTGCTTACTTACTAAAATTACAGAGAAAGAAATGAAAAACACAAAAATAAATTAAATGTGTCATTTGAAGTAGGAAGTATATTCTAAGAAAGTAAGGGAGATTGGGGTGAGGAAGAGAGATACTGCCAGATGGAAACTTGAGAAAAGAGATCTACATTTCTAGAGAGGGGAGGAAAAAAGGAGAAGGCAGGAAAGAAACAGGCAGACATTGTTTCTAATCAGGCCAGCTGCTGTTGTCATCCCCTGGGCTTCAGGCTTATGAGTCTTCTGTCCCTGTCTACTGCCCTTTAGGATCCATTAGAACAATGTGTATTTATTTTGTGTAAGGTGCTCAGCTAGTTGTGGGAGTACTTAGGTTCATTGAGAAGCCACTTTGTAGATCTTAAACCTACTTTTTAATCTTTAACCTTGAGCTCCAGGAATAACCTACTGGGGAGGATTAGCTCTTTGGGTGGCGTGGTCAGATGATTTAGGCCTGGAAGGTCTCCTTTAGCCCTTAGCCGGGAAGTCATGCCTGTACTGGAAATGAAGGAAAGGAAACATGGCCCTAAGAGAAGTGTCAGTAAATCACCACATTTTAGAACTTGTCAGAGTTTTAGAATATCTCCTACTCTAACCCGTCTTTAGGAGTACAGGCTGCAGGAGTTGGGTTTTATTTTGTTTTCAGGAGGTAGGCTTTAGTGACTTTAATGAATTATTTACTGGGGTGCTTGAGTGGCTTGGTCCATTAAGTGTCCGACTCTTGATCTCAGTTCAGGTCTTGATCTCTGGGTCGTGAGTTCAAGCCTTGTGTTGGGCTTGGAGCCCACTTAAAAAAAATAAAATTAATACTGCTTGTTATTTCTACACCTCCAGCCACTTCCTTCTGCCTGTATTGTTATTTAAAATTTTTTTTTGTAACTTTATTTTGATAGAATTTCAAACTTCATATAAAAATTGCAAAAAATAGTACAGGGAACTCCCATATGTCCTTTACCCAGAATTGTCACTTGTTTACATTTTGCCCATTTGCTATATCATTTCTCTCCATATGTATATATTTGCAGGTTATATTTATCTGAAACACTTGAGAATAATTTGATACTGTTCCTTCTATAGCTCTTAAATCCTTCATTGCGTGTTTCCTAAGAACAAGGACATTCTGTAATAAAGTCAGAACAATAATAGAAATCAAGAAATTTAACATTGATTCATCGATATTATTCTTATCTATGGTACTTACTCAGATTTCATCAGACAATCCTAAATAAAGCCCTCTACAGCTATTCCCTTACTCCCCTATGCCCCATCCAATTCAGGATTGAGTACTGTCTGTAATTGTTTTATCCCCTTAATTTCCTTTAATTTGGAGCAGTTTCTCAGTTTTTCTTTGTCCTCCATGACCTTGACATTTTTGGGAACAGCTTTGTAAGAGGTATAATTTACAAACCGTAAAATCTATCCATTGTAAGCATGTAATTCAATGACTTTTTTAAAAATTCCAATAAAATTAACAACAGTGTTAGTTTCAGGTATACAATATAGTGATTTAATAATTCTATACATTATTCAGTGCTTCTCATGGTAAGTGAACTCTTAATCCTCTTCACCTGTTTCACCCATCTCCCTGCTCACCTTTCCTCTGATAACCATCAGTTTTGTATATTTAAGAGTCTGGTTTTTGTCTTTTTTTCTTTGTTCGTTTTGTTTCTTAAGCTCCACATATGAGTGAAATCATATGGTATTTGTCTTTTACTTACTTCACTTAGCATTATACTTTAGCTCCATCCATATTGTTGCAGATGGCAAGATTTTACTCTTTTTTATGGCTGAGTAATATTCCTGTGTGTGTGTGTGTGTGTGTGTGTGTGTGTGTGTGTGTGTGTGTGTGTGTGTGTGTGTGTGTGTGTGTGTGTGATATATGTTTATGTATATACATACATATATATCACATCTTTATCCATTCATCTATTGGTGGACACTTGGACTGCTTCCATATCTTGGCTATTGTAAATAATGCTGTAATAAACATATGGCTGCATATATCCCTTGGATTTAGTGTTTTTGTATTCTTTGGGTAAATACCCATTAGTGTGATTATTGGATCATAGGGTAGTTCTATTTTTAATTTTTTTGAGGAACCTCCATACTGTCTGCAGTGGCTGCACAAGTTTGTCTTCCTACCAGTGATGTACAGGGGTTCTTTTTTTCTCCACATCCTTGCCAACACTTGTGTTTTTGATTTTTTTTTAAAGATTTGAGAGAGAGAGAGAGAGAGAGCGAGAGATCGCATGCGCACATGCACAAGCAGGAGGGGCAGAGGGAAAGGGAGAGACAATCCCAAGCAGACTTCCTGCTGAGTGCAGAGCCCGATGTGGGGCTCAGCCTCATGACTGGAAATCATGACCTGAGCTGAAATCGAGTCGGATGCCCAACTGACTGCGCCACCCAGGTGCCCCTGTTGTGTATTTGATTTTCACTACTAGACAGGTGTAAGGTGATACCTCATTGTGGTTTTGATTTGTATTTCCCTGATGAATGATATTGAGCATCTTTTCATGTGTCTGTTGGCCATCTTGATGTCTTCTTTGGAGAAATGTCTGTTCATGTCTTCTGCCCAGTTTTTTTTTTTTTTTAAAGATTTTTATTTATTTGACAGAGAGAGACCATGAGAGAGGGAACACAAGCAGGGGGGAGTGGGAGAGGGAGAAGCAGGCTTCCCGCTGAGCAGAGAGCATGACGCAGGGCTCGATCCCAGAACCCTGGGATCATGACCTGAGCCGAAGGCAGACGCTTAACAACTGAGCCACCCAGGTGCCCCCTTCTGTCCAGTTTTTAATTGGGTTATTTATTTTTAGGATGTTGAGTTCTATCAGTACTTTATATATTTTAGATACTAACTCCTTATCAGATATGTCATTTGCAAATATCTTCTCCCATTTTGTTGGTCATCTTTTGGTTTTGTCAACTGTTTCCTTTTCTGTGCAAAAGCTTTTTATCTTGATGAAGTCCCAGTAGTTCGTTTTTGCCTTTGTTGCCCTTGCTTTTGAAGATGTCTGGCAAGAAGTTGCTGTGGCTAAGGTCAAAGAGGTTGCTACCTGTGTTCTCCTTAAGGATTTTGATGGATTCCTGTCTCACATTTAGGTCCTTCATCCGTTTTGAGTCTGTTTTTGTGTATGGTGTAAGGTGTGTAGTCCAGTTTCATTCTTCTGCACATGACTGTCCAATTTTCCCAACACCATTTGTTGAAGAGACTGTCTTTTTTCCATTGGATATTCCTTCCTGCTTTGTTGAAGATTAGTTGACCATAGAGTTGAGGGTCGTCGTCGTCTTCTTCTGAGAGTACTATAATGTGTATGTTGGTACATGTCTGCTTCCTTACAGGTCCCTCAGGGTGTTCATTTTTCTTTATTGTTTTCTTAGCTGCTCCTTAGACTGAATAGTTTCAGTTGTCTTCATGTTTTCTGAATTTTTCTTTTGCTTGAAATCTGCTGTTGAACCCCTCTAGTAAGCTCATTTCAGTTACTGTCCTTTTCAACTCCAGAATTTCTGCTTCGTTTCTATTTCTATTTCTATTTATTGGCATACTCATTTTGTTCATTGTTTTTCTGATTTCCTTTTATCCCCCCTTCATGATTTCCTTTAGCTCATTGCCTGTATTTAAGACTATTGCTGGGGTGCCTGGATGGCTCAGTCGGTTGAGTGTCTGACTCTTGGTTTCGGCTCAGGTCATGATCTCAGGGTCATGAGATCAAGCCCTGTGTCAGGCTTCCTTCTCTCCCTCTGCCTCTCCTGCAACTCGCACACACATGTGGGTGCACTCTTTCTCTCTCTCTAAAATAAAATAAATGAATCTTAAAAAAAGACCGTTCCTATAATGTCTTTGACAATTCCAGTGTCTGAACTTCCTCAGTGATGGTTTCTGTCAAATTCTTTGTTTCCTGTAAATGGTCTGTAGTAGCCTGTTTATGTGTTTAGTAAATTCTTGTTTTTGTTGAGTATTGGGAATTATGTGTATTTCTGGTAATGTTGGAAATCTAATTCACTCACTTGTCAGAGACTGTGGAGTTTTGCTTGTTGGGGGCTGAATCTATCCATTTGTGACTTTCTGAGCTGCTTTGCAAAAATATGTTACATGTCAAGTGTGGTCACTGAAGTTTCTGGCAGTCAACCAGTGACCTGACAAAGATTTCGTTAAACGTCTGGCTCCTTGAAGAGAAACTATCTCTTTATTTTTATTTATTTTTAAAACGTGATGGGTCTAATTTTTATTTTTTATTTTTAAAGATTTTATCTATTTGTCAGAAAGCGAGAGAGAGCGCATAAGCAGGGAGAACTGCAGGCGGAGGGAGAAGCAGGCTTCCCGCCAAGCAGGGAGCCCGATGCAGGGCTCAATCCCAGGACCCTGGGATCATGACCTGAGCCGAAGGCAGACGCTTAACCATCTGAGCCACCCAGGTGTCCCAAGAAACTGTTTCTTTAAATCCCATCTCAGCTGTAGAGCTACTTGAACCTGTCAGGGTTGAAACAGTTACCAGCCTCTATACTGGTCCTTTATTGATCAAAAGCCATGATCAGTAATCAATACACATAACCCTGAATATTGGAGGACAGGGTCCTTATTGTCTACTCTGACATCAGCTAGCCACGCTAGAAACATGAGCTGCCAGTCCCCATGGCTGCCTGCTGCAAGGTTGCAGGGTGCCAGATGGTTCCACTAGACTCCAGAGTTCCAAAATAGTTGCTTTAGACCATTCCTGTGAACTTAATAGATGTTTAGTTTGAGGCATGGATTCTTAGAGCTTCTTGTTCCAGCATCTTCTCTGATATCACTCAACTCTTTTATGTTAAACACATATTTTTAGTATAGTTTCCTAATTCCTCTTTTTTTTTTTAAGATTTTATTTATTTGAGAGAGAATGAGAGAGAGCATGAGAGGGAGGAGGGTCAGAGGGAGAAGCAGACTCCTTGCTGAGCAGGGAGCTCGATGCAGGACTTATCCTGAGACTCCAGGATCATGACCTGAGCCAAAGGCAGTCACTTAACCAACTGAGCCACCCAGGGCGCCCCTCTTCTGACTTTTCTAAAAACTGTGTTTATTGAGTTATTTGGTAGTTGCTCTAAGGGTTACAATATGTATGTCAAATGATCACTGTCTACTCTAAATTGAAACTGACTTAATTCTGTTAAAATGTAGGATCTTTGATCCCATATAGCTCCATTTTATTCCCCTTCCTTTATTATGTTATTGTTATATACCTTATAAGTCTAACAACAAAGTATTAAAATAATTGCTTTATACAATCTTGTATTAAGAGAGAACTATATACACTACTGTATATTTAATCACATAATTAACATTTTTAGTGATGTTACTTCCTGTGGATTTTAATTAGTGTCTGGTATTATTCTCTTTCACATCCTGAGGTGTGGGCAATAATAGCAGCCTTAGTTAGGAATGTCACTGTTCTTATCTCAAGTTTAGCAGTTTTGTTTTTTTTTTTTTTTAATCGATAAGCACTTCTCAATTTGTTAATATTTGGTCTGATTCCTAAGCCTCCAAATGTTTGTTTTTGACAATTTTGTCCAGTTTTATAGTTGTTTCGTTGGGGGAAGAGTTTTCTGAACTCTTCACTCTGCCATACTTGGAAGTTTGCCCACACACCTTGATATTTTTTGCACATATAGATAACTTTTTCAGCTTTTTTTTTTTTTTTTTTACGGGGCTCAATCCCAGGACTCTGGGATCATGACCCGAGCTGAAGGTAGACGCTTAATGACTGAGCCACCCAGGCACCCCTCAGCATTTTTTATTGTTGTAAAATACACATGAAATTTACCAATTTAACCATTTTTAAAAAATTTTTTATTATGTTAATCACCATACATCATTAGTTTTTGATGTAGTGTTCCATGATTCATTGTTTGTGCGTAACACCCAGTGCTCCATGCAGAACGTGCCCTCTTTAATACCCATCACCAGGCTAACCCATCCCCCACCCCCCTCCCCTCTGGAACCCTCAGTTTGTTTTTCAGAGTCCATCGTCTCTCATGGTTCGTCTCCCCCTCCGACTTACTCCCCTTCATTCTTCCCCTTCTGCTATCTTTTTTTTTTTTCTTAACATATATTGCATTACTTGTTCCAGAAGTACAGATCTGTGATTCAACAGTCTTGCACAATTCACAGCGCTCACCATAGCACATACCCTCCCCAGTGTCTATCACCAAGCCACCCCATCCCTCCCACCCCACCACCACTCCAGCAACCCTCAGTTTATTTCCTGAGATTAAGAATTCCTCATATCAGCGAGGTCATATGATACATGTCTTTCTCTGATTGACTTCTTTCACTCAGCATAACACCCTCCAGTTCCATCCATGTCGTTGCAAATGGCAAGATCTCATTCCTTTTGATGGCTGCAGAATATTCCACTGTGTATATATACCACATCTTCTTTATCCATTCATCTGTCGATGGACATCTTGGCTCTTTCCACAGTTTGGCTATTGTGGACATTGCTGCTATACACATTGGGCTGCACATACCCCTTCGGATCCCTACATTTGTATCTTTGGGGTAAATACCCAGTAGTGCAATTGCTGGATCCTATGGTAGCTCTATTTTCAACTGTTTGAGGAACCTCCATACCGTTTTCCAGAGTGGTTGCACCAGCTTGCATTCCCACCAACAGTGTAGGAGGGTTCCCCTTTCTCCGCATCCCCGCCAACATCTGTCGTTTCCTGACTTGTTCATTTTAGCCATTCTGACGGGTGTGAGGTGGTATCTCATTGAGGTTTTGATTTGGATTTCCCTGATGCCAAGTGATGTTGAGCACTTTTTCATGTGCCTGTTGGCCATTTGGATGTCTTCTTTGGAAAAATGTCTGTTCATGTCTTCTTCCCATTTCTTGATTGGATCATTTGTTCTTTGGGTGTTGAGTTTGTTAAGTTCTTTATAGATTTTAGATACTAGCCCTTTATCTGATATGTCATTTGCAAATATTTTCTCCCATTCTGTCGGTTGTCTTTTGGTTTTGTGGACTGTTTCTTTGGCTGTGCAAAAGCTTTTTATCTTGATGAAATCCCAATAGTTCATTTTTGCCCTTGCTTCCCTTGCCATTGGCGATGTTTCTAGGAAGAAGTTGCTGCGGCTGAGGTCGAAGACGTTGCTGCCTGTGTTCTCCTTTAGGATGTTGATGGACTCCTGTCTCACGTTTAGGTCTTTCAACCATTTGGAGTGTATTTTTGTGTATGGTGTAAGGAAATGGTCCAGTTTCATTCTTCTGCATGTGGCTGTCCAATTTTCCCAACACCATTTGTTGAAGAGACTGTCTTTTTTCCACTGGACGTTCTTTCCTGCTTTGTCAAAGATTAGTTGACCACAGAGTTGAGGGTCCATTTCTGGGCTCTCTATTCTGTTCCATTGATCTATGTGTCTGTTTTTGTGCCAGTACCATACTGTCTTGATGATGACAGTTTTGTAATAGAGCCGGAAGTCCGGAATCGTGATGCCGCCAGCTTTGCTTTTCTTTTTCAATATTCCTCTGGCTATTCGGGGTCTCTTCTGGTTCCATACAAATTTTAGGATTATTTGTTCCATTTCTTTGAAAAAAGTGGTTGGTATTTTGATGGGAATTGCATGGAATGTGTAGATTGCTCTAGGTAGCATTGACATCTTCACAATGTTTGTTCTTCCAATCCATGAGCATGGAACGTTTTTCCATTTCTTTGTGTCTTCTTCAGTTTCTTTCATGAGTATTTTATAGTTTTCTGAGTACAGATCCTTTGCCTCTTTGGTTAAATTTACTCCTAGGTATCTTACGGTTTTGGGTGCAATTGTAAATGGGATCGACTCCTTGATTTGTCTCTCTTCTGTCTTGTTGTTGGTGTATAGGAATGCCACTGATTTCTGTGCATTGATTTTATATCCTGCTACTTTACTGAATTCCTGTATGAGTTCTAGCAGTTTTGGGGTGGAGTCTTTTGGGTTTTCCACATACAGTATCATATAATCTGCAAGGAGTGAGAGTTTGACTCCCTCTTTGCCGATTTGGATGCCTTTGATTTCTTTTCGTTGTCTGATTGCTGTGGCTAGGACTTCTAATACTATGTTGAATAGCAGTGGTGATAGTGGACATCCCTGCTGCGTTCCTGACCTTAGGGGAAAAGCTCTCAGCTTTTCCCCATTGAGAATGATACTCGCTGTAGGTTTTTCATAGATGGCTTTTATGATATTGAGGTATGTACCCTCCATCCCTGTACTCTGAAGAGTTTTGATCAAGAAAGGATGCTGTACTTTGTGAAATACTTTTTCTGCATCTGTTGAGAGGATCATATGATTCTTGTTCTTTCTTTTGTTAATATATTGTATCACCTTGATTGACTTGTGGATGTTGAACCAACCTTGCAGCCCAGGGATAAATCCCACTTGGTCGTGGTGAATAATCCTTTTAATGTACTGTTGGATCCTATTGGCTATTATCTTAATGAGAATTTTTGCATCCATGTTCATCAAGGATATTGGTCTGTAATTCTCCTTTTTGATGGGGTCTTTGTCTGGTTTTAGGATCAAGGTAATGGTGGCCTCATAAAATGAGTTTGGAAGTTTTCCTTCCATTTCTATTTTTTCGAACAGTTTCAGGAGAATAGGTATTAATTCTTCTTTAAATGTTTGGTAGAGTTCCCTTGGGAAGCCATCTGGCCCTGGGCTTTTGTTTTTTGGGAGATTTTTGATGACTGCTTCAATTTCCTTAGTGGTTATAGGTCTGTTCAGGTTTTCTATTTCTTCCTGGTTCAATTTTGGTAGTTGATACATCTCTAGGAATGCACCCATTTCTTCCAGGTTATCTAATTTGCTGGCATAGAGTTGCTCATAATATGTTCTTATAATTGTTTGTATTTCTTTGGTGTTGGTTGTGATCTCTCCTCTTTCATTCATGATTTTGTTGATTTGGGTCATTTCTGTTTTCTTTTTGATAAGTCTGGCCAGGGGTTTATCAGTCTTGTTAATTCTTTCAAAGAACCAGCTCCTAGTTTTGTTGATCGGTTCTACTGTTCTTTTGGTTTCTAGTTCATTGATTTCTGCCCTGATCTTTATTATTTCTCTTCTCCTGCTGGGTTTAGGCTTTATTTGCTGTTTTTTCTCTAACTCCTTTAGGTGTAGGGTTAGGTTGTGTATTTGAGACCTTTCTTGTTTCTTGAGAAAGGCTTGTATTGCTATATACTTTCCTGTTAGGACTGCCTTTGCTGTATCCCAAAGATTTTGAACAGTTGTGTTTTCATTTTCATTGGTTTCCATGAATTTTTTTACTTCTTAATTTCCTGGTTGACCCATTCATTCTTTATTTTTATTTATTTATTTATTTTTAAAGATTTTATTTGAGAGAGAGAGAATGAGAGATAGAAAGCACGAGAGGGAAGAGGGTCAGAGGGAGAAGCAGACTCCCTGCTGAGCAGGAAGCCCGATGTGGGACTTGATCCCGGGACTCCAGGATCATGACCTGAGCTGAAGGCAGTCGTTTAACCAACTGAGCCACCCAGGTGCCCCCATTCATTCTTTAGTAGGATGCTCTTTAGCTTCCATGTAATTGAGTTCTTTCCGACTTTCCTCTTGTGATTGAGTTCTAGTTTCAAAGCATTGTGGTCTGAAAATATGCAGGGAATGATCCCAATCTTTTGGTACCACTTGAGACCTGATTTGTGACCTAGGATGTGATCAGTTCTGGAGAATGTTCCATGGGCACTAGAGAAGAATGTGTATTCCGTTGCTTTGGGATGGAATGTTCTGAATATGTCTGTGAAGTCCATTTGGTCCAGTGTTTCATTTAAAGGCTTTATTTCCTTGTTGATCTTTTGCTTAGATGATCTGTCCATTTCAGTCAGGGGGGTGTTAAAGTCCCCCACTATTATTGTATTGTTGTCAGTGTGTTTCTTTGCTTTTGTTATTAATTGGCTGCTCCCATATTAGGGGCATAGATATTTACAATTGTTAGATCTTCTTGTTGGATAGACCCTTTAAGTAGGATATAGTGTCCTTCCTCATCTCTTATTACAGTTTTTGTTTTAAAATCTAATTTGTCTGAAATAAGGGTTGCCACCCCAGCTTTCTTTTGGTGTCCATTAGCATGGCAATGGTTTTTCACCCCCTCACTTTCAATCTCGGGGTGGCTTTGGGTCTAAAATGAGTCTCTTGCAGACAGCATATTGATGGGTCTTGTTTTTTAATCCAATCTGATAGCCTGTGTCTTTTGATTGGGGCATTGAGCCCATTTACATTCAGGGTAACTATTGAAAGGTATGAATTTAGTGCCATTGTATTGCCTGTAAGGTGACTGTGACTGTATATTGTCTGTGTTCCTTTCTGGTCTATGCTGCTTTTAGGCTCTCTCTTTGCTTAGAGGACCCCTTTAAATGTTTCTTGTAGGGCTGGTTTCGTGTTTGCAAATTCCTTTAGTTTTTGTTTGTCCTGGAAGCTTTTTATCTCTCCTTCTATTTACAATGACAGCCTAGCTGGATATAGTATTCTTGGCTGCATATTTTTCTCGTTTAGTGCTGTGAAGATATCATGCCAGTCCTTTCTGGCCTGCCAGGTCTCTGTGGATAGGTCTGTTGCCAATCTAATGTTTCTACCATTACAGGTTACAGATCTCTTCTCCCAAGCTGCTTTCAGGTTTTTCTCTTTGTCTCTGAGACTCGTAAGTTTTACTATTAGATGTTGGGGTGTTGACCTATTTTTATTGATTTTGAGAGGGGTTCTGTGTGCCTCCTGGATTTTGATGCCTGTCTCCTTCCCCATTAGGGAAGTTCTCTGCTATAATTTGCTCCAATATACCTTCTGCCCCTCTCTCTCTTTCTTACTCTTCTGGGATCCCAATTATTCTAATGTTGTTTCATTTTACCGTATCGCTTATGTCTCGAATTCTGCCCTCGTGATCCAGTAGTTGTTTCTCTCTCTTTTTCTCAGCCTCTTTATTTTCCATCATTTGGTGTTCTATATCGCTGATTCTCTCTTCTGCCTCATTTATCCTAGCAGTTAGTGCCCCCATTTTTGATTGCACCTCATTAATAGCCTTTTTGATTTCGACTTGGTTAGATTTTAGTTCTTTTATTTCTCCAGAAAGGGTTTCTCTAATAACTTCCACGCTTTTTTCAAGCCCAGCTAGTATCTTTAAAGTCACGATTCTGAACTCTAGGTCTGACATCGTACTAATGTCCGTATTGAGTAGGTCCCTGGCAGACGGTACTACCTATTGTTCTTTTTGCTGAGGTGATTTTTTTCGTCTTGTCATTTTGTCCAGAGGAGGATAGATGAATGAGAGAACAAAATGCTAACAGGTTAGCAACGTGCCCAGCAAATATACTCTATAGAAATCAGAAAAGACCTGAAACCAGGGGAAAAGAAAGGGAAAGAAAGAAAAAGAGAAAAAAAAGAAAAAAAGAAAAAGATAAAAACAAACAAAAACAGAACAAAACAAAAAGGAATATGATCAAATATGATCAGGCTAGTGCATAGATCAGTGGCACACACTAGATTTTGTGCGTATTTTGGTCTGTTAGAAGAAAGTGCCTCCTGATATTTTAAAGGAAGAAAGACGTATATATGTACAAAATAAGGGTTGATACAATGAAGGGATGGAAGATGAGTGTAAAGATGAAAATTATAAAAGATTTTATAAAAGGAATTGATAAGTTTGACAAAAGAAAGAAGATTAAAAAACAAAGAAGAAAGAAAGAAAAAAGGGAGAGAATGTGATCAGGCAGGAGACTAGAACAAAGCCATACACTAGTGATTTAGGGTATATTTTGATCTGTTGGAAGAAACTATCTCAAAATTTTAGAGAACAGCTTATATATATATGTATATATACATATATATATGTGTGTGTGCCAAAAATAAGGGTAACTACTATGAAGTGATAAAATATGACTCTAAAAATGAAAAATAAAAATTTTTTTAAAAAGGGTTTGATAAGATGTTGGTTGAAAAAGGGAAAAAGGAAAATTCAAAAAGAAAAACCAGTTAAAAAAATTAACTTTGAAAAACTAATGAATCATGGTAAAAAAGCCATGAATTCTATGTGCAGTATTCCCCTAGCGCTGGAGTTCTCCCGTTCTCCTTGATCAGTAAACTTGGTCTTGGCTTGCTGGCTGTTCCTGCTGATCTTCTGGGGGAGGGGCCTGTTGCTGTGGTTCCCAAAGGTCTTTGCCGGAAGCAGAATTGCCCCGCCCTTGGCATTCCGGGCTAAACAGTGTGCTGGGGTTTGCTCTCTGGAGCTTTTGTTCCCTGCAAGCTCTTGGTACAGCCTTGGAGGACCAGAGTGAAAATGGTGGCCTCCCAATCTCTGCCCCGGAGGAGCTGAGAACTCAGGGTCCCGCTCCTCAGTGCGCCCCCAGAGAAAAGTAGTCACTCCCGTGTCCGCGGTCTCCGGCCGCACTCCGTGCTCAACTGGCCTGTGACCGAGCGTTTCTATCTCTGGCACCCGACCCATGTGGAGTCTCCAAACCCAGCAGATGCCTGCGGTGCGCTTCCGCGCCACTCCTCCCGGGGGAGGAAGGGGCGTCTCCCCGGCTCTGCCACTCGTTGTGTCCCTGCTGGAGGAGCAGTGGCCCAGCTGTTTCACTGATCACAGTTTATGGCAACCCCGAGCTGAGAGCCCGCGCCTCGGCTCTGTCTTTGCAGCCGGCTACCCCACTCCAATACCTGGGAGCTCTGCCGCACTCAGTCACCCCTGGTCTTTCTGTGACCCTGAGGGTCCTGAGACCACACTGTCCCGCGAGGGTTCCACCTCCCGCTTAGCCACTGGAGTGACGTCCCTCAGCGGAGCCGACTTCTGTAAGTTCTGATTTTGTGCTCCGTGGCTCTATCACTTGCCAGAAGCGGCCGACGGAGGCCCCCTCCCCAACCGTCTATCCTCCCGAATATCGCCTCGGGTTCACTTCTTCGCGTCCTACCTTCCAGTAAGTGGTCGCTTTTCTGTTCAGAGAGTTGTTGCTATTCTCTTCGATCTCCTTTTGAGTTCGTAGGTGTTCAGAATGGTTTGATCCCTATTCAGCCGAATTCCTGAGACCAGACGAAACCCAGGTCTCGTACTCCTCCGCCATCTTGCTCTGCCTCTCCCAATTTAACCATTTTTAAATGTACATCCAGTGGTATTAAATACATCCATAATGTGCAACCATAACCAGTATTCATCTATGTAACTATTCATCTTGCAAAACTGGAACTCTGGGGGCACCTTGCTGGCTCAGTTGGAAGAGCATGCGACTGTTGATATTGTGGTTGTGAGTTCAAGCTCCATATTGGGTGGAGATTACTAACAAAAATAAACTTAGAAAAATATTTAAAAGAAGAAAAAGAAACTGGAACTCTATACCCATTAAACAGTTTCTCCCTATTATTCCCTCCTGGCAATCACCATTCTACTTTGTTCTGTGTGATTTTGACTAAGTACCTTATATAAATGGAATCATACTGTATTTTTAAATTCAATTAATTAACATACAGTGTATTGTTAGTTTCAGAGGTAGCATTCATTGATTCATCAGTTGCATATAACACCCAGTGCTCATTACATCATGTGCCCTTCTTAATGCCCATCACCCTGTTACCCTAGCCCCCCACCCACCTCCCCTCCAGCAGCCCTCAGTTTGTTTCCTATAGTTAAGAGTCTCTTAAGGTTTGCCTTCTCTGATTAAGTCTTGGTTTCCTGCCCCCCCTTCCTCTGTGCTCCTCTGTTGTTTCTTAAATTCCACGTATGAGTGAAATCATATGATAGTTGTCTTACTCTGGTTGACTTATTTTCCCTTAGCATAATACCGTTCAGTTTCATCCATGTCGTTGCAGATGTCAAGATTTCATTCTTTTTGATGGCTGAGTAGTATTCCATTGTGTTTGTACACACACACACACACACACACACACACACACACACACACACACACACACACACACACACACACACACACACACACACACACACACCCCACATCTTCTTTATCCATCTGTTGAGGGACATCTGGGCTCTTTTCATAGTTTGGTTACTGTGGACATTTGCTGCTGTAAACATTGGGGTGCAGGTGCCCCTTCAGATCACTACGTTTGCGTCTTTTTTTTTTTTTTAAAGATTTTATTTATTTGACAGAGAGAGACACAGCGAAAGAGGGAACACAAGCAGGGGGAGTCGGAGAGGGAGAAGCAGGCTCCCCGCGGAGCAGGGAGCCTAGTGCGGGGCTCCATCCCAGGACCCTGGGATCATGACCCAAGCCGAAGGCAGATGCTTAACAACTGAGCCACCCAGGTGCCCCACTACATTTGTATCTTTGAGGTATATACCTAGTAGTGCGTTTGCTGGGTCATAGGGTAGTTATATTTTCAACTTTTTGAGGAACCTCCATACTGTTTTCCAGAGTGGCTGCACCAGCTTTCATGGAATCATTTTGTATTTTGTGTTTTTGTGAATGGCTTATTTCACTTCACTTAATGTTCTTAAGGTTTATCCATGTTGTAGCACGTGACAGGAAGTTTTTCCTTTTTAAGGCTAATATTCCACTGTATATACATACCACATTTTGCTTATTCATTCATCCATCGATGGGCACTTGGGTTGCTTCTGTGTTTCAGTTATTGTGAGTAATGTTGCTGTGAATGTGGGTGTACAGATATCTCTTTGAGATCCTGGTTTCCATTCTTTTTGGTATATTGCCAGAAGTGGAATTCTAGGATCACATGATAATTTTTAAATTTTTGAGGAACCTCTATGCTGTTTTCCACAGTGGCTGTACCAGTTTACATTCCCACCAGTAATGTTCAAAAGTTCCAATTTCTCCATATCCTCACCAATATTACTTGTTTCCTGTTTGGTAGTGGCCATCCCAGTTGTTTGTGTTGTGGTACCCCATTCTAGTTATGGTTTGTATTTACCTAATGGTTAGTGATACTGGGCTGCAGGGGCAGGGGCTTGCAGCGGTTGGTTAAGGAAGTACAACAATGGCCACCTACCTCTCTAACGACATCTCTGTAACCAGAATCACCAGTGGATGATCCCTCATATTTGGAGGATGGAGTGCTTTTCGCCTACGCTGGCTCCTGAAAGCCCTGTGTAGCTGCTCCAGGAATATATGTCCAGCTGCTTGCCTTGTGGCTAGGGGGCAGTGGATGAGGAGCTGCTATTGTACTAAGAGCTAAAATGGACTGGAGTTAACCACAGTTTATTCTCCAGATTTTCTGCTGGGAGTTGGAAGCCGTCAATAGACAAGAGTTTCAAAAAGTTTTATCAGACAGATTATGTCAGTCCAGTTGTTGTCTAGGTGAGGACAGATTCCTGGTGCTTCCCTCTCTGCCATCTTCCCAGAATCCTCTATAGATGGCTTTGGCTTTTTGTACTGTCCTCAGCTATGTCCTATGATTTATAGAAATTGGACTCAGAACCAAGAAATGGCTAAAAGTGGACATGCTTCTCTTATGCTGATGGAACCCAGAGGAAGGAAAAAAGTTGGGGGTTGGGCAAGGAGTCATTGGACTTTATCATCTTGCCTGGGTCTTCCAGACCCCATTTTTTTTTTCCTTTCCCAGGAGGTGGCCTGTGGCTTGGCCCTTCACATACCTCTGTCCCCATTGAGCCTTCCTGGCTCCTGCTACCTCCCTTTCCCCATATGCCCTGCCTAGAGGTGGGCAGACATTGAAGACTCAGAGTAAAGTAGCACCCACCTCTTCGCCTTGCCTTGTAACTGCTGGGTACCCTCTGGTGGGTGTGAAGGGCTCTAAACAGAGGTCCTGGCTCCAGGATAAGTGTTGGCCCTGTATATTCCGCCTAAGATTTTCATTCATTTTTTCAGCCAGCTTTGTGCAGATAGGGGTGCTAGGCCTGAGGTGTGTTTGGAGCTGGGGTAAGAGTGAATGGAGTCTCTCTGAGCTTATGTCCTGTTGGAGCTTTTGGGAAACTACTGCCAAGGAGTGGAGAGAGGGTATTTGCCACAGAAAGTAATAAGCCAACCATCCCACCTGTTATGGGGAGAAACTGTATATAATTTTGGGAGAACCTGTACTGATTAGGTCTCTTGCCTCCAGCACAGAATTTCTGTGACTAAAAGCCAAATGTAATTTTATTACTGCCTTTATCTTTCTGCAAGTAGTGCCTTGAATACCTCTGTAACCACATGCCTTGCCTTTCTCTTTTGGCAGAGGAACGTCCTGGCATCTGGAGTCATCCCTCAGATTTCTCTGATCATGGGCCCGTGTGCTGGTGGGGCTGTGTATTCTCCTGCTTTAACTGATTTCACGTTCATGGTAAAGGTAAGAAAGAAGGGCCTGTTTCTCCTGCCCTTTGAGAATTGTGTAGTAACTCACCTGCAATAAAAATAGTTCCTGACCTAGATCTGGGATATCTGCATTATCACTGCTCTCAGCATAGTAATGATAAAAGTCTTAATGGAGAGAAGGTTTTGGCATGAAATCTGTAGCTCGTGGGACTTCTGTGGCAGAATGTGCTTGTGTACTTCATTGGTGGGTGATTTTACTTGTTGACTTGAATTGCAAATGATTCTTTTCTGTAATCTACTTTATTGGGAAGTTGTTTCTTATGTCCTACCTTTATTTCTTCGGCTGTTTGCCATTTCATTACATATTGTCTATAATGGTAAATCTGATCTCTAACTTCATTTTGAGAGGTGCTTTATCTTTAGTACATAATTTGGCTGGAATGAGATTTCTAATTTTAAATGAGGCCTTGCATTTATACATGGGTAATTACTTTAACTTGATACCTTTTTAAAAAATTAGTCTTTCCTCATAAAATATATTTAATAATAATGAGCAATAAATGCCAAGACAGATTTGGGGGGGGAGGTAAAGATAGTCCTCCAATATGAGGAGAACGCTGTAAATAGAGGGAATGTAAATAGGGAACACCTTTTTCTTGAGCGTAGTTTGGCAGTAGGAATTGAGAAAGTTTGAAAAGTGCTTACTCTTTGATCCAGATATTTTGTTCTTAGTGACAGACTGAAAGCAACCTATATGTTCAATAGGGGTGGGCTTTAAAAATTCAGATGATCGGGTCACCTGGGAGGCTCAGATGGTTAAGCGTCTGCCTTCAGCTCAGGTCATGATCCTAGAGTCCTGGTATCGAGCCCCACGTCCAGCTCCTGGCTCAGCGGGGAGCCTGCTTCTCCCTCTCCCTCTGCCTCTCCCCCTGTTCATGCTTTCTCTCTCTCAGTATCTCTGTGTCTCAAATGAATAATAATAAAAAAAAAACTTTAAAAATTCAGATGACCACATCTCTTCCTGAACAAAGCAGAACTCTCTCTACCTTGCCTACGAAATTGATATATACAGTACCTTCCTGAGCTCACCCAGTCCTCCTCTTCCTGCCGGGAACAGAGGTGGCAGTTCCTTTGGCTAAGTCCCTTCTCTCCCCCTCTTCCTACATTTGTGCCTATCATGGACTGCGACTTTTCATACCTTGTCAGTAGCCAGCCTTCTGTCCATTCTCTTCTATCTACCATCTTCAGCCTCTCCCTTGGTACTGGGTCCTCCCATCAGAACTATCCCCTGTTCAGGTATTTCCTATCTTCAAAACAACCACAAAAGCCCTCCCCTAGTCTGCGTCTCCCTGTGGCTATTGCCCTATTCCTATCTTCCCATTCTTTCCTTAACACATTCCAATTTGGCTCTACCCCCTCACTCCACTAAAAGCTTTTTTTTTTTTTTTTTTAAGGTCATCAGTGATTTCTGTGTCACTGTCAATGATCTTTAACATGCATTTTCCTCAGAGTATTAGCAACATTCGTTTTCCTTTGCTTCCACTCTGTCTTCTCTGGCATTTCTTCTCACCTCTCCAGCCTTCTTGGTGTCCCTTGCTAACCCTACTGTTAGTTAGCCAGCACCTCTGTCATCTCAGATGATTACCATTTCTTTTTTGTGGTGAGAACATATTAAGATCTCCTCTCCTAGCAATTGTCAAGTGTATAATACAGCATTAACAGTAGGAATCACTATGCTGTACATGAGATCCCCAGAACTTATTCATCTTATAACTGTAAGTTTACACCTTTCACCAGCACCTCCCCATTTCCTCCAGTCCCCAGCCCCTGGTAACCACCATTCTACTGTTTTTATGAGTTCGGCTTTTTACATTCCACACATAAGTGAGATCATACATTACCTGTCGTTCTCTTTGTGATTTTATTTCACTTAGCACATGCATTTATACACGGGTAATAATTAGCCATGAGTGAAATGCTTTCAAGGTCCACCCATGTTGTCGCGAACGGCAGGATTTCCTTCTTTGTCATGACTGAATAATGTCTGTATTGCATTTTCTTTATCCATTCATCCGTTGCTGGACACTTAGGTCGTTTTCGTATCTTGGCTTTTGTAAATAAGGTGCAGTGAACATGGGAGTACAAATATCTGAGATCTTGATTTCATTTTCTTTTAAAAAAATTTTAATTCTAATGTAGTTAACACACAGTGTTATTTAGTTTCAGGTGTACAATATAGCGATTCAACAATTCCATATATTACTCAGTGCTCTTCAAAATAAGTGCACTCTTAATCCCCTTCACCTATTTCACCCATCCCCCACCCATCTCCCCTCTAGGAACCATCTGTTCTTTATAGTTAAGGGTCTGTTTTTTGGCTTGTCTTTTTTTCCCTTTGTTCATTTGTTTTGTTTCTTAAATTCCACATATGAGTGAAATCATATGGTATTTGTTTTTCTCTGACTGACTTATTTCACTTAGCCTTGTACTCTAACTCTACCCACGTTGTCACAAATGGCAAGATTTCATTCTTTTTTATGGCTGAATAATATTCCTGTGTGTGTGTGTGTGTATGTATCACTATCCATTCATCAATCATGGACATTTGGGGGCTGTTTCCATAATTTGGCTATTGTAAATAATGCTGCAATAAACCTAGGGGTACATATATCCCTTTGAATTAGTGTTTTTGTATTCTTTGGTGGTATGATTACTGGATCATAGGGTAGTTTTTAAAAAATTTTTTGAGGAACCTCCATACTGTTTTCCACAGTGACTGCACCAGTTGGCATTCCCACTGACAGTGCACAAGAGTTCCTTTTTCTCCACATCCTCGCCAACACTTGTTTCTTGTGTTTTTGATTTTAGCCATTCTGATAGGTGTGAGGTGATACCTCATTGTGGTTTTGATTTGCATTTCCCTGAAGATGAGTGATGTTGAACATCTTTTCATGTGTCTGTTAGCCATCTGTATGTCTTCTTTGGAGAAATGTCTGTTCATTACTTCTGCCCATTTTTTTGTTTGGGTTATTTGTTTTGGGGGTGTTGAGTTCTGTCAGTTCTTCATGTATTTTAGATACTAACCCTTTATCAGATATGTCATTTTCAAATATCTTTTCCCATTTAGTAGATTGTCTTTTAGTTTTGTTGATGGTTTCCTTTGTGTATATATATCCAAAAGTAGAATTATTGGATCATATGATAATTTTTTAATTTTTTGAGGAACTTCCCTACTGTTTTCCATAGTGGCTGTATTCATTTACATTCCCAGTGGTGCACAAGGGTTCCCTTTCCTCCACATTCTTGCCAACACTTATTTCTTGTCTTTTTGATAATAGCCATTCTAACAGGTTGAGGTGCTACCTCCTTTTGGTTTTGATTTACGTTTCCCTGATGATTAGTGATGTTGTATTTTTTCATATACTTGTTGACCATTTGTAGGTCTTCCTTGGAGAAATGTCTATTGAGATCTTCTGTTCATTAAAAGTTTTTTTCTAGCTTTATTGATATAGTTGTCATATAACACTGTGTAAGTTTAAAGTATACAATGTGATAGCTTTATACAGACATATATTGTAAAATGTTTATCACAATAAGGTTAGTTAACACATTTTTCACTTCACATAATTACCATTTTGGATTTTTACTGTAGTTGTTATTGAGTTGTAGGTGTTCTTTAAATATTTTTGATATTAACCCCTTTTCAGATATATGATTTGCAAATATTTTCTCTCATTCAGTAGGTTGCCTTTTCATTTTGTTGATTTTCTTTTGCTCTGTAGAAGCTTTTTATTTAGTTTGATGTCCTACTTGCTAATTTTTGCTTTTGTTGCTTATGCTTTTGGTGTCATCCATAAAATTGTTCCCTATGTTTTCTTTTTTTTAAAGATTTTATTTGAGAGAGTGAGCGAGGGAGAGTGCACAAGCAGAGGAGGGACAGAGGGAGAGGGAGAAGCAGGCTCCTGCTGAACAGGGAGCCCTATGTGGGGCTCGATCCCAGGACCCTCTGGGGTCAAGACCTAAACTGAAGGCACTTGACTGAGCCACCCAGGCACCCCTCCCTGTGTTTTCTTCTAAGAGTTTTATGGTTTCAGGTCTTTAAATCTTTAATCCATTTTGAGTTAATTTTTGTGACCAGCTGAATATATGGTCTTTTTGCCTGTAGTGATTCTTTTGCATTCTTTTGCCTGTAGTGATCCAGTTTTCCCAAAATATTTATTTTTTTATTTTTTTAAGATTTTATTTATTTGAGAGAGAGAGAGTAAGAGTCAGAGAGAGAGAGATCACAAGCATGGGGGAGGGGTAGAGGGAGAAGCAGACTCCCTGCTGAGCAGGGAGCCTGACGAGGGACTTGATCCCACGACTCCGGGATCATGACCTGAGCCACCCAGGTGCCCCTAAGATCATTTATTGAAGAGCCATAGCTCTCTTCTCATTGAATATTCTTGGCTCCCTTGTCAAATATTAGTTGACAGTGTATATGAGGGTTTACTTTTGGGCTCTTGATTCTGCTCTATTGGTTTGTGTGTCTGTACCCTGCCACATTACTGAATTGCTGTATAAGTTCTAGTAATTTGGGGGTGGAGTCTTTTGTGTTTTCCACATAAAGTATCATGTCATCTGCAAAGAGAGAGAGTTTGACTTCTTCTTTGCCAGTTTGAATACCTTTTATTTCTTTTTGTTGTCAGATTGCTGATGTTAGGACTTCTAGTACTATGTTGAACAATAGTAGTGAGAGTGGGCATTCTTGTCGTGTTCCTGATCTTAAGGGAAAAGCTCTCAGCTTTTCCCCATTGAGAATGATATTCGCTGTGGGCTTTTTATAGATGGTTTTTATGAAATTGAGGAATGTTCCCTCTATTCCTACACTCTGAAGAGTTTTAATCAGGAAAGGATGCTGTATTTTGTGAAAGGCTTTTTCTGCATCAATTGAGAGGATCAGATGGTTCTTGTCTCTTATCCTATTAATGTGTTCTGTCACATTGATTGATTTGCGAATGTCATACCACCCTTGCATCCCAGGAATAAATCCCACCTGGTCGTGATGGATAATCCTTTTAATGTACTGTTGGAGCCTATTAGCAAGGATCTTGTTGGGAATTTTGGCATCCGTATTTATCAGGGATATTGGTCTGTAATTCTCCTTTTTGATGGGATCTTTGCCTGGTTTTGAGATCAAGGTACTGCTGGCCTCATAGCATGAGTTTGGAAGTTTTCTTTCTGTTTCTATTTTTTGAAACAGCTTCAGGAGACTAGGTATTATTTCTCCTTTGAATGTTTGATAGAATTCCCCTGGGAATCCATCAGGCCCTGGACTCTTGTTTTTTGGGAGGTTTTTTGATCACTGCTTCAATTTTGTTACTGGTTATTGGTCTATTCCGATTGTCAATTTCTTCCTGTTTCACTCTTGGTAGTTTATAGGTTTCCAGGAAGGCATGCATTTCTTCCAGGTTTTTTTTTTTCTATTTCTTTCTATTTCCTTGGTGTTAGTCATGCTCTCTCCCCTTTCATTCATAATTTTATTAGCCATTCTGACACGTGTGAGGTGACATCTCATTGTGGTTTTGGTTTGCATTTCCCTGATGAAGAGTGATGTTGAGCATCTTTTCATGTGTCTGTTGGCCATCTGGATGTCTTCTTTGGAGAAATGTCTGTTCATATCTTCTGCCCATTTTCAGTGGGATTATTTTGGTGTTGAGTTTTGTTGGTTTTGGATATTAACCCCTTATCAGACACATCATTTGTAAATATTTTCTCCCATTCAGTATGTTGCCTTTTTGTTTTGATCATTTCCTTTGCTTTGCAAAAGTTTTTTTTTTAAATAACTTTTTTTTTTTTTTTAGATTTTGTTAGAGAGAGCGAGAACATATGGGAGGGGGGAGGGTCAGAGGGAGAAGCAGACTCCCTGCTGAGCAGGGAGCCTGATGCGGGACTTGATCCTGGGACTGCAGGACCGTGACCTGAGCCAAAGGCAGTTGCTTAACCAACTGAGCCACCCACGTGCCTGCTTTTTTTGTTTTGATGTAGTCCCAGTAGTTTATTTTTGCTTTTGTTTCTTTTGCCTGAGGAGATATATCTAGAAAAATGTTGCTTAGGCCCCTGTCAATTTTTGAATTACTTTTTGTTGTTGAGTTATAGGAGGTTTTTTTTTTTTTTAAAGATTTTATTTATTTGACACAGAGAGACACAGCGAGAGAGGGAACACAAGCAGGGAGAGTGGGAGAGAGAGAAGCAGGCTTCCCGCCGAACAGGGAGCCTGATGCGGGGCTTGATCCCAGGACCCTGGGATCATGACCTGAGCCGAAGGCAGACACTTAACAGATGAGCCACCCAGGCGCCCTGAATTATAGGAGTTTTTAAAAGTTTTTAAAAGTTTTATTTAAAAATAAATATTCTGTATATTAGTGACTTAACAGATACATGATTTGCAAATATTTTCTCCCAATCTGTGGGCTGCCTTTTCATTCTGTTGGTAGTGTCCTTTGTATAAGATTGTGATTTTGAGGGGCACCTGGGTGGCTCAGTCGTTAAGTGTCTGCCTTTGGCTCAGGTCATGATCCCAGGGTCCTGGGATCAAGCCCCACATCAGGCTCCCTGCTCATTGGGAAGTCTGCTTCTCCCTCTCCCATTCCCCCTGCTTTGTATTCCCTCTCTCGCTCTTTGTCTCTCTATCAAATAAATAAAATCTTAAAAAAAAAAATTGTAATTTTGATTAAGTCCAGTTTATTATCTTATGTTGCCTCTGCATTTTTGTCTATATCTAAGAAGTCTTGCCAGATCCAGTGTCATGAGATTTTGCCCCTGTTTCCTAAGTGTTATGCTTTTAGCTCTTGTAGACTTTTGATCCTATTTCAGTTAATTTTGTATATGGTATAACATAAAGTCCAACTTCATTCTTTTGCATGTGAATATGACGTTTTCCCATCACCATTCATTGAAAAGACTGTCCTTTCTCCATTGGATGGTATAAATATCATTGCCAAACCATTTGAGCATATATATGAGGGTTCATTTCTGGGCTCTTTATGTTGTTTGGCTGGTCTATATGTCTTCAAGCCTCTACCACACTGTTTTGATTTCTCTAGCTTTGTAGTAGGTTTTGAAGTCAAGGAAGTCAAGGAAGTGTGAGCCCTCCAACTTTGTTCTTTTTCAGGATTGTTTTGGTTATACAGAGTTCTCTGAGATTCCTCATCAATTTTAGGATGGGTTTTTCTATTTTTGCAAGAAAAGTCATTGTGGTTTTGATAGGGATGGCATTGAATCTGTAAATTGTTTTTGGTAGTGTTGACATCTTAACGGTATTGAGTCTTTAATCTCATGAATATGAGATGTTTTTCTATTTGTGAGTTTTTAAATTTCTTTCAGTGATGTTTTATAGTTTTCAGTGTACAAATCTTGTGCCTTTTTTGTTAAGTCATTCCTAAGTACTTTATTCTTTTAGAAGCTATTGTAAATGAAATTGTTTTTGTAATTTCCTTTCCGGATTGTTTGTTGTTGCTGTATAAAAATGCAGCTTTTTTTTTTTTTTTTGAGCAGGAGAAAATCAAATTTAATTTCAGACCTACAGGGAATCCATACAGACATGGAAATTCCAAAGACAGGCAGAATGAGGTATATATATAGTCCTGAGCTAAGGAGCCGGAAGATGAAAAAGAGTAAATGTTTGGTAAACAAATGTTTGCTGGGCCACTCAGAAACAATGGGGCATTGAAGCCTTTGATCAAACAGGCCTTGTTAAGTTCCTCCCTGTCTACCATACCTAGTTCATTGTAATGTAGTTATCCATGGTGATAGCTCCTTCTGGAGCAGATCCTCTCTCTAAATTCTTTTCAGGCAGTTGTAGGGGAGGTAAAGAGCTTTTCCCGAATCTGCTGGATTTTGATTGCTTTTTAACTTAAAATAATCTTTATGTCAAAGTGGCCCATTTTGGGGCGGCCTCCTTGGCACCTTCCATATCATGATACAGCATGATGCTGTAAGCCCAGAGGAACTTTGTGTCACCTTTAGTGACCCGAATTAGACCTAAGGAAACTGCTAAGCTAACAATGACAGAATACTTAACTCACTGCAGTGCCAAAAAAAAAAAAGTAGTTTAAAAGGTTTTTTTTGATATTTTTTAAAATTTAAATTCAGTTAATTAACATGTAATATATTATTGCTTTCAGAGTACCGGTCTGTGATTCATCAGTCTTGTATAAAACCCAGTGCTCATTACATCACGTGCCCTCCTTAATGTCTGTCCCCCAGTTACCCCATCCCTCCACCCCCATCTCCTCCAGCAACCCTCAGTTTATTTCCTATGATTAAGAGTCTCTTATGGTCTGTCTCCCTATCTGGTTTCCTCTTGTTTTATTTTTTCCTCTCTTTCCCTATGATCTTCTGTTTTCTTAAATTTGCTCTATGTGACTTTTGTTCCTTGAAGGCTTTATGCACAGCTTTAGAGGACGAGAATGAAAATGGTGGCCTTCCAATCTCTGGCCCCAGAGCTGAATGCTTGGGGCCCCATTCCTCAGTGAGCCTTCAGTGAAAGCAGTCAATTAATCCTGTCTCCCTGGTCTCAGGCCACACTCAGTGCTCACCCATCCTGTGACCGAGCGTTTCTATCTCAGGCATGCGACCCCGCTTTGAGTCTCCAAACCCTGCAGATCCTGTGCCACTCCTCCCGGGGGAGGAAGGGGGGGTCTCACCTGTTCTGCTGCTTGTTGGATCCCTGCTTGGAGACTAGTCGCCCAATTGTGCTGTGGATCACAGTTTATGGCAACCCTGAGCTGAGAGCCCACTTCTGGGCTCACTGTTTGCAGCCGGCTTCCCTGCTCTGATACCTGGGAGCTTGCCTCACTCAGGTTCCCCCAGTCTTCCTGTGACCCCGAGGATCCTGAGACCACACTCCTAGAGAGGGTTCTACCCCGCTTAGCCGCCTGAGCAATGTCTCAAATGGGAGCAGACTTCTAAAAGTTATGATTTTTGTGCTCCATTGCTCTCTTACTTGCCGGTAGCCGGCTGATGGAGGCTCCTGATCCCCCACAGTCTGTCTTCTCATATATTGCCTTAGATTCACTTCTCCATGCTCTTACCTTGCAGAAAGTGGTCACTTTTCTGTTCATAGAATTTCTGCTATTTTCTTTGATCTCTGATGGAGTTCGCAGGTGTTCAGAATGACTTGATAGCTATCTAGCTGAATTCCCAGGATCAGATGAAATTAAGGTCTCCTACTCCTCCACCATCTTGGACTCCTCTTTCTCCTAAAAAAAAAAGTGGTTGAATGTAATTTTCAGTTTGCTTTTGAATTTAGATGCAACCAAACCTCCACTCTCAGCTATGCATTAAATGACAGTGGTCATTGCCTCCTTTTTCATCTTAGTCTGAAATAAGGGTGCTGGACCCAGAGCTGATAGCCCTCCTTGAGTCCAAGCAATTCAGGCAACTGAGAGGGTGTCTACAATGTAGCTAATTTTGTATCCAGCAACTTTGATTAATTTGTTCATTTTGTTTCCCCCCCCCCCCCCCCCCCCCCGGGGAATCTTTAGTTTTCTACATATAAAATGTCATCTGCAGACAGATAATTTTACTTCATCATTTCTGATTTGTATGTCTTTTCTTTTTTCTTGTCTAATTGCTCTGGCTAGGACTTCTAGTACTGTGTTGATTAGAAGTGGTGAAAGTAGGCTTTCTTGCCTTGTTACCTGAACTTAGAAGAAAAGCTTTCAGTCTTTCACCATGGAGTATGATACTAGCTGTGGGTTTTTCATAAATTGCCTTTATTATGCTTTCTATTTCTAGTTTTCTGAGTATTTTTATCATGCTAGGGTGTTGAATTTTGTCAGATGCTTTTTCTACATCGATTGTGATGAGCATGTAGTTTTTCCCCCTTTGTTTATTGAGGTATTTTACATTGCTGTCTGTGTGTTGGACCATTCGTACATGTCAGGAAAAATTCCATTTGGTCTTGTTGTATAATTCTTTTATTTTATTTTATTTTTTTTAAGATTTTATTATTTGACAGAGAGAGACACAGAGAGGGAACACAAGCAGGAGGAGAGAGAGAAGCAGGCTTCCTGCCGAGCAGGGAGCCCGATGTGGGGCTCAATCCCAGGACCCTGGGATCATGACCTGAGCCGAAGGCAGATGCTTAATGACTGAGCCACCCAGGTGCCCCTGTATAATTCTTTTAAATGTTGAGTTAGGTTTGCCAGTATTTTGAGTATTTTTGTATCAGTATTTATATGGGATATTGATCTGTACCTTTCTTTTCTGTCTTTGGCTTTGGCATTAAGGTAATGGTGGACCTTCCAACACTTAGGAAGTGTTTCATCCTCTTTAATTTTTTTTGGAAGGGTTTGAGAGGGATTGCTGTTTAATCCTTCTTGAAATGTTTGGTAGAATTCACTGGTGAAGCCATCTGTTACTGATTAGTCTTATAGGTTGCTGTTTCTAGGAATTGTTCATTTCATCTAGGTTATCCAGTTTGGTGTAGAATTGTTCATAGTACTCTTTTTATTTCTGTAGAATTGGTAGTAATATCATTTTCATTTCTTATTTTAGTAATTTGAGTCTCTTTTTCTTAGTCCATCTAACAAAAGATAGGTCGATTTTGCTAATCTTTTTGAAGAATGAACTTGTGGTTCCATTGGGGGTGTGTGTATCTATTTATATCTTGCCTTTCTAGCTTTTATTTTTCATGCTCTGTTCTAATCTTTATTTTCTTCTTTCTGCTAACTTTAGGTTTAGTTGATTCTTTTTTTCTGAAGGTATAAAGTTAGGTTATTTGGGATCTTTCTTCTTCCTTGTGTGTTTACAGCTATGACTTCCCCTCTTAGCACTGCTTTTATTGTATCAGATAAATTTTTATATGTTGTGTTTTCACTTCCATTTGTCTCAAGTTATTTTCCAATTTCACTTGATTTTTGTCTTTGACACAGTGGTTTTTTTTTAAAGAGTGTGATGTTTAATTTCCACATATTTGAATTTTCCAGTTCTCCTTCTATTTCTAGTTTCATCCCATTGTAATTGAAATCATACAAACTGTTTTTGTCATCTTTTTAAATTTATTGAGACTCGTTTCATGTGTGCCCAATGTATAATCTATCCTGTATGATACTCGAGTCTCTCTGCCATTCAGATTCTGTTTGGTCAGTTGTCCCAATAAGGTCCTTGATAGCACTTTTTTTCTTCCGTGAAGGACCCACTTGGGGACCACATACTGCATTCACTTGTCCTGTCCTAATGAGCTCCCTTTAATCTGCACCAGCTCTTCAGACTTTGTTATGACACTGACATTTTTGAAGGCTGCAAAACAGATTATTAGATCGTTCCTCAGCGGTGTTTATCTCATGTTTCCTCATGATTAGATTCAGATCAGGTATCCCGGTGTGTCTACTACGTAAGTGATGTATCCTGTTCAGATGACACATCTAGAGACAAGTGATGTCCATCCGCCCTTCACTGGTGATATTTGATCACTGTTCAAGGTGTTGTCTGGTTTCTCTGCTGTGTGGTTATTGTTTTTTTCTTTTGTAACTGATTAATACTTTTTGGGAGATAGAGACCATGCCAGGGGGCTACTTGACATTATACGACAAATACCAATTTTTACAAAATTGGTATTTACCAGCTCTACCATTTGCTTCATATCAGTTGGCATCCTACCCTAAGGAAGAACCCTGCTTCCTTGGGCATTTGTTTATTTCGCGGATTTGTTATTAAGTGGGTTTCTGGATTTCCTGTTCTACTCAGGTGTTTCTAATCCATTACTAGCATTATTTGTTTTCACGCTCAAATTGTCCTCACTTAGCCAACGGGAGACCCTTCAAGCTGGCTTCTATGCTCTTTTGATAGGAGAACCACCGTGAAATGTGTACTTTATGGGTAGTGTATCTTAGTTCTTGAACTTTTTTCTACCCCAAAGTCATGAAGATCATTTCTCTTTTCTAAAAGCTTTATTATTTTACCTTTTACATTTATGTTTCAGTCTAGTTGGAATTGAAGTTTACACATAATATGAAATAGAGGTTAGTTTCATTTTTTTCCTACAGTTACTTAGTTGACTGAGAGGCTTCTATTGAAAAGCGCATCCTTTCCTACTGTGTAATGCCACCTGTATCATGAATCAAGCGTCCATATATCAGTATTTCACTGAGCTCTTTTGGGATCTGTTGCCTTCTCTCTGCACCAGCACCACACTGTCTTCGTGACAGGGGCTGTATGACAAATACTGAGAGTTGGTACAGCAAGTGGTCCCTCCTTATTCTTCTTCAAGTGGTATGGGATATTCTTGGCTCTTTGCAGTTCCACTTTTGTTTTGTTTTTTTTTTTTTTTTACAACTTTGAGATATAATTCTATGATGAACTGCACATATTTAAGTTGTGTAGTTTGAGTTTGACACATGTATACAACTGCGAAGCCATAACCACAATTAAGATAAGGAACATAACCAACCCCCCTCCAAAGGTTTCCTCATATATCCTTGTAATCCATCCTTCCTTCCCTCTTGACCCTGTCTTCAGGTAACCATTCATCTGCTTCCTATCACAATAAACTAATTTGCATTTTTTAGAATGTTATATAAAGAGAATCATTCAAAATGACACTTTCTATGTATAAAACACATACAAAAAGTATATACTTTTCTTTTTTGGTGGGTGGTGGGATGGGTGGGTCCTTTCACTTGGGATAATTATTTTGAGATTTCACATGTTGATTGGACATTGGGTTATTTCCTGGTTTTTGACTGTTATAGATAATGCTATTGTGAACATTTGTTTATGGGTCTGTGTGGAGTGGGGAAGAAAGACCTTTCTAGCTAGACCTTTCTAGCAGGGTTCCAAGCCAAGGATCCATAAAATAGACTGATGAAACACACTTATTAGTTTAAGGACTAATTTCCTCAGTATATAAAAATAAGTATCCAATAGAAAAGTGAACAAAGAAAATGAACAGTGAGCTGCCAGAGATGACTGTAGTAAGATATTGACTGTGGAATTGCTTGTTATAGCAAAATACTGGAAATAACCTAAAGGACCATCAGTAGGTGACTATTAAATTATTATACATATCCTACTGTCCTGATTCAGAATGGTCGTCAAGAAGTTTTAGGACACTGTGCTGGAAAGAAAATAAGAGGACAGTATTAAATATTACTATTTAATGATAAATATTAATGCTCACATATGCATGGATGTCTTGCAAGGAGAGAAACTGACAGTGGTTGCCTTTGGGGAGGGAAATTGGAGGGTTGGAAATAAGGGCTTGGATATAGACCTACATTCTACTGTATCTCCTATTCTTTTTTAGTGTTTTATGAAATGCTTTTATGTTTAAAAACTAAAAATTAAATGTCACCCTCTTAAAACCCCAAAGCATTGATTGTCATGGTCTCCAAATGGCTTAAGGTGGCTGGTTAATTTTAGGTAAACTATATATACTGTCACAGTGACTCAGTTTCCCCGTTTATAAATGGGGGTGATAATAGGGTGAAAATAGGCTTACTTACACAATCCCATGAAGTGCTTTAAAAAATGCTTGGTGCACAGCAAGCTCTGAATAAGGGCTCCCAGTTAAGGTGTTTACAGATGAGTGACCTGCAACGTTAGGCATGCTGCAAATCATTTTGCTGAGACAGAACCATACGGTAGAAATTTTCTTAGTAGACAGTGAGGCAGGGAAACCTTGGGTCTTTAGTTTGGATAGGTATCTTTGAGTAGCATCCTAACCTGGTTCTGTCACATCACTAACTTCTCTGCATTTGTCTTGGCAGTGTCAACTCTAAGGTGCCTGAGATTGATCCTTCTGTAATTCTAATTTCAGGACACCTCCTACCTGTTCATCACTGGCCCGGATGTTGTGAAGTCTGTCACCAATGAGGATGTTACTCAGGAGGAGCTTGGTGGTGCCAGGACCCATACCACCATGTCAGGTTAGAGGCCTTGAGGCTCACCTTACTGTTTTTAACCATTGAGAAGTAGACACTGCCAAAGAGAATAGTGACAATCTTTTATAAATATCATTTAATCGGTCGAATTCGAGAGGACTGTAGTATGGTATATTTACTACAGATATAATAATAAAGATAGATTTAGTAGCTCAAATTTGTTAAATGAAACAAAAACAGGCTACTACTAAAGCTTTGATAGTCTTTAAAATTTTAAAACTAACTGAAATGGTGGTTACAAGAGATATGATATATAAATATATGTATATATGAACACATGTAAGTACATATATACACATACATATACACATGTAAATACATACATATACATATATAAATACACACACTGTTGAACCTTTAAAAAAAATGCTGTATTGTGACTTTCTTTTAATCCAAAGTTGAGGTATGTCTTAGATGGTGGTATTACCAATTGCCCTTGGCCAGGTACAGTCGTAATGTGATGGTCATGGCCCAAATTTTTACAAACTTAGTCATAGCTTTTCATCTTTTTGAGGTTATGTGCCACACGTGCAGAGTTCAAAATGTGTAAAGATTATTCTGTTCTTTGGACTGAAACAAAGGTTACTCTTACACAGAGGCATAGAATTGGGAGTGGGGCATGAATCTGACATTAATGAAGACTTTGTTGTTGGAGTAGTGAGGGAATTCCATATATTTTTGGAAAAAGACATCAGGTTGTGAAAGGATTGTCTATGACGAAATAAACAGTGTAAGTGAAGGCAGGAGAAATTGCTTCTTTGAAAGATTTCAAAGCGATGAGAAGCTGCTATGACCAATTTACACACTTCTGTGTACTGCGGTTAAGGCATTAGATCATCACTTAGATGTCAGCATTTCTTTCTTAGTAAGTTACATCTCTCTTACATGTGTGAAGTCTTCCATTTGATGAATTTTTTTTTTTTTTTTTTTAAAGAGATGGTGGGGAGGGGCAGAGGGAGTGGAAGAGAGGGAATCTTAAGCAGGCTCCATGCACAGTGCAGAGCCCGACCCAGGGCTTGATCTCAAGACCACGAGATCATGACCTGAGCTGAAATCAAGAGTTGGATGCTTAACTGACTGAGCCACCCAGGTGCCCTGATTTTTTATTTTATTTTTTTTTAAGTCAGAGCTCTTGACTCCTCCCACCCACCAAAGTTGTTCCTTTTCCACCTCAGGTTGGCATCAGCTTTGACTTATTCCTTGCCCTCAGCTCTGCTCTCAGCTCCGTCTCCAGCATACAGCTAGAAGGAGAACTTCTTCTTGCTACTGCCCCACAGTTGGTCCTCACACCCTTATCTCAGGGTTTAATTGGCCACAGTTTTTCTTTGTACTGGGATCTAAAATAAGGTTGAATATTGGTGACATCTGATGTATTTAGCTGTATCTCCAAAGCAAGGCCTAAATGGAGCTCTATACATCTTTTTCCTTGGTTTTAAAACAGCTTTATTGAGATATAATTTACATATTATACATGAGACATACTCATTTAAAGTATACAAGTCAATGATTTTTATGTATTCAGTGTTTTTTCAGTTATCACCATAATTTTAGAACTTTTCATCATCCTCAAAAAGCCTCGCATCCATTAGCGTTTGCTCCCCATTTCCCCCCAAACAGTCTACCTCTAGGCAGTCACTGATCTACCTTCTGTTTCTGTGGATTTGTCTATTCTGAATATATATGGAATGGAAATAAATGGAGTCCTCCGATATATGGTCTTTCGTGAGTGGTTTCTTGTCCTTAGCATACCATTTTTAAGGTTAATGCGTGTTGCGGCATGGATAATATTTCCACATAGAACTCTACCACAGTTTATGTATTCAGTGATCAGTTGAACATTTGAATTGTTTCCACTTTTTGGCTGTCATGAATATGCTGCTGTAAACATTCTTGTGCAAGTTTTGTGTGACAGGTTTTTTGTTTTCTTTGAGTATATACCTAGGAGTGGAATTTGTGGGTCAAGTGGTAACTCTCACTTTTTGAGGAACTGCCATGCTGTCCTTCAAGGCGGCTGCACCAATTTTTAAGTATTTCTTGAATAAAAGAATTCTGTGTTGAGCACGAAACATTTTATTCAGCGGATGTTCATTGTGTCCCTGTGTGTCAAGCATTGTTCTATGTGCTGGGAAAACCTTTGTGAAAGAAAAAAGACCCCTGCCTCTGTGGAGCTTATGTTTTAGCACAGGAGATGGACCATAAACAACCTGATAAATAAGGACATTGTGCAATATGTTAGAAGGTAATCTGTGTTATTGAAAAAGTAGAACAGGGTAAAGGGGGCCTGGGATTGTTGTGCTTTGAAATAGGGTAAGAGCAGGCCTCACTGTGAGGGTGGCAGTCGAGCAGATCTGGTGTTAACGGCATGAACGTCTAGGGGAGAAACAATGTAGGCGGAGGGAGTAGCCGATGCAAAGGCCCTGAGGAGGGAGGGTGGCTGGCATGTTCAGTGAACAGCAAGGAGGGTGGTTGGAGACGTGACATAAATCTGGCTTAAAAAGCTCAGTTTGGCTGCTGAGTGGAAAAGAGGCGGTAGGGGAAACGGTGGAAGCAGGGAGTCTGGGAGAGAGTTTCTGGCCCTACTTTCTCTGTCATGTCTGGGGCGTTTGGCAGTTCTGTGATTTCAGTGTTCTTGAATGATGTCTTCGTTCCTCACTAGGGCCAGGTGGTTCTCCTTGCCCTCCACCATTCCTGAATACCATGACATTATGTGCCGGCCATTAGTCTTTTCTTTTTTTATTTTTCAGCTTTATTGAAAGCTAAGTGACCTATAACTAGGTGTAATTCTTGATGTGGGACTGCAGTGGCTGAGACGGGCCTGGGCTCTCCCATGTTAGAACTGATACTCCAGGGGAGATGTCATGTGGGAAACAGGGAAATGGACAGGCAGGTGTTGCAGGGAAGGGTGTGAAGAAAACTCCCACACAGGATGGGGATGGCACATGAGGGCCGTGGGGAATAAAGAAAGACATGACCCTGCCGAGATGTGGGTGCAGAGCCAAGGGAACAGGCTGCACAAACTGCAGGTCAACCTGAAGGTGGGGGCGTCTGTGGTGTCTCATCCTCGCAGAGCTGTTGGCAGAGTCTCCTGCAGACATGCCCTCGGACGGACAGGTGGACGTGGAGCAGCGTCTTTGGGCTGACAGGTGGCCAGGCCCATTATAGCCTCTCTGTTTTCTCAGGTGTTGCCCACAGAGCTTTTGAAAATGATGTTGATGCCTTGTGTAATCTTCGGGAGTTCTTCAACTACCTGCCCCTCAGCAATCAGGACCCAGCTCCCATCTGCGAATGCCATGATCCCAGGTGAGTTGCAGGAGACAGCACTGACTCTCATTTTGCAGGTTGGCTTGCCCTTTTCTGGCTCCTCTGCCCTGGCGGGACCTCCAGGGTCCACCCTATGGGGCAGCTTGGAGTAGACTGTGGAGTGGAGCCAGCGAGGCACTCAGGTGTTGGCATGTGGTGGCATGTCTGAATACAGGAGCAAAGAAAAATTTTATTTCTATTCACTTTTTTCCTCTCTGTAATATCTGATCAATAGGGGCGTGTGGGTGGCTCAGTCGTTAAGCTCAGGTCATGATCCCAGGGTCCTGGGATCGAGCCCTGCATGGGGCTCCCTGCTCAGTGGGAAGCCTGCTTCTCCCTCTCCCACTCCCCCTGCTTGTGTTCCCTCTCTCGCTGTTGCTCTGTCAAAGAAATCTTTAAAAAAAAAACAAAAAACTGATCAATAGCTTGGGAGTAAACAGTGCCCACCATCCCCCCCCCATTGACATCTATGAGTCTTGATTTGTCCAGAATTGGAAATGGAAGTATTTTTTGTTTTGACGTGAAACATGAAATGGTGCAGACAGCATGCCCTTTAGGAAATGTGCCTGTACACCCCTGCCTGTGGCAGTCCAGGGGAAGGGTGAATTGCTGGCCACCTAGTGAGGACTTTCTCTCCTTCTTGCTATTGGGGCCACTGCCTGATACGGGGCACCACTGAGAAAGCCAGAGGTTCACCTGGGGAACTATTGCTTCAGATCTCTGGCTGCTTTCTCTCCATTTTGTTTCCACTCTGAGGTGCAAACTTCAGACTCAAACTAGTTCAAACTCACTTGGCCTGGACTTTGTTTTGCAGAAGGAATTTAGAATTCTAGCTCACAGGAAGAAGCCATTTTTAAGACACTGCTCTGTGGGGTGGACCTGGGCTCTTAACCTGCCTCAGCCCCACTCCTCAGAGGACCTAACCAGTGGCATATTATGTGTAGTCACAAAATGGAGGTTGGTCACAGGCCCAGAGTGATGGGCACAGCTTCCTTTTCTGAGAATCTATCCTGTTTGGGGTTCTTGAAAAGTTTAGGACATCATTTGAAGGTATTAGGGCCCAGAGGCCTAGGAATGACTAAATATCTTACCTAGGCCCAGCCATATCTCTTTCCCATATGATCCCAGAGTAGCTGTATGTATAAGTAGCACATAAAAAGTAAGGGAGGTCTTAATCCAGTGGGGCTCTGCTCCGATACCCTAGGGGAGAGTTCTCTGGAAAGTTGGGCTTGATGGGGCATGTGGCTTTACCAAGGCCAAACTTCAGCCCAGGTGTACACCTCAAGGCCAGAACAACCCCTGCCTGCCCACATGGGCCAGGAGGGGATGAGAGCATGTGGGAGAGGGGCAGGTTGCTGCCGAGTCCTCCTGTGGTGTGGGAGTGGGCCCTGGCGGGCCCCCTGCTCAGCCACGTAGATGCATGAGGAAGCAGAGAGCCATGAGCCTAGGTGACTGGTTAGTCCTCAGTGATTCTCCCTACCAGAGGGCCTGCAGTTTTTCTTTTCTTTTTTCTTTCTTTCTTCTTTTTTTTTAAAGAAGCCCTGGCAGGTTTATTTTCCAATACGGAATGTGAACCCACAGTGTTCAATAGCAGAACTCTGACTTTGCATTTCCAAGTCCTTGTTTTTTTATTTTTAATATCTCAGGAAGTGAGAGCAGTACTTGCTAGAACAGTGTCATCTTCACTGCAATGTCCTGTAGTGCCCCACACTATAGGAGGTATTCAGGGAGGATAAATGATGGAACCACATTCAGGAGAATAAGCCCATTTTCCCCCCTGTAAGTCAAAACAAAGATCTTTTGGGTTACTATCAAACTCAGGTTCAGTTTGACATGGTGGTAAGAGAGGAATGCAACTTTCAGTATACTTTGCAAGCCCAGCAGGGACAGAATCCTCTCACTCCTGCCCACCCCCATGATATCTCTCCCATCCCCCAGCCACTGGCTCTTCCTTTGTTGATTGTATTTCCTTCTTTTTCTATCCAAAGCGACCGTATGGTTCCAGAGCTTGACACAATTGTCCCCTTGGAATCGACCAAAGCCTACAACATGGTGGACATCATACACTCTGTAAGTGCCACATCTGCCAGTCTTCTGTGTTGGCTCAGCCGTGTCCATGGTCCTTGTGCTTTGGCGTAGGGAGGAAGGTCCAAACCCACAGGCTTTAACATTGGGCAACACGGGCAGAGCGTGTGGTGGGTGCAGGACCGGGGCCACTCAGTAGCGTTCTAGGAAGAGCTAGTGGCGGTAGCCAGCATACGGCTCTCCTGTCCTTGAAGGCTGGAGGGAGGAGGAGCCAATTGGACCAGTAAATTTCAGGGGTCTTTAGACAGCACGGAGAGGTGCATAGAGAAGGGTCCATGTCCCCAGAGTCTGGAGTTGAGGCCAGGGAGACTTTTTGTTAGGGTACCACCTTTGTTTGGAACCTTACGCTCAGTGGGCATTTGTTTCTCTAGAGAGATGGAGAGCAAAAGTACACGTAGCATGGGTAGTTTTAGGTCCAAAAAAAGGTTTTTGGTCCAAAGAAGGTAAAAATAGGGTAGGGTCTCTGTCATCAGCTCCCCTAATTCTTTTTTTGCTCTTTGGAGCCCCAGCTGTGTGGGGGCCTGTGGTTACTGGAGGAAAGCCCTAGAGCTCTACTCAAGCTGGGCTGGGCCCTCAGTGTGCCTGTCTGACCTCCCCTCAGCACCTGTTCTTATTTTCTTTACTTCCTAAGGCTGGATATAACCCCTTCCATTTCTGCTCCCCACTCTGGTCAGATCACTTGGGCATTTCCTTCATGGAGAAAATTGATAGTATAAAGTTCCTTACTCCCTGTAGGTGACCATTTCTCCATCTCACCATCCTTCCATGTCTCCTCAGACTCAAAGAGTGAGATGCTTCTACCTCGGCTTCTGACCATCCTTCCCCATCTGGTGTCTTGCTTTCTTGACCAGTTTGTGTAAATCTCTTAATTTCTTCTCCCTTTAACTCCTCCCTCTAGCAATAACTATATATAAACATGCATAGATTTTTTTTTTGGTCTGCTTTTTAAGAAAAACAAAACCCCTCTTAACCCAAACCCCTCTTAACCCAGTTTAATTGCTGTCCGAATTCTTCTCTCCCTTTTCATTTAAAGCCCTCTTGTCTCTTCTTTCCTCCTCACTGGAATCTGGCCTCTGGTTTTCTCTCTCTTGAATGACAGACCTGCTAATGACTTCTCTAGTTGATAAGTCCAGGGGACTAAGGTATTAAATATAGTTACAGAGGTAACTGTTATGAAAAAATACTTTGCTTGAGTAACAAAAAAAAGTGTATTGAACGGATCAAATGCAATGCATCACATAGAGAAACAGAAGCCTGCCTCCCTGGTGATCTCACACCAGTCACTCTTTCCACGCAAGCCTCTGAGGGAAACCACCATCCTGACTTTTGACAGTGTAAATTAGTTTTTTTTTTTTTAATCCATTGTCTAAATGGAATCCTATGGTGTTCTGTGTCTTGCTTCTTTGACTCAGCATTGTGTTTGTGAGATTTGTCCATGTTGTTCTCATTGGTCTCTTTAGTCTCTTATGTGAACAGACCACAGTTGATCTACTGTTGGTGGGCATTTGGGTAGTTTCTAGTTTGGGACTGTTAAGAATATGTTGTGTAATTTGGTAAGTAAATTACACATTTCTCTTGGATCCATACCTTGGAGTGAAAGTACCACGTCATAGGGTGTGCATGTGTTTACTTTAGTAGATATTGCCAGAGGGGTTTCCAAGGGATTATGCCAGTTGGCACCCCCACCAGCAGCATCTAAGGGTTCCAGTTGCTTCACGTTCTCTTCAACACTCAGCCACTACCATGGTGCCTTCATTATTGAGAGTTTACAGGATGCTTTTACATCTGGTAGGAATAGTTCTTTTTTTTTTTTTTCCCTTATAATGTTCAGTTAGCCAGCATATAGTACATCATAAGTTTTTGTTGTAGTGTTCAGTGATTCATTAGTTGTGTATAACACCTCGTGCTCATCACAACACTTGCCCTCCTTAATACCCATCACCCGGTTACCCCCAACCCCCTCCCTTCTGTAACCCTCAGTTTGTTTCCCTTGATGACTATTTTTTCAGAGTTTCCTTGCCTAGTCTTGCTTGTTTGCTTTTCCATATGAATTCTAGAATCTGTTCGTCTTGTTTTGTGGGCAGCGGTGGTGGAAATAGGGAATCCTGTTGTTTTTATTGAGGTCCTGTTAAAATCATGCACTAATTTGGGATAATTGACATCCTTCTGTATCTGGAACAATCTAAAAACATAGGTTGCATTTTTACTTGTTAAAGTGTACTTTTTTCCCCCTTGAGGATTCTTTTAAAGATTTCCTTGTATAGGTTGTTCATATTTTTTAAGTTTATTCCTAAGTATTTTTATCGTAAAGGGAGTGTTTTCTATCTTCTAAAGATTTTTTTAGGTGTATTTAAGTTACTGATTCTGCTATCAGTTTTCTATCCTATTGCCTATTAAGTTCTCATTATTTGTAAAAGTTTTTTACTGTTAATTTTTTGGAGGTTTTGAAGTGCAGTAGTATACTATCTACATGAATATAGTATTTTATTTTTTTATTTTAAGATTTATTTGACAGAGAGGGAGAGGAAGCAGCAGACTCCCCGGTGAGCAAGGAGCCTGATGCGGGGCTTGATCTCAGGACCCTGGGACCATGACCTGAGTCTAAGGCAGATGCTTAATCGACTGAGCCACCCAGGTGCCCCTGAATATAGCTTTTTAAATTAAGTTTTTAATTTTAATTCCAATAAAGTTAACATATGGTGTTATATTAGTTTCAGGTATACAGTATAGTCATTCAGTAGTTCCGTATGTCACCGGTACTCGTCACAAGTGCACTCCTTAATCCCCACCACCTATTTCACTCATTCCCCACCCACCTCTCCTCTAGTAAACCATCAGTTTCTTCTCTATAGTTAACAGTCCTTCTCTTGGCACTTCTCTCTCTCTCTCTCATTTTCCTTTTGCTCATTTGTTTTGTTCCTTAAATTCCACATGTGAGTGAAATTATATGGTATTTGTCTTTCTCTGACTTATTTTTCTTACCGTTATACTCTCTAGCCATCCATGTTGTTGCAAATGACAAGATTCCATTCATCAATCAACAGACACTTAGACTGCTTCCATATCTTGGCTTGTAAATAGTGCTGCTGTAAACATAGGGGTGCCTGTATCCCTTTGAATTAGTGTTTTTGTATTTTGGGAGTAAATACCCAGTAGTGTGATTACTGGATTGTAGGGTAGTTCTATTTTTAACTTTTTGAGGAACCTCTATACCATTTTCCACAGTGGCTGTACCAGTTTGCATTCCTATCAGTAGTGCAGGAGGATTCCTTTTTCTCCACATCCTCACCAACACTTGTTTCTTCTGTTGTTGTTTTTAATTATGTTCAGTTAGCCACTGTATAGTACATCATTAGTTTTTGATGTAGTGTTCAGTGATTCATTAGTTATGTATAACACCCAGTGCTCATCACAACATGTGCCCTCCTTAATACCCATCACCCTGTTACCCTTGCCCCCCCCCCCCACCTGAGACCCCCAGTTCATTTCCCAGGGTCCATAGTCTCTCATGGTTCATCTACCTCCCTGATTCCTCCCCCTACAGATTTCCCTCCCTTCCCTTATGGTCCTCCGTGCTATTGCTTATGTTCCACATATGAGTGAAACCATATGATAATTGTCTTTATCTGCTTGACTTATTTCACTTAACATAATCCCCTCCAGTTCCATCCATGTTGATGCAAATGGTGGGTATTCATCCTTTCTGATGGCTGAGTAATATTCCATTGTATACACGGACCACATCTTTATCCATTCATCTGTTGAAGGGCATCTTGGCTCCTTCCACAGTTTGGCTATTGTGGACATTGCTGCTATGAACATTGGGGTGCATGTGCCCCTTCTTTTCACTACATCTGTACCTAGTGTTGTTGATTTTAGCCATTCTGACAGGTGTGAGAGGATATTTCATTGTAGTTTTGATTTGTATTTCCCGATAATGACTGATGTTGGGCATCTTCATGTGTCTGTTTTCCATCTGGATATCTTCTTGGTGAAATGTCTGTTCATGTCTTCTGCCCATTTTTGATTGGATTATTTGTTTTGGGGGTATTGAGTTGTCTAAGTTCTTTATATCATTTGGGTACTTACCCTTTATCAGATTGGTCATTAGCAAATATCTCCTCCCATTCTGTAGGTTGCCTTTAGTTTTGTTGGTGGTTTCCCTTGCTATGCAGAAGCCTTTTATTTTTATGAAGTCCCAATAGTTTATTTTTGCTTTTGTTTCCTTTGCTCAGGAGACCTATCTAGAAAAATGTTGCTATGGCCAATGTCAGAGACATTATTGCCTGTGCTTTTCTAGGAATTTTTATGGTTTCCATTCTTACATTTAGGTCTTTTATCCATTTAAGTTTATTTTTGTGTATGGTGAAAGAAAGTCTTTTTTTTTTTTTTTTTTTTTAAACATAGGCTCCACACCCAGCAGGGAGCCCAGTGCGGGGCTTGAAATCACGACCCTGAAATCAAGACCTGAGCTGAAATCAAGAGTTGGATGCTTAACCGACTGAGCCACCTAGGTGCCCCAAGAAAGTAGTCATTGCTTTGCATGTAGCTGTCCACTTTTCCCAGTGCCATTTGTTGAAGAGACTTTTTCCCATTGCATATTCATTCCTCCTATATCAAAGATTAACTGACCATATTGTGGGTTTATTTCTGGGTTTTCTATTCTGCTCCATTGATCTATGTGTTTTATTTTTATGCCAGTACCATACTATCAGTGGCATTATGACAACTTTGTAATATAACTTGGTATGGAATTGTGGTATCTCCAGTTTGTTTTTTGAGATTGCTTTGGATATTTGGGGTCTTCTTTGGTTCCATACAAATTTTAGGATTGTTTATTCTAACTCTGTGAAAATGCTATTGGTATTTTGATAGGGATTGCATTAAATCTGTAGATTGATTTGGGTAATATAGACATAATTTTTTTAAAATTTAAATTCAATTAATTAACATACAGTGTATTATTAGTTTCAGAGTTAGAGTTCAGTGATTCATCAGTCTTATATAATACCCAGTGCTCATTACATTGCGTGCCCTCCTTAATAGACATTTTAACAATATTTCTTCTTCCAATCCATGAGCATGGAAGGTCTTTCCATTTCTTTGTGTTTTCTTCAATGTCTTTCGTCAGTGGTTTATAGTTTTCAGAGTATAGGTCTTTTACCTCTTTGGTTAAGTTTATTCCTAGGTATTTTATTGGTTTTGGTGTAGTGGTAAGTGGGATTGTTCTCTTATTAATTCATTTTCTGCTGCTTCATTATTAGTATATAGAAATGCATCAGATTTCTGTACACTGATTTTGAATCCTGGAACTTTACTGAAATTGTTTATCAATTCTAGTAGGTTTTTGGTGGAGCCCTTAGGGGTTTCTGTGTATAGTATCTTGCCATCTGCAAATAGTGAGAATTTACTTCTTCCTTACCTATTTGGGTGCCTTTTATTTCTTTTTGTTGTTTGATTGCTATGGCTAGCACTTCCAGTACTATGTTGAATAAAAGTGGTGAGGATGGACATCCCTGTTTGTTCCTGACCTTAGGGGAAAAGCTCTCAATATTTCCCCATTGAGTATGATGTTCACTGTGGGTTTTTCATATAGGGCCTTTATTATGTTGAGGTATGTTCCCTCTGAACCTACTTTGTTATTTTCTTGTTTTTGTTTTTCTTTTAGAGAGAGCACGTGTGCGAGTGGGGAGGGGCAGAGGGAGAGGGAGAGAGAGAATCTTAAGCAGGCTCCACGCAGACATGGGACTTGATCTCACGATCCTGAGATCATGATCTGAGCTGAAATCAAGAGTTGGATGCTTAACCGACTGAGCCACCCAGGCGCCCCTGAACCCACTTGGTTGAGGGCTTTTATCATGAATGGATGTTGTACTTTGTCACATGTTTTTTCTGCATCTATTGAAATGATCATATGGTTTTTATCCTTTCTCTTCTTGATGTGATGTATCACACTGATTGTTTTACTAATATTAAACCACCTTGGCATCTTGAGAATAAATCCCACTTGATCGTGGTGTTAGATTCTTTTTTAATGTATTGTTGGATTTGGATTGCTAATATTTTGTCGGATTTTTTTGCATCTATTTTCATCAGGGATATTGGCCTGTAGTTCTTTTTTTTGGTGGTGTCTTTATCTGGTTTTGGTATCAAGGTGATACTGGTCTCATAGAATTAATTTAGGTTTTCCTTCCTCCTCTGTTTTTTGGAGTAGTTTGAGAACAGGTATTAACTCTTCTTTAAATGTTTGGTAGAATTCACCTGTGAAGCTCTCTGGTCCTGGACTTTTGTTTTTTGGGATTACTGAGTCAATTTCTTTGTTGATTATCAGTCTGTTCAAATTTATATTTCTTTCTGCATCACTTTTGGTAGGTTATAGGTTTCTAGGAATTTATCCATTTCTTCTAGGTTGTCCAGTTTGTTGGCATATAATTTTTCATAATACTATGTTACAATTGTTTGTATCTCTCTGGTGTTGGGTGTTATTTCTCTTTCATTTGTTAATGTGTTTGAGACCTCTCTCTCTTTTTGTTGTTGTTGTTTTTAAAGACTTATTTATTTGAGAGAGGGAAGGAGGGAGGGAGAGAATTTCAAGCTGACTCCCTGACATGGAGCTCAATCTCAGACTCACTGAGCGTGGAGCCTGACGTGGGGCTCAATCTCACAACCCTGAGATCATGACCTGAGCTGAAATCAAGAGTCAGACTCTTAACTGACTGAGTCACCCAGGCGTCCCTCTTCTTTTTTTGTTTTTATTGATTTCATTTATTTGAGAGAGAGTGAACACAAGCATGCATGAGTTGGGGGAGGAGTAGAGGAAGAGAGACAAGCAGACTCCACACTGAGTGTGGAGCCTGACATGGGGCCAATCCCCCACACTGAGATGATGACCTGAGCTAAAATCAAGACTTGGACACTCAACCAACTGAGCCACCCAGGCACCCTCTCCTTTTTTTAAATGAATTTGGCTAGCGTTGATCTTTTAAAAGAACTGGCTCCCGGTTTCATTGATCCGTTCTGTTGTTTTAGTTTCTATATCCTTTATTTCCAATCTTTATTGTTTCCTTCCTTGTGTTGGTTTGGGGTTTTGTTTTTTCTTTTTCTAGCTCCTTCATGTGTAACATTAGGTTGTTGATTTGAGATTTTTCTTGCTTCTTGAGGTATTGCTATCAACTTCCCTCTTAGAACTGCTTTTGCTGCATCCCAAAGATTTTGGACTGTTGTGTTTTCATTTTCATGTAATTTTTTATTTCTTTGATTTCTTGGTTGACCCATTTATTGTTTAGTAGCATATTATTTAACCTTCATGTATTTGTGTTCTTTCCAGGTTTTTTTCTTGTGGTTGATTTCTAGTTTAATAACGTTGTGGTAAAAGATGCATGGTATGACTTCAGTCTTTGAATTTGTGACTTCTTTTGTGGCCTAATATGAGATCTGTTCTGGAGAATGTTCCATGTGCACTTGAAAAGAATGTGTATTCTGTTTTAGGATGGAATGTTCTGAATATATCTGTTTAATCCATCTGGTCCAGTGTTTCATTCTAAGCCACTGTTTCCTTGTTGATTTTCTGTTTGGATGATGTGTCCATTGATGTAAGTGGGGTGTCAAAGTCTCCTACTATTATTGTAGTACTGTTGATTATTTCCTTTATGTTAGTAACTGTTTTATGTATCTGGGTGCTCCCATGTTGTGTGTGTAAATATTTACAATTGTTATATCCTTCTGTTGGATTGTCTTCTTTATTATTATAGAGTCCTTCTTTGTCTCTTGTTACAATCCTTTTTTTAAAGTCTGTTTTGTCTGCTTATAGATATTGCTACCCCAGCTTGCTTTTGACACCCATTTGCATGATAAATGTTTCTCCATCCCCTTACTTTGAATCTGCAGGTCTCTTTAGGTCTGAAATGAGTCTCTAGTAGGCAGCACATAGATAGGTCTTGCTTTTTTACCTATTCCATCACCCCTGATCTTTGATGAAAATATTTAGTCCATTTACAAAGTAATTATTGATAGGTATATATTTATTGTCATTTTGTTACTTGTTTTGTGGTTGTTTTTGTCATTCTTCTCTGTTCCTTTCTTGCTCTCTTCTGTCACTGTTTGCTGGCTTTCTTTAATGATATACTTGGATTCCTTTCTCTTCATTCTTTGTGTATGATTGGTTTCTGATTTATGGTTACCATTAGGTTTGTATATAGCATCTTCATATAGCAGTCTATATATTAAGTTGATGGTCACTTAAGTTTGAACCCATTGTTTACTCCTCTGCCTCCCATGTTTTAGGTATATGGTGTCAAATTTTACATCCTTTTATTTGGTGAATCCCTTGACGGATTTTTACAGAACTACTCATTTTTATTGCTTTTGTCTTTTTTACTTTTCATACTCTCACTTACGGTCTCTTTTCCACTCAGAGAGTCCCCTTTAATATTTCTTGCAGTACTTGTTTAGTGGTCATGAACTCCTTTAGTTTTTGTTTATCTGAGAAACTCTTATCTCTCCTCCTGTTCTGAGTAATAGCCTTGCTGGATAGAGTATTCTTGGCTGCAGATTTTTCCCATTCAGCACTTTGAATATATCATGCCACTTTCTTCTTGCCTGCAGAGTTTCTCCTTAAAAATCCACTGATAGCCTTATGGGGTTTCCCTTTGTATATAACTGTCTTCTTTTCTCTTGGTGCTTTTAAAATTTTTTCTTGTCACTGCCATTTTTGCCATTTTAATTATTGTGTGTCTTGGTGTAGACTGCCTTCTGTTGATTTGCGGGGCGGTGGTTCTCTGTACCTCCTGGATCTGGATATCTGTTTCCTTCCCCAGATTAGGGAAGTTTTTAGCTGTTATTTCTTCAAATAAATTTTCTGCCCCTTTTGTCTTTTCTTCTGGGTCTCTGTAATGTGAATGTTATTATGCTTTGATGGAATCACTGAGTTCTCAAAGACTGTTCTCAGTTTACATAATTTTTTCCCTCTCATTAGCTCAGCTTGGTTACTTTTCATTACTCTGTCTTCCAGGTCATTAGTTCATTTCTCTACTTCATCTAGCCTATTTATTCCATCATCTTTCTTTTTCTTTTTTTTAAGATTTTATTTATTCATTTGATAGAGAGAGACACAGTGAGAGAGGGAACAGAAGCAGTGGGAGTGGGAGAGGGAGAAGCAGGCTTCCTGCCAAGCAGGGAGCCCAGTGTGGGGCTTGATCCCAGGACCCTGGGATCATGACCTGAGCCGAAGGCAGATGCTTAACGACTGAGCCACCCAGGCGCCCTTTATTTTTATTTTCATGTATTGTGTTCATCATCTCTGATCGGGTCTTTTTTATCTCTTTGTTAAGGGTCTCACTGATGTCCTCCACTCTTAAGTCCAGTGAGTATCTTTACAATCTTTGAATTTTCTATCAGGCATATTTGTTATATCTGTTTCACTTAGGTCTCTTGCTATGGTTTTGTCCTGTTCTTTCATTTGGGACATACTCCTCTGTCTCCTCATTTTGTCTCTGTATCTGTTTCTGTGTGTTTGGAGTCTGCTCTTAATGGTCTTGAAGGTAATGGCCTTATGAAGAAGAGGTCCTGTAGTGCCCTGCAGTGTAGTGTCCCCTGTCCCCAGGGCCTGGTGCTTCAGGGAGTCTTCTATGTGTGCTGTGTGTGCTCTTCTGTTGAGCCCTGACATCTTTTTCTTTCAGTCCACTTGTCTGCAGAGGCTGTCTTTGCCTGTTGTGGGTGGTGTTTCATCCCCAGTGGGTGGGGTGTATTTTAACCAGGTGTGTGCTAGTCTGCTTGCAAATTGAGACTTGCCTTTGTTGCCAGAACTGAGGTCCTGGAAAATATGCTGGGTGGGGGAGATGAGTTGGTGGGGTTTGTGCCAGTCTTCTGGGGGATTGAAGCAAGTTTGACTAGGATGGGCGAGTCCACTGAAGCATGGTGGGGACAGGGCTTGGTATAAGCAAGTTAGCGTCCACACTGTGCTGGTCCCTGCAGGTGGCCTTGTGTTTATGCTAGGGGTTGGGGGAGGGAAATGGTGCATGATAGCTCCTTTGTCCCTGGAGGGGTCTCCCCTTAATCCCTACTTCTCTGGGCCATGCTCTGAGATGAGTAAATCACTCTCCCTCTTGTCTGTTCTCAGTATTTTTCAAACTGCTGCTTCCAAGCTGTATATCCATCAGCTATTTATCATGCTGTCTTGTTAAGGGTACTCTGGTTCCTAAGGCCCTCTGGGCTGTCATAGAACTCAGCCCTCCAATTTTTAAAATTCCAGGCTCTAAGTTCTGCTGGTTGTAAGAACTCAAAAAAATTCAGCCCCTTTCAATTTCAAAGCCAAATACTATGGGAATTCATCCTCCCTGTGAGTTCCTCAGTGTGAAAGTCTGTTTTTCTCCCTTCCCCAGCCACTGGTGTCTTCCCCACCATAGATGGCCATGGTCTCTTTCTCTCCCAACTGTGTCTTTGTCCTTCCTACCTTTAGTTGTGGAGTTTGTTCTGCCAGTCTTCAGATTGTTTTCTGGGTTACATACACTGATGTGTTACTTGTTGTATCCATGGGACGAGGTGAGCCTAGGGTCCTTTGACTCTGCTGTCTTCTCCAAATAATAATTACATGAAAATAGTTCTTTTGCAGTTATTTTATGCCCTTTCTTTCTCTTGTCCAACTGTATTGTCTATAGCTCCATATTTTATCAAAGGCAGTGATGAGGAATGGTTATGATAGTGGGCGTATTTGTCTTGTTCCTAACTTCAGAGAGCCTGCAACTAGTGTTTTCTAATTTTATCTTTTTTTCATGTTAAAAAAGCTTCATCTGGTTCCTATTTTAATTTTTGTTTTTGTTTACTTGCTTTTTCTTAAATCATGGTTGCGTTTTGAATATCTTTAAATGCCCTTTCAGCATTTATGGAAATGATTTTGTCCCTGGATCTGTTTATAAATCTATTTTAATAGATTTACTAATATTAAACTGTACTTACATTCTTGAAGTAAACTCTGTTCTATTTTGTTTTGGATATTTGCATCAATATCATGTGATGTTAACTTTTTTTTTTTTTTTAGATATTTTAAACTCAGTTTTTGGTGTCCATGGTGTGCTTGTTTCATGTATTAGTCCGTTGGGGCTGCCATAAGAAAGTACCAGAGACTGGATTGCATAAATAACAAATACTCATTTTCTTACATTTCTGGAGGCAAGAAATCCAAGACCAGGGTGTCAGCAGCCTTCCTTTCTGGTGAAGCTTTTCTTCCTGGTGTGCAGATGGCTGTTTTCTTGCTGTGTCCTGATGTGGCCTTTCTTCTCTGTGTACAAGGAAAGAACTCTCTAGTGTCTGATAGAACTGGTGGCATCATAAGAAGAGAAACAGATTAGGGCACCACCCTTATGACCTCATTTAAATAACTTTAAATAGCTCCTTAAGGGCACTATTATCAAATGTATTCACATTGGGGGTTAGGCTTCAACCTGTGAATTTGTGGTGATGGGTCACAAGTCAGTTGTCATAAAGAAAATTTGCAGGTTTTCTTTTTCTATGCTCTGAAATAATTTGAATGGTGTTAGAATTATTTGATCTTAGAGATTTGGTAGAAATTCTCCTGTGAAATTGAATTGTCAGGACCTAGTGCTTTTTTTGTCAGGGAGGAGTGGCTTTTTATAGCTTCCTCTCTTCTTTAATGTTATTGGCTCTTTAAACTTTATCTTGGGGTCAGATTTGGTAATTTTTTCTTTATTTTTTCCAGGTTTTCAATTTTATCTGCATAGGGTTATGCACAGTAATCTCACAAGATGAGTGAAATCTATTAGAGTGGTTTTCTCCTCTGACATTTCTTGGTTTAGGTATTTTTTCATTTTTTTCAGGTATAGTTGACACACAATGTTACATTTGTTTCAGGTGTGTAACAGTGATTGGACAACTCTGTACATTATGCTGTGCTCACCACATGTGTAGCTACCATCTGTCACTATAGAACGCTATTCCAGTACTTTTGACTATATTCCCTGTGCTGTACCTTTCATCCTCGTGGCTCATTCATTCTGTAACTGGAAGCCTGTACCTCCCACTCCTTTTCACCTATGTGGCCCATTTTGTACATGCCTCCCCTCTGGTAACTACCAGTTCTCTGTATTTGTAGTTCTATTTCTGCCTTTTTTTAATTTTTAGACTCCATGTATAAGTGAAATCCTACGGTATTTGACTTTCTCTGTCTGACTTAATTCACTTACCTCCTAGGTCCATCCATATTATCACAAATAGCAAGATCTCATTCTTTTGTATGGCTGAATAATATACCGTTTTATATAATATACCACATCTTTATCCATTCTTTTTTGGGGGGGTTAAATTTGTTTTTTTCATTTATCGTTTTTATTTTAATTCAGTGAATTAACATAAAATGTATTATTGGTTTCAGAGGTACAAGTCTGTGATCCATCAGTCTTATATAATACCCACTGCTCATTACATCACGTGCCCTCCTTAATGTCTATTCCCCAGTTACCCCATCCCCTCGCCCCTCTCTCCTCCAGCAGCCCTCAGTTTGTTTACTGTGATTAAGAGTCTCTTATGGTCTGTCTCTCTCTCTCTGGTTTTGTCTTTTTTTTTTTTCTTTTGCTCTCTTTCCCTATGATCCTCTGTTTTGTTTCTTAAATTCCACATACAGTGAGATCATAGGATAATTGTCTTTCTCTGATTGACTTATTTCGCTTAGCATAATACCCTCTAGTTCCATCCGTGTTGTTGTAAACATCTTTATCCATTCTTCCTATCAGTGGACACTTGGGTTGCTTCCATATCTTGGCTATTATAAACAATGCTGCAATAAACATAGGATTGGATGTATCTTTTTGAATTAGTGTTTTTGTTTACCTTGGGTAAATATCCAGTGGTGGAGTTGCTGAATCATATGACATTTCTATTTTTAATTTTTTGAGGAATCTCTATACTGTTTTCTTTTTCTTTTTTAATTTAAATTCAATTAACATATAGTGTATTATTAGTTTCAGAGGCAGAGTTCAGTGATTCATCAGTCTTCTACAACACCCAGTACTCATTATATCACATGCCCTCCTTAATGTCCATCACCCAGTTACCCCATCCCCCGACTTCCCCTCCAGCAGCCCTCAGTTTGTTTCCTATGATTCAGAATCTCTTATGGTCTGTCTCCCTCTCTGATTTCATCTTGTTTTATTTTTCCCTCCCTTCCCCTATGCTCCTGTTTTGTTCCTTAAATTCCATAAATGAGTGAAATCATATAATTGTCTTTCTCGATTGACTTATTTTGCTTAGCATAATATCCTCTAGTTCCATTCATGTCATTGCAAATGGCAAAATTTCATTTTTTTGATGGCTGAGTAATATTCCAGTGTGTGTGTGTGTGTGTGTGTGTGCGTGTGTGCGCGCGTGCGCGCACACCATATAATCTTTATCCATTCATCTGTTGATGGACATCTTGGCTCTTTCCATAGTTTGGCTATTGTGGACATTGCTTCTATAAACATTTGGGTGCACGTACCCGTTCGGATCCCTACATTTGTATCTTTGGAGTAAATACCTACTAGTGCAATTGCTGAGTCATAGGGTAGCTCTATTTTCAACTTTTTGAGGAACCTCCATTCTCTTTTCCAGACTGGCTGTACCATCTTGCATTCCTACCAACAGTGTAAGAGGGTTTCCCTTTCTCCGCATCCTTGCCAACATCTGTCGTTTCCTGACTTGTTAATTTTAGCCATTCTGACCGGTGTGAGGTGGTATCTCATTGTGGTTTTGATTTGTATTTCCCTGAGGCTGAGTGATGTTGAGCATTTTTTTCATGTGTCTGTTGGCTCTTTGGATGTCTCCTTTGGAGAAATTCTGTTCATATTTTTTGCTCATTTCCTGATTGGATTTTTTGTTTTTCAGGTGTTGAGTTTGATACGTTCTTTATAGGTTTTGGATACTAGCCCTTTATCTGACATGTCATTTGCAAATATCTTCTCCCATTCTGTCGGTTGTCGTTTGGTTTTGTTGACTGTTTCTTTTGCTCTGCAGAGCTTTTTATCTTGATGAAGTCCCAATAATTCGTTTTTGCCTTTGTTTCCCTCGCTTTTGGAGCTGTGTCTAGCAAGTTGCTGCGGCTGAGGTCAAAGAGGTTGCTGCCTGTGTTCTCCTCTAGGATTTTGATGGACTCCTGTCTCACGTTTAGGTCTTTCATCCATTTGGAGTCTATTTTTGTGTGTGGTGTAAGGAAATGGTCCAGTTTCATTCTTCTGCATGTGGCTGTCCAATTTTTCCCAACACCATTTGTTGAAGAGCCTGTCTTTTTTCCACTGGACATTCTTTCCTGCTTTGTCGAAGATGAGTTGACCATAGAGTTGAGGGTCCATTTCTGGGCTCTCTATTCTGTCCCACTGATCTGTGTGTCTGTTTTTGTGCCAGTACCATACTGTCTTGATGATGACAGCCTCGTAATAGAGCTTGAAGTCCAAATTGTGATGCCACCAGCTTTGATTTTCTTTTTCAACATTCCTTTGGCTATTCAGGGTGTTTTCTGGTTCCATACAAATTTTAGGATTATTTGTTCCATTTCTTTGAAAAAAGTGGATGGTATTTTGATAGGGATTGCATTAAATGTGTAGATTGCTCTAGGTAGCATAGACATTTTAACAATATTTGTTCTTCCAATCCATGAGCATGGAACGTTTTCCATTTCTTTGTGTCTTCCTCAATTTCTTTCGTGAGTGTTCTATAGTTTTCAGAGTACAGAAAATTTGCCTCTTTGGTTAGGTTTATTCCTAGGTATTTCATGGTTTTGGGTGCAGTTGTAAATGGGATCAACTCCTTAGTTTCTTTCTTGTGTTTCATCGTTAATGTATAAAAATGCAACTGATTTCTGTGCATTTATTTTACATCCTACCATTTTGCTGAATTCCTGTATATGTTCTAGCAATTTTGGGGTGGAGTCTTTTGGGTTTTCCACAGAGTATCATGTCATCTGCGATGAGTGAGAATTTGACTTCTTTGCTGATTTGGATGTTTTTTATCTCTTTTTTGTTGTCTGATTGCTGAGGCTAGGACTTCTAGTACTATGTTGAACAGCAGTGGTGATAGTATTCATCCCTGCTGTGTTCCTGACCTTACACGTTCCTGACATCAATTCCCCATTGAGAATGATATTCACTGTGGGCTTTTTGTATGTCTTTTATGATATTGAGGTATGTTCTATCCCTACACTGAAGAGTTTTAAGAAAGGATGCTGTACTTTGTCAAATGCTTCTTCTTCATCCTTTGAGAGGATCATATAGTTCTTGTCTTTTCTTTTATTAATGTACTGTATCACATTGATTTTGTGGGTGTTGTACCACCCTTGCAGCCCAGGAATAAATCCCACTTGGTCCTGGTAAATAAACCCTTTAATGTACTGTTGGAACCTATTGGCTATTATCTTAATGAGAATTTTTGCATCCATGTTCATTAGGGATATTGGTCTGTAATTCTCCTTTTTGATGGGGTCTTTGCCTGGTTTTGGGATCAAGGTAGTGCTGTCCTTGTAAAATGAGTTTGGAAATTTTCCTTCCATTTCAATTTTTTTTTTTCCATTTCTATTTTTTGAAACAGCCTCAGAGTAATAGGTATTCTTTAAATGTTTGGTAGAATTCCCCTGGGAAGCCATCTGGCCCTGGGCTCTTGTTGGGAGATTTTTGATTACTGCTACAATTTCCTTGCTGGTTATGGGTCTGTTCAGATTTTCTATTTCTTCCTGTGTCAGTTTTGGTAGTTTATATGTTTCTAGCAATGCATCCATTTCTTCCAGGTTGTCTAATTTGTTGGCATATAGTTGTCCATAATATGTTCTTATAATTTTTTGTATTTTTTTGGTGTTGGTTGTGGTCTTTCCTCTTTCATTCATGATTTTATTAATTTGGGTCATTTCTCTTTTCTTTTTGGTAAGTCTGGCCAGGGGTTTATTAATTTTATTAATTCTTTCAGAACTAGCTCCTAGTTTCGTTGATCTGTTCTACTGTTCTTTTCGTTTCTATTTCATTGATTTCTGCTCTGATCTTTATTATTTCTCTTCTCCTGCTGGGTTTAGGCTTTATTTGCTGTTCTTTCTCCAGCTCCTTTAGGTGTGGGGTTAGGTTGTGTATTTGAGACCTTTCTTGATTCTTGAGAAAGGTTTGTAGTGCTATACACTCCTCTTAGGACGCCTTTGCTGCATCCCAAAGATTTTGAACAGTTTAATTTTTTTTTAATTTCCTGGTTGACTCATTCATTCTTTAGAAGGATGCTCTTTAGCCTCCATGTATTTGAGTTGTTTCCAAATTTCCTCTTGTGAATCAGTTCCAGTTTCAAAGCATTGTGGTCTGAAAATATTCAGGGAATGATCCCAGTCTTTTGATACCCGTTGAGACCTGATTTTTGACAAAGTATGTGATGTCTTCAGGAGAATGTTCCATGTGCCCTTGAGAAGAATGTGTATCCTGTTGCTTTGGGATGGAATGCTCTGAATATATATGTGAAGTCCATCTGGTCCAGTGTGTCATTCAAATCCCTTGTTTCCTTGTTGATCTTCTGCTTAGATGATCTGTCCATTGCAGTGAGTGGGGTGTTAACGTCTTCTACTATTAATGTATTATTATCGATGTGTTTCTTTAATTTTGTCATTAATTGGTTTATGTAAGTGGCTACTCCAAAGTTAGGGGCATAAATATTTACAATTGTTAGATCTGCTTGTTGGATAGACCCTTTAATTATGATCTAGTGCCCTTCCTCATCTCTTATTACAGTCTTTGGTTTAAAATCTAATTTGTCTGTTATAAGGATGCACCCCAGTTTTCTTTTGATGTCCATTAGCATGATAAATGGTTTCCCACCCCCTCACGTTCAATCTGGATGTGTCTTTGGGTCTAAAATGAGTCTCTCACAGACAACATATCGATGGGTCTTGCTTTTTTATCCAGTCTGATACCCTGCGTCTTTTGATTGGGGCACTTAGCCCATTTTCCTTCAGAGTAACTATTGAAGGATATGAATTTAGTATCATTGTATTGTTTATTGTCTCTTTGCCTTTGTGGTCTATGCTACTTTTGGTCTCTCTGTTCGCTTAAAGATCCCTGTAATATTTGTTGCAGGGCTGGTTTAGTGATTACAGATTCTTTTAGTTTCTGTTTGTTCTGGAAGCTCTTTATCTCTCCTTCTATTTTGAATGACAGTCTTGCAGGATAAAGTATTCTTGCCTGCATATTTTTCTCATTTAGCACCCTGAATATATCATGACAGTTCTTTCTGGTCTGCCAGATCTCTGTGGACAGGTGTGCTGCCTGTGTAATGTTTCCACCCTTGTAGGTTAAGGACTTCTTGTCCCGAGCTGCTTTCAGGATTTTCTCTTTGTCTCTGAGATTACTATTATATGTCGAGGTGTTGACCTATTTTTCTTAATTTTGAGGGGGGTTCTCTGCGCCTCCTGGACTTGAATGCCTGTGTCCTTCCCCAGATTAGGGAAGTTCTCAGGTATAATTTGCTCCAGTATACCTTCTGCCCCCCTTCTATTTCCTCTTCTTCTGGGATCCCAATTATTCTAATATTGTTTCACTTCATGGTATCACTTATCTCTTGAATTCTCGTCTCCTGGTCCTGTAGTTGTTTATGTCCCTTTTTTCAGCTTCCTTATTCTCCACCATTTTGTCTTCTATATCACTAATTCTCTCTTCTGCCTCATTTTTCTTAGCATTTAGAGCCTCCATTTTTTATTGCATCTCATTAATAGCCTTGTTGATTTCAATTTGATTAGATTTTAGTAGTTTTCTTTCTCCAGAAAGGGATTCTCTGGTGTCTCCTATGCTTTTTTCAAGCCCAGGTTAGTATCTTTATAATCGTTATTTTGAACTCTAGTTCTGACATCTTACTTATATCCATACTGATTAGGTCCCTGGCAGTCAGTGCTGCCTCTTGTTTTCTTTTTTGAGTTGAGTTTTTCCTTCTTGTCATTTTCTCCAGAGAAGAATAGATGAACAAGAGAACAAAATACTAAAAGAGCAACAATGACCCCAGAGAAATATACACTAAACAAATCAAGATCCCCGAAACTGAAAAGAAAATTAAAAAAAAAAAAAAAAAAAGAGAGAGGCCGAATATTATCAGCAGTTGAACATAACAGCAATACACAAGATCCTTGGTGTATTTTAGTCTGTTTGTTAGAAAACTAGACCCCAGAATTGTAAGGAAATAAAAAGTTACGTATATACAAAAATAAAATTAAATACAATGAAATAGATTCTAACTGTAAAAATGACAATTAAAAAAGACTTTATAAAGTTGATAAAATAAGAAATTGGTTGAAAAGGAAAAAAGACTAAAGAATCATGAGAAAAAACCATGAATTCTATATACTGTTTTCCCCTAGTGCTGGAGTTTTGCAGTTTTGTGTGATCAGTAAACTTGGTCTTAGCGAGATGCTCTTGCTGATCATCTAGGGTAGGGGGCCTGTTGCGCTGATTCTCAGGTGTCTTTGCCCTAGGGGAGTCCCAGCGCCCTTGCCAGGGGGCCAGGTTAAGTCAATAGCTCCAAATTGCTCTATGCCGCTTTTGTTCCCTGAAGGTTTTCTGAGCTGCTTTAGAGGATGAGAATGAAAATGGCAGCCTCTCAATCTCCAGCCTGGAGCCGAAAGCTCCCACCCCCCACTCTTCAGTGCACCTTCAGGGAAAAGCAGTCAATCTCTCCTGTCTGCCTGTGACTGAGCATTTTTATCACTGGTATGGGATCCATTTCGAGTCTCCAAACTTAGCAGACTCCCGTGGTATGCTCTCATGCTGCTCCTCCTGGGGGAGGGAGTGGAGGGTCTTGCCGAGGTTCTGCTTCTTGCTGGGCCCCTGCTTGGAGGGTGGTCTATCAACTGAGCTGTGGTTCACAGTTGATGGCATCTCAGAGCTGATAGCCCTCTCCTGGCCTCCCTGACTGCAGCCAAATTTGCTGTTCAGATACCTGGGAACTGCTGGACTCAGGCATCCCGGGTCTTCCTGTGACCCCAGGAATCCTGAGACCAGGCTGTCCCACCTATGATTCTGCCCCCCTTTGCCTTTCAGGCAGGGTCGTCCATTACCTAAGGAGTTCTAAATGTTCTGATTTTGCACTTTGCTGCTATATCACTTTCTGGTAGCCGGCTTATGGAGGCTCCCTTGCCCCTCAGTTTATCTTCTGACATATCACTTCAGATTCACTTCTCTGCATCTCCTACCTTACAGAATGGTTGCTTTTGTATTTGTAGAATTGCAGCAATTCTTTTCTTAGATCTCCAGTTGAGTTCACAGATGTTTAGCATGATTTGATATCTAGCTGAATTCCTGGAACCAGACAAAACTAAGGTCCCCTACTCCACCTCCACCTTCCTCCCTCCTCCTCTATACTGTTTTCTACAGTGGCTGCACCAATTTACATCTTTATCAACAATGCACAAGGGCTCCTTTTTCCTTAGATTCTTGCCAACGCTGATTATTTCTTGTCTTTTTGATACTGTCCATTCTGAGAAATGTGAATTGATATCTCTTCTTGGCTTTGATTAGCATTTCCCTGATTAGTGATGTTGAGCATCTTTTCATGTGTCCATTGACTATCTGTATGTTCCTTCATAATATGTCTGTTCAGGTCTCTGCCCTTTTTTAATTGGATTGTTTGGTTTCTTGGTGTTAAGTTGTGTAAGTTCTTTCATATTTTAGATATTAACCCCTTGTTGGATATATAATTTGCAAATGTTTTTTTTTTTTTTTAAAGATTTTATTTATTTGATAGAGACACAGCGAGAGAGGGAACACAAGCAGATGGGAGTGGGCCTCCCGTGGAGCAGGGAGCCTGATGCGGGGCTCGATCCCAGAACCCCGGGATCATGACCTGAGCCAAAGGCAGACTCCCAACGACTGAGCCACCCAGGCGCCCCTGCAAATGTCTTCTCCCATTGCCTTTTAGTTTTGTTGATCGTTTGCTGTTCAAAAGCTTTTTTATTTTGGTAGTCCCAATAGTTTATTTTTGCTTTGTTTCTCTTGCCTGAGGAGACACATCTAGACAAATAATGCTAAGCCTGATGTCAAAGAAATTACTGGCTCTGTTGTCTTCTAGTAGCTATATAGTTTCAGGTCTCACGTTTAGGTCTTTATTTACATTTATTTTTGTCTATGATGTAAAAAGTGGTCCAGTCTCATTCTTTTGGATGTAGCTGTTCAGTTTTCCCAGTACCATTTATTGAAGAAACTGTCTTTTCCCCATTTATCATAGATTAATTGACCATGTAAGTGAGAGTTTATTTCTGGGCTATTATTTTTGTTATTTTATTATTTATTTCTCTATTATTATTTCTCTTCCATTATTTTTGTGCCAGTATCATATTGTTAGATTATTATAGGTTTGTAGTATAGTTTGAAATCTGTTTTTGTGCTACCCCCAGCTTTGTTCTTCTTTCTCAAGATTGTTTTGGCTGTGGGTCTTTTGCCATTCCATATGAATTTTAGGATAATTTGTCCTAGTATTGTGAAAACTACTATTGGTATTTTGATAAGGATTGCTGTGAAATTTTAAGTTGCTTTGGGTAATATGGGCATTTTACCAATATTTATGCTTCCAATCCATGAGCATGGAATATCTTTCCATTGTTTGTGTCTTCTTTAATTTTATCAGTGTTTTAGTTTTCAGGGGTCCTTGTCTTTCACCCCCTGCTAAGTTTATTCCTGTGCATTTTATTCTTTTTGTTGCAGTTATAAATGGTATTTTCTTAATTTCTCACCTGCTTTGTTATTAGTATATAGAAATAGAAGAGATTTTTGAATATTAATTTTGCATTCTGCAACTTTACTGAATTCATTTATTCTAATAGTTTTTTGATGGAGTCTTTAGGAAATTCTCTGTAGTATCCTTTCATCCACAAATCATGACTGTTTCACTTCTTCCTTACCAATTTTGATGCCTTTTATTTCTTTTCTGATTGCTGTGGCTAGTACTTTCGGTATTATATCGAATAAAAGTGAGAGAGATCTTTGACTTGTTCCTGATCTTAGAGGAAAAGCTCTCAGTTCTTCACCATTGAGTATGATGTTAGCTGTAGCTTTTTCATATATAGCTTTTATTATGTTGAGGTATGTTCCCTCTAAACTAATTTTCTTGAGCGTTTGTATCATGAACAGATGTTGAATTTTGTCAAATGCCTGTTCTGCATCTGTTGAGATGGTCATATGATTTTTATCTTTCATTTTGTTAATATGGTGTATCACATTAATTGATTTTGTGCATATTGAACCATTCTTGTGTGCCCAGAACAAATCTCACTTGATTGTGGTGAAGATCCTGTTAATGTATTGTTGAACGAAGTTTCCTAATATTTTGTTGAGGATTTTTGCATCTTTGTTGATCAGGGATATTGGCCTGTAGTTTTCTTTTTTTGGTGAAGTCTTTGGTTTTGATACGAGGATAATGCTGGCTGTGTAGAAGGTATTTAGAAGCTTTCCTCTTTTTTTTTTTTTTTGTTTTTTGAGTACTTTGTGGAGAGTATGTATTAATTCCTTAAATGTTTGGTAGAATTCTCTTGTCAATCCATTTGGTCCTGGACTTCTGTTTATTGGGAGTTAATTGATTACCAATTGTTTTGTTACTAATTGGTCTGTTCAGATTTTTAATTTCTTCCTGATTCAGTTTTGAAAGATCGTATGTTTTTATGGATTTACCCATGTTTTTCCTAGGTTGTCCAGTTTGTTGGCACATAATTTTTCCTAGTAGTCTCTTAAAATCCTTTGTATTTCTGTGGTGTGGGTTGTTACTTATTTCTGATTTTGTTTCTTTGGGTCCTCTTTTTCTTTTTCCTTGATGACTCTGCCTATGGTTTACCTATTTTGTTTATTCAAAGAACCAGCTCTTGGTTTCATTGATCTTTTATTTTTTTTATTTAAGTATTTTATTTATTTATTTGTCATAGAGAGAGTGAGCATGTGCGTGCATGCTGAGCAGGGGAAGCAGCAGCCAGAGGAGAAGCAGGCTCCCTGCTGAGCAAGGAGCCCAATGTGGGACTTGATCCCAGGGCCCTAGGATCTTGACCTGAGCCAAAGGCAGATGCTTAACCAACTGAGCCACCCAGGAGTCCCTTATTGATCTTTTCTATTTTTTTTTTTAAGTCTCCATTTATTTCTGTCTGATCTTTGTCATTTTTTTTCCTTCTATGAATGTTGTGCTTTCTTCCTCTTTTTTTTTTTTTAACTCCTTTATGTGTAAGGTTAGAATGTTTATTTGACATTTTTCTTGTTTCTGAGCTAGGACTGTATCCCTATAAATTTCCCTGTTAGAATTGCTTTTGCTGTGTGTATCCCAAAGATTTTTGGACCATTGTATTTCCAGCTTTCTTAATGTATTTTTTATTTTCTCTCTGTGTGTGGGTTTCTTTTGTTGTTGTTGTTGTTATTGACCCATTGGTTGTTTAGTAGCATGTTGTTTAGCCTCCATGTGTTTGTGGGTTTTTTATTTTCTTTTCCTGGTAATTGATTGCTAGTTTCATACTGTGGTAGTTGGAAAAGATGAATGATATTTCAGTCTTGTTCATTCTCCTTGAGAATGTTCCCTGTGCTCTTGAAAAGAACGTGTATTCTGTTTTTGGGTGGAATGTTCTATATATGTCTGTTCATGTGTGTTTTTTACGGCTACTGTTTGCTCATTGATTTTCTGTCTGGATGATCTATCCAGTGGTATAAGTGAAGTATTAAAGTATTACTGTAATTGTCAATTTCTTGATGTCCATTAATATTTGCTGTATGTATTTAGGTGCTCTGCTCTTGGGTGCATAGATATTTAAAATGTTATATTTTCTTGTTGGATTGGTCCTCTTACCATTATGTAATGGCCTTTTTTGTCCCTTGTTAGTCTTTGTTTTAAAGTCTATTTTATCTAAGTATTGCTACCCTGCCTTTTTTTTTTTTTCCCCTAACAGTTCCATGGAATGATCTTCATCCATCCTTTCATTTTCAGTGTGTCTGTGTCTTTAGGTATGAAATGAGTTTCTTGTAGATGGAATATAGATGGGCCTTGTGTTTTTTTTGTTTGTTTTGTTTTGTTTTTTTTTAATCCTTTCCATCACCCTGTGTCTTTTGATTGGCTCATTTAAACCATTACATTTAAAGAAATTATTGGTAGGTATGTACTTGTTGCCTGTTGTCCATTGTTTTCTGGTTGTTTTTATAGTTCTCTGTTCCTTACTTCTCTCTCTCTCTCTTTTTATTTATTTATTTTTATTTTTTTAAAGATTTTATTTATTTATTTGAGAGAGAGAGAGAGAGAATGAGAGATAGAAAGCACGAGAGGGAAGAGGGTCAGAGGGAGAAGCAGATTCCCTGCTGAGCAGGAAGCCCGATGTGGGACTCGATCCTGGGACTCCAGGATCATGACCTGAGCCGAAGGCAGTCGCTTAACCAACTGAGCAACCCAGGCGCCCTCTCTCTCTCTTTTTATTGTGATTAATGACTTTCTTTAGTGTTATGGTTGGCTTTCTTTCTCTTTATTTTTTTTTGTGTATCACAGGTTTTTTGGTTTGTGGTTACCATGAGGTTCATATTATAACATCCTAAGTATATAGTAGTCTGTATGAAGACATTCTAAAAGAGCTTCATTTTTACTGTCTCCCTCCATGTTTTATGTATATGATGTTTTATATATTTTTATTTTATGAATTCCCTGAACTAACTTTTTAGATAATAATTGACGTTACTACTTTTGTCTTTTAACCTTCATTATAAATGATTGCCTTACTACTTTTACTGTGTGTTTGCTTTTACTCATGAAATTTTTTACTTTTGTAAATTTCTTCTAATTTTGGCCTTCTCTTTTCCACTTGAAGTCCCTTTAACATTTCTTGTCAGGCTGCTTTTGTTTGGGAAACTCTTTCTCTCTCCTTCAATTCTGGGTGATAATCTTGCCTGGTACAGTATTCTTAGTTGTAGGGTTTTTCCTTTTAGCACTTTGAATATATCATGACACTCCCTTCAGGCCTGCAAAGTTTCTACTGAAAAACCCACTGATAACCTTATGGAGTTTGCCTTTTATGTTACTAGTTGCTTCTCTCTTGCTGCTTTTAAGATTCTCTCTTTATTTTTAATCTTTGGCATTTTAATTATTATGTGTTGTCATGCACACCTCCTTGGGATTATCTTGTTTGAAACTCTCTGTGCTTCCTGAATCTGGATGTCTGTTTCCTTCCCCAGATTAGGGAAGTTTTCAGCTATTATTTCTTCAAATAAGTTTTCTGCCCCTCCCTTTCTTCTCCTTCTGGGATCCCTATAATCTGAATATTCGCTTGATGTTTTCCAAGAGATCCCTTTAACTGCCCTCATTTAAAAAAATACTTTTTGGTGTTCATCTTGAGTGCTTTCCAGTACCCTGTCTTCCACTTCACTGATCCATTCTTCTGCATCCTCTGATCTGCTATTGATTCCCTCTAGTGTGTTTTCATTTCAGTTTTTATATTCTTCAACTCTGCTTGGTTCTTTTTAAAATCTTCTCTTTGTTGAAGTTCTCAAGTTCAACTACTCTTCTCTCCAGTCTGGTGAGCATCTTTATAACCATTATTTTGAATTCTTTATCAGGTTGACTGGTTATCTGCATTTCATTTACCTCTTTTTCTGAGGTTTGGTGGTGTTTTTTCATTTGGGACATTCCTCTCTCTCCTCATTATGCTTGACTTTTTGTGTTTGTTTCTGTGAATTCTGTGTAACAGCCCCTTCTACACTTGAAGGAATAGTCTTGTATATGGTCATTCCATGTATAGACTGTGTGTACCTGTTCCTTTGGCTGACTTTCTGGAGATGTGGCTGGCATTGGCTGGGGGTCCCGGGTCACTGTGCTGGGGCTGCCCTGGTGGGATGGCTGGAGCTGAAGTGGATGTGGGCCAGGGTGGTCCTGGTGTTCTCTACCCAGAGGGTTCCCTGGCAGGACAGCTGAAGTTGAAGTGGGTATGAGCTGGGATATCCTGGGGTGTTCAGTGCAGGAATGCATCCTGGTAGGGCACCTGCAGATGAGGTGAGGTATTGGCTGGAGTTCCTGGAGTACTCAGCATTGGAGGTGCCCAAGCAAGTAATCTGCAGCCAACATGTTGAGGGCTTGGGAGTGTTCTGCAGTACTTTATACCTTTGTCACCTTGGCGAGATGGCTGGAGCTGTAGTGATTGCTGACCTGGGGTGTTTTGGTGTGTGCTGTGCTGGGGCTGTCTTGATGGGACAGATCATGCTGCCACTAGGACTCGTGGATCCTGCTTTTGCCCATGCTGTCAAGGTGGAGGGGAAATATAAACTGTGGTGCTCGCCTACCCCTCTGTCCCAGAGAGAGTTCCAGCAGTTTCCCCACTTTTTGCTAGAGTTCTAGAGCTGGATCTTTTATATTCCAGTTTTCCTTTTAAACTGTGGCTGTTTTTCTGCCAGGACATCCAGGGCTCACTGAGCCAGTAGGCCAGCTATGGTGCCCAGACCTTGGTCTGATTTGTGCTATCAGAGTGGAAGGGAACTTCAGTTGTGGCACTTGCCAGCCCTTTTTGATCTGGAGAGTTCCAGGAGCTCCTATGCCATTTGGCAGGGTTCTGGGGCTGGTTTCTTCATATTCTAGTTGCCCTTTTAGACTATTAGCTTTTTTTCTGTGCCCCAGGGCAGACAGATCTGCTCAGGATCCCTCCACATTTCCCTCCCCACTGCAGTTCACATCATTTGGGGGGTGGAGGTTCCCTTTATTCCCGTCTCTGTCTTGCCTTATCTCTGTAATCTATCTTTTTCTTGTGCAGAAGGTGTTCAGTTAGCCCTCAGTTCTTCAAGAGGAATTGCTGTAGAAGGGGTGTAGATTTGTGTGTTTATGGGAGACTTGTGTTCAGGGTCTTCCTGCATTGCCATTTTGGACTGGAACTTGTTTTATGTTTTCCTGATAGGTTACCTAGTAGTTTATCTATTCTGTTAATCTATTTCAGAGAATAACTTTTTCATTTTAATTTTTCTGTTTCTTTTTTAAGGCTTTATTATCTGCTTTTATATTCTGCTTTCTTTCAGTTTATCTCCTACCCCCCCAAACTTTTGAGCTAGTAGTTTAATACATATATTTTGTTTTTTTTTCATTTGTGATATTGTAATTAAGTCCATTGTAGAGAACACAAATAGTCACATCTAATTGCAAGGGAGGCTGGGAAAATGTGGCCATTTGCCCATCATTTCTGTTACAGTGGTAGAAATGGAAGTTGGATTTTAGATCAATACTTAGCAGACTCTGCTACACTCTTAATGCTTTAAAAATCAAGCAAGTAACATGTACATAGGAAAACCTTAATTACAGAAACATGTAAAATGAAATGCACATCTTTTCCTTCCTTAATTAATTTAATTAAATTAATTAAAATTAAATCTTCATATCAGTCTTCTTTCCCAGAGGTAAGCAGTATTAAGTTTTGTGTCTGTTTTTCCAAAAAAATTTATTACATGCCAAATGATATATCCATATATTTACTTCTAATTCAAAAAACATTGTATTATACACTTTCACACTTTGCTCTTTTTCACTTTCTTTCTCTATCATACAGATTTACCTCATTTATTGTAATGACTATATAGTATTCCATTTTATGGATGGAACATTGCCCTGCTGTTGGACATTTAGGTCCTCTAGGTTTTGCTCTTACAAGCAGTACTGCAATAAACATCTGTGTGTATATTAGTATATTTTTATGAGTATATTCATTAGATTGGAACCCAGCAATGGAATTTGGTCCGTATTAATATTTAAAATTTTAAAAAAGAGAGCTTTCTGGATAGTCAAGCTTAGTGGTGGTCTCCTAAGTCCAGAACTCTTACATATGCTTCAAGAACTGTATAGGTTAATAAGAACAACAATTAAAACTATCATATTCATGGCTTTAATATAGCCCAGAGACAGGAAACTACAAACTTCAATTAACAATAAGAACAACTCCAATTTCTAATTGGTCTGTTTCTTGAGTTCCCACTACAAGTCTCTGTGGAGAGTTGGAGTGTTGAGAAACTGCACAGAAGAAAGAGAAGGGAATTTAGGTAAAATTACTCTAAGGAAGAGGAAGTTCACTATAAGAGTGAAAATACTGTAAAAGAGTCCTGTTAGGTCAGCAATGACTTCAGGGGAGGAACTTAAACATGCACACAGGAATAAAGAAGGCAGTCATGGAAGGGCATTGCTTCTGGGGAAGACCTATTAGAAGGAAAGGAAAGGCATTTTTGGAAATTGTGAAGTGAAGGAAAAATGAAGCAAGGTAGATGTATGTCTACAAGATAAAAACCACAAATATTGAAGGAGCTATTACCCCTTTCATTACCCCTCCCTAAAATCAAGATGTGTATTAACTAAATGGCATTTTGCTGTACTGACAGACAAGGGGGCTCTTGAACTGGGAGTCATGTTTGCCATCCCACTGCCAACTCTGTGAACAAAATGCACAGATACAAGTAGTTTATATAAAGCTTTTTAAAATAAAAAATGAGAATAAAAAACTTTAATTGAGAAAACACCCTTTGCTATAAAGTCAATCATGAAGTACATGATTATACTGCAGTCTGAGTTCAGTAGCTTCAAGTAAATATTTGAGATTTTGAAAATCATAAACTTAGAAACTCATGAAAAAATTGACATGAAATAGAAGTAAGAGCTGATTGAATTAAAATGGGGGGGGGACCCAAAATTGTTTATCAGACATGAAGACAGAATTAGAAAGTGTTTTAGGGAGAATTCACTTGAATGAAATTTAATAAGGAACACTGAAGAAGAGTGGAAAAACCAAGAAATTGAAGATAAAAAGGTAAAGTGATTTAAGTAGATGATAAGCAAAGAGTGAACATAGATGTAATTGGAATGTCTGAGGAAGAAAAATCAAGACCTGAATTAATGTTTAAAACTGTGTTCTAAGAAAACACATTTAAATAAGACCTAGAGCTACCTAATGAAAAAGCCCACTGAGCACCTGGAAAAATTAAGCTGGAGTGATCAAACTTGAGTAAATATCCAAGAGTGATTATTAGATTTTTAAAGTAAAAAATCTTCAGGACTTGGAGGCAAAAATTTCCTATACCTTAAAAAGATGAGAGACTGAGTAGCATTGGACTTCTTAAAAGCAAAACATAAAACAAGGCAACAATGGAAAAGCACTTTCAGGAGACTGGAGGAGAGATTATGAGACTAAAGATTTTATATCTGGCCAACCTGATGTTCATACATTAAGACTAGAGAAAACCAGTTTTAACTATTTAAGAACTGAGGGAATACTGTGTTCCCGAGCTTTTCTTGAGAAATCTTCTAGCAGATGAGTTTCATCCAAGTAAGAGGTTTTCAAGGAGAAATTTTGATGTAAGAATTGATGGTGCTTATTTAATTATAATTCTAAGACTAAAGCAGGGCTGGAAATGAGGATGGAGGACAATGTATAAATGATATGTTTTAGTTGCAGAAAAAACGCAACTGAAAAAATGGGAGAAGGAAGAAGAAAGAGTATAGCAGCATAAGTTCACTGATTGTTGAGTCAACAGATACTATTACAAATAGGCAACCCAGTTAATAAAACAGGAAATAATAAACAGATGAAGGCTTATTAAATAGGTATGATTGCAAAAGTACCCACTAGATCAAAAATATGAATCCGCAAATAACAGTATAAACACACAAACAGCAAATACAACATGATTCATAGAGAGTAATTATAAAGAGTAAAAACCAAATGTCTTTTATGTGAATAAATATGAATGGATTAGCTTATTAAACTCACTTACCTCCTTTATTAAAAGAAAAAGAGGTTTAATTTGTCTCATAAAGCAAGACCAATTATATGTGGTATATAGGAGACACTTAAAATGATTCAGAAAAGTTAAAAATAAGGGATGGGCAAGAGGTATACCAGAGACAGAAACAACATAGCTGTGTTTGTGATCCTAATATTGGGTGACATAAAATTGAAGTTTTAATTATGGCAAGGAAAGACATTTTCACATGGTAAAAGCCACAATTCATACTGGTGATTAAAAAAAAAAATCTGTCACAAATGATAAAACCATGTATAAAAGCAGAAACTATGGGAAATCCAAGGAGCCACAGGTAGAAACAAATATTTGACTTAAACACATAATTAATACAAGGCAGGTCAAATGGATGAAAAAATAAAGATATACGAGATCTCAGTCACACTAATAGGTGGATCTTCGGGATCTATTTCAGACTTTACAGCCTTGTAATAGGCATTAAATTACCACTTCCAGTATGCATGGAACATTCACAAAAGTTGATTACATATTAGGCCAGAAAGAGAGCATTGTTAAATTCCATAAAGTGAAAATATCACAAACACTGATCAAAACTATAAATTTATAGCAACAGAAACTAAAGCATGGTTTCACTTGAAAATCTATTCTTGATTGAAATGAGAAAATATGGTTATTGAAGTGGGCAAGATGGCAGACGAGTAGGAGACCTAAATTTCGTCTGGTCCCAGGAATTCAGCTAGATAGGTATCAAACCATTCTGAATACCTACAGACTCAACAGGAGATTGAAGAAAAGAATAGCAACTCTATGAACAGAAAAGTCACCACTTTCTGGAAGGTAGGATGTGCAGAGAAGTGAATCCGAGGTGATATTCGGGAAGATAGACCTTGGGGGAAGGGAGCCTCCGCAGCCAGCTACTGGTAAGTGATAGAGCAGTGGAGCACAAAATTGGAACTTTTAGAAGTCCTATTTAGAAGGCAAGATTTCTTTCTTTCTTTTTTTTGATGGCTGCATAATATTCCATTACACACACACACACACACACACACACACACACACACACACACACACCGTATCTTCTTTATCCATTCATCTGTCGATGGATATCTTGGCTCTTTCCATAGTTTGGCTATTGTGGACATTGCTTCTATAAACACTGGGGTGCATATGCCCCTTTGGATCCCTACATTTGTATTTTTGGGGTAAATACCCAGTAGTGCAATTGCTGGGTCATAGGATAGCTCTATTTTCAACTTTTTGAGGAACCTCCATACTGTTTTAGAGTGGCTGCACCAGCTTGCATTCCCACCCACAGTGTAGGAGGGTTCCCCTTTCTCCACATCCTCGTCAACATCTGTCATTTCCTGACTTGTTAATTTTAGCCATTCTGACTGGTGTAAGGTGGTATCACATTGAGGTTTTGATTTGGATTTCCCTGATGCCGAGCGATGTTGAGCACTCTTCCATGTGTCTGTTGGCCATTTGGATGTCTTTGGAAAAATGTCTGTTCATGTCTTCTGCCCATTTCTTGATTGGATTCTTTGTTCTTTGGGTGTTGAGTTTGATAAGTTCTTTATAGATTTTGGATACTGGCTCTATATCTGATATGTCATTTGCAAATATCTTCTCCCATTCTGTTGGTGGTCTTTTGGTTTTGTGAACTGTTTCCTTTGCTGTGCAAAAGCTTTTTATCTTGATGAAGTCCCAAGAGTTCATTTTTGCCCTTGCTTCCCTTGCCTTTGATGATGTTTCTAGGAAGAAGTTGCTGCGGCTGAGGTTGAAGAGGTTGCTACCTGTGTTCTCCTTTAGGATGTTGATGGACTCCTGTCTCACGTTTAGGTCTTTCAACCATCTGGAGTCTATTTTTGTGTGTGGTGTAAGGAAATGGTCCAGTTTCATTCTTCTGCATGTGGCTGTCCAATTTTCCCAACACCATTTGTTGAAGAGCCTGTCTTTTTTCCATTGGACGTTCTTTCCTGCTTTGTCAAAGATGAGTTGACCATAGAGTTGAGAATCCATTTCTGGGCTCTCTATTCTGTTCCACTGATCTATGTGTCTGTTTTTGTGCCAGTACCATACTGTTTTGATGATTACAGCTTTGTAATAGACCTTGAAGTCTGGAATTGTGATGCCACTGGCTTTGCTCTTCTTTTTCAACATTCCTTTAGCTATTCAGGGTGTTTTCTGGTTCCATGCAAATTTTAGGATTATTTGTTCCATTTCTTTGAAAAAAGTTGATGGTATTTTGATAGGGATTGCATTAAATGTGTAGATTGCTCTAGGTAGTATTGACATCTTCACAATATTTGTTCTTTCGATCCATGAGCATGGAATGTTTTTCCATTTCTTTGTGTCTTCCTCAACTTTTTTCATGAGTATTCTGTAGTTTTCTGAGTACAGATTCTTTGCCTCTTTGGTTAGGTTTATTCCTAGGTATCTTACAGTTTTGGGTGCAATTGTAAATGGGATCGACTCCTTAATTTCTCTTTGTGCTGTCTGGTTGTTGTATAGAAATGCATCTGATTTCTGTGGATTGATTTTATATCCTGCCACTTTACTGAATTCCTGTATGAGTTCTAGCAGTTTTGGGGTGGAGTCTTTTGGGTTTTGCACATAAAGTATCCTATCGTCTGCAAAGAGTGAGAGTTTGACTTCTTCTTTGCCAGTTCGGATACCTTTTATTTCTTTTTGTTGTCTGATTGCTGAGGCTAGGAATTCTAGTACTGTGTTGAATAGCAGTGGTGATAGTGGACATCCCTGCCACGTTCCTGACCTTAGGGGGAAAGCTCTCAGTTTTTCCCCATTGAGATGATATTTGCTGTGGGTTTTACATAGATGACTTTTATGATATTGAGGTATGTACCCTCTCTCCCTACACTCTGAAGAGTTTTTTTTTTTAAAGATTTTATTTATTTGAGAGAGAAAGAATGAGACAGAGCACGAGAAGGGAGAGGGTCAGAGGGAGAAGCAGACTCCCCGCCGAGTGGGGAGTCTGATGCGGGACTCAATCCCAGGACTCCAGGATCATGACCTGAGCTGAAGGCAGTTGCTTAACCGACAGCCACCCAGGCTCCCATGTACTCTGAAGAGTTTTAATCAAGAAAGGGTTCTGGGGCGCCTGGGTGGCTCAGTTGGTTAGGCGACTGCCTTCGGCTCAGGTCATGATCCTGGAGTCCCGGGATCGAGTCCCGCATCGGGCTCCCTGCTCAGCGGGGAGTCTGCTCCCTCGGGCCCTCCCCCCTCTCATGCTCTCTCTCTATCTCATTCTCTCTCTCAAATAAATAAATAAAAATCTTAAAAAAAAAAAAAAGGGTTCTGTACTTTGTGAAATGCTTTTTCTGCATCTGTTGAGAGGATCATATGGTTCTTTTTCTTTCTTTTATTAATGTGTTGTATCACATTGATTGATTTGCAGATGTTGAACCAGCCTTGCAGCTCAGGAATAAGTCCCACTTGGTCGTGGTGAATAATCCTTTTAGTGTACTGTTGGATCCTATTGGCTAGTATTTTGGTGAGAATTTTTGCATCCGTGTTCATCAGGGATATTGGTCTGTAATTCTCCTTTTTGATGGGGTCTTTGTCTGGTTTTGGGATCAAGGTAATGCTGGCCTTGTAAAATGAGTTTGGAAGTTTCCCTTCCATTTCTATTTTTTGGAACAGTTTCAGAACGATAGGTATTAATTCTTCTTTAAATGTTTGGTAGAATTCCCTTGGGAAGCCATCTGGCCCTGGGCTTTTGTTTGTTGGGAGATTTTTGATGACTGCTTCAATTTCCTTCGTGGGCTTATAGGTCTGTTCAGGTTTTCTATTTCTTCCTGTTTCCGTTTTGGTAGTTTATACATCTCTAGGAATGTGTCCATTTCTTCCAGATTGATATGCTGACATATAGTTGCTTATAATATGTTCTTATAATTGTTTGTATTTCTTTGGTGTTGGTTGTGATCTCTCCTCTTTCATTCATATTTTGTTGATTTGGGTCATTTCTATTTTCTTTTTGATAAGTCTGGCCAGGGGTTTATCAATCTTGTTAATTCTTTCAAAGAACCAGCTCCTATTTTCGTTGATCTGTTCTACTGTTCTTTTGGTTTCTCTTTCATTGATTTCTGCTCTGATCTTTATTATTTCTCTTCTCTTGCTGGGTTTAGGCTTTATTTGCTGTTTTTTCTCTAACTCCTTTAGGTGTAGGGTTAGGTTGTGTATTTGAGACCTTTCTTGTTTCTTGAGAAAGGCTTGTATTGCTATATACTTTCCTGTTAGGATTGCCTTTGCTGCATCCCAAAGATTTTGAACAGCTGTGTTTTCATTTTCATTGGTTTCCATGAATTTTTTTACTTCTTAATTTCCTGGTTGAGCCTTTCATTCTTTAGTAGCATGCTCTTTAGCCTCCATGTATTTGAGTTCTTTCCGACTTTCCTCTTGTGATTGAGTTGTAGTTTCAAAGCATTGTGGTCTGAAAATATGCAGGGAATGATCCCAATCTTTTGGTACCGGTTGAGACCTGATTTGTGACCTAGGATGTGATCTATTCTGGAGAATGTTCCATGGGCACTAGAGAAGAATGTGTATTCCGTTGCTTTGGGATGGAATGTTCTGAATATGTCTGTGAAGTCCATTTGGTCCAGTGTTTCATTTAAAGGCTTTATTTCCTTGTTGATCTTTTGCTTCGATGATCTGTCCATTTCAGTCGGGGGTGTTAAAGTCCCCCACTATTATTGTATCGTTGTCAATGTGTTTCTTTGCTTTTGTTATTAATTGGCTTATATAATTGGCCGCTCCCATGTTAGGGGCATAGATATTTACAATTGTTAGATCTTCTTGTTGGATAGACCTTTTAAGTAGGATATAGTGTCCTTCCTCATCTCTTATTACAGTCTTTGTTTTAAAATCTAATTTGTCTGATCTGAGGATTGCCTCCCCAGCTTTCTTTTATGTCCATTTGCATGATAAATGGTTTTCCACCCCCTCACTTTCAATCTGGAAGTGTCTTTGGGTCTAAAATGAGTCTCTTGCAGGCAGCATATCGAAGGGTCTTGTTTTTTTATCCAATCTGATAGCCTATGTCTTTTGCTTGGGGCATTTAGCCCATTTACATTCAGGGTAACTATTGAAAGATACGAATTTAGTGCCATTGTATTGCCTGTAAGGTGGCTGTTACTGTATATTGTCTCTGTTCCTTTCTGGTCTGTGTTGCTTTTAGGCTCTCTCTTTGCTTACAGGACCCCTTTCAATGTTTCTTGTAGGGCTGGTTTTGTGTTTGCAAATTCTTTTAGTTTTTGTTTGTCCTGGAAGCTTTTTATATCTCCTTCTATTTTCAATGACAGCCTAGCTGGATATAGTATTCTTGGCTGCATATTTTTCTCATTTAGTGCTCTGAATATATCATGCCAGTCCTTTCTGGCCTGCCAGGTCTCTGTGGATAGGTCTGCTGCCAATCTAATGTTTCTACCATTGTACATTACAGACCTCTTGTCCTGAGTTGCTTTCAGGATTTTCTCTTTGTCTCTGAGATTTGTTTTACTATTGGATGTCGGGGTTTTGACCTACTTTTATTGATTTTGAGGGGGGTTCTGTGTGCCTCCTGGAGTTTGATGCCTGTTTCCTTCCCCAAATTAGGGAAGTTCTCTGCTATAATTTGCTCCAATATACCTCCTGCCCCCCTCTTTCTTTCTTCTTCTTCTGGGATCCCAATTATTCTAATGTTTCATCTTATGGTATCACTTATTTCTCGAATTCTGCCCTCGTGATCCAGTAGTTGATTATCTCTTTTTCTCAGCTTTTTTGATCTCTGTTTGGTCTTCTATATCACTAATTGTCTCTTCTACTTCATTTATCCTAGCAGTTAGAGCCTCCATTTTTGATTGCACCTCATTAATAGCCTTTTTGATTTCGACTTGGTTAGATTTTAGTTCTTTTATTTCTCCAGAAAGTGATTTTCTGGTATCTTCCATGCTTTTTTCAAGCCCAGTTAGTATCTTTATAATCGTCATTCTGAACTCTAGTTCCGACATCTTACTAATGTATTGATTAGGTCCCTGGCAGTCAGTCCTGCCTCTTCTTCTTTTTTTTTGAGGTGAGTTTTTCCCTCTTGTCATTTTGTCCAGAGTAGAATAGATGAATGAGAGAACAAAATGCTAACCAGATAACAATGAACCTAGAAAAATATACACTAAACAAATCAGAAGAGATTCAAAATTGGGAGGAAAAGAAAGGGAAAAAGAAAAAAAAAGAATATGATCAAGTATGATCAGGCTGGTGAATAGATCAGTGCCACACACTAGATTTTGGGTGTATTTTGGTCTGTTAGAAGAAACTGCCTTCCTAATATTTTAAAGAATGAAAAACTTATATGTACAAAAATAAGGGTAAATGCAATGAAGGGATAGAATATGACTGTAAGCATGAATATTATAAAAGATTTTATAAAAGGAATTGATAAGATGGTGGTTGAAAATGAAGAGAAATTAAAAAGAAAAAAAAGGGGAGAGAATGATCAGGCAGGAGACTAGAACAAAGCCATACACTAGAGATTTAGGGTATATTTTGAACTGTTAGAAGAAACTGTATCCCAAAATTTTAAAGATTAGGGAACAACTTATAAATATATACCAAAAATAAGGGTAACTACTCTGAAGGGATAGAATATGACTCTAAAAATGAAAAATAAAAAAGATTAAAATAAAAGAGATAAGATGTCGGTTGAAAAAGAGAAAAAGAAAAATTAAAAAAAAATTTTTAAAATTAGCTTTGGGAAAGGTTGAAGAATCATGGGGAAAAAGGCCATGAATTCTATGTGTTGTATTCGCCTAGCGCTGGTGTTGTGCCATTCTCATTGATCGGTAAACTTGGTCTTGGCTGGCTGTTCTTGCTGATCTTCTGGGGGAGAGGCCTGTTGCTGTGGTTCTTAAATGTCTTTGTCGGAGGCGGAATTGCCCGCTAAGTAATCTGCTCAGGTTTGCTCTCCGGTGCTTTTGTTCCCTGCAAGCTTTCCATTCAGCTTTGGAGGACGAGAGTGAAAGTAGTGGCCTCCCAGTCTCCGCCCCGGAGGAGCCAAGAACTTGGGGCCCCACTCCTCAGTGAGCCCCCGGAGAAAAGTGGTCAATCACTCCTGTCTCCCTGGTCTCCGGCCACACTCTGTGCTCACCTGGCCTGTGACCGAGCGTTTCTATCTCTGGCACCCGACCTCGTGTGGAGTCTCCAAACCCAGCAGATCCCTGCAGTGCGCTCCCGTGCTGCTTCTCCCAGGGGAGGAAGGGGAGTCTCCCTGGATCTGCCGCTTGTTGGGTCCCTGCTGGGGGAGCAGTGGCCTGACTGTGCCATGCATCACGGGTTATGGCAACCCCGAGCTGAGAGCCCACTCTTCGGCTCCATCTTTGCAGCCGGCTGTCCCCCTCCGATATCTTGGAGCTCTGCACTCAGGCACCCCCTTTCTGTGACTCCATGCTCACCCGGCCTGTGACCCAGCATTTCTATCTCTGGCACACGATCCTGTGTGGAGTCTTAAAACCCAGCAGATCTCTGCGGTGTGCTCCTGTGGCACCACTCCTAGGGGAGGAAGGGGAGTCTCCCCGGATCTGCCACTTGTTGGGTCCCTGCTTCTACAGTGTGATGACTTTTCTGTTCAGAGAGTTGCTACTATTCTTTTCTTCAATCTCCTGTTGAGTTTGTAGGTGTTCAGAATGGTTTGATACCTATCTAGCTGAATTCCTGGGACCAGATGAAATTTAGGTCTCCTACGCCTCCACCATCTTGCCTCTCAAATAAATCTGAAAAAAAAAAAAAAGACAAAAAAGACTAATATCCTTAATATGTTAAAAAAACTTAAAAATTGTAGAAGTAAAGACCAAAATTTATAGAAAAACAGGCAGAAACCATGGATAGCTCACAAAAATATATATAAAATGGACTTTAAACATATGGAAAGATTTTCCACTTGACTCATTATGTTAGAAATGCAAATTAAAATTACACTGAGTTATCATTTCTCATCTGGCAGATTGGCAAAAAATTAACAACTTGAAAACATTTTCCATTGGTAAGTCTGGCAAAGCAGACTGTCTCATAAATTGCTGGGAAGGGCATATGGTAATTTCTAAGACTAAGTGGGTATTATTTACATGTGAACCCAGCAGTGCACCTTTCAGGTATTTACACTGAAGATATACTTCTCATATTCCAAAATTATAGATGTACAAGATTACTACTGTTGTGTTAAAAAATAATGTAGGCAGCCTGAATTTAATGTAAACACATGGGAGATTAGTTGAGTAAACTTTGGTCCCTCCACACAGTAGAGTCCTAGGCAGGAAGAGTGAGTGTGATCTCTATGAACTGATAGGAAGCGATTCTCAGGATATATTGTTAAGTGAAGAAATCCGAAGTGCTAAAGAGTATTTGTAGTAAGTTACTTTCCTTCTTAGACAGAAGGGGGAATTAAAAAGGTATACATGTATCTACTCATTTCTGTAATATACACGAGAGATAAATCAGAAAATGAAATTAATGACAGGGTGAGTAGAATTAGGGTGGAAGGGAGTGACATTAATCTATGTTAATGTTTACATGTTAAAGAAAATCAAGACTGAGGGAAAACCTTTAAGATGAAATAAAATCAAATGAACCTGTGTTTCAAATGAATAACTTTTGAAGACAGTATTTTGACTATATACCTTTAGTCCAGCGACAAATAGTTGTAAAGCAGTACTGAATTTTAGTTTTTGTTTTGTTTGCAGTTATAGGGGGTTTTCTGAAACCAGTTACTCTGTATTTAAGGATTAAATAAGTTCACTTTGAGGATAACGGGAGTCCAATATCTACTGTAGAAGAAAGGAGTTCTGAATATGGTAAGGGGAAAATTAGAATGAATCCCGTGGTTGAATTGGATTAGAATTAGAGTTATTAATATGAACTCAGTGTTTTCATACTACTTTTAGAAATGGGTGTGTGTGTATCTGTGGATTTCCTAGCTCTGTCCTCTAGGACAGCTTTTTAGAAGCAAGCTTACGTGCGCCTACCCCCCACCTCCCCCAAGGAATCTGAACCCTTTGGAGAAATGGCTGATTCTGGGCTTGGGCCAAGAAAAAGTACAAGATGAACCTGAAAGTAAGGTCATTCCAGAATGTAACATAGTTGCTCAAAGAGGGATGGAAAAACATCAAATGGCACAGGACCCCCCCTTGAATGAGCTCTCACTGGCAAATATGGGGCAATTTAAACATAAAATAATGATGGCAAAGATTACAATCCACATAATAAAACAAGAATTCCTAAATTCATACTTGTGGATGATGTAAATAAATGGGAAAGACAAGAGAGCTCTCTTATAGTATAATGCTAGCTAATAAATGGGGTGAGGGAAATCCCTGTTCGGCAGCTATCATGGCAATAATTGGGTCAGGTAAGAATCATGAATGCTAAGGCTAGTGGGTGAAAGTTTGATGAAAAATAGGATTTTTACATAATTTCTAAGTATTTCCCCACAGTATACTTATTTTACAGGGGAGAAACCTGCATATATCACCACCATTAATGGCCAAATTGACATTATGTGCGCCCCCTCCCCTTTTTTTAAGTAGGCTTCATGCTCGGCGTGGAGCCCAACACCGGGCTTGAATCCATGATCCTGAGTTCAAGACCTGAGATGAGATCAAGAGTCAGACACTAAACTGAGCCACCCAGATGCCCCCATTATGTGCCTTTTGATGTGATTTACTGAGAGGGTCACTTCTGTGATACTCTGCCAAAAATGCTTACCCTGACATTAAATATGAAGAAACATTAAACCCAAATGGAAGGCAAATAACCAAATGACCAGTCTGTGGTCTTCAAAGATGTCTTGATCATGAAGAAAAGGACTGAAGCGGGGGGGAGTTAGAGCAGGTTAAGTGATGTGACTACTAGAAGCAACTGCTGCTCTTGGGTTAGATTCTAGAGCCAGATTTTTGTTGCTATAAAGAGTGTTATTGGAATAACTGGCAATATTTGAACAAGGTTTTATAGTAGCTAGTAGTATTAGTTTCCTGATTTTGACAATCTCACTGCAGTTATATGATAATGTTCTTGTTCTTAGAAGGTACATACTGAGGTACTTAGAAGTGAAGAGGTATCTTGTCTGTAACTTACTCTCAAATAGTTCAGGAGAAAAATTGTGTGCATAGACGTACATATCTACATATGTAGTAGAGAGAGAAAAATATATATGTGTATATATAAATTTACTTATATGTATATAAATAAATAGAGGAGATGTAGGTGGGGATAGAGAAGGAACGGTAAAATGTATGTGGTAAAATGTTAAATGGAGATATACTTTTTTTACTGTTCTGGAAATTTTTATGTAAGTTTGAAATGATTTCAAAATAAGGTTAAAAGAGTAAAATGATGCCAAATTCAAATAGAACCTTTAAAAAGGGTGCACTGGTTTCTCCTCCCCAGGAGGGAGGAGGCACTGCTATGCCTGCATCCTTGCAGACCATGTGGTGGGTGGGGGCTCTCCAGCTCTGTCATTCTGTAATGTAGCTGTATCTGGTTCTTTATCATTTTGAGCTCAGGTGTAAATTTATCCCTGCAGGTTATTGATGAGCGAGAATTTTTTGAGATCATGCCCAATTATGCCAAGAACATCGTTGTTGGTTTTGCAAGAATGAATGGGAGGACCGTTGGAATTGTTGGCAACCAACCTAAGGTGGCCTCAGGTAGGCAGGAGAGGCTCTCACCAACCTCGGGTGGCGGCTGGGGGCCGGGGCTGCCTGGGCTCACAGTGTCAGCCTTCTGCCTTTTCCTCAGAGGAGCCCTCCATGGCCAGAGAAGAAACTCCAATAGATGTTGTTATAAAAGCTCTTTTCTCTTCTAATGTTCATATCTCAAAATGCTTCTTTTATACTTTAATTTTTTTAAGGTTTATAGATAACTTTCTTTTTTCGAGTTCAGAAGGTCTTTACTTTTTCAGAGGTCTGCTTTCTGTCTCCCGCTGGTTAGATTTATGTCTCACCCACTAAACTATAAGCTCCATGAGGGCAGGGTGTCCTAGCCATCATTTTATCTCCAGTGTCTTCAGGGGTGTCCGGGACACAGTTGGTGGGTGATGAGTTAACAGCATCTTCCCGTGTCTGTGCCCCACAGTCTTCTGGGGAGATGGCCAGAGCTGAGCTACGGCCAGCCAGGTCATGGGGACTCATCCATGGCTGTGCTCTGGGTACAGTTGGAAGTGTGGCATGGGGACTGTAGACACTGCTTTTCTCCTATTTTCCTTCTTAGGTTTGTTTTGAATCCCTGTGTAGGAGAAATACGCCCTCCCTTATTGGCCCAGCTTCATCTTTTGTTTCTGTCATGGCAGTTTTACCTTGTCTTTAGAAAAAAGTTTTTTTTTTTTTTTTTTGGCAATATTTTTTATCACGGTAAAAACATATATATGTGTGTGTGTATAAATAACATGAAGTTTGCCTTTTTAACCATTTTTAAGGGTATAATGTAGTGGCATTAACTACATTCACACTGTTTGCAGCCATTACCACTATCTTCCAGAAATTTTTCAAGTAGAAAAAGACTCCCTTTCCACCTTACCCACACACCTTGATAATACCTTTTCCTCAGAGGAGCCCTCCATCGCCAGAGAAGAAGCTCCGATAGATGTTGTTGTAAATCTCCTCCCTGTGAATTTACCTATTCTAGGTATCCCGTGTAAGTGGGATCATGTAGTTGTCTTCTTGAGTCTAATTTATTTTACTTAGCATAATGTTTTCAAGGTTCATCAATGTGGTAGCATGTATCAGAACTTTAACTTTTCACAGCTAAGTAATATTCCATTGTACGTGTATACCACATTCATCTGTGATGGACACATGGTTTGTTTCCAGCTTTTGGCTGTTGTGACTAATGCCGCAATAAACATCGGTATGCAAGTATCTATCTGAATCCCCGTTTTCAGTTCTTTTGGGTATACACCTAGGAGTGGAATTATTGAGTCATATGGTAATTTTATGTTTGCTTTGAGGAAACACCATACTGTTTTCCACAGTGGCTGCGCTGTTTTACATTTTCACTGCACGGGGTTCCAGTTACGTCTCACTGTCTCCAGCACTTGTTAATTTCTGCTATGTTTTGATAAACAGCTCTCCTAATGGGTAATTTTCATTTAAATTTCCCTAATGATTAGTGATGTTGAGCATCTTTTCATGTGCTTATTGGCCATTTGTAGATCTTCTTTGGAGAAATATCTATTAGATTCCTTTGTGCATTTTTAATTTTTTTTATTTGACAGAGAGAGAGAGAATGAGAGAGAGCGAGCCCAAGCAGGGGGAGTGACCGAGGGAGAGGGAGAAGCAGGCTCCCTGCTGAGCAAGGAGCCTGACGGGCTTGATCCCAGGACCCTGGGATCATGACCTGAGCCGAAGGCAGCTGCCTAACCGACTGAGCCACCCAGGCGCCCCTCCTTTGTGCATTTTTAATTATTTGTTTCTTGTTGAATTGTTGGAGTGCTTTATATTTTGGATATTAAAGCCTTATCAGCTATATGATTTGCAAATATTTCCTCCCATTCTGTAGGTTGTCTTTTCACTTTCTTGATAATGTCATTTGGTGTACAAAAATTTTAAAATTTTATGAAGTCCAATATATCTTTGTTGTTGTTTGTGCTTGTCAGGGTACCTGTTGATAAGTCCAGTCTCATGAAGCTTTCTCCCTATGTTTTCTTTTAGGAATTTTATGCTTTTAGCTTTTACATTTTGGTTTGATCAATTTTGAGTAAATTTTTACATATGATGTGAGTTAAGGATCCAACTTTATTCTTTTGCATGTAGAAATCCAGTTATCCCAGCATCCATTTGTTGAACAGATTGTTCTTCCCTATTGAATACCTTGGTATCCTTGTCAAAAATCAGTGGGCTGTACATGTGTGGGTTTTTCCTGGACTCTTTAATACTATTTAATTGGTCTAGTTAGGTTTATCCACATGCTGGTTTTCATTACTGTAGTTTTTTGTAGTAGGTTTTAATATTGAGAACTGTGAGTCTTCTCAAGTTGTTTTTAAAGATTGGTTTGGCTTTTTGGGATCTTTGGAGTTCCATATGAATTTGAAGATTGGCTTTTAGATTTCTGCAAAACAAGGATGTTGGAATTTTGATAGAGATTGCATTGAATCTTCAGATCACTTAATGTAGTAAGATGTTTCGACCTGTGAGCATAGGGTATCTTTCCATTTATTTTGGTCTTTTATTTCTTTCAGTAATGTTTTGTAGTCTTTAGTGTACAAGTCTTTCACCTCTTGGTTAAATTTACTCTTACCTGTTTTATTCTCTTAGATACTATTATAAATGGAATTCCTTTCTCGATTTCCTTTTTGGATTGTTCGTTATTAGAAAGACAACTACACAACTGATTTTTGTTTGTTGATCATGCAACCTGCAACTTTGCAGAGCTTATTAGCTTTACTAGCCTTCTTGTGGATTCTTTGGGATATTATATAGGATCATATTTTTTGCAAAAGAGGTATTTTTACTTTCTCTCCAATTTGGATACCTTTGACTATTTTTTTCTTGTCTAGTTACTCTGACTAGAATATCCAGCACACTGTTGAATGGCATTGGTGAAAGCAGGCATCCTTATTTTGTTCCTGATCTTAGGGGGAGAACTTTGTCTCTCACCACTGAATGTGTTAACTATGGGTTTTTCATAAATGCCCTTACTCGTTGTGAGAAAATTTCCTTCTTTCCTAGTTTTCTGAGTGTTGTTTCTTTTTTTTAATCTTGAACGGTTGATAGATTTTGTCAAATTCCTTTTCTGCAACAGTTGAAATGATAGTGTAGTTTTTGTCCTTCATTCTATTAATGTGTGTTATATTGATATTTTGTATGTTGAACCGCTTCTGCATTCCTGGAGTATATCCGACTTGGTCATGGTATATAATACTTTTTATAAAATAAATTTTATTTTTTGGAGCTCTTTAGTTTCACAGAAAAATTTAAGTGAAAACTACAGAGTTCCCATATATGCTCTGCTATCACACATGCTCAGCTTACGTCACTATCAATATGCAGAACCAGAAGGGTACATTTGTTACAACTGATGAATGTACATTGACCCACCAGGAGTTTCTGTACTTCTGTATTCTCACCAGGATTTGGTCTTGTCAGTCAGTGTTCTGGATTTTGGCCATTCTCATAGATGTGTATATATCTCATAGATGTATGTATGTATCTCATAGATGTATCTCATTTTAATTTGTATTTCCCTGATGACATGATGTGGAGCATCTTATCATGTGCTCATTTGCCATCTGTATGTTTTTGTTTCCTTTGGTGAGGTGTCTGTTCAGATCTTTAGCCCCCCCCCTTTTTTTATCTTTAGCTCATTTTTTAAATCAGGTTTTCTTTTCTTTCTTTTTTTTAAGATTTTATTTATTTATTTGATAGATACACAGCGAGAGAGGGAACACAAGCAGGGGGAGTGGGAGAGGGAGAAGCAGGCTTCCCGCTGAGCAGGGAGCCCAGGATCGTGACCCGAGCTGAAGGCAGACGATTAACTGAGCCACCCAGGCTCCCCTTAATCAGGTTTTCTTATTGTTGAGTTTTAAGAGCTTTCTGTATACATTAGATAGCAGTTCCTTTATCACATGTATATTTGGCAAATACTTTCTCCCAGACTGTGGTTATATTCTCATTTCTCTAGAAAGTGTCATTTGCAGAGCAGAAGTTTTTAATTATAATGAGGTCAACTTATCAGTTATTTTTTTCATAGATCATGCCTTTGGTAGAAAGATACCACCATACCCAAGGTTATTTGTTTTTCTCCTATGTTATCTTCTAGGCGTTTTAGAGTTTTGTGTTTTATATTCAGGTCTCTGGATCCATTTTGAGTTAATTGTCATGAGAAGTGTAAGGTCTGTGTCTAGATTAATTTTTTTGCTTGTGGACGTTGAGTTGTTCCAGCACTATTCGTTGAAAAATGATCTTTCTTCCATTGTATTGCCTTTGTTTATTTTTATTTTTTGTCAAAGATCAGTTGATTATATTTATGTGGGTCTATTTCTGGTTTCTCTGTTCTGTTCCATTGATCTATTTGTTTGTTCCTTCACCAGTACCACACATCTTGATTACTGTAGCTTTATAGTAAGTCTTGCAGTTAGGTATTGTCAGTCCTTCAACTATATTTTGTCCTTCAATATTGTGTTGGCTGTTCTGAGGTTTTTGCCCCTCAATATACTCTTTAGAATCAGTCTGTCAACATCCACTAAATAACTTGTTGGGATTTTGATTGGAATAGTGTTAAATCTAGAGATCAAGTTGGAAATACCTGACCTCTTGACGATATTGAGTCTTCCTATCCATAAACATGGAATATGTCTCCATTTATTTAATTCTTCCATTTTATTCATCAGAGTTGTATAGTTTTCCTCATACAGATCTTATAATGTGTTTTATTTGATTTATGCCTCTATTTCTTTTTTGGTTAGTGGGTACTAATGTAAATGGTATTGTGTTCTTAGTTTCAAATTCACTACTGGTATATAGGAAAGTGATTAACTTTTATTAACTTTGTATCCTGCAACCTTGTTATAATTGCTTATTAGTTTCAGCAGTGTTTTTGCCAATTCTTTAGGATTTTCTACATAGATTATTATGTTATCTGTGAACAAAGTTTGATTTCTTCCTTCCCAGTCTGTGTACCTTTTGTATATTTTCTTGTTTTACTGGATTAGCTAGGACTTACAGTACAGTTTTGAAAAGTAGTGGAGAGGGCGTTTTTGCCTTGTACCTGATCTTAGTGGGAAAGCTTCTAGTTTTTCACCATTATGCATGATGTTAGCTGTAGATTTTTGGTTAGATGATCTTTATCAAGTTGAGAAGTTGCCCTTATAGTCCTAGTATTGCTTTTTCTCTATCTACTGACAGGTTCTTGTGATTTTTCTTCTTCAGCCTGTTGATGCAGTGGATTACATGAATTGATTTTCAAACGTTGAATCTGCCTACCTGTGATAAATCCCACTTGGAAGTAGTATATAATTACTTTTATAACATTGCTGGATTTGATTTGCTAATATTTTGTTGAGGGTTCTTACGTCTGTGTTCACGAGAGACATTGGTTTGTAGTTTTCTTGTAATGTCTTTTTCTGGTTTTGGTAATAGCGTAATGCTGGCCTCATAGAATTATTTAGGAAGTATTCCCTCTGATTCTGTCTTCTGGGAGAGATTGTAGAGAATTGGTATAATTTCTTAAATGTTTTGTAGAGTTCACCAGTAAAACTTTCTGGGCTGCATTTGTTTTTTAAATCACATAAGAAATAAAAAATGGTATTACAAATCAAAAATATGGGGCACCTGACTGGCTCAGTTGGTTAAGTGTCTGCCTTCGGCTCGGGAATTGATCTCAGGGTCCTGGGATCGAGCCCTGTGTCAGGCTCCCTGCTTCCCGGGATCCTGCTTCTTCCTCTCCCTCTGCCTACATCTCCCCCTGCTTGTTTTTGCTCTCTCTCTCTCTGTGTCAAATAAATAAATAAAATCTTAAAAAAAATATATATATAATACTGGCTTTTACATTTCCCCATGTAATTACCTTTACTAGAGATCTTTATTTCTTCATACAGTTGTATGGTACTGTCTAGTATTTTTTTCATTTCAACCTGAAGGATTCCCTTTACCATTTCTTGTAGGGGAGGCCCAGTGGTAATGAACTCTTCAGCTTTGATCTTGGAATGTCTTACTTTGTCCCTCATTTTTCAAGGACAGTTTGCCAAACATGGAGTTCTTGGTTGACAGTTTTATTCTTTCAGTGCTCTAAGTCATCCCATTGTCTTTTGGCCTTCATGGTTTTTCTACTCAGAAATCAATTGATAATCTTACTGAGGATCTCTTGTATATGGTGAGTCACTTCTGTCTTGCTACTTTCAAGATTCTGTCTTTATCTTTTAGTAATTTGATGATAATGTGGCTCAGTTGGGGGGGGCTGTGTTTATTCTACTTAGTTTCTTGGATTTGTCACTTCATGTTTTACATCAAATTTGGGAAGTTTCTGGACATTATTTCTTCAAATAATCTCTGTCCCTTTTTTCTCTTTCTCCTCCCTCTGGTATTGCCTTGCTGCATATGTTGGTTCAAATGATGGTATTTCATAGGTCTCTTAGTTTCTATTAACTTCATTTTTTCTTTTCTTTTTGCTCAGACTGGATAATTTAAATTATCTTCAGGTTTCCTGATCCTTTCTTCTCTTTTCTCAAATCTGCTATTGAACCCCTGTAATGATTACCCCCCCCAATTATGGTAGTTTTCAGCCCCAGAATTTGTTTGGTTCCTTTTTATGATTTCTTGCCTTTTGATATTCTCATTTTGTTCATACATTGTTTTCTGATTTTTAAATATCTTTGTTCATGTTTTTCTTTGCATCTTTGGCCATATTTAAGACAGTTATTTTAAAGTCTTTGTCTAGGGGCATCTGGGTGGCTTAGTTGGTTAAGTGTCTGCCTTTGGCTCAGGTCATGATCCCAGGGTCCTGGGGTTGAGTCCTATGCTGGGCTCCCTGCTCTGTGGGGAGCCTGCTTCTCCCTCTCTGCCCTCCCCTCCAACTTGTGCTTGTGCTGTCTCATGTTCTCTGTCTCTCTTTCTCTCATAAAATCTTAAAAAAAAAAAAAAGTCTTGGGGCGCCTGGGTGGCTCAGTCAGTTGTCTGCCTTTGGCTCAGGTCATGATCCCAGGGTCCTTGGATTGAGCCCCACATCAGGCTCCCTGCTCCCTGGGGGAGCCCGCTTCTTCCTCTCCCTCTGCCTGCCACTCCCTCTACTTGTGCGCACTCTCTCTCTCTCTCTCTCTCTGTCAAATAAATAAAAAAATTTTAAACAAACAAAAAAAGTCTTTGTCTAGTAAGTTCAGTGTCTGGGCTTCCTCAGGGACAGATTCTATTTTGTTTGTTTGAGTGGCTGTTTTCCTGTTTCTTTGTAAGCCTTATTATTTTTTGTTGAAAACTGGACATTTGAATATTGTGGTAACTCTGGAAATCATATTTTCTTTCCTAGGTTTTGTTGTGGTTGATCATTGAATGCTGTAATAGTCCATTTGTCTAGTCATTTTTCCTGATTATTTTTGCAGACTTTATTCCTCCAGTGGTCGCTGAAGTTTCTTTTCCTTAGCTTGTATCCAGCTGGCGTTTTGACAGAGATACCCTTGAACACCAGGTGCTAAAACAGACAAACAAAACATGTCTTTTAGTCTTTGAGAATTGGCTCTGTGCTGGGGCTCTCCTTCAACACTTAGGCAGACTTAAACTGAGCTTAGGGATCAGCCCAAGGTTAACTCTTAAGATCTTTGTAGGTTATTTGTTTTGTAATGTGTTTTCATTTTCATTCATCTTCAGATATTTCCTTTTCTCAGGTCTTTTCTGAGCATGCATCTGGTTCTAGGCATATCTGTGTCTTTCTGAAATCCCCTGTATACATAGGTGTTCTTGAGTGCCCTAATTTCCCAAAGAAACTCTGTTTTGTTTTGTTTTTCCTCCTAGGCCTTAGGTGATTGAAGCATAATCTTTTGCCTCAGATATCTACAGGTTGTTCCTTTGTTTTTGAACAATGGCTGCCACTTTTCTGGCCTGCGTGAATTCCAAGTTAGGTGAAACAGATGAAAGTCAGTCTTTCAGACAAGTTAAAACAGACCTATGTGATAATTTGTGACTGAGGTCTTCTTTGTTCCCTCTAGAACTAGGGAGAGTGTGGGGCAAGTGTAATTAAGAACACCAACAAGGCTTTCCTACTATTTTTAAGTTGCCTTTTTCTTTTGTTTGTTTGTTTCTTTTTTTAAGTAGGCTCCACACCCATCTTGGGGCCCAAACTCACGACCCTGAGATCAAGAGTCAGATGCTCTACTGCCTGAGCCCCCCAGGTGCCCCTTAAGTTGCCTTTTTTCTTGATTTGTCTTTCTTTTGATTGTTGTAAACCTTCACTTATTCCAGAGTTTCTGCTTGTTTTGTTATGTTTCTGTTGGAGGATAGGAGCTTGGAACTGCCCACTCCACCATTTTGTTGTTTAAAAAAAGTGTTTAAAGTCAGGAATTCACACCTATTGAAAATTGTATTTTGTTCCTCCAGTGAGTTCATAACTGTCCATACATTCCTTTAGTTTCTCCTTTTAGCTTTGTCAGTCCCTGGCACAGACTTCAGATGGTTTCTTGTGTCTGCTTTAAGGTCTTTCTCAACCTGTGACTACCTCTGCAGGTTCAGGTTGACTTTCATAGGCTCACTTTTTAAGAAACTGCTTTGCTTGTCCTGGAAATTTTCTCTATAAATAGCCAGGTTGTCTATCCCAGGGGCCCTCCCCAGCTCTGGCTGGAGCCTGAACTCTTGATTCCATTTGGTTCCTTGAGTTCTCTTTTTCTTGGCTTAAAAATTCTTTGTGATGTTTATGGAGGGCAAGATGTGGAAGTTCAGTAGGTTACTGCTTTTTTGAAGAAAGCTTCGTTTTATTGACTTCTTCATTCCCTGTTACTAAAAGCCCACTTCAGAGGCTCAGATAGAGAGCTTCTGTTCTGGTTCTCATTTTTTCTTGTAGGAATTAGCCACGGCTCTTTGGACACTCTCTGATTGCCGGGCTCTCTGTATAGCCCTGGGACTAGGCCTAAGATGCTAAGGCCAGGCCTCTGGACATGGGGCCCATTCCATGGCAGCTCGGGGCTGCAGGTTTTCCAATTCTGTGTTCATTTCCCCAATGATTACATCTTGTTTTGCTTGTCAGTGTTCATCTTTCTTTTCAGTTTGATTTTGAGTGTAGCCTCTGGGTACTTTTTGCAGTTTCTTAATTTAGAATTGTTTTTTTTTTTTCTGGGACTTATCACTGATTCTTTATTTCAGATCATTAACATAGATTTTGAATAGAAAGGAAGGAAAGATTTAAAAATCTTTTATTGAGTTATAATTTACACACAATAAAATATACAGCTTTCAAATGCTCATTTTGATAGGTTTTGACAATTTGACAATTGTATACAACCTTGTTATCACTGTCTAGAACTAGATATAGAACATTTCTGTCATCTTAGGAAATGCATTTAGCAAGAGGGAAGTTTTACCTGTTTTTCTTTTCTGAGTTTCTTTTTCATGATTTCTAGCATTCTTTATATATTTTGGTGTGAGTCCTTTGTCAGATATGTGTATTGCAAATATTTTTTCCTGATTAGTGACTTATTTATTCAATAAATTAATGGTGTCTTTACTCATTATTTTAAACATCTGATGAAGCCCCATTTATCAGTGTTTTTTATTTATGATTAGAGCTTTTGTGTCTTTTCTAAGAAATCTTTGCCTACTACAAGGGTGCAAAGATAATCCAATATTATTGCCTAGTTTCGTAGTTCTGGGTTTTATATTAAGGTCTGTGATCTATTTTGAATGGATTTTTGTATAGAGTTTATAGTGTGAAACAGTCTAATTTCGTGTGTGTGGTTTTTTTGTTTTTTTTAAGATACGGATAGTTAATTGTTTCATCACCATTTGTTAAGAAGACTTCCTTTCCACATTGAATTGTTTTGGTGTCTGGTCTAAAATCAGTTGTGTGGTTCTGTTTCTTCACAATGTATCCTGTTTCATTGTCATTTTGTCTACCTTTATGCCTTTGCCATATTGCCTTGATTATTGCAGCTTTATAGTTCTCAGTGGTTCTGAACTTGGGGCACTATCAGGATCCTGGGGACATCTGACAATGTTGGAAACATTTTTGGTTGTCACAGGTGTGGATTCTGGTGGGGGAGTGAGTGCCACTGGCATCTCGTGGGTGGAGGTCAGAGATGCCGCTAAACATCCTGTACACACAAGACAAACCCCGACAACAAAGAATTATCCAGTCCAAAATGTTGTTAGTGCTGAGGTTGAGAAACTGCTTTGTAAGTCTTGGAAAGTCAACTAGTGTAAGTCTTCCAATTAAAAAAAAAAAACCGTCTTAACTATTGTTTCCTTTGTATTACCATTTGAATTTTAGAATCTGCTTATCAATTTCTATAAGAGAATGCCTATGATTTTGATAGTAATTGCTCGAAAATATAGGTCTGTTCAGTATGCTAGCTTGGTAAACTTTAAGATAAATGGTATATATTTAATAGTATATAATTATAATTATATAACACAATATATGTTTTTATTCATTATATATCATTATATTTTATAATATATTAATATCCATTAATAATTAGTAATATTTAATAGTATATAATTAAAATTGAATACAATTAGAAATTTGGTTTCTTGGTTGTAGTAGCTGTATTTCAAGTGCTTAATAGCTCTAGTGACTATCATGTTGAATAGTAGTACAGTCAGAGAACATTCCTAGAAAGTTCTTTTGACCAGCACTGGTATAAATCATTTTGGGAATTTACCCATTCTTCTGATCCATGGGTGTATAAGTGTTTTTTTTTTTTTTTTTTTGTAGATAGTCAAGTTATGAAAATTCCACTGTACTCCTAGGCTACTGCTAGTTTTTTTTTTTTTTTAAGATTTATTTTAGCGAGCGTGTGAGCAGGGGGAGGGGCAGTGGGAGAGAAAGAGAGAGACTCTCAAGCAGGTTTCGTGCTCAGTGTGGAGCCAACACCAGGGTCGATCTCATCACCTGGAGATCATGACCTCAGCTGAAACCAAGAGTTGGTTGCTTAATCGACTGAGCCACCCAGGTGCCCCACTGCTAGTTTTGAGTTACGACTGAATATTGAATGTTGTCAGATCTTTATTTATTTCTGTTGAGAAGACTATATGGTTTTTCTCCTTTATTTAGTATAATTTCATTGGTTTTCATGTTAGATTAACCTTGCCTTCTTGGGATAAACCCCATTTGGTTAGGATGTGTTTGTGTTTTTATATATTGCTGGATTTGATTTGGTAATATCTTAGGAATTTTTGCATTTGTGTTCATAAGAGAGTTTGGTCTCTGTTCCTCTCTTAAGATGTCCTTATTTTGTTTTGGCATCAGGATAATGTGGCTTCGTACAGTATGTTGGGAACTATTCTAGGAGAGGAGATACACTAGTAACTGAGCTCTTACTCTGTGCCACTTTACAGATACCATCTCCTTTAATCCTTACAACTATGATAGGAGGTAGTAACATCCCAACTTTGCAGGTGAGGAACCTCAGGCTCAGAAAGGTAAATTCCCAAGGGCACATAGGTATAACTGGTGAAGCCAGAATCTGATTCCAAGCTACAGGGAGTCTCTAAGAGCAGCCCTTGAATGATACCTCCCACTATTGGTTCCATGTGGGGAAGTCAGGCTGTACCCCAGGTGGCAGCAGTCCTTCAGCCTATGAGGCAGAGTCTCGCTGCCTGCAATAGGCTGTGCTCCCAGCAAGAGAGTCTGTGCCCTCAGAGCCGAGGCCACTCCTGGATGGGTTCTCCTGTCTTCCCTGTTTTTTTCCTGGAGTGTAAGGGTTCCCCTTTACATTCCCTGATGAGGAAACTTTGATGCCTCCATAAAAATCAGCTCTGGATGGTTGCTGAGGGTACATTCCCATGTGGGTGGAACTGGAAATTGCCCAGAAGCTCAGCATGGATAATCCCTCTCATTCTAGGATGTTTGGATATTAATTCATCTGTGAAAGGGGCTCGTTTTGTCCGATTCTGTGATGCATTCAATATTCCACTCATCACTTTTGTTGATGTCCCTGGCTTTCTGCCTGGTAAGTCATTGACAGAAGTGGGGGGGGCTAGGAGAGGTGGTTTTGCCCAGTAAGGCACCCACTTTATTTGGAGGTTTTCTTGGAAAAATCTCTAAGTATTTGTGACATCTCTGTATTCTAGGTGTCTGGAAGATGGGCTATGGGGTGGGGGTGGCTCTCTCTTGGCCCTTTGGGGAGCAGGGGAAGACCTCATAACTGAGAGTGGCAGTCAAACCTTGTGAGGAGTTTTGTATCTAGTAACTCTTCCTCATGATCTAGGCACAGCACAGGAATACGGAGGCATCATCCGGCATGGTGCCAAGCTTCTCTACGCATTTGCCGAGGCAACTGTACCCAAAGTCACAGTCATCACCAGGAAGGTGAGGAACTTGTATCAGAATCTAGGAGTCCATTTCTGGCAGCTTGGCCACGTTTGGAGGTCTGGCTAAGAGTTTCAGGAGGGCTGGGAAAAGGAGTATACCTTGCTCACCCTTAAAAAGATCTTTTGAGGGCAGCATTTTTACAGCCCTGTGGACACACCCTGCAGATATGTCGGTGGTCATGTCTGGGAACTGAAAGCATCAGTGGGACAAAGCCAGGAAAGACAGTGAACATTAACTGTGAAAGGCCTCTGGGTTGTGTCTAGGTATTCTCTTCTCTGGCTTCCTGGCCTCAGAGACAGTGGGCCTTCAGTAGCCCAGGAGGGCTCTTCTCTTTTTGTCCTCATTTCACTTGGCTTCCTAGGATGTTTCAGGGCATGATCTGTTTGATTCAGGCTCTAACGTTCAGCATTTGGGTCTGTTCCAGGCATATGGTGGTGCCTATGATGTCATGAGCTCCAAGCACCTTTGTGGTGACATCAACTATGCCTGGCCTACAGCAGAGATTGCAGTCATGGGAGCAAAGGTGAGGGCTTCTAGCTTTCTCTTTGCCTGGGTCTGGGTACTGCACTCTCCCAGCAGGAGCTCATAGGTGGGAAATGTTGGAGAGAGGCTCAGACCCCTCAGATGGGCCAGGATTCCAGGGAGTTGGGGTCTGGACCTTGAAAAGTCTCCCACCTTGAGCCCCAGGGCCAGCTCTGGCTCCTGTCCTGCACTCGCACTTCAGGCACGTGCTGGTATCTTCACGCTCAGGGTGAGAGGGCCCCTGAGGGGGTTTTGAGATTATCAGTAAAGGGGAAAGGATTTAGTCAGCTGAACTAGCCTTTGGGAGGATTGGATATTGCCTGTAACTCCATCTCCTCTCTTGGGCTGGGGGGGGTGGGGTGGCTAGAGCCATTCCTTTTAGCCCATGGAAGCTGAACCGTAGTTCTGACCCCTGGTGACTCCTGGTGACTTGCCCTGGTGGGCAAGGTATAGCAGTGCCCCACCTTATCCATATAGGGCACGCTCCAACACCCCCAGTGGAGGCCTGAAACCAGGATAATACCGAGCCCTATATATGTTGTTTTTTCATATACATACTTATTTACTTACGATAATGTTTAATTTATAAACTAGGCACAGTAAGAGATTAACAATAATAAAACAGAATGATTAAAACAATATGCTGTAATAAAAGTTGTGGAATGTGGTCTCTCTCTCAAAGTATCTTGTCCTCACTCTTCTTGTGATGTGAGATAAGATGGAGTGAGGTGAAGACCATAGGCACTGGTGTCAGGAGGTTTATCTGTCGTCTCCTGGAGTGTGGTTGATCCTGGGTAACTGAAATTGCAGATGAGCAGGGACTACTGTACTACTGTTGCTTAGTAGCCTGGTCCCCACTCCTTTCCTGCTTTGAAACAGCTCTTGGGATTGTACCAGGTAACTCCCTTGACTCTCCCCATAGCTGACTTTTAGGGGTTCTGAGGTCAGGGCTCATCTTTTAGTCCTCCGTACTTCTATATTTGCAGTCCAGTCTGTCTGCCTTTGGCCACTGAACTGTGTACTCAGGATAAGAAAAAAGGAAAACAGCGTTTGACTTCCCTTGATGCAGGGGACCATGGATCTAATGATGGAAAACAGGCCAAACATCTTGGCCTCAGAGAAGGATAGATGCAAGTGGACAGAGTGGGATGGAACTGGGGACACAAACGACTGGCTTTGCCCGGCTGCCTGTGGTTGGGGCCACAGCTGAACATCCCATCATCTAGGCCCTGGAGTCATGATGGTTGACTCCAGCAGTGCTTACCTCTAGGCCCTTCTCTCCAGAGCACTTTGATTTACCGTGAAGTTCACAACCACACACTGTGATAGTGAGTTGAGGGAGGTCTACCCAGGTTGGGACTGCCAGTTAAGTTCATTAACTACTCTCATGACAGGGTGCTGTGGAGATCATCTTCAAAGGGCATGAGAATGTGGAAGCTGCTCAGGTGGAGTATATCGAGAAGTTTGCCAACCCCTTTCCTGCTGCAGTGAGAGGTAGGGACTGTGGTGGGGAGGGCAGCATTGGTCATTTGCTGGGTCACTTGCTCATTCTTTTACTCCCAGAGTCTCACATGACCGTCCTTTGCTCTTACAGTTGAATCTGGAGATGAGTGAGGGGTGGGCTTGTCGCTGGGCAGTCATCACTTAAGGACGGTATATATGCTGCTTTGGTAACTAGGATCATCACAACATTACTGAAATGGCTAAATTTCTTAGTGTTGTTCCAGTTACCTAAGTATTGTGTAAAAAACCAATCTAAAACAGAGTGGCTTAAACAAACAACTTTTTTTTTTTTTAAAGAATTTATTTATTTGAGAGAGAGAGAGATAATGAGAAAGAGCACGAGGTAGGGGGAGAGGGAGAAGCAGGCTCCTTGAGCAGGGAGGTCAACATGGGCCTCGATCCCAGGACCCTGAGCCAAAGGCAGATGCCCAACTGAGCCACCCAGGCGCCCCTCCCCTTTTTTTTTGCTCATGTTTCTGAGGGTCATCAGTTTGGTCTGGGCTCAATTAGGTGGTTCTGCTGGTCTTGCCTGGGATCAATCATGCAAAGATAGCGAATTGGTAGTTTGGGGCTGGATAGTCCAAGATGGCTTCACTTACATGGCTGCTGTTGGCTGTCCGCTAGACTCTGCACATGATTTCTTATTCTTAAGGTTACTTCACACTTGATGGTGTCCTGAGGGCAGCAAGAGGGTGGGAGAGGAAGCTGCAAGGCACCTTGAGACCTAGGTTTTGAAATTGCACAGTATCACTTCTGCCACATTTTGTTGGCCAAAGCAAGTCACAAGGTCAAGTGAGGAAATTAAATCCTTGATGGGAGGAGTTGTGAAATCACATTGCAGAGGGGCTTGTGTTAACAGGGATAGGAGGAAGTGTAGTGATTTTTGAAAATGCAAATGTATTTTCTTAACTTTTGACTTCATCTTGGCAGGGAGGGGATCAGATTTCATTTTCTTGCCAAGTGCTCCTAGGCCAGAAGCTGGGGCCCTGCCAGAGGAACAGGGATGCTCCTAGGATGCAGGGGAAGGTTCACAGGGTCCATGCCCTCTTATAGTAACTTGGGTCCTGCTCACACTGTCGGCCCCAGAGATGGTACCCAGGCTGAACACAGATTGGGGGGTGGCATTATCTGGGGATGCAGATGATCTACTTCCTTTTCTGTGCTTCACCAGGATTTGTGGATGACATCATCCAGCCTTCCTCTACACGAGCCCGAATCTGCTGTGACCTGGATGTCTTGGCCAGCAAGAAGGTACAGCGCCCTTGGAGGAAACATGCAAATATTCCACTGTAAACGAATCAAAGGATAATAAACCAAGAGCCAATTACTGCCTGGCCATTCGTACCCATCCCTGCCTTTTGCAATCATGATACCTGGAAATCTAAATACCAGTAATTACTTGCAATGGCTGTTTATTAAATTCTAGGAAGATTTCATTTATGCCTTACTGTAAAATTACTTGCTTTATTAAAAATTTGTTTTAACTGGTATTTTTTGAGCAAATCTCATTTTTTATGGTAGAAATCTGAAAAATCAAGAAAACAGTACACAGAGTATTGTCACTTAGAGCTGACCCTTATATGACACCTCTTTGTATTTTTTTCCTTTTTCCCCAGATTTTCTTTTTCTCTGTAGGTGAGATAAGCAGCTTTTAGGGCAGAGTACTTAACTGCTTAGGCTTCAGTTTCCTTACTTTTAAATAGTATTTAATAATGTGCCCTTAATTCCTCTGGGAATTGTTGAGGATTAAATGGGATGTTTGCAGTTATGTCTGGCAGAATGGATGCTAGGTAAGCTGTAGTGCTCTATATTAGGTGCTTTTTAGAAATGTGTTCTCACATTTTAAAAAACTTATTTTGGAAATTTTCAAACCTATAGAAATGTTGCAAGAGTGGTATTTGTATACCTTTCACCTAGATTATCTAGTTAATTGTCTACATTTGCTACATCTCTTTCATAAATATATAATTACTATTTTTATTGACCCATTTGAGAGTAATTTGCAGAATCATGACACTTTATCCCCCTGCACCACCAAACATCAGTGTTTATTTTCTAGGAACCAAGGCTCATTGTTTTACAGTCTTTCATTACATTGACATTTGTTGGAAGAGTGGTTGCCCGTTATTTTGTAGAATATCCCTCAATTTGGGTTTGATTTGATTGTTTCCAGGTGTTCAGATCTAGGTAAGAGTTATACACAATGTTCTTTCTCTGTATCACGTTAGGAAGCACATTATACTAGTTTTTTCCATTATTGATGAAATTGACTCATCACTTACAGTGGTGGCTGCAAAGGTTACCATTTTTTCTTTGTAATTAATAATTGATCTGGGGAGGGGCCTCTGGGTGGCTCAGTCGGTTGAGCGTCTGCCTTCGGCTCAGGTCATGATCTCGGGGTCCTGGGATCGAGCCCCGCATCGGGCTCCCTGCTCAGCGGGAGTCTGCTTCTCCTTCTCTCTGCTCATGCTCTTCCTCTCTCTCTCAAATAAGTAAATAAAAAATATTAAAAATAATTGATCTGGGGACATTCTTTAAGCCTGTCAACAAACTTTCATCCAGTACTTTTAGTAATCCATTGATGATTCTTGTCTCAATCAGCTATCCTGTGTTGATTCTAATAATGTTTGCATTTCTAACCCTATCACTGTCTGCATTTGTTAGTTGTTAGTCTCCTGGAAGAGCTTTCTTTTCTGTTTAAATTTTTTCAGTATCTGTTTAGACTCATTCTTTTTTAAAAAACATTTTTTCCTAAAATAACTTTTTCTTACTATGCTGTCACCCTGTCAAATTTTCAAACACACATTAACTAGTTCGTTACATTTTTTTTCTCCCTGTCCATCCCTACTCCACCCCCAAGAGATGAGATTAGGAAGCATATATTATAGTTGAAATCTGTTTGGTATATAGTAGGGGTTTCATAAATGTTTCTTTTAGTGAATGAATGTATCAAACAAGAAAGAACAAACTCATGGATTCCTTTAAAATTTAACGTGTTACTCATTTTGACACTTAAAATTTCAAAGGAGCTTCTTTAAAGTTGGCTCTTTGACCCTTTTCATATGTCCCAATAATTTCTGGCACACTTCCTTATTTTTTTGACACAGAATAATGTACCAGGCTCATCTTCTATTTTCCTTGCCCAGCCCTGGATTCAGTGATTTCTCCCGAGTCCTGGTTTCTTTTAGTAGATGTGACTTAGAAGCTAAAATTGGCAGATGTTCACATTGATGCTGAGGTGTCATTGCTTCTAGGTATTTTCAGCAGACTAGGAAATATACAAATTTGTGAATATAAAGATATATGAGGAACATGTATATATATTATGTACTTATTATATATATGTTTAAAAATCATGAGTTCATACTGGAACTTTTAATCCCAATCCAACATACAGGTTCTTCTTTGCTTTCCCCTATTCTATATGTATTTATCTCAGGGGTAAAACTGGGTCCCATTACCTTCAATATAATTTACTCACTTGCTCAATCTTACACTAAATACAAAAGTTTGAGAACTTCTAAAGTTCAAGACTCTCAGTTTAAAGACAAAAGAACTACAAGAAAGTACATGGTCAAGTTATTTGTATTTATGTTACCCATTTGAAAGAGTCAATTTTATGTTTGTGGACAATTTTAGTCCCCCCGCCCCATCTTTGTTGACTTTATTTGGCTGAGGATGTAAAGCATTAACGATTATATTAGAAATGGAGATTTTAAGTGGTTTCAGCATAAAGGTCAACTATGGAGTGCTTGTTTCAGAGGGCCCCATGGGGTGTGCTTTTTTTCTGTGGTGAGAGCCCTGGGTCTTCCCACCACTGACGACTTTCCCTTGTCCCAGATCCTTAGCTCCAAAGGAGCTTGGATGTTCTATCATTTCAAGCTCAACTTGAGCTAAATCAGTATGTGATTGTCTTATATACTTTTCCCATTTCTACCAGCCACCCCATCATTCCAGGTAGCCAGGCTTACGGCTCTGGAGTTTCTTTTTCTTGAATGTCTCTCTTCCCTTTCCAGGTGATTGGGAATCTCCCATTCTAGTCAGGCTCTAAGTGGAGGTATCCCCACTGGTGTTTCTGTGTGCCCCATCCTTAAAGCCAGAAATCTTTTTCTGAGCTAATAGACTTATTCCAGGTCCAGATTTTGTTGCATTCATCTGCTCTTAGCATTTCCCGTGCATAGTGCCCTGCTCTCCAGTCTTTAGCCCACACAGAAGGTTCTGTGTCCCTCCCTTGCTTGCCAAGTGAGTTTAAGCCTGCAGCCCCGTCAGTTCCCCATTGGAACACCCTCTTGTTGAATAGCTCGTTTGCTCATGCTCAAGGAAGGACCTGACTTGGTTCATCTTCACCTGTAACCTTGAACTGATTTTGCTTATTGCAGGTGTTCTTTTTAAAGCATCTGATCATGCATTTTTTTTTCTGTATACATATTTTTGTCTTCATAAGTAGATGGTGAGTTTCTCGTGGGTAAAGACTGTTTGACCTGCGATTCTTTATATCCTGTTTGGTACCAGCAGAAAGATTATAAACCATGGGAAAGGAGTGACAGCTGACTCCTGGGCTTTTAGAGGCCTCTTAAGTCATGCAGGTTGGTTAGCGTGTGGCTCAACAGCTTAAAACTGCTTGGCTAGTCCCAATTTCTGGTGTCAGCTAACCTAGGATTTGGACTATTTGGAGGATGACTGCTATAGTCCATCTGAAAATAATACACATACAAGCTTCTGTGTTTGTTTTTGAGGAAGGGGGTCCAAGATGTGTTGGAAATCTGGACACCGAGAAGGGCTAGTTTTGGGCCTGCTCTAAGAGAGAGAAGCAGCAGCCCACTAAAGCATTTGGGCAAGAGCCTTCTGGGAAGCCTTGGAATGGAGATGGTGGTGAAAATCCCATCCAATAAACCAAGCCTAGTGGCTAAGGAAACATAAAGCTGCAAGACCTTGCAAGTAGAACAGCATCTATGGATGACAAAATGCCTTGAGAATGGTGGCAGAGTATTCTCCAGTGGCTACTGTTTAGGAATGCCTTTCCCAGCTGGTATTCTCTCAAGGGGAAAAAGAAGACTGTGGAGTCTTGCAGCCAGAGAATTTGGGTTTACTGAGCAGAGCAGTGGCAAGTGTCTGTCTTTAAGACTGAGAGCAGGTAATATGGTGAGAATTGAGGTGAAGTTTAAGAAGTACTGCGAGTGTCCTTCTGGACCTGCTCCTGTTCCTCTTGCCTTAAGTAAACCAGTTCTTCCTGAGCCACACAGCTAGAGTGGTGAACGGTGATTTGAACCCAGGCAGATTTGTCTGAACTATAAGCCTGTCTTCTAACTATTCAGAGCACTGCTTCTCAACTGATGAAATAGGTGGGATGAACTCCTAAGGGTAGAGTGAGAAAGGTGGTAGTGAGTAGGGACTGTCTCAACCCAAAGAGCTACTAAATTTGGAAAGGTTTCCTACCTCATGCGTGACGACCTGTCAATCCTTTTTGAATTGCTAGAATAATGGGGAGCACATTCACAATGCAGCCTTCCAGTTGCTTGTGTTCACGAAAAGTTCTTCCAGCTCCTCTTCTCACCATGTCTGGGTCTCCTCAGTGAGTTCTCTGCCTCTGGATGCACTGATGCTTTGGCTGCTGCTGGTGCTTTAGATATGGTCTGCCCAGTCAGAGAAGCCTGTGAAGGACACTCACCCATACACTGAGTTAACACTTTTAATGGAGTTGTTGAACCAGCCTAAAGTTTACCTGTTTGACAGATATATTTTATGTCCTTCTGATTCTAAAGGATTTCTAGAGAGCTGTGGCTTTATTTTTTTTAGGGAGAACCACTGGTTGGTCCTCATGCTGTTGCACCTCTGTGGGCATGGGACCTCCACCATTCCAAACAGGAGCTATGGCCACTTAATGGGCAAAGCCTCAGTTTGGGGCCGCTGTGGAGTCCAGCTGCACATCTGGGTAGATGTGGCAGCCTTAGTAGGGAGGTTCTGACCATGTACCTACTCTCCTGGATGGTGACTAATGCCTCCTTTATGTGTCCTCGAGAGCACAAAGCTGTCCTTCAAAAAGTGATACGTAAAAAGACCCCAACAGAGTAAGGCACTTAGGGCATGGATGGAAACTTACCTGAGTTTGGTATCAAAAGTCTGAGGGGGGGGCACTAAGCCTTTATTTTCCATGAAGACACTGTTTCTTATTTGATGGTTCCTTTTCTGGAAGCAGGGGCAAATACAGAGTCACAGTCAAGTCACACCTGGGAGGTTTCAATTTTGTCCCAGGATAGAGTCACACTGGGTAAAGCTCTGGTCTAGTCTCATAAGCTTTTAATTCCAAAGGTGAGCTGCCACAGAGACCCTTCCTTATTACCTTCCTTCTTGGCTGCCTAGAGAGTTCTCCTGCTGATTTAGCCCTTGCATCCCTGTCTTTTCTGCACAGACATCTTAGGCCATGTAATGAACACAGCCCAGAGAACAAGGCCAGGACCATAAAGTGTAGAGCATGAGTTTTTAAGAGTGATGTCTGGCACCAATATCAAGAGAAACTCTTCCACAGCCTTGTAGAATCCAAGTGATCTTTAAAGATATGCCTAGGGGCTGGATCTCAGGCAGGGGAAGGATCCAGGCTACAAACCCTGAATGCCTCCTCCTTGAAAACTCAGCCTGCAAGAGACCTCCTCTTGAACCACAGACAGACAATCTCCCCAGGAAAATTCAGGGAATGAAAGAAAATGAATGAACTAGTCCTTAATTTTTTCCTTAAAACTCACTGATACAGTTAACAAATTACCTGAATGAGCAAACTTTGAGCAAACTCTCAAGTGCAGAAAATCATCTCTTTAAAACTTTACCTAGTAAGAATAGGATGACTACCACAAGCCTGATTTTGAATAGTTTATTAAAGGAAAGGTGAAGCATCAATTTCAAATTGTACAAAAGGAAAAAAACCTCATATTGCAAATGTACAATTTACAGAATTACTAGCAAAACCAATCAAGGAGACACTGAAAATACAAAAATTCGATTGACTTCAAACTGAACTGCAAACCCATTGGAGTAGATATTAAGCCTTTTTTTTTTTGTTGCATGGTAGTCTACAATTCTAAGCATCTGTTTTCCACATGAAACTGTCAAGCAAAGGATCACTCTGTGCATGTGCCAGGGCACCTCCCAGCTTCCTCCTTGGCTAGAACCATAGGCAGGGCTGGCAGTGGTAGATAATCCAGTTATTCCTGCCCCTTCATGTCCACTGAGGCCCACATTTCTGGAAGAAAGCGAGACCCCAGCCCCTCAAACTGGAGCCCAGGAATTGCTAAATTAGCAGATATAACATTTTTGGTGACCAGGTTTTTTCAGAACTGTACAAATATTGAGAAAAATCTGTTTTGTGTTTACTAAAAGAATGAATAATCCATTTGCTTTCCCAACAAAAAATAATCATTGGGTGCACAGATTAGTAAAAAAATGCTTTTCATTTTTTGGTAAGAAGGGAAAGCCTCATGATTCTGTTACAGCTACTTTAAAAACCAGCCCACAAACAGCTGTGGATGGATTGGTTTGGAATTGAGGCTTACTTTAAAAAAATCAGAAAGGTAGAAACTAAGTGGGCTTTTTAAAACAATAGCAGCAAGTCATAAAAGTCTAAGCAGAATGTAACTCTAAACCATTGAAGGCTGTCCTGAAGATTCATAATTTCTTTCCCCAAAATAATTAAAATGCACATTTAACACTGAAATGTAGCTGTATTTCAAGGTAAGCTTAGGAACTTCACCCTCTAAGCACAGACTTCTATGCAGCACATACTTCTATAATTGGTAAACTTAATTCACAAAATTAGCGCATAAGGTATTAAGTGCATGGGAAGTAGACACAGTTATGTTACACTTAAAATTACTTTTGAATGGCAAAGAAGTTCTTCATGATTATCTTTTTAAGAAAACGGAAGTCTATGTAACTTGAATTTGGCAGGGCATGAAATAAGTAGTAAAAACAGCAAACCGATAACTTGAGAACCATTTTTGTTTTTCTGAGAATACTTTATTTGCTGGTAGAAGTTGCTAAAAATGCACAGAACAAATACCAATAGAAAATGTACTGTATTTGAATCTCCCTATTCTATATAAAATGAATGGTGTACAGCATCTGTTGGAAAATGGCTGCATGGACATTTCTTATTTTATGCCCCCTTATAAATAAAAATAAACCTTTTTATTCAAGAGTATATAAAATCTGGGAATCCATATCCACAGAGGGTGTGTGGTTTTTGGCAGAGATGCACTGTCAGAATTTCATCTTAGCTTGTCAATATTCTGCTCCTCCGTATTTCTGTATTCCACAAGGTCAACCAAATCCAGTGAGCTCCAAAACACTCTTCGGCAATTAGGATGAGCTGCTTACTCATAGGTTTAATAAAAATGGTTAGCTTTTAAAACATAAAAAGGCAAAATGTTAAAACGGTTTTTAAATTGTACAACAGGAAAATAAAGTTAAAAATATTTTTTTTTTACTCAATGCTGAGTTTTCATAAAACAGGTGTATAACAGTGTTTATCTTGACAGCTGTTTTAAAAATTTAAAATTTTTTCCTCCCTCCAGAAAAACACACACATCTGTATTGGGATAAGTCCAATATTAGGACACAAATGATTTTTCAGGTCAGTCTTTCTGAGGTGACATTCACCAACATTCCCTTGGGTAATTTACATGCTCCTCTTCTGTCACTGCAAAAAGGGATTGACCTCAATCATTTGATTAAAAAACAAATCAGATCACATCAAAAGTGTTTTTTCCCCCATACAAGCTATCACAGTATATAGGCCTCTAGCTCTAAATAATAGAGTTCCATATTTGTAAATTTTCTTCAGACTTCAGAACATAGGCATTCCAAATCCCTAGAAAAATGAGAAACACAATTAACTTCATGCATAAACAAGACCCAGAAACCATAAGTAAAAAGCAGTAATAATTTAACATTTACTGAATCGTCTTCTATGATAGCTGCGGAATCAAAGAAATCTGGCCTCAGCTCAGCTCTCTCTCGCCGATTTCTTGATGGGGGCTGGAAAGAGAAGCCAAAATGTTTTCCTGAGATACATTAAGATGGTAAGCTGCTAATATTTCTGATGGCATCACAAAATAGAGCTGTTGGGGATCAGATTTTGAAAGGAAAAGAATGCGGATTTTACATGGAGCATACATTTTTTTTAAAAAAGGATTTCAAATTACAATGAATAAACTGAATATGAAAATGCATATAATTAATTTTGGGGCCTACAAACATAGAACATGCCTTTGAATCATGGAATGATTATAAAATTCATCCCTAAATTCCCCAAAGCTGGTAGATGGAAAGCTACTGAAGGGAAGGAAGAGACTGCAGTGACATGATCTCCTTTACATTTCTTAGAAGAGGTTTTCATTATGGAAAACTTAAAACCTACACAGCAGAATGTTATGGGCTAAATTACATCCCCCCAAATTCATATATTGAAGACCTGAACCCCAGTACCTCAGAAGGTGACTGTTATTTGGACAGAGGACCTACAAAGAGGTAATAATTGAGGTAAAGTGAGGTCATGTGGGTGGATTCTATTTTGATTCATATCCTTATAAAAAGAGACACACAGGAAAGATCATATGAAGACAAAAGGAGAAGATGACCATCTACAAGTCAAGGACAAAAGCCTCAGAATGAAATCAATCTCCCTGAGAACATGATCTCAGACTTGTAGCCTCCAGAAATGTGAGAAAGTTTCTATTGTTTAAGCCATTAGTCAGTGGTACTTGTATAGCAGCCCTAGCAAATACAGTCTGATGAACTCCCATGTATCCATCACCTAGCTTCATCAACTGTCAAACCTTCAGCCAATCTTGTTTCACTGAGTCTTCTCACTTTTTTTCTATGTCATTATACCTACAACTGTTTCAAAATATATCTCTGATGGAAATTTAAAAAAACATAACCACCATGCATTACTATTCCTGACAAAGTCAATAATTTCTTAATATCACCTATACCTAGTCTATATTCAGGTTTCCTTACTTCAAAGATTTTTTTTCACACTGAACAAATATGGTCCATATTCTATGTTTGGTTGCTATGCTGGAACACACTGTATGTATCATCAGATTCTTAGTTTAAGAGACCAAATGCACACACTATACTGAGAGAGAGCTAGTGTGAGCCCCTTCTCAAGAAGGTAATAAGGAACCAGTTCTTGTTACTGCCAGAATTTAAAATCTGACTGCTTGGAAAGCAGGCTTGAAAAACACAAGCTCATCCAAATGTGCTAAAGCATTACACTGGTCCTACCTGCTGCTATGTTTACAACCTCCACACCTCTCCTTCCCATGGGGTTCTGAAAACAAGAGCACCACCATCTTATACCAACACTTTCACTTACTTTAACAGAAGAAAAGGTACTGAAATTTCCTTACCAGATCAATAACCATGGTGTCTTCAAATTCTTCATTCATATCTTCTAACTGGCTCCGGGATGACATCATCACATCTTCAAAGATGGGCTCAGCATCTTCCTCCATTAGGCCCCGACTGATAAGGAAAAAGCACGATCAGATAGCTGTTCAGACTCGCTGAATTTGGAGTCCTGGCTCTTTCTTACAGTAGGTCTTTTAACCAATGAAAGCACATGTTCCAGTCACAACCCATAGGCTGCAAAAATTATGATCCTGAACGCCTAAGATAATTAAGGGTCTTTTGTTTCATTCAAGATTTCATCTCAATTCATCAAAAAGGAAGCGTATCTTAAATGCAATAACAACAGTAGACGTTAACATTTATTTAGCTATGTATCAATTCCCACAAAACTGTGATTGGTACTATTATCCCAAATTTACAAATGAAGAACCTGAGGCATTGAGGATTAGAGCTTGCCCAAGGCCATATAGCTGGCAAGTGGCAGCACCAGGATTTAAATGGTGAAAGCCTCAAAAGTCCACACCCTCTATTTCTATCCTACATTGCACAGCATATCCTGAATTATTATCTTAACTCCTGAGACCAAATGTCAGAGGAGAGCCGGCATTCCACAAAATGAACAGCATCACATAGTCTTTATATTCTTGTGCTACTTGATGTTAACACTTACACGGCATGCCTTACTCCAGTTCTCACTTTCATGTAGTTCATTCCTGTTCTGTCCTTCCGATTTAAATCTTCTAATTTTGGTTGGCCTAACCAAGAGATCTGCATCTGAGGACTAAGAGAATACATTATTTATTTTGTGGCAAAAGATGAATTTAGCTAATCAGTACCATGCTAAGAAGGCCATAGTTGGCTGGCCTAATCCCCATGTATGGAGAATTAGCTGGATTTATTATAGAGTTAAGGGTGAGACAGATCATTATCAAAGGATCTACCTTTGCAGAAATGGCAGTAAGTTGCCCAAAGAGATACCTAAGTCTCCAGGGATTCTGGCTGTGGTTGGTTGGTAGGTGTAAAGGAAACCAAAGTTATGTCACCCCAAAATACTCCTCTGAGATAAAGGTTATTTTGAGCTGAAGGCAATTAAGAAGCAGGGAACAAAGAAAAAGCTCCTCCTTTTCTGTCTATAGGCAGAAAACAAATTCTCATTTTATGGGAGACAGACTCTTAACCCAGAGATAGCACCAGAGGAAACTATAAACACACCTTGTTAAACTAAACCTTATCTTCCTAATTAAGGAAGATATGGACTACATAGTCTCAGTTGGACTACTTCTAGTCCAAATTCCTTTGTCTTGTCAATTCTTCACAAATTTATTCTTTGTCTAAAAGGTATAAAAGCTCCCTGCTTTGGTAACTTCTTCAGGTCTTCATTCTATGGTAAAAGCTCCCATGTACATGTAAAGAATTCAGTAAAATGTGTATGCTTTTCTCCTCTTGGATCTGTCCATTTAAATTTTCAGACCCAGTCAGGGATCCTAAGAGGGTTGGGTAAAACCTTTCCCTCCCCTACAGGTGCTTAATTTATCAGGTTTGTTCCCCAAATATCTGTCAAACAAGAGTGCTTTTGAGACCTCTGTACCCAGCTGCTGCCCTGCTCACAAGTGTTCCTACTTGGACAGCCAGTCCCATAAGGGGCAGAAATGATGCTGGTCTTGTGGCTCAGAGCTCTCCAGAGTTGAACAAGGAAAGGTATTAACACATTTTCTTCTCAGTCCTTCTGAAGAGATTTGGAGTCAGGTGCATGCTGGGCTAAATTTTCCCCTCCCCTGTACACTTACTGGCACATGACACTTGCATAAACATGCCTCTTGGGGATTTTACAGGACGTAAACCTTAATGGTTTTTTAGTAGGGAACATCTGTCACGTGAAGTTCTCTCTAAGCAGCTATCTTTATATTATGTGGGGCTACCACCTTGATTAAACTGATAAACCTACAGCAGGGAAAAGTAGACCACAGAGGGGAGGAACTAACAAGTGGTAAAGTCAGGGAAGTAAGGCAGGCTGCTCAAATAAGGAAGAATTCACCCTCTAGGAAGCAGGATGGGAATGCTGGTCATAAGGCAAACTACCCTCTACGACTGCTGTTATGTAGTGGCTGACAACGATTATCCTTTTAGCTTTGAAGAAAGGCAGATCGTCTGGGCAAAGATGCTTTATGAAAACTCAGGATCTGAATAATTCTAACACTGCCTCTTTCCATTTTCAACCTGCTAAATCTGTTGAGTTCAACTGAGAATTCTCTCTCACCCCTCAGAGTAATTCACAGCATTACCCCAATATGAATAGAAACACAAGGAGCTAGGACAACTTCATAGTTGAATGGAAAATAACAAAGAAAAAGTTAAGTTTTTTTTATAGCAAAAGTCATACCATCATCCTGCCTTTTCCAAAATTTTGGAGGCCCTGGTACTAGAAAACATATTAATTACTAGTGTGGGAAAAGGTAACGCTTTGATTCTCTCTTAGAGAAAGGGCAACTGTTCTAAGAATTTATCAAATATCTTGACAAATATCTTAATCCATAACAGTTTAAGTTTAAAATATAAACTTGACAAGACAAAGTACTATTAATTAAATGGATGATAAAAGGAGTAGTCTATTTATTTGGTGTTCAGACTAGTAACAACCTTAGCAGAGACTCTTATAGTAACCTGCATGTCTTTTTTGCAAGTCCCTGAGAAGAAAGAGACCTGCCCAATGAATCCAACTGAGCTCAGCACTCAGTGAGGCACCATGCTTTAAAGGTCTTTGGACTTCGATTAACTGACATCCACAAGTGTTGGCAGACCTTATTATATATTTTCTAATATAAATTATCTCTGCTTGTGGTTTTTTTCTCATGAACTAACCAATAATATGTTTTAAACAAATAAAGTTTTTCTTGGATAGCTTTTCTTTTAACAATTAAAGATTTTATACCAAGAAAATGAATTTTTACTACTTACTTGTGTAAAAAGTCAGGTTCAGAACCATGTTCAGACTCAGGTTCCTGAATCTGCTCTCCCATGGGCCGGCTATTTTCCCGCAGTACAGTGGAAGTGAGCTGTGGTGCTGGAAGGGGGCCAGGAGTCTGAATCATGGTATCAGTCCTATTTAGCCATGTATTATCCAGACTTTCATCTGTAAAATTCCAGTTAGAGTCACAAAATGTCATGAGTGGAGGGAACTCTGGTAGAAGTTACAGCACAGACTTGCAGAGCATGGTTCCTGGGTTAGACTGCCTAGCTTGAATCCTACTTATACCACTCACTTGTGTGACTTTCTGTAAGTTATTAAACTTCGAAAACTCAGGTTTCTCATATACAAAATAAGGATATCAATACCCAACCTCAAAGAGTTTTAAGGATTAAATGATGTAATGGATGTAACCATCAAATGTCAGCTATCCTTACCTTATCCCCTCTTCCAAGTCCCTCCTTCTCTAAGGATTAATTCACTGCAGAAGAGGAAGAATTAGGCCAGCCAGAGACCCCTCTAACCTTCCTTTGCTCAAGCAATAAAGGGCCTATTTGCTGGGCCTTACAGGGGCCCCAGGTAGCAGCACTTAAAGCCTGGTAGGCCTTTACGGAAAATCAGCAAATCCCACTGCACAACTGGGACACTGGTCACCAGAGAAATAACTTTTTGCCAGGCTGTATGTGCGGGGATGGGTTAAGAGGCTGTTTTCATGCTTCTAAGTTCTACCTCTTTAGGGAAGCCCTCCTTAATCACCCTACCCAGCCCCCACTTCCCATTCTCTTTTAACTTCTAGAGGAAACAGAATCATTCCTACTTACTTAGGATTTAATTATACACTGGCCTGCATTGGCAGGTGATTTGTCAAGTGTATATGTTATCTCTGTAATTAGAATTAAATTTTTTCAAGGGACCAGGAGCTGTTTCTTCCTTCTTCTGATCATTTACAAAGACGTGAGCAGATTAAAGCATTATTTATGTATCTAAACTACAAGCTGGTATAATGTTACATAAAGTTTCTACTATAAACATTCTAAGCTATTTTCTTAATATGGGAAGACTTAGAAGTATTATTGCTATGCTTTTCCTTCTGAAGAATTTAAATGAAAAAAAAATTTAAATCACAAAGTACACAGTATGAATCCTGTTGTTTTTCTTCCTCCATTAAGTCTCAGATTTGTGCAGCATGTTAGGTTCCTCACTTGCTATCAAACATTCCATCTCTCAGTGTTTCAAAAATTATCAGACACATGTGTATGTTCTAGATCAGCTTTTTAGTTCCTGGAAATATTTAGTTATTGCCTTGTTAAGGTCATTCCACTGATCATCCGCAGCTCACTATTCAACAATCTCTTTATTTAATCAGCAAAAAGAGGTTTTGTCTTCTTTTATTCATACCACTTTTCATTCAACATTTAATTCCTTTTATTTTTTGCTGCACTTATCTTATGCTGCACCACAACTTATGGTTATCATTTACATTCTTAACCTGGTAAATCCATCTTTCAGCTCTACTACATGTCATCTTTTCCGGAAAATCTTTCCTGATTCATTAAGAGTTTGATCACTCCCTTTATGTTCTCAGAAAACCTTTTTGGCCCATCAGAGCACTGCCCATGTGGAACTGAAATCGCCTGCTTCTCTTGCTTCTCTGTCTTTCCATCTGTACTATGAGCATTTTTATTAATACCTAATCGCCAGCATTTCACACAGTTCTTAGAAAGGTGCATGGTAAAGACTTAATGGATAACTTCAGGAAGAACTCACTCTTCTTGAAGAGATTCTCCTAACCCCTAAGGGTTCCTCAATGAAAACACTTCTTGCAAAGCTTTCTCATCTTTATTCCAAACAGATGAAACTGCTGCCTAAGGATTCTGGGCACATGACCTACCTTAGTCTCCTGGTAAATTTCAAACTGACACACAGCAAGTTTTCTTTTTTGCAATTTAACAACAAATTATCTGGTTTATATATGCTTTTCTTTGTCCCGAAGATAATACTGACTGCCCCATTAGTGAGGGAATTATATATGGTTATTTAAATTCTCTAAGCTTTAGTTTCTTCTGTGTGAAATACAGATAATAATGTTGAACTCAAGAGTTCACTTATAAAACATTTATACAGTATTCACTATGTGCCATGTACTGACCTAAATGCTTTACAAATGTTAGTCAAGTAAATGATTAAATGCTAATAATGCACATAAAGCACATAAAGCACATTTCTGGTACACAGCAAGAATTTAATGAGTGTTGGCTAATATGAATATTACATGTAAGAAAAGCTGTGAGTAAAAATATATATCTAGATCTATATCTAGACAGACAGACTGGATAGATGGATATGGCGGGGGCATCCTGATAAGAGGCTGCTCTAGAAGACATTTTAAAAAGGAAGTGACTGGAGTCTTTATTTAGAGAAAAGTTTAGGATCCTACACTACAAAGACAGGACTTAGTATTTTCATTTTCTGGACCAAAAAGATTTTAAGTCCCATAGATAAAAACTAAAAGAAAATCTTTAACATTAATTCTGTAAATATTTTCATATCTTTTATTCTCTTTGAAATATTGACATTCTGACAATAGCAGCTAACATTTACTGCAGTACCTATGTGCTAAGCACTGTGCTAAGTAACCTCTCTCTGTGTGTATACTAAATATTTTATTGGGAGTATCTCATTTAATATTTACAATAGCTGACAGACAGGATAGGTACTCTGATCATCCTTTATATGATCACTGATTGAGGCTGAGAGGTTAAATAACATACTCAAAAGTCATACAGTTTAAAACTAGAAAGCCAGGTGTGAATTCTAGAACTCTAGTTTTAAGAGTGTGTGCTCGTCATCAATAGTCAATACTGCCTCCCCAATGATGAAAGAAACAGGTTTAAATTCTAATTCTGCTACAGGTTGTAGCAAAATCTTTCATGAGTCACTAGTTTTTAGGCAGCAGAGGTGAGATGCTGAAAGGTAAATAAAAGGTTGTAAAAGGGAGCAGAGGAGGATTCAGATCATTGCCTTCCTCTCTCTTGGTTTGGAGAATATTTATTAGGAAGACCACAGAGATGGGGGAAGGTTATTTGAGGAAATAAGCATTTGCACTTTGAGTTGTCTTAGTTTAAGAGTAATGCTCTAGGGGCGCCTGGGTGGCTCAGTCGTTAAGCGTCTGCCTTTGGCTCAGGTCATGATCCCAGGGTCCTGGGATCAAGCCCCGCATCGGGCTCCCTGCTCTGCGGGAAGCCTGCTTCTCCCTCTCCCACTCCCCCTGCTTGTGTTCCCTCTCTCGCTGTCTCTATCAAATAAATAAATAAAATCTTTAAAAAAAAAAAAGTACTGCTCTAATAAAGAAATTTTTAGTCTTTTTGGATACATGAATTAACTACCAATGATCACATATTCATGACAATTCAACTCCCTGGTTCCTACAGTCCATGAGGGTTATAAAACCAGAGTTGGCTATCATTATTTTAACGCACAAAAATAAATTACTCATCCATGGGGTAGAAATGGAAAACTGTTTTGGTATATTCAATTTGCTGCAGAGGTCTACCTTCAACTTATCAGAATCTCTTCTACATTAGGATGAATTTTGGTAACTACCTTATTTTAAATTTTAATGTATTAGAGGGTCTATGATATGGGGATCAATTTTATAAACCTTTGTAACTGTTTCCACTTTTCTCTGCACCATCTTCCTCTGTTTCATGGTCTTCCAACTTCTTTTTCCTTGACCCTTTTCTCTTCCACTTTGTCTATTCCAACCTTTTTGCCTTAACCTCTCAGTATGTGTCAAATCTACAAGGAAATAACATGCTTAACAGTATTTCCTTGCTTCAACAGATTGGCTACTTTACCTCTGCAATAGTAAGCAAACTACTTGTCTCACAGCGTAAAGGCAGACTTACCTTCTACTCGTTTTTTGTGAAGTGGGGGTCGTCCTTTCTTATTCCTTACTGAGGATGTTTTACTGCTGCTACTTCCACTGTTCACAGACATTCTATCATCTTCACCTCCAGTGACTAATGAATTTCTATAGGAAATGAGTGGAAGCCATACATCTTCTCTCCTTTCCATCATTTGCTCCGTAAGGAATTTTTCTAGGTATGAATGACTAGAAACACAATAGAAGAAACAGTGATTTTCATGGAAGCACTTCATGTATCACTTATTTAATTCTTTCATAAAGTGAGGCTCTCTCTCTGAAAGTTCTGAAGAATCTCCTAGGACACACATTATACTTTTAACAGTGGTTACCTTTGGAAAAAGAGGGAGGAGAATGTAAGGTTTTGCTTCACATATTTCTGGAATGCTTTTACTGTTCTGATTTTAGTATATGTGCTGCTGAAGTGAGCACTGGAATGCTTTTAAATAGGTGAATGTATTACTAAGGCTGTGTGTGGTCCTTCCTGTATCAATGTTAAAAAAAAAAAATCAGAAGTTTAGCTCAAAAGGTTATTGAACTTTCTTTTAAAGTGTTCAAACCAGGGTAGGATTTCTGTAATGGTGGAGGGAGGAGCTTGGCATAACAACTTTTTAATTGGTGAAACTGATAAAAGACAATCATTTAAAGTCTTCAGAAATTGTCCTAAGGGCATACAGCAAATGGAGAAACATTTATTCAAGAAAATCTACTAAATCTCAGTAAAACAGTGAGAGTTTGTAGCATTTGAACCACAACCTGTTCCCTTCCCCTGTCCCCTCTCCCTCACCACTGCTACTCCAGGAGCTCTATTCTGGGCAGACATGGATAAGAAGATGGGGGGTTCCCTCTTTCTCTAGCTCCTCATCTAGAGCTACCTTGGAAGAAGCAGCCCATTGGTAGGTTGCAGAAGCTCTGTTCTGGACAGTAGCTGGGAGGAAGAAGGCTCCCTTCTTTTCCATCCCCTACTTGTCAGGTAGTAACTCTCTCCTAGGCACAGCAAGCTAGGACCACCTGGAGGGACAAGCTAAAAACTAGGGGTTACCCCTGGCCCCCTGCTCACAGAAAAGGGGTGTTATTCTGGGAGAATAGGGATGCTGTCCCAACCCCAACTCCTGTGCAGTGGCATAAAAGTTCTGCCCAGCAACCAAAGAAAGAGTAGAGCAGCCAGAAATTTAATAGAGAACCAGAGAAAGACAGACAAGAAGAGCCCTCCTGGGATCATAGATGATCCTAGAAGTTGGCAAGGCTCTGCACATATGCTTAAGCTGCACCACCACTCGTGGGCAAAAAGAACAGGGGATGAGGGTATTTTGTTATCATTCACCATGCCCCACATCGATCTATCAACACAGGGAAGAAGCCTCACTGGCACAAGGGCTTAAGCACAACCTCTAACCAAACACTGGTTAAAAAATAAGCTGCTCTGACCCAAGAACGACTCCTAGAAAGCTTAAAGATAAAATCACAGTAGACTGGTTTCCAGTTCTGCATGTGGAGTCTGGAAGTTGTTACTGCATCCTGACAAGTAAAGACCTCAACAGACTAAAAAATCAACAACTTCCTGGAGCCATAGAGAGGAAAACAGCTGACCCCAAGATTGGGAGCAGAGGAGGTAACACTTATTGGAGCAGACTCAGAAACAAAAACCACCTTGAGAACCATTGCTGGGGTAGGAAAACCTGAGCCATAATTCACAAACTGTTGGAGATTCACTGTGACAAGTCTGAGAGTTCAAAACTCAGAGCGACCCAGTTATAAGCGGACCTCCCCCATAATACTGTGAGATTTACCTCCAGAAGCTCAACTGGGTTTCCACAGTAAGATATTAGAGCAAACTCCCCTGTGCTTTTGGCAGGGGGAGAAGAAAAGGAACCATTCTGAAATCTGCCAGAGTATGTTATTCTTAACAAAGCTTCTCCTCAGGAGAAACTGGTTAGGCAGAGCACAACTTGCTGGGATATTATCAGAACCTAACCAATCTGGGGGAAGAGAAATACCCAACTCCAGCCCACTCTACCCATTTTGTCCCAACCATGGATAAAGAAAAAAACTGAGAAACACTTGTGAAGTTTACAGTCCAGAGGCATAGGCTCACTAAAAGACTGAGACCTATAATCACAGGACTACAGAATGCTTCCCCTCCTCCCATACCTCATTACCATATTACTAAAGGTAATTTACAGCAGTTCCTTTTACCTAGTACATCATGTTTGGCTATCAAGAAAAAATTATAAGGCATACCAAAAGGCAAAAACACAATGTGAAGGACAGAGCAAACATCAGAATCAGGCATGACAGAAATATCAGAATTATCAGACTGGCAATTTAAAACAACTATGATCAGGATGCCTAGGTGGCTCAGTCAGTTAAGCATCTGCCTTCAGCTCAGGGTCTTATGCCTTCATGATCGTAGGGCCCTGGGATGGAGTCCCACATCAGGCTCCTCGCTCAGCAGGGAGCCTGCTTCTCCCACTGCTTGCTGCTCCCCTTGCTTGTGCATGTGCTCTCTCTCTCTCTGACAAATAAAATCTCAAAAAAATAAACAAATAAAACAACTATGATCAATATGCTAAGGGCTCTAATGGAAAAAGTAGACCGCATGCAAGAACAGATAAGCAATGAAAGCAGACAGATGGAAATCCCAAGAACCAAAAAGAAATGCTAGAAATGAAAACTGTAAAAGAAACAAAGAATGCCTCTGATAAGCTTCTTAGTAGACTGGACACAGTTGAGGAAAAAACCTCTGCTTTAGGGGACACAGCAAGAGAATTCTCGAAAACTTGAAAGCAAAGATAACGTAGATGGAGGAAAAACAGAACATTTGACTATAATACAACTACAATAGGTGTTAATATAATGGGAATATGAGAAGGAGAAGCAAGACAATAATAACAATAATTTAAAATAGAAATGATAGAGAATTTTCCCAAATTAACATCAGATACCAAACCATAGATCCAGGAAACTCAGAGAACACCAGCAGGTAAAATGACAAAAGAACTACATTTAATGGGCGCCTGGGTGGCTCAGTTGGTTAAGCGACTGCCTTCGGCTCGGGTCATGATCCTGGAGTCCCGGGATCGAGTCCCACATCGGGCTCCCTGCTCAGCAGGGAGTCTGCTTCTCCCTCTGACCCTCTTCCCTCTCGTGCTCTCTATCTCTCAGTCTCTCTCAAATAAATAAATAAAATCTTTAAAAAAAAAAAAAAAAAAAAAAAAAGAACTACATTTAAGCATATCATTTTCAAACTATAGAAAATCCAAGATGAAGAAAAAATCCTGAAAGAAACCAGAGGGGAAAAAAATACTTTATCTCCAGAGAAATAATGATAAGAATAATGTCTAACTTCTCCTGAGAAACCATGCAAGCAAGAGGAGAGTGGAGTAAAGTGTTAAGAGAAAAACCCCACCAGACTAGAATTGTGACCTGCAAAACTATCCTTCAAAAGTGAAGGAAAAATAAAGACTTTCTCAGACTAAAAATTGAGAGAATTTTTGCCAATAGACCTGCTTTGCAAGAAATGTTTGTTAGAAGAAGTGCTTTAGAGGGGTGCCTGGGGGGTTCAGTTCAGTTAAGCATCTGACTCTTGGTTTCGGCTCAGGTCATGATCTCAGGGTCGGGAGATCGGGCCCTGTGTTGGGCTCTATGCTCTGCATGGAGTCTGCTTGAGATGCTCTCCCTCTCCCTACCCCTCTGCCCCTTCCTCCCACCTGCACTCTTTCTCTCTCAAATAAATAAATAAATAAAATCTTTAAAAAAAGTGCTTTAGAGAGAAGGAAAATAATATAGGTCAGAGACATGAATCTACATAAAGTAAGGAAGAGCCCTGAAGAAGTAATAAGTGAAGGTAAAATAAAAACTTTAATTTTTCTTAACTGATCTAACAAGTTTTTGTTCAAAATAATACCAAAAATGTATTTGATTATGTATGCTTATGTATATATCACATATATGCATATATGTTTTGATTATATATGCTTATATGTAAGTGAAAGAATTACAGCAATGATACAAGAGATAGGAAGGATGAACTGTGATTATTTTGTTATTGTAAGGTACTCATACTACCCATGAAGTGATACAGTATTATTTAAATGTGGACTTGGATTAGCTGTAATTATATACTGCAAACTCTAAGGCAACCAGTTAAAAAACAAGTATCAATATGTTAAGAAAAGAGAGCAAATGGGATCATAAAATGCTCAATTAAAATTTTTTACAAAAGGCAGAAAAAAGAGTATAAAATAAATAAAAGCAAAGAACAAGGGCAACAAATAGAAACAGTAAGGAATATGGTAGGTATTAATCCAACTACATCAATAATCAATTTGAACGTCAACGGTACCAAGTAAAAGTTGTCAAAGTGCATCAAAAAACAAGACCCAATACACATTTAATGCAATCCTTATCAAAATACCATCAACTTTTTTCAAAGAAATGGAACAAATAATCCTAAAATTTGTATGGAACCAGAAAAGATCCCGAATAGCCAGAGAAATGTTGAAAAAGAAAAGCAAAGCCGGTGGCATCACAATTCCGGACTTCAAGCTCTATTACAAAGCTGTTATTATCAACACAGTATGGTACTGGCACAAAAACAGACACATAGATCAATGGAACAGAATCGAGAGCCCAGAAATGGACCCTCAACTCTATGGTCAACTCATCTTCAACCAAGCAGGAAAGAATGTCCAATGGAAAAAAGACAGTCTCTTCAACAAATGGTGTTGGGAAAACTGGACAGCCACATGCAGAAGAATGAAACTGGACCATTTCCTTACACCACACACAAAAATAGACTCCAAATGGATGAAAGACCTAAATGTGAGACAGGAGTCCATCAAAATCCTAGAGGAGAACACAGGCAGCAACTTCTTCGACCTCAGCCACAGCAACTTCTTCCTAGAAACATCACCAAAGGCAAGGGAAGCCAGGGCAAAAATGAACTCTTGGGACTTCATCAAGATAAAAAGCTTTTGCACAGCAAAGGAAACAGTCCACAAAACCAAAAGACAACTGACAGAATGGGAGAAGATATTTGCAAATCACATATCAGATAAAGGGCTAGTATCCAAAATCTATACTCAACACCCAAAGAACAAATAATCCAATCAAAAAATGGGCAGAAGACATGAAAAGACATTTTTCCAAAGAAGACATCCAAATGGCCAACAGACACATGAAAAAGTGCTCCACATCACTCGGCATCAGGGAAGTCCAAATCAAAACCTCAATGAGATACCACCTCACACCAGTCAGAATGGCTAAAATTAACAAGGCAGGAAATGACAGATGTTGGCGAGGATGTGGAGAAAGGGGAACCCTCCTACACTGTTGGTGGGAATGCAAGCTGGTGCAACCACTCTGGAAAACAGTATGGAGGTTCCTCAAACAGTTGAAAATAGAGCTACCATACGACCCAGCAATTGCACTACTGGGTATTTACCCCAAAGATACAAATGTAGTGATCCGAAGGGGTATGTGCACCCCAATGTTTATAGCACAATGTTCACAATAGCCAAACTATGGAAAGAGCCAAGATGTCCATTGACAGATGAATGGATAAAGAAGAGGTGGTGTGTATATACATATATATATATATATATGTATATACACACACAATGGAATATTATGCAGCCATCAAAAAACCCGAAATTTTCCCATTTGCAATGACGTGGATGGAACTAGAGGGTATTATGCTAAGCGAAATAAGTCAATCAGAGAAAGACATGTATCATATGGTCTCACTGATATAAGGAATTCTTAATCTCAGGAAACGGTTGCTGGAGTGGTGGGAGGTGGAAAGGATGGGGTGGCTGGGTAATAGACATTGGGGAGGGTATGTGCTATGGTGAGCACTGTGAATTGTGTTAAGACTGATGAATCACAGACCTGTACCTCTGAAACAAATAATACATTATATGTTAAAAAAAAAAAAAGAAGATAGTAGGAAGGGAAAAATGAAGGTGGGGGGGAATCGGAGGGGGAGACGAACTACGAGAGACTATAGACTCTGAGAAACAAACTGAGGGTTCCAGAGGGGAGAGGGGTGGGGGATGGGTTAGCCTGGTGATGGGTATTAAGGAGGGCACGTATTGGATGGAGCACTGGGTGTTATGCACAAACAATGAATCATGGAACACTACATCAAAAACTAATGATGTAATGTATGGTGATTAACATAACATAATAAAATAAAATTAAAAAAAAAACCAAGACCCAAGTATAGGCTGCCTATAAGAAATCTACTTTAAGTGTAAAGACACATATAAACTAAAAGTGAGTAAATGGATGGTAAAAGTTATCAAAAGAAAGCAGGAATAGTTACATCAATTTCAGACAGAGCAGACTTTAAAATAAGCAATCAGGAATAAACAAGGGCATTACACAATGATACAGGAGCCAATTCTCCAAGAGACATAATAATCCTTACCATGTATGTCCCTTACAACAGAGCATCAAACTGTGTGAAGCAAAAACTAACTGCAAGCAGACACTACCATTAGAAATAGATGAATCTACTATCATAGTTGGAGACATCAACATCCCTCTATCAGAAATGGACAGTTCAGGGGTACCTGGGTTGCTCAGTCAGTTAAGCATCTGCCTTCTGCTCAGGTCACGGGGAGTCTGCTTCTCCCTCTGCCTCCCTCCCACCCCACCTGGCTTGTGCTCTCTATCTCTCCCCAATAAATAAATAAAATCTTAAAAAAAATGGACAGATTCAGCAGCCAGAAAATCAGTAAGGACATAATTGAACTCAACTACACCATCAGTCAACTGGATAGAATTAATATCTACAGACTGACTTCATCCAAAAGCAGAATATACATTTTTCTCAAGCTCACCTGTAACATCAAAGTCAGAGGTCATAAAACACATCTTAACAAATTTAAAAGAAGAGCAATCATACAGTGTCTACTCTTAAAATTAGAAATTTAATTAAACTAGAAATCATTATCAGAAAGATACACAGAGATTAAATAATATGCTTTAAAATAACACATGAGACAAAGAAGCACTCCCAAGGGAAATTTAAAAGTATTTTGAACTAAATGAAAATAGCACATCAAAATTTGTGCAATGCGGTGAAAGCAGTGGTTAGAAGGTTACAGCATTGAATGCACATAGCAGAAAAGAAGATCCAAAATCGCCAATCTAAGTTTCCACCCTAGAAAACTAGAAAAAGATGACCAAATTAAATCCAAAGTGAAAGAAAAGAAATAATAAAAATTGGAGTAGAAATCAATGAAATTAAAAACAGAAAGCAATACAGAAAATCAGCAAAATTAAAAGCTTTGAAAAGAACAATAAAATTGATTAGTTTCTAGGCAGCCTAAGGGGGTCAGGACGGGGGGAAGAGAGGGTACAAATTACTAATACCAGAAATTAAAGAGAACACATCATTACAGATCCTATGGACATTAACAGGAAAATAAAGGAATACTATAAACAACTTTATACCCACATATTTGATAATCCAGATGAAAGAGATCCATTCCTTGAAACACAAATTGCCAAATCTCACACAAGAAGAAACAATCTGAATAGGCCTGTATCTATTAAATAAATTGATTCAATAATTAATAACCTTCCAAAACAGGAAACACCAGGCTCAAATGAGTTAACTGGTGATTTAAGGAAGAAACCTACCAATTCTCTACAATCTCTCTCAGAGGACAGAAAGCAGAGGCAATACTTCTACCTCATTCCATGAGGCCAGTATTACCCTACTACCAAAACCAGACAAAGATATTACAAGAAAACTATAGGCAATCTCTTCAGTAAGTGGTGCTGGAACAACTGGATGTCCATAAGCAAATAAATTAGGCTAGACAAAGACCCTGTATCTTTCACAAAAATCAACTCAAAATGGATCATAAACCTAAATGTAAAATGTAAAACTATAAAACTCCTAGAAAATAATAAAGAAGAAAACCTAGGTAACTCAGGCTATGGCAATGACTTTATTTATTTATTTTTTAAAGATTTTATTTATTTATCTGAGAGAGAGAGTGAGAGAAAGGGAGAACACATGAGGGGGGAGGGTCAGAGGGAGAAGCAGACTCCCTGCTGAGCAGGGAGCCTGATGCGGGACTCGATCCTGGGACTCCAGGATCATGACCTGGGCCGAAGGCAGTCACTTAACCAACTGAGCCACCTAGGCGCCCAGCAATGACTTTTTAGATACAACACCAAAGGCAAGGTCCCTGGAATAATAATTGTTGAGGTGGAGTTCATTAAAATTAAAACCTTCTGTTCTGTGAAAGACACTGTCTAGAGAATGAGAAGACAACCACACACTGGGAGAGAATATTTGCAAAATACACAACTCATAAAGGAACTGCTATCTAACATAATCAAAGAACTCTTAAAACTCAACAATAAGAAAACAAACAACCTGATTAAAATATGGGCTTCAGATCTGAATAGGCATCTCACCAAAGAAAATATACAGATGGCAAATAAGCATGAAAAGATGCTCCACATCATATGTCATCAGGGAAATGCAAATTAAAATGAGATACCACTATGCACCTATTAGAATGGCCAAAATCCAGAACACTGACAACACCAAATCCCGGTGAGGATGCAGAACAACAGAAACTCATACATTACTGGTAGGAACAGAAAATGGTATAGCAACTTGGGAAGACAGGCAGTTTCTTAAAAACTAAACATATGCTTACCATGTGATCCAGCATCACACACCTTAGTACTTACCCAAAACACCTGATAATTTAAGTCCTCACAATTACTTACACAGGGATGTTTATAGACTTTTATTCATAACTGCCAAAACTAGGAAGCAACCAAGGGGTCCTTCAGTAGGTGAATGGCTAAATCAATTGTGGTATTTCTACCCAATGGAATATTACTCAACATGAAAAAGAAATGAGCTATTAAGCAATGAAAAGACACAGAGGAACTTTAAATGCGTATTACTAAGTAAAAGAAGATTATCTGAAAAGGCTACATACCCTATAATTCCAACTGTATAACATTCTGGAAAAGGCAAAACTATGGAAACATTGAAATGATCTGTGGTTGCTAGGGATTGCGGGGGGAGAGGAAGGATGAACAGGCAGAACGCAGAAGATTTTTAGGGAAGTGAAAAAAATACTCTGTATGATACCATAATGATGGATGCATGTCATTATACATTTGTCTAAACCCACAAAATGTACAACATCAAGAGTGAATTACAATGTAACTTTGGTGAATATGACATGTCAAGGTAAGTTCATCAATTATAACAACTGTATTACTTTGGTGGTAGATGTTGATAATGGGGAGACTGTGTGTATAAGGGCAGGGGGATATATGGGAATTCTTTGTACCTTCCCCTCAATTTTGCTGTGAACCAAAACTTCTCTAAAAATTAAGCTAAATCAAATAAAATCAAACTGAATTAAATTAAACTAAATCACACACTTCTGTTGATCTGGAAAACTGCGCATAACTGAGGCTGCCCTTCTCAGGAGCAATCAGAGAGGGAACTTCCAAAAGTTGGAAGCTTCCAAAAGCTTCCAAAGCTGCTAGTCCTCTGGCTGACCGTGGGACAAAGTAAACCCCCAAACTGTGATAGCAGCCTTCAAGCCACACACATCAGATAGTAATAAGTAAAAATCTAAATGGCAAAGGAGGTATAATCACAATCTTTGATTAATGAGTCTAATGCTGATATAGGGGTGATTCCTAGGTTTTCAAACCAAATGATAAAAAAAACAAGGGGAAAAAAAATCTGAGTAGGGACAGCAGAGGCTGCACACTGCAAGAGAAATAGACATCACAGAGTTTGTTCATCCAAGTCTTTAAACAAATGACCAAGCAACATCAATATCTAGGGGTGCAGTGAATCAGTATCAAGAGTAGCTATTTTACAATGTATCATATATGCAACATTATCTAAACTGTTCAGTTTCAACCAAAAATTATGAGACATGCAAAGAAACAGGGAAATGTGACCTACATATAGCAGTAAAAAAGTGAGCAATAAAAACAGTGGCCCACAAATATTACAAAGCTATTAAAGATATTCAAAGAACTAAAAAAAAACCATATATAAAGAATGAAAAATATGATGTCACTACCTCATTAAGTAGAGAATATGAATAAAAAGAAATGATGGGGGTGCCTGGTTGGCTCAGTCAGTTGAGCATCTGACTCTTGAGCATTTGGTTCAGGTCGTGATCTCAGGTTCCTGAGATTGAGCCCTGTGTTAGGGGTGGGTGGGTCTGTGCTTAGCAGGGAGTTTCCTTGGGATTCTCAAATCCACAGGAAGGAATGAAGAGAACCAGAAATGGTAAATAAGAAGGCTATTAAAACAAACTCTATAATAAATATATACTAGGCTCCATTTCCTCTCTAAGTGTATTGAAAAGACATACAATTATATCAAGTAATAATTATAATAATGTATTGTTGGGTTGTAACATATTTAGATGCAGTATGTGTAACAATAATAGCACCAAAGGTGGGGGGGGACTGAAATGGAGCTATATAGGAGTAAAGTTTTTATATTTCCTTAGAATACATTTGAAGAAATTTTGGTAAGATGAGTATTTTAAGGCCTACAAGAAAACACTAAAAAAATAACTAAAAAAATATAATTAAATATTTTTGAAGAAAGTAAAATGTTATACTAGAAAACATCCACTTCATATAAAATAAAGCTTTTTGCTTTATTGGAGGAAAAAACAAAGATCTATAGAAAACAAACCGTATAATGGCAGAAATTGGATTAAAAAAGAAAACAAAACAAAACATGATCCAACTACATACTGTTAAGAAACACATTTTGGATTCAAAGATAAAAAGGCAGAAAGTAAAAGGATAGAAAAAAGGTATACCATGCAAACAATAACAAAAATACAGCTGGAGTAGTTACATTAGTATCAGACAAAATAAATTTTAAGACAAAAGTTACTAGAGACAGAGAAGGACATTTTATAATGATATCTAAGAGTCAATCCATCAGGAAGATGTAACAATGATAAACATGTATACCTAACAGAGCTAGCTCCAAAATACATGAAGCAAAAAGTGACAGAAGTGAAAGGAAAAATAACAATTCAGTAATAATGGCTAGAGACTCACTTTCAATAATGGATAGAACAACTAGACAAAATATCAACAAAGAAATAGAAGACTTGAACAACACTATTAAAAAAAAAAACCCTATAAGCCACGTCACCTAACAGCTATTTCAACACCACTCAACACCAGCAGAAGAATGCATATTCTCCATGGAACGTCCTCCAGAATACACCATATGTTGGTCTGTAAAACAACCCTCAATAAATTTGAAAGGACTGTAATTATACAAAAAGGATGTTCTCTAACCACAATGGAATGAAATTAAAAATCAATAATGGAAGTAACATTTGGAAATTCACAAGTATGTGGAAACTAAACAAAATACTCCTTAATAACCAAAAGATAAAAGAATACATCACAAGGGAAATGAAAAAAAAAAAAAAACTTTGAGATGAATGAAAACAAAAATGCAAGCTACCAGAATCTTTGAGGTGCAGCTAGAGTAGCACTCAGAGGAAAATGTATACCTATAAATGCTTATAATAAAAAAGTTTTCAAACCACCCCACCCCCACAAATATCCAACACCACTCATTCTCTATCATATTATTCTATTTAAGTGCCTGAGACTCTTGTTCCTATGTTTATGTTGTGTCTCCCTGAATTAAAACAAAAACTTTCTGGGGGCAGAAACTCTGTATTGTTCACTGCCTGGCCATACTAGAAAAACAGCTATAGAACATTACCTAACCAGATTATGGGCTTAATAAATATTTTCTGACCAGGACGCCTGGGTGGCTCAGTCCATTAAGTGCCTGCCTTCGGCTCAGGTCATGATCCTAGAGTCCTGGGACCAAGTCCCACATCGGGCTCCTTGCTCATCGGGGAGCCTGCTTCTCCCTCTGCCTGCCTCTCCCCTTGCTTGTGCTCTCTCTCTCTGACAAGTAAATAAAATCTTTAAAAAAATAAAAAATATTTTCTAACTAACAGGAAGTCAACATCTTTCCTTAGAATTACCACTCATATTCATAAAATTTTTAACTGTCTCTCCAAATTTCTATTTAGCCTATTACTAAAACTGACACATCTTCCTACCAATTTACAAAATTCAGGATCCCATCAATATTTTTTTATGAAAATTGCATCTATTATTTAAGAAATCACTCTTCTCATTGAAACAAGTCAAATAAAAAATGTAGTTCACCTTTGAACATGGGTTTGAATTGTGCAGGTCCACTTACATGTGGATTTCTTTTCCTTTTTTTTAAAGATTTATTTATCTGTCAGAGAAAGAGTGAGAGAGAGCGAGCACTCGCACAAGCAGGGGGAACGGCAGGCAGAGGGAGAAGCAGGCTCCCCACTGAGCAGGGAGCCCGATATGGGACTCGATCCCAGGACCCTGGGGATCATGACCTGAGCCGAAGGCAGACGCTTAACCGACTGAGCCACCCAGGCGTCCCTGGATTCCTTTCAATAAATACATCATAGTACTGTAAATATATTTTTTCTTCCTTATGACTTTCTTAACATTTTCTTTTCTCTAGCTTGCTTTATTTTAAGAATACAGCATATAATACATGTAACATGAAATACGTTGATTATTTTCAGTAAGGATTCCAGTCAACAGAAGGCTATTAATAGTTAAGTTTCTGGGGAGTCAAAACTTATATGTAGTACAGCATAGGGGATATAGTCAATAATACTGTAATAATATTGTATGTGACAGTTACTACACTTATCATGGTGAGCACTGAGTAATGTAGAGAGTTGTCGAGTCACTGTTGTACACCTGAAACTAATATAACACTATGTCAACTATACTTCAATAAAAATTTAAAAAATGAAATAAAGAAGTCTAAAATTTAAAGTCTAATGAATACTTTTCATTTATTTTGAAAAAAAAAAAAAGTTATACACAATTTTCGATTGTGAGGGGGTCGATGCCCCTAACCTGTTGTTCAAGGGTCACCTGTAAAACTAAAATATAATTAATATAAAAGGAAAAAAGAACGGCTTACACAACGGCTAAGCCAATGTCCCTACTTCTCTGAATTGTGGAATAAGAAATCATTTCCCACTTATTTAATTCCAGAGTACTAAAAGCAAGCAGGGAAAGAACATATAAATGCTTTTAAGAAAACTATAGTTCCTTAAAACAATCAGAGCTTATGTTATCAACAGTAATTATATCTAAATGATTAACATTTTTCTAAAAAATGAAACATTTAAAATTACAAGGGTATCATGATAAAAGCAACTTACACAGTCTTTTTGTCCTGTCGAAGAAGTTTAGAAGAAAATTCACTTAGTACTTCCAGGAAAGCCAGATTAGGAGGTGGATATTCTTGTCCTTTCTGATTTTGGTATTTAAAGGCAAATTCTATGCCATCCCTGAAGTAAAAGAAAGTATCATCTTATTTTTCCAGATAAGGAGTATAGTTCCCTCAATGGACTAAAATTTCAAAATAGTTGGGAAGGCAGGATAATCATCACTGAATATAGTAAAATCTGATAAATTTGAAGTGTAAAACAATGTTAATTTGTATGACATACATGCCTAATATTTACAGTATAAAACTGTAAGTTGTGAAACAAAGCTAAATTCCTATGTGTATCTTGCAGGGGTAGCACAATACCCTGGAAAGATAACTAGATTGTCAGAAAACTTAGTTCTCAGAGTTGATCATGGTATCAAGCAAATGTGTGAGGTATTTAACATTTTCTGTCATTCAGTTTTCAGTTATGAAATAAGGTTGACCAAATCAGCATTGCAGTGTTTATAAACCCACATCTCCTATATCATCATCTCACTGACAGGCCAGACCAGAGTATTTTGTTAAACTTTACTTTCTATACTATATAAATTGAAAAAACAGGCAGTTGAAGTATTTTTCAAATTAAAGAGGCCCTCCTAGTTGAGACTCACTAGACTACACAATCTCTAAAGTTCTTATAACTTGAAAATTCAGTAATTTGTCATTAAAAATGGGTCAAATAACAGTTATTTCAGTTAAATTCCAGTAAACCAGATTCTGTATAACAGAAAGTATTTTTTTAGCTCACTCACTTGTGAAGTGTGGCAACTGCTTCTCGTGTCTTGATCTGATCCAGTCCAAATGTAAGGGCAAAGCGACGTGCCAGTTCTTTAATGCCGCTGACGTGGGCAGATGTCCTATCTAGGTTGGGACCTTGCTCTTGAACAAGTTCATTAAACAACTGGTTGAAAGAAAAAAAGAGGAAAAAATCTACAGCTAAGAAAATTTGTTTATTTTACTTATTATTAGAATAGGTAATATAATTTAAAACATTTAAAAGACATAGGGTAAAATATATATTTCCCTCCTTACATTGAACTCTAGCCACATTGTTCCCCTTCTCCAAGTCATCTAATAATTTCTTGAGCTCATTTTCATGCTAGTTGTGTGATTCAATGCAGACAGGAATTTACTTCTTTTTAACAAAAAATAATATATTTTGGGCTGGGGAAAGGAAACATGTTTATAGAAATATATTTGTATTCATAAACATCTATGTAGTCTTTTTGTTGTTTTAACAGGGATGGCAGTACATGAAATATGGGGTTCAGAACTTTGTTTTTTCACTTACTATATCTTAGACAAGAACATTATGTAAAAGAAGACATTTGGATATATGGGGTGATATTTCCTACCCAACAACAATACATACAAAAAAATTCTTAAGCTGTATGGAGAGGTTTTATAAATTACACATACATTACATATATTGCATCAAAATAACAACCACCAAATAAATCCTGAAGTACTAAAGAATATAAAAGCTATCATCATTCTACCACCAAGGTTAGAAACTTAAATTTATCGGTACGCATCTGTCTTCCCTCCTATTATGAGAGATGAATAGTCCAGGACTTTCATCTAAAGCCACTCCCTCAGTATGTACTAGATCTCACTCCATTTTACCTATTCAGCATTTTTGCTTTTATGCTTACTGCTCTGTTCTGCATCTTTAACTATTCCCTCTACTACATGCATGCATCTTAAAACCCCAAAATACAAAAAACCATAACTTCTTAACTCAATCTCCTGTGCCGCTATCAATACCTTGTTTTGATTCTCTTTTGGCAAAGATACTGAAAAGTATTGTTTACATTTGTTTTCTTCACTTCCTCAACCTGCACCTCTCAATTCACTCTTATCATACTGTCCCATTGAAACAGCACTTCTGAGGAGGAAGAGCAAGATGGCGGAGAGTAGGAGACCTAAATTTCAGCTGGTCCCAGGAAATCAGCTAGATAGGGATCAAACCATTCTGAACACCTACGAAGTCAACAGGAGATCGAAGAAAAGAAGAGCAGCAACTATCTGAACAGAAAAGCGACCACTTTCTGGAAGGTAGGACATACGGAGAAGTGAATCCGAGGCGATATTCAGGAAGACAGATGGTGGGGCAGGGGGTCCCTGACGGCGCTTCTGGCAAGTGATAGAGCAGCAGAGCACAAGATCAGAACTTTTAGAAGTCGGCTCCGCTGAGGGACGTCGCTCCAGTGGCTAAGCCGGGGGGGTGGAACCCTTGTGGAGACAGTGTGGTCGCAGGACCCTCAGGGTTACAGAAAGACAGGGCGTGCCTGAGTGTGGCAGAGTTCCCAGGTATCGGAGCGGGGAAGCCGGCTGCAGAGAGGGAGCCAGGAGTGGGCTCTCAGCTCGGGGCTGCCATAAACTGATCCGTGGCACAGTCGGGCCACTGCTCCTCCAGCAGGGACCCAACAAGCAGCAGAGCTGGGGAGACTCCCCTTCCTCCCCGGGGAGGAGCGGCACGGGAGTGCACGGCAGGAATCTGCTGGGTTTGGAGACCACACAGAGTCGTGCGCCAGAGATAGAAACACTCAGTCACAGGCTGGGTGAGCACGGAGTGTGGCCGGAGACCGGGGTTTTGGGAGTGATTGACTGCTTTCCTCTGGGGGCGCACTGAGGGGTGGGACCTCGAGTTCTCGCTCCTCCGGCTGGAGATTGGGAGGCCGCCATTTTCACTCTTGTTCTCCAGTGCTGTAAGGAAAGCTTGCAGGGAACAAAAGCTCCCGAGAGCAAACCCGAGCAGATTACTTAGCTTGGACCGGCAAGGGCGGGGCAATTTCGCCTCCAGCAAAGACATTTGAGAACCATGGCAACAGGCCCCTCCCCGAGAAGATCAGCAAAAACAGGCAGCCAAGACCAAGTTTACCAATCAATGAGAACGGCAGAACTCCAGCGCTAGGGGAATACTGCACACAGAATTCATTGCTTTTTTACCATGATTTTTTAGTCTTTCAAAGTTAATTTTTTTAACTCTTTTAATTTTTCTTTTTCCTTTTTTCAACCAACATCTTATCAATCCTTTTTTAAAAAATATTTTTTATTCTTAGAGTCATACTCTATCCCTTCATAGTAGTTAACCTTATTTTTGGTATCTATATATAAGTTGTTCTTTCTTAAAATTTTGAGATACAGTTTCTTCTGACAGACCAAAATATACCCTGAATCTCTAGTGTATGGCTTTGTTCTAGTCTACTGCCTGATCACATTCTCCCCCCCCCCTTTTTTTAAGTCCTGTTCTTTCTTTTTTCAACCAACTTATCAATTCCTTTTATAAAATCTTTTATAATCTTCATCTTTACAGTCATATTCCATCCCTTCATCGTATTAACCCTTATTTTTGTACATATAAGTTTTTCTTTCTTTAAAATTTTGGGAGGCACTTTCTTCTGACAGACCAAAATACGCCCAAAATCTACTGTGTGGCACTGATCTATGCACCAGCCTGATCATATTTGATCATATTCTGTTTTTTTCTTTTGTTTTGTTTTTATCTTTTTCTTTTTTCTTTCTTTCCCTTTCTTTTCCCTTGGTTTCAGGTCTCTTTTGATTTGTTTAGTGTATATTTTTGGGAGGATGTTGTTACCCTGTTAGCATTTTGTTCTCTCATTCACCTATTCTCCTCTGGACAAAATGACAAGATGGAAAAAAATCACCTCAAAAAAAAAAAAAAAAAAAAGAACAAGAGGCAGTACTGACTGCCAGGGACCTAATCAATACGGATGTTAGTAAGATGTCGGAACTAGAGTTTAGAATGACGATTTTATTTTATTATTATTATTTTTAAGGATCTTTTTTATTTTTATTTATTTGACAGCGCACAAGTAGGCAGAGAGGCAGGCAAAGGGAGAGGAAGAAGCAGGCTCTTGCTGAGCAGGGAGCCCAATGTGCGGCTCGATCCCAGGACCCTGGGATCATGACCTGAACTGAAGGCGGACGCTTAACTGACTGAGCCATCCAGATGCCCCTAGAATGGTGATTTTAAAGATACTAGCTGGGCTTGAAAAAAGCATGGAAGATATTAGAGAAACCTTTTCTGGAGAAATAAAAGAACTAAAATCTAAACAAGTCGAAATCAAAAAGGCTATTAATGAGGTGCAATAAAAAATGGAGGCTCTAACTGCTAGGATAAATGAGGCAGAAGAGAGAATTAGTGCTATAGAAGACCAAATGATGGAAAATAAAGAAGCTGAGAAAAAGATAAACAACTACTGGATCACGAGGGCAGAATTTGAGAGATAAGTGATACCATAAGATGAAACAACATTAGAATAATTGGGATCCCCGAAGAATAAGAAGGAGAGAGAGGGGCAGAAGGTACACTGGAGCAAATTATAGCAGAGAACTTCCCTAATTTGGGGAAGGAAACAGGAATCAAAATCCAGGAGGCACAGAAAACCCCCCTCAAAATCAATAAATATAGGTCAACACCCTGACATCTAATAGTAAAACTTACGACAAAGAGAAAAAAGAGAAAAAAAACTCACAAAGAGAAAATCCTGAAAGCAGCTCGGGAGAAGAGATCTGTAACCTACAATGGTAGAAACATTAGACTGGCAACAGACCTATCTACAGAGACCTGGCAGGCCAGAAAGGACTGGCATGATATATTCAGAGCACTAAATGAAAAAAATATGCAGCCAAGAATACTATATCCAGCTAGGCTGTCACTCAAAATAGAAGGAGAGCTAAAAAGGTTCCAGGGCAAACAAAAACTAAAGGAATTTTCAAACACAAAGCCAGCCCTACAAGAAACATCAAAAGGGGTCCTCTAAGCAAAGAGAGAGCCAAAAAGTAATACAGACCAGAAAGGAACACAGACAATACACAGTAACAGTCACCTTACAGGCAATACGATGGCACTAAATTCATATCTTTCAATAGTTACCCTGAATGTAAATGGGCTAAATGCCCCAAGCAAAAGACATAGGCTATCAGATTGGATAAAAAAACAAGACCCATCAATATGCTGTCTGCAAGAGACTCATTTTAGACCCAAAGCCACCCCCAGATTGAAAGTGAGGGGGTGGAAAACCAATTACCATGCTAACAGACTTTAACAAAAGAAAACTGGGGTGGCAATCCTTGTATCAGACAAATTAGATTTTAAACCAAAGACTATAATAAGAGATGAGGAAGGACACTATATCCTACTTAAAGGATCTATCCAACCAGAAGATCTAACAATTGTGAATATCTATGGCCCTAACATGGGAGCAGCCAATTAATAACAAAAGCAAAGAAACACATCGACAACAATACAATAATACTGGGGGACTTTAACACCCCCCTGACTGAAATGGACAGATCATCGAAGCAAAAGATCAAGGAAATAAAGACTTTAAATGACACACTGGACCAAATGGACTTCACAGATGTATTCAGAACATTCCATCCCAAAGGAACACAATACACATTCTTCTCTAGTGCCCATGGAACATTCTCTAGAATAGATCACATCCTAGGTCACAAATCAGGTCTCAACCGGTACCAAAAGATTTGGATCATTCCCAGTATATTTTTGGACCACAATGCTTTGAAACTAGTACTCAATCACAAGAGGAAAGTCAGAAAGAACTCAAATACATGGAGGCTAAAGAGCATCCTACTTTAAAGAATGAATAGGTCAACCAGGAAATTAAAAGAATTTAAAAAAATCATGGAAACAAATGAAAATGAAAACACAACTCTTCAAAATCTTTGGGATGCAGCAAAGGTGGTCCTAAGAGAAAAATATATAGCAATACAAGCCTTTCTCAAGAAACAAGAAAGGTCTCAAATACACAACCTAACCCTACACCTAAAGGAGCTGGAGAAAGAACAGCAAATAAAGCCTAAAACCAGCAGGAGCAGAGAATTAATGAAGATCAAAGCAGAAATCAATGAAATAGAAGCCAAAAGAACAGTAGAACAGATCAACGAAAATAGGAGCTGGTTCTTTGAAAGAACAAGACTGCTAAACTCCTGGTGAGACTTATCAAAAAGAAAAGAGAAATGACCCAAATAAATAAAATCATGAATGAAAGAGGAGAAATCACAACCAACACCAAAGAAATACAAACAATTATAAGAACATATTATGAGCAACTATATGTCAGCAGATTAGATAATCTGGAAGAAACGGATGCATTCCTAGAGATGTATGAACTACCAAAACTGAACCAGGAAGAAATAGAAAACCTGAACAGACCTATAACCCCACTAAGGAAATTGAAGCAGTCATCAAAAATCTCCCAACAAACAAAAGCCCAGGGCCAGACGGCTTCCCAGGGGAATTCCACCAAACATTTAAAGAAGAATTAATACCTATCATTCTGAAACTGTTCCAAAAAATAGAAATCGAAGGAAAACTTCCAAACTCGTTTTATGAGGCCACCATTACCTTGATCCCAAAACCAGACAAAGACCCCATCAAAAAGGAGAATTACAGACCAATATCCTTGATGAACACGGATGCAAAAATTCTCACCAAAATACTAGCCAATAGGATCCAACAGTACATTAAAAGGATTATTCACCACGACCAAGTGGGATTTATCCCTGGGCTGCAAGGTTGGTTCAACATCTGCAAATCAATCAATGTGATACAATACATTAATAAAAGAAAGAACAAGAATCATATGATTCTCTCAATAGATGCAGAAAAAGCATTTGGCAAAGTACAGCATCCTTTCTTGATCAAAACTCTTCAGAGTATAGGGATAGAGGGTACATACCTCAAGATCATAAAAGCCATCTCTGAAAAACCCACAGCGAATATCATCTCAATGGAGAAAAACTGAGAGCTTTCCCCTTAAGGTCAGGAACATGGCAGGGATGTCCACTATCACCAATGCTATTCAACATACTATTAGAAGTCCTAGCCACAGCAATCAGACAACAAAAAAAAAGGCATCCAAATCGGCAAAGAAGAAGTCAAACTCTCACTGTTTGCCGGTGATATGATGCTTTATGTGGAAAACCCAAAAGACTCCACCCCAAAACTGCTAGAACTCAGACAGGAATTCAGTAAAGTCACAGGATATAAAATCAATGCACAGAAATCAGTGGCATTCCTATACACCAACAACAAGACAGAAGAAAGAGAAATTAAGGAGTCGATCCCATTTACAATTGCACCCAAAATCATAAGATACCTAGGAATAAATCTAACCAAAGAGGCAAAGGATCTGTACTCAGAAAACTATAAAATACTCATGAAAGAAACTGAGGAAGACACCAAGAAATGGAAAAAACGTTCCATGCTCATGGATTGGAAGAACAAATATTGTGAAGATGTCAATGCTACCTAAAGCAATCTACACATTCAATGCAATCCCTATCAAAATACCATCAACTTTTTTCAAAGAAATGGAGCAAATAATCCTAAAATTTGTATGGAACCAGAAGAGACCCCGAATAGCCAGAGAAATGTTGAAAAAGAAAAACAAAGCTGGTGGCATCACAATTACGGATTTCAAGCTCTATTACAAAGCTGTCATCATCAAGACAGTATGGTACTGGCACAGAAACAGACACACAGATCAATGGAACAGAATCGAGAGCCCAGAAATGGATCCTCAACTCTATGGTCAACTCATCTTCAACCAAGCAGGAAAGAAAGTCCAATGGAAAAAAAGTCGCTTCAACAAATGGTGTTGGGAAAATTGGACAGCTACATGCAGAAGAATGAAACTGGATCATTTCCTTACACCACACACAAAAATAGACTCAAAATGGATGAAAGACCTAAATGTGAGACAGGAGTCCATCAAAATCCTAAAGGAGAACACAGGCAGCAACCTTTTCGACCTCAGCTGCAGCAACTTCTTCCTAGAAACATCGCCAAAGGCAAGGGAAACAAGGGCAAGAATGAACTATTGGGACCTCATCAAGATAAAAAGCTTTTGCACAGCAAAAGAAACAGTCAACAAAACCAAAAGACAACGACAGACTGGGAGAAGATATTTGCAAATGACATATCAGATAAAGGGCTAGTATCCAAAATCTATAAAGAACTTATTAAACTCAACACCCAAAGAACAAATGATCCAATCAAAAAATGGGCAGAAGACATAAGACATTTTTCCAAAGACATCCAAATGGCCAACAGACACATTGAAAAAGTGCTCAACATCACTCTAGTAGTACTTTTTACTACTTACAGTATTATAACTAGAAACAGTAGTTCTTCCAAACATTTTCAAATGTATCCACAGGTAATTATTTACAAATTCTTAAACTTCAAAATATTTTCAGAGATGGTTGTACACAACTGCCTAACATTTTAAAATTTACACTTAAATGCAAAGAATATATCTCTGTTTTAAATTCAAGGAATATAAAAATAAACATTCTCCTTCCTCTTTCCCACTGAATATCATTCTTCTCTCCAAAGGTTATCAATGTTAAAGTTTCAAGGTTTTCTAGACCAGTTTAGACACATTAATGTATTACATATATGAAACTTTTAACATAAATGATACTAATCTATGTAGTTTGTCCTGAAACTTGCTATTTTTTTTCCTTTTTCAAGTTATTTAAATTCCAGTTAGTTAATGTATGGTGTAATATTAGTATTAGGTGTAGAATTTAGTGAATCATCACTTGTACAGACAACACCCAGTGTTCATCACTAGTGCCCTCCTTAATTCCCATCACCTGTTTAGCCTATCCCCCTGCCATCTCCTCTCCAGTAACCCTCAGTTTGTTCTCTATTGTTAAGAGTCTGTTTTCTCGTTTGCCCCGCTTTTTTCCTTTTTTTCCCCTATGTTCATCTGTTTTGTTTCTTAAATTCCACATATAAGAGAAATCACATGGTATTTGTCTTTTTCTGACTTATTTTGCTTAGCATAATAATCTCCGGCTCCATCCACGTGGTTGCAAATGGTAAGATTTCATTCCTTCTTAAGCTGATAATATTCCATTGTGTGTGTGTGTGTGTGTGTGTGTATACACACACACACACACACATCACATCTTCTTTATCCATTCATCAGTCGATGGACATTTGGGCTCTTTCCATAATTTGGTTGTTGATAATAATATATAACATATGGAGTATAAACATTGGGGTGTATGTATCCCTTCCAATCAGTATTTTTGTATCCTTTGAGTAAATAGAAGTGCAACTGCTGGATCGTAGGGTAGTTCTATTTTTAACTTTCTGAGGAACTTCCATACCGTTTTGCAGAGTGGCTGCACCAGTTTGCATTTCCACCAACAGTGTAAGAGGGTTCCCCTTTCTCTGAAACGTGCTATTTTTCACTTAATATTTTGTCTTAAAAATCTTTTAGCTACTTCAGAGTATCACACTTTAATCATTCCTCTGCTGATGGAACATTTAGACTATCTTCAATTTTTCAATATTATAGACTTGCTACAATAAACATCTTTTACATATACCTTTGTGTGTACCTGCATGTACCAATGTAGATACCTAGCAGCAGAAATAGTGACTTTGAAATGGAATATCTATCTTCAATTTTGAAATATCCTGCAAAATTATATTTCAAGAAGGCAATAGCAATTTCTTTTAAAGGGATCCTTTTCTCCACATCTTTATCAATCATTGGTATTAACTATCATTTAAATTCATGCTAATCTGCCCATCAGTGATAAATATCTTTGTTTCAATTTGTATTTCATTAATTATTAATGAAATTATGCCCCTTTTCATATGGTTATTGCTTTTTAAGACTTCCTCTTCTGAAAAGTGGCTTTTCATATCCCTTGTTTACTTTTTTATGGGATTTATCTTTGTTACTGATGTGTAGGATTTGTTATGTATGACTGAAAATATTTCCCTGAATCTGTCATTTGTTTAAACTTTGTTTAGAGTGCTGGTTGATGTATAAATGTATTTAAGTTTATATACACATACCTACAGCTCCACCCACCCCGAAATCTCTGTATTAATTCAGTAGGCATTTATTAGGGACTCTTATTTATACAACATATGTGACGACTTTTTTTTTTTTAATATTTTATTTATTTGAGAGAGAGAGCGAGAGAGAGAGAGCAGGAGCCGGGGGAGGGGAGAAGCATGAGCCGGGGGAAGGGAGAAGCAGACTCCCTGCTGAGCAGGGAGCCCAACTCAGGGGTTGATCCCAGGACCCTGGGATCATGACCTGAGCTGGAGGCAGCCCCTTAACTGGCTGAGCCACCCAGGTGCCCCCATATGTGACTTATTTTCTTATTTGAATACTATTTTGCCCTGTTTTCATTAAATATTTTTAAAATATATTTTTATATTTTTCTTTTTAAACGATTACTTTTTAAATGTCTGTTTGGCATTTCATCTGGTCCAAGAGTAGATCACGTTAGGATTTCACAATTTGAAATGTGAACTCTAAGATTATTTTCCAAAAGACATATAACATGTCTTTGGGCCAGAAAGTATCCATACTAATGTACTGATACAGTGACCTAGTTTAAATGAGGTAAGATATACCTAATACATACTAAGCACATAAAAGTGTTCAATAACATTAATTCTACTCTTTATCTCTTTCAGATTTCTTACCTGCTGTAAACTGAGAATGAGGGTCTTGGCACACTGAATTTTATCAATCTGCCTGGTCTTACTCAGTGTTTCCTTAATAATATCACCATAGTCATTGTAATACTGTGAGAAAAAGAAAGAAAACACAGCTTTAAAATTACTGAAATTTCATGAGACAAATTGTGGATTGGTAAAAGAAATGGAAAGGGGAGTTCAAGGGTGTTTAATTTCTTCATCTTAAACATAATGAGAGATAAAATATATTTTCTAAAGTTAAAGGAATACACATTTGATATTAATCACATAAGATTATGAAATAACTAACGTTAACTGAAAAACTGAGAATTCCAGGAAGAGAGGAAGTGACACAGGTAAACAAAATTCCTTATTCTTTGTAACATGGATTCAATAGACACCACTTAAAAGGTGACAAATCAAGAAACAACTTTGGTAGAAACTTCGCAAAGAACTAAAACCAAAACAGTTAAAATTGCTTACCTTTGGGGAATGGGCCTAAATAACGGGGAAGGGCAGATTAGGGTAACAGACTTTTCATTTAATACTTCTGTACTATGTCATTCTCTGCTCCCCCAACATGTTTATATTTTACTACTGTAATATAAAAAATAAAAACATTGACTTCTTCAATAGTGACTGAGAAAAATTTAATTTCTTTATAATTCAAGTTTTTTTGACACAGGATTTTAAGAATTTTCCTTGTGAGTAAATAATTAAGAAAAGCCTATTTAAAACCACTAAATCTGGATGTTATTTCTAAGCTAATGCCTAAAAACTTACGACCTATGTGAAGAAGTGAGTGTATTAGCTTGGCAATTGGACTTTCATAATTTTCAGAAAGAGGGGTATACTTCCATGATGTGAGATGAAAAAACGAGAAAGATATTAATATATTAAAGTGGTTCAACAGGCAGATCTCCAATAAATTCATATTTGTAATAGTCACATAGGGAACTGGGGCAAAAAGCCACATAACTGAGGATATGTAATAAAGAGTAGCAAATAACTATTAAATTCTCTCAAAAAAATTAAAGCTTACAATGAGCAGAGGTGCAAAAATTGCTAAAGATGATAATAAGTTTTGGTTAAGGCTCATTTCTTGAAACCAATACAGTATTGTTAAGGGATGAAAAGGAAAAACCATGGTAAGCTCATATTCAACCATTCAAACTGTGTTTAGACATTACTTCAGGAAGCTGTCTCAGGTTCCTTTCACTTAAGTTTCTCTATTCCATGTTTGCTTTGTAATTTGTACATTTATCACTACAATAATGATGCTGAGGCTTTATGATCTAATGGGAAGAGCTAAGCTTTGAACCTAGATAAACCTAGAATCATAAATTCCAGTTTTTGCTACTTATAGAATGTGACCTTTGAAAGTTACTTAACCTCTTTGAGCCTTAATTACCTTATCTGTAAATGATGTATTTCCTACCTCATAGGATTACTGTAATCAACAAACATATGTAAAAGCATTAGAACAGTGTCTCAAATATAAATGGCACAGAACACAGACAACCACTATTACCATGCTACATTATATTATGCTTGCATTTCAGTTTTTCTATTAATCTCTAAGTTCCTTGGTGCAGAAATCATGTTTTACTTAAATCTCTATCAGCACAGTGCTCACACTGCAGTTGTTCAGCAAAATATGATGAATTAGTTACTATGTCATAGCTAGAACTGGACCATAACTAAACATGGATAAAGACACAAATGGATCAATGGCACACACAATATTCTGAACATGGGCAACACTATCTGTGACAGAACAAGGCAAAAATACATAAACTGAGAAGTGTGCCTATCATAAAGACTTCTGAGCGTCAGAAACAAAATGGAGCTTAAGGAAAGCAGAGCAAACAGCCAGAAAGGTGAGTACCTATCAAAATCCTACCATATAAAGAATGGTTTAAAACCCTTCAACATCTCCTTACCTCCCTCAGGAAAAAAATCCAGGCTTCTCACACAGCATTTGGTTACTAGTGATACTTTTCAAAATCCTAACTCTGGCTCCCTTCTCATAAGCAATCTATGTTGCTACATCAAATTACTTGCATTTCCCCCAAATAATTCACATTCTTTTGTGTCTTTGTACATGAAGTTCAATCTACCCCAAGTCCTCCTGCTACTTCTTTGCTTACTAATTTGTGTTTATCATCTTAGACTTAGTTCAGAAGTCACTACTAAGAGGTTTCCATTAACCCTCATATTTTTTTAGAGTTGGGTGTCTGTTTCATATATTTCCAGAAACCCCTATACATACCTCTATTATACTATATAATGCAATTGTCTAAATGCTGACAGTCTTCAGCTTTAGACTACTTTAGAGCAAGAATTTTACTTTATTATTAAAGATTTATTTATTTGAGAGAGAGAGCTCACAAGTAGGGGGAGGGGCAGAGGGAGAGACTCTTCAAGCAGATTCCCTGCCAAGCATGGGGCTCGAGAGATCATGACCTGAGCCGAAACTAAGATTTGGACACTTAACCGACTGCACCACCCAGGTGCCCCTAGAGCAGGATTTTAAAAAATATTTGTAACTTTAGTGCCTGGCAGGTGGCATGGTACATAGTAGGCATACTTACAAAAATGTCTTAAAGAGATGTCATAAGAGATATTAGGTTTCTTCCATGTTGATCAAGAGTCTATATACCTCATGAAAATAAGAAGGTGTTCTTTCAATAAATGTGAGGATCTCCTACTTTATGGGGTTGATATAATGGTATAGATTGACAAAAGTTTATACTTCTATAAAAGAGAGAAACCTTAAATATATCAGAAAATCATGAACAATATATGGTTACCTGGCAATTTAGCTTCTGTTATCTTTTCATTTTTAAAGTGCAAATTTCTTTGCCACTTAGATGGAAGGAAAAAAATAAGACTATGAAACTATACCTTCATGTAGTGTTTAAAGATGTCTGCAGCTGCATGCATGTCAACAATATCATAAATGATAAGTTTGCTGAAGGCAGCAAGTAGATTCCTTCTTTTATGTAAGGCCTCAATTTTATTAGCTTCATCTTCTTCATCACCCTCTACCACAGAAAATAAATTGGTTATGAACTTTGGCCCTTTATCCAAGGTAAAACAATGTAGACAATCTGTATAATCAAACACCAACTTATAACTTTACAAATAGTACAATTCAGTTTTAGGTAAAACTGTTAGTTACACTGATTATTTTAGGGTGCTATATTTAGTTATACGCTTATTAAATGTTTAGTAGTTACCAAGGTTCCTATCTTCTTGGAAACTGTCATAGCAAAGACTGAGTTAGATAAGCAAACCATACATAAATTTTTCCTGATATTTTTATCATAATAATACTTTTGTCTGTTTACCTTAAAAATGCCATCTCTTCTCATTTCAATATTCTTTACATGCTATTAGCTATATTTCAACAGAGAAGAAATTTCTGGAAATTTTAAAGACATAGGGGAAAGTTTTCTTTTAGAAATAAATATGTGGGGAGTAATGGAAATAATATGGAGATGTTAGGTTTCAGTGCTTGTCTTAAATATGGTTACATTATCAGCATGAAATATATTTTGCAAACCATTTATGCTCATATACATTTTCTTCTTTTTTTCTTAAAAGATTTCACTTATTTATTTGACAGACAGACACAGCGAGAGAGGGAATATAAGCAGGGGGAGTGGGAGAGGGAGAAGCAGGCTTCCTGTGGAGCAGGGAGCCCAACGCGTGGCTCGATCCCAGGACCCTGGGATCATGACCTGAGCCAAAGGCAGGCGCTTAACGACTGAGCCACCCAGGCGCCCCTACATTTTCTTTTTTTAAATGTAGGCTCCACGCCCAGTGTGGAGCCCAACATGGGGCTTTAACTCATGATCTCGAGATCAAGACCTAACCTAAGCTGAAATCAAGAGTCGGACGCTTAACTGACTGAGTCACCCAGGAGCCTCTATACATATACAATTTTTTAAACAAAGCTTGCTACTAAATACTTTAAAAACGAGTAATATTTCTTCCTCAATTTTTTAATTCTCAGGCCCCACTGGCTTGTCTTTTTTTTTTTTTTTAAAGATTTTATTTATTTATTTGACAGACACAGCGAGAGAGGGAACACAAGCAGGGGGAGTGGGAGAGGGAGAAGCAGGCCTCCTGCTGAACAGGGAGCCCAATGTGGGGCTCGATCCCAGGACTCTGGGACCATGACCTGAGCCGAAGGCAGATGCTTAACAACTGAGCCACCCAGGTGCCCCTGGCTTATTTTTAATCCTAGAAAAAATTTCTTCACAAGGCTCCAGATGTTGACACATTTGTTTTAGGCTCTGTACTGACTCTCTCATATCTTGGCCTGCCTATGTGTGTATTATATATATATATACAAAAAATGAAAGAACTTACTCAACTTCTTTCTTTCCTTTCTACTAATTGGTCTTGCTGTGAAGCACCAATGCTTTGAGAAGTTGGAAATCTTTTTCTTAAGACAAATAGTAAGTAAATTTTATCTCCTGGGATTAAAATGGACTCTAAATAGAGACTTTGTTTTACAATTTAGTATTTTCTTAACATGTTAAGTAAAAAACACTCTAATAGCACCAAATAGATCCACGGATCAGATATGCTACAGACCTTAAATCATCTATTTCATATATAACCTATCCAATACTTATAATTATTTATATTGGTCTAATTATGCTATACATTATCATTATGCAGGTTGACCACAATTTTGACTGGAGCGGTTTATTTTTTTAAGATTTTATTTATTTATTTGAGAGAGAGAGACAAAGATAAGAGTGACAGAGATAGCGAGAGAGAGCACAAGTGAGAAGGACAGGGAAAAGCTTATGCTTTTGTAAAAGCAGGGAGCCTGACACAGGGCTCAATCCCAGGACCCTTTAGGGGCTTTCCTTTAGAGAAATTGTGAACCTGGACACAGTTCAATTAGAAACACATCTATCCTACATATATATTTTACACATGTGGGAAATGACAAATGTACACAATTATCCATTATAGCATAATATACAATAGAAGATTGGAAACGAGCCAACATCAATTAATAGGAGATGGATAACATAAACTATGCTATAAACAATGAAATACTTCGTATCTGTTGGAAAAGAATAAAGCTCTGTATGTAGTGATAGGGAAAGACCTCTAAGGTACTACTCTGAAGGAGTGAGATTTCACTGTGTACATTTTTATTCTTGTTGGTTTCTGAACTACATGAATGTATTAACTTTATATTTTGAGAGAGAGAGAAAGAGAGAAAGAGAGCATGTGAGAGTGAGGGGAGGGGCAGAGGGGGAGAGAGAGAATCTTAAGCAGGCTTCTTGCCTAGCATGGAGCCTGATGTGCTGCTCGATCTCATGACCCTGGGATCATGACCTGGGCCAAAATCAAGAGTCAGACACTTAACCAACTGAGCAATCCAGGCACCCCATGACTCTTTTTTAAAAATTCTACTACTTTTTAGGACTGAATTTGAATTATTTCATAATATCTTTTGGGGTTGGTAAAAAAAAAAAAAGATCAACATTGGGGCACCTGGGTGGCTCAGTCAGTTAAGTGTCTGCCTTCAGCTCAGGTCATGATCCCAGGGTCCTGGGACTGAGCCCTGTGTTGGGCTCTCAGCTCATTGGGGAGCCTGCTTATCTATCTCTCCTTCTACACCCCCCACCGCCACTCATGCTCTCTGTCTCTCTCTCCCTCTCAAATAAATAAATAAAAATCTTTAAAAAAAAATAAAAAAGATCAACATTGACAAAATAGTAGCTACAAATACCCATGCTCTGGTTCTCTTCATCTTGGTCAATGAAAACATGATCCATCACAAAGCTGAGGAGTTCAGACTGGAGTCCAGTATCTGGATTAAACACCAAAGGCTGAAGGCCTTCCCTGCCACCTGTCATTAATTGGTGGCTAAATATCATCAGAAGATCACAGAGTAACATGAATGCCTGCAATGCAAAGGGAATTTATCAGTAATATATAACTACAAGTACAGGTCAATGTTAATGAAAACATACTAAATTAAATGCACTTCAATAACAATACCATAACACAAATTGAGTATTTAAACTTCAACTATTTAGTTTTAATTTCCAAACTTAATGAAATTACTTTTTCTTATTAAATACTAGTTCCTTGTATTCCTAATTCCCGCCTAATATAATCTATTTCTTTTACTTGTCTGTATTAATTCAGAACAATTGACTAAGAGATTTTGACTTGAACTTAAAAAAAATGACTTAAGGCCATTTGGAAAAACAAAATTAATATAATAAATTATGACAGAGGTTAGAAATCAATTATATACTGCTTAACTAAATAAGCATAAATCTTAAGGTAAACTGTACTATCCAACAAATTACAATGCAGTACTCTAAACCTTAAAGCTATTATTTAGGATTCTTCTTTAAAAAATCTAATGCAAAAAAAAAAAAATCTCTAACAATAGATTTAAAATTGAATTTAAGACCATTCACGTAAAAATCAGTATCTGAAAGCTTGCCAACAAATTTAATCATGGGAACTTTCAATATATTTCCCTAAAGAGGAAGTATTACAGTTATTGTTGTCAAATTTGCCTTATTTAATGGATACTATGAAATAAACCCGTGTTATCAGTTTACTGTAACTGAATGATTTTGTTGTGGGATAACTGAGGGCTCTCATAACTCAAAACAATTCACTTACCCCCTTCTAAATATTGATTTCTATGGGAAAACATAATTTTGGTACGTATTTGGAGATGGCTGTATACTTGGCTGTCCACCTCCAGCAAGAATCATGGCAGTTCATTCTCTGACTACACAATCATGAACTACATAAATATATTTAGAAAGAGCCACTTGAAAAGGGGAGGATAAAGAGAATCTAGGGGGAAATATATCTATTTTTTATTTAGGCCATAGTTTTAGATATCACCAGTGATGATGTAGAAACAATGAATTTTTGGTTTAAATGTCCTGAGCCAGGTACTTTTAGATCGCACTGATAGGGTTCAGAAGGTTTAGAGAATAAGGTTTAGGGAAGACCACCTCTGTTCCCACTTTAAGTTGATGCTGATAACTTTAATAGACAACTGTGATAACCTACTTGTAAGAAGGGATAGCAAAGGATAAGTACTACAGTACTCTTTAACTAGACTAGGTATTTTCTAGCCCAACATTATGATAAAAAAAAAAAAAACAGTATGGAAAAAAGTATCCTGTTTTATATAATAGTACCTGATCTAAAAGTACTTCCCAATAGAATAATATAATTAAACAGTTTACAAAATCACCTCATGGAAATGGTATTGCCTTGGGCTATGCTGCCCCTACCCAAGGAGTGAGGAGATTGTTGAACCAATGTGATATACCCACCTGCACCCCTATTATTCAGGGACTATGCAGGGACTCAGGGATTCCTTGCCCTAAGAGACCTGATTCTGCTACCAAAGGCTGCACAGGTCTCTTCCCTAGGCTTACTGTATCACCTGTGTGCATACTCCTAGGTCCCAGGGCAGATGTTTAAGGCAATAATGTTGACAGAGTTTGGACATGTGGGCTGGAGTGTTTATGTGTGTGTGAGAAGTTCTTCCTGGTGTGATGAGAAGAGGGTGGACGGACCACAGGCCAGCTCCCCAACCCTCCCAGTTTTAGGACAGAATTCTTAGGAATCAGGAATTATGGAACCAGGTCATCATGACAGTGTATTTGTCTAGGTAAAAAGACCTATAACAAGTTAGTTAACTCGCTTTTTTAAGTTAAATATTCAGACATCCATACTCTTGTGTCCCAGGTTCCATAAACGTTAGGAATAGATCTGTATGCTAAGAACTGCCATAAAAAATGACCTCTTCTCATTGTTCTTCAGTGTATTTAGTAATTTTTTTATTGAGAGCTCTTAACTGATAATTTCTTACCTGTTCCTTCACTGGAGTATTAACATTAGATAGGCACTGTTGGCAAACAGCCAGAAAGGATTTCACTGTTTTCCTCAATACCAACAAATCCTCCTGTAAGACACATTTAAATTTGTAAACATGAATTGCAATATCCTAGAAAACTAATCCAAAAGAAAAAAATAAATGGAAAATAGCCAATTGGTTTATTGTTCAGGAAATTCATAAAACCAAACTTATTTTTGGGAACCAAATTATACAGTTATTTCCTAGTTATCGTAATAGAAGGGGCAGCAAAACTGGTAATCCCAACATTCAATTCTATTTAGCTATGGAATGCTCAGTATCATTTCCTCCATAAATATGGTTTACTTGGGTTGATATTAAAATTATTAATCTTCCTAAATAAATGCTAGTTGGCAATAAGGTGAAGGAGCACAGCAGCACACTGAAAAAAATCAATTAAGCAACAAGTATGTCCTGAATTTCTCCCATATTCTCAGTACTCCGCAAAATGTCAAGGGAAGAAAAATCATTTTAAGACTGTGTCCATGCCCTCAAAGAGTTAACATCCTAGCAGGGAATTAGACCAATCAGAGTAATTAAGTGTTCAAGTTTTTTTGTATTAACTCTAACTGTAGCAGAGAAAGCTGAGATGGAGGGACCTTCAGAATAGGATGGTCTTTAATTTAAAATTGAATGAGTGAACAGGATTTAACTTGACGGTCATGTAACATTCAATTTGAAACATTTGAAAAGTATAAAAGAAAATTTAAATTTATCAAGCACCTAAATGTGTCAGGCACTGGTTTGAGGGTGTACTGCCACATAATTTAATATTTATAACGATTAGAAATAGTCATTGTTAGCAAGGGTTTGAAACCGGGACTGTCTGATATCAGATTCTCACTAATGAGAAAGACACATGAAGATAATTCAGTATTACACTGATATTTAAAATAGTAAGGAAGAGTTAATATTCTTAATAGTAATTAAGAATATTAAATTAGCAAAAGCTGATGATGTAGAAATCACTTTTAAAAAGTACTCTATTAAACTAAAGTTCTTGAAGCTACATTTTGGACATGTAACAGTACTTACTCCTTTTTGGGATCTTCACATCCCAAATAAAGATAAACTTAAAAAATTATACACATTTCCTTTTGCTAACATGAATGTAGTATCTGGAAGAAAGAATAAGCTCTTTGAACAGAACAGTAAAAAGAACAGTCTTGAAAACTTTTATTGTTCCTGCAGATGAACATCCAATAACCAAAACTCAACATTCTTTGACCTTCTCTAATTTCAAAGATTCATTATACATTAGGGGAAACAGATATGAGAACAGGCAGCTGCAATAGAATGTAAGGAGTACTATGTTGGAAAGCCTAATCCAGAGTCAAAAGTAGTCACAGACGGGTTTCCAAAGAAGGTAACATGTAAACTGAGTTTTGAACAACAACTAAAAATTATCTAGCTATAAGAAAAGGTATCCCAGAGGGCACAAAATGTTCAAAAGCCTGAACGTGCTTTTGAGAGGCTGTTAATTTATTGTAGCTGGGGCCCAAATAGGGAGGAGAGAGCAAGAGAGAAAGCTGAAGAGGAAAACAGGATCCATTTCCATTTAAATGGAAGATCATTTAAAATCCATGTTAAATCATCTGGATATTATCCTAATGGCAAAAAGGAACTACTGTAGAAGCATATTTATCAGGAGAGTGCTAAAATTTTGTTTTCAAGAATCATATTCTAAGCAGATGGAGAATGATGTGGAATAGGGAGGCTAGTTAATGGTAAATACAATCTTCTGCTGAATGCTTATTATATACCCAGTACCGTGTTCTATGGGCCATAAATTTAAATTTCACAATCACTGTATGAAGTGTTAATATTCCTTTTCTACAGATGAGGAAATTGAACTTCAGAACACCCATACATTCTAAGTGATAGAGTACGGATCCAAATACGGGGTTATCTGACTCTTCTGACTCTAAAGTCCATGCTCTTACTCATTATTCTGTTTCCTTACAGAAGGAAAACAAAGGCCATGGGAATAATTTAGAATGAGGGCCTGAAAATAAAATGTTGGCAATAAAGATGTGAATAGACTGAAGAGAAATTAAAGCAGCAGCACAAAATTTACGAACTAATCAGAATGGGAGCTGTTGATTAATCCTAAATTTTTAGGTAGTCACCTACTAGATGTATGACAGTGTAAGTCAATGAAATAGTTAACACACAAAAAAATGCTAACATAATAGTTCGATTTTGGAGATGATGATCTGAGATTCCTGAAAAATATCCTACTGGAGATGTTTAGTAGGCAGTTCAATATAGGAGTTCAAAGCCCATGGGAAAGAATTTGAGCAAGAATAAATACCTGGGAGCCCTCGGCATTTAGATGGCAATAGAAGAGATGGAAGTAAATGAGATTACTCAAGGAGGATATGCAGAGAAGGGGGACAAAGTATCTTGGGGAACACCAATATATAACGGATGGCTAAGAAAGAAGAGCATATCAAGAAATCTAAGAAATGGTCTGAGTAGGAAAACCAGAAGAATATGACATCTTCTGGAAAGAAAACATTAAAAAATGTGAAGGAAAAAAAATTAAAAAATGGTTGTAATAATTTAACAATTGACAAATGCCACAAGAGAAAAGACAAACTAAAAAAAAAAGTAGAAAAAAAATAGAAAGTATCCCATATAAAGCAATGATAAGGTTGTGAGTGACCTTGGGGAGAACACTTTTAGTGGAATAAAAGGGCTGAGGTCAGACTGCAGTGGGTTCAAAGGAAGAAAAAGAAGGCAACTCTTTCAAAAAGTTTGTCAAGAGTCAAAAAAATAGAATGGCTGCTAGAGAGGTCTTATGGGATTGACAGAGGATTTTTTTGGGGGGGTCTTTGTTGATCCTTTTTTTTTTAAGATTTTATTTATGATCTGAGAGAGTGACACAGAGCTAGAGAGAGTGAACATGAGCTGGGAGGCAGGCAGAGGGAGAAGGAGAACCAGACTCCCCACTGAGCAGAGAGCCAGATGCCACTTGATCACAGGACCCCAGGATCATGACCTGAGTGAAGGCAGACACTTAACCCACTGAGCCTATCCAGGTGCCTCTGTTGATATTTTTAATAGAAAAATTTTGAGAATGTTTTCTGAATGAATAACTGAAAGAAAAACAAAAAGCAAGCCAGGCTACTGACTAGCTATGTGACCTTAGAAAACTTATTTTATGTCTCAGGATTACAGAGTTTAAAAATCTATAACTGAATCTGAACTGTGAGGTTCTATGGCATTCTGTGATTCTGTTGAATTAAGTCCTAGGCACTCAGATGAGAACAGATAGGTGTTAACTGGTAAACCTCCTAGTATTCAAAGGATGAATGTTCACTGTTCCCTTGCTAGTACCTAGAATAGTGTTTGGCACATGGCAGGTGTTTAATAAATATTTACCGAGTGAAATGCAAGTATAAATAATACAGATGATACTACAATCCTAGGGTCAAATGTGTCATGTGTTCATTTTATCAAACTATGAACAGAGTTTTTAAAAAATGATGCTAGGAGGTATTAATGCTCCTTTATTTCCTTAAATTTCTTGGTTAGTGTGCAAAGAAGCAGTCTAGGGAATCAGGTATCTTTGGAGTTGGAGGCAAAGTATTCCTTTAAAGGTCAATCATAAAGCAGATATGTTTATGTAAAATGACAACTTGCCAATTCATTTGAAGAGTTGTAAATTTAACATCACAACTAAGTAAGCAACCTACCGATGACTAATCAGAACTATTTTAAGAAGAAACTGGAAATGGGAAGCAACCAAGAAAATGGAAGCTAAAGGCCTTTAGCAGTGAAGTTTGGACTAGATTTGGATGCAACTTAAATATTATTTGAGTGCTCAAGAAAGTTAACTTTATTGTAGTCAATTACATTTCATTAGAAGAAATATAAATACCAACAGGTTTAGGTAAAAGTACAGAGCTACTGTATATTTTAACTAATCTTATATGGCAAATCCCTTTAAACAGCTGGGAACAGAATTTAGGTTCTTGTGGATTTCAGAATATAGTACTTTTATTCACTCTACAATTTCCCACTTTATTATGTGGGCATCTTACTATATTTCATTTGATTTAAATAGCTGGAATAATTCCCAAGACTGTGATTGTGCTCAAGTTAAGGCAGGCAGCCACTATTGGGATACATGGTAGAAAATATCTTTAGAAATTTTCTGATGTTAAATCAAAATTTTAAAAGAGGTTCAGGGTTTGCCAGTTTAAAACTCCAGTATTAAGGTAAGTTTCATAGAGTGGGCTTTGTTCTTAATGTCCTTTGAAAAACAGTAATAGATGATATTCAAAAGGATAAGAAAAAGTAAGAAAAAGAAATATAAAAACATTTTAAATAGGGCCAATAATAAGAGCTTAGTTTAAACCACTAAAGTTAGCACATTTACTTGAACTCTTTTAAAATATAAACCACTGGCTGTTTTAAAATTTGAGAAAAGTTGTTACATTCCATATATTCTGGAATGAAAAACTTTCTCTCCTGCTGTAATAGCTGTAGTCATGAAAAAAATTAAATATGCTTAACTTACATTGAATAAACAGGAACATTTTTATATGTAGCATTTTTCTGGGCTAGAATTCAATAATAATAAAGTTAACATTTACTGGCACTTACTGTGTACCAGGCACTACCCTGAGCTTTTCGTGAATTAACTCAACTAATCCTCATAACTGTGATGGGTACTGATATTATTATCACTCTCCCATTTTACATACGAAGAAATAGGCATAGAGATGTTAAATGCAGCCCCAAAGACCAAAGCAGTTTGCCTCTAGTCTGTGCTCTTAACCATTTTGCTATAATGACTCTTTTCTATAAAGTGAGAAAATTAATATGTTGAGGAAATAGACATTATGGAGATAAGAAATTTGAAACTCAAATTACTCAAATATATTTATATATATATATATATGAACAAAAAAGCCAGTTAACCCAATGGACACTGAAACTGAAAAACAAGCCAAGAACAAGATATGCTGATTATCGAGACTGCAATTTTAAGAAACTAGAATGTTTAGGGAGTACATCTACAGCTCTGAACACTTATTTTACTTATAAATCCCCTTTCTAGCCAGAGTACCTGAATTACAGAGGTGGGAACTAAAGACACAGAGTGAAAAGAAGAGTAATCTACTACTCTCTCTTAGGCCAGTATAAGCTATATATGAACTAACTATATGGTACTTCTTCTCAAATGTTTTTTCCTAAATGAAACCAGTGTTTTCTCTTCTTTTCAGAAAGCAGCTTGGCGTCATGAACACTTTTCCCAAGTAGCTACGGAAAGGAATTCAAATGGGTCAGGTGATAAGATTTTCCTGAGATTTAAGTTATAATATCTTTGGGCTAGATTCTTTTGTATCCATTTTGGAAGTTGTTTCACTAGCCTGGCCAAAGTTTTTGCTTTTTCTGTTTTTGTTTTTCTTCCTGGTAGATCTACTGAAACCAAGAACTTCAAGGAATTAAGATGTTTTACACCTGGTTGGCAAAATCTCAACAATGAAAAACCCTGAATAAGGCTGGCATAATTGAGATGGTGAATTTATCATATAAGCCATATCTGAAAGATGTTTTCTCAAAGGCACAAAGGCTCAAAGCTGACTTACTCTAACCTCGTGAGAAGAAAAACAGATCTTAAATGTAGACTGCCCCTTAAGAACTGCCCCTTAAGAACCAAGTATCTCAATTTGACTATAATCAGTGAAGAAAGGTCAGAGTTTAGTTCCTACACACACAAATATAGTAGCTAGTGTAGGTCTGAGATACAGCATGGCAGATTTTGTCCTCCCTCTGTATTTTGGAATAATGAGGGAAGTCAAGTTTCTTACTTTGGCCCTAACAGTCACTATTTCCCCCCGTACTTCTGACTTCTCCTTTAGCTTCCTTCATCTTTGTACATTTTTATTATGTATCACAATATTATGTATCTAGAGAAAGACCAAATTTAGCTGTCTTTTTATCTACAGTTATGAAATACCATTAAGATAATCATAGCCAGAGACTGAAGCCATGGAAAAACTAATAGTATATACATAAAACTAGCTTAACATTATCTGGCAAATATACATTTTAAGAATTGGCAGGAATAGAACAGAAATGTTGTAAAATAAGGACCAAGACCAGGTCAAAGATGTTAGAATATGAAAATAAAGCCTGTGAAGAATTAGTGATCAACTTTCATGATAAAGAAAGGGCACAAAACTAGTTATCCAGAATAAAATAGGATTATTGACAAAGTCTGGTAAACAAGAGCAAGGGGTTACACCTTGTGAGGCCAGGGACTGGCAAACTTTTTGTGGACTCTGAAAAACAAACTGAGGGTTCTAGAGGGGAGGGGGTAGGGGGATGGGTTAGCCTGGTGATGGGTATTGAGGAGGGCACATTCTGCATGGAGTACTGGGTGTTATGAACAAACAATGAATCATGGAATACTGCACCAAAAACTAATGATGTAATATATGGTGATTAACATAACAATAAAAAAATAAAAAAAAAAGAGTCAGACAGTAATACTTTAGGCTTCATGGGTCATACAGACTCTGTCCCAACTACTTTGTCACTGTAGTATAAAAGCAGCCCTAGATAGTACATGAATGAATGAGCATGGCTGTGTTCCATTAAAACTTTATTATAAAAACAGGGGTCAGGCCAGATTTGGTCCATAAGCTATAGTGTGCCCAGTCTATACTGGGCTATAAAGCTCTTTGGAGCATAAACTGTGTTATGCTTACCTGTACTTAGCACCATTACTAACACATAATGAGGCTCATTATATTATTTTTCAGCCCAACTAAGTCACTGACCACATTAAATATGATAAAAACAAATGGAACTAAATTCATTCACTTGGGACACATCAGTGAGCAAAAGACATAGTAAAAAGCATCACCGTGATGGGGTAAACCCTATGTCATACCTTTAAAATTGCTTTCTTGTATGAATCACTGCTACTAGCCTCTCTTTTGGAGGGTGGGGAGAGGATGTGCCACTTTTGTGAATACACGTTAAAATAACTATTGAGGGGCACCTGGGTGGCTCAGTCGTTAAGCATCTGCCTTTGGCTCAGGTCATGATCCCAGGGTTCTGGGATCGAGCCCCGCATCGATGGGAAGCCTCCTTTTCCCTCTCCCACTACCCCTGCTTGAGTTCCCTCTATCGCTGTCTCTCTGTCAAATAAATAAATAAAATCTTAAAAAAATAAAATAACTATTGAATATTTAAACCCCAAATGTAATGCCTCGTTTTCAGTGTTGTTGCTGTTTTTGGTAATTTGAATCCCCACCTGCTGACTCCTGCCTTTGCCTCAGACTAATCTATTTATGATCCAGGAACCCTTAAGCTGCCTACTATAATTCCAAAGCATCTGCCTTATTTCCTATAGTGTACAAAGATGAAGGAAGCTAAAGGAGGAGTCAGAGGGGGAGGGGAAAAGTGGTGGCTGTTAGGACTAAACTGAGACTTGAATTCCTGAATTATTCCAAGATACAGATGGAGAACAAAAATCTACCATGCTCTTTCTCAAACCTACACTAGCTATTGAGCATGTTCACATACTCCCACAGCCTTAGATAACAGTTCATTTAGTATCAATTCTTCGTTTGGAAAGGGGAGATTAGGAAAGCATAAACTAGGACTTCAATTTAATGACATCAAAACAACAGTTGTTGCCTGCTAAAACATTTCCTTCAATTCAATCTTCCTCAAAACCCTATCCAACAGTGAATATCACACATACATATTAGGAAACTGAAGTTCAAAGATGAAGTAACTTGCTTATCTTTGCCACAGGTGGTCAAAGATGGCACCAGAATTTGAACTTAGATTTAACTTCAAAGATCATGCTCCAACACAAAAAATGCTGGAAATATACCCTATTTATAAACTAGGAGCTTCTTATATATATATATAAGTTGGGTCTGTAACAAGAAGTCATTTAACAAATACCTAGTAATTTTAGAATGGCTGCTGGGAAAAAAAACATTTTTAAAACAAAAAACCTACTTTAGGAAGGAAAAGGCATTATGGTATCAGAGGATATTAAGTACAATATTAAACACACATTTCCTTTCTATTCAAATAAATGGACAGACAGGAAAGTAAACTTTTATCATTCATTTTGGTCAGGCATATCTCCAATCTTTGTACTAGAAAGTGGGAAGTGTTATGTTTTGTTTAAATATTCTTACTATTGATTTAGACCTCTGATAAGCTCAGTTTAAATACTCTCTTACATTATAATAATTATTACTTAGAATAGATCTTCTCAGACCTGGCTTATTTTTTATATCATAAAGTATAAAATATGTTAAGGAGTTTCAGTATTTATAAAATAGGTCCTTTAAAGACCACTGTCCCTGGGTAAGTAAGTAAAAACAGCATTTGACTGAATAGACTAGTAAAGCTGAGGAAGCCTTATACTGTCTTTCCCTACCAGACAGCAATTTTTAAAACTGTGATCCCAGGAATAGGGTTGCAAACAACACGTAATTCTTTTTTTCTTTTTTTTTTAAAGATTTTATTTATTTATTTGACAGAGAGAGACACAGCCAGAGACGGAACACAAGCAGGGGGAGTGGGAGAGGGAGAAGTCAGGCTTCCCGCGGAACAGGTAGCCCGATGTGGGGCTCGATTCCAGGACACTGGGATCGTGACCTGAGCCGAAGGCAGACGCTTAACGACTGAGCCACCCAGGTGCACCACAACACGTAATTCTTAATGGAATGTTAGACTCATGACTTGTAAGTTCTTTTCTAAATTGAATATATTTAACTTTTGGTTTTCAGAGGTTTTTAGAATATTAGAGTTAGATAAAATTTTGGAGAAGTTTAGAATTTGGTATAAACAGCCACCTTCTTCAGTATTCCAGATTTTTTTTTTTTTTTTAAAGAACATTCTGAGGGCTGAGCAAGAAATGGATTTAAACAAGACCTGGATCTTTCTCCCCTAACTTTCCTAGACCAGCCAATCAGGCACTAGAGATAGGGCATAATATTAACAGAAACATAACTACCAAAGAATGACTCTGAAGTCATGGAACAATCAAAAGGAAAGGCTTTAAATTAACTACACAGTTACTGAGGAATATAAGGTAGGGGGAAACATTCAATAAGAAAAGAATGAAGTAAAATGGTTATACAGTACTAAAAATTGGTTCCTAGAGGGACAGCTATTATTTCCCGCTCTTGGCCCCATTCCCTTCCCCCCACAAAGCAGTTAATTCTGCAGATGGAGAGGTGCGATCTGTATTTTGTTATTACAGGAATTTGGGGCAAGGTCCCAAGTGAGCTATCTCTCTTATTCATTGTTATTCTAAATGACTGGGAAGGGAAGAGAAAAGAAAGAGGTGTAGAAAGCAGCCTGTAGATTTTTACACATTTGAGCCTATTTCTAGTATACTTCTAAAAATGTACATTTTTATGAAGAATAGCAAGGTTATACATGTCTCTTCACTGGGCTTGGCCACCATCAGTCCCATCTTCATCCTAACTCTTCCCTTCCTCAGTCTTTTTGTAGGTAAACAAGCTGGAATTTTCAGAGGAGACACTTCAGTCAAGAGGGTAATGGAGGAATAAGTTTTGCAGCTAAATACTTCAATAACTTACAGCTACCCAAGGGATGTTGATTTTCTTTAACTTAGAAGACTAGGAATAGGGCCAGGGTCCAGAAGGCAGGGATGTTTGCCCCAGGCCCTCCCTACTGCTGTCTATAATAGGAACATGCAGGGTAAGGCAGAGAGCTACAAATTTAAGATTACAGAGAGTAGGACAGCTCCTCCCAGGAGGAAAAAAAAAAATACTGAGGATAAATTCTAGATCCCCAGGCCAAAAACGGCAATAGGGGCATTATATTAGCCCTAACTCTTATTTACCTGGCTCTTTAAATGTCTTTGTATATGTCCAGAAGGAGCTGAAGGAAGAAGGATGTTTTCTGTTAGAGAAGAGAAACTGAAGGCTGCTTCTACAGGACCAGCACTAGGGGGCACCGGAGCAAAGTATACTGAGCATGACCTGTGTGACTGCCAAAGAGCTTCAACTCTGGAAATTAGGGGAACAGAGGAAATACCCATTGGTAAAACCCAATGCACTTCCAATTCAAATAAAGATCTAATCCTGTTCTTGATATAGTCTTTTCATATACTTTATCTTATGAAAGTGTTCACTGTTGTGTTAAATTATAACTTGAATTTAAACCAAATATAACTACCATTCATAATTTTCTGAATGACAGTGTTCATGAAATAGAGAAGAAAAATAAATTTTAGAAAGTACTCTCTAAAAGCAATTTGGCAATATATACCAAGGCTTAAAAGTATGTACCATCTTTGACCCAGCAGTTCCATTTCTAAGAATATAACACAAGATGAAACAATGTAACACAGAACAAGCTTTTGCACCAGAATGCCCATCATGGCATTAATTTTATTCATTAACATGCTTAAACAACCTAAATATCCAAGAGGTAAGAGTTGCAAAATAAATTATGGTATAGCTACACAATGGACTATCATGCATACATTAAAAATACTATCTACAAACACGTCTTAGAAACTGAAGGAAATGTTGATTGAAGAGACATAAAATTTTGTAAACTGTAAATACATTACGGTAAGACTGAAATAAGTTAGAAAAAGTACTGCAAGAAAATACACCAAAATATTAACAGTGATAGTTATCCACAGGTGGTAAGATTCAGAAATTTTATTTATATATTTTTTACAATGAACAAGTACTCAAGTAAGAGAGCCGGAATTTATGAAAACCAATCTATTTTATATCCAAAACTAATGAGTATAATTAATTAAAAACATAAGTGACCTCCTCAGAGATTTAAATGAATTTCCATAAATGTAATAGTGAGTAGAGAAACACAGTAGTTAGCTGTCCAGTTCCTCACTAGCAAAATGGTTCATTTCACATTAACATAGTAATTGCTCAACAACAAAAACCAAAAACAATTCATGTAAGAACACTTTCAAGTTGTCTCTAAATGATCAACATTATACATATTAAATATAGACCCCAGGAGGCCAGTGTATTAAATTTAATTTTCAGGAAACAAATTAAAAGGAAAAAAAAGGATAGAATGCATTACCAAAGTCTTTTGTATACTTTAACTGTAACTCACTGGCATTAGAAACAGGTATTTAAAATCACAGTAACTTCTCATTAAACATATCCCATTGGGGATACCGAATGATGAAAAAAACCTGGCTATGTGACATAATACACCTAACTTTTCAGTACCCAACTGATTAACAGACATTGTTAGCTTGTGCTCAGCAAGGAGTCAACCAATGTGCCCTTAGAAAATTTGTTTAAAAACAACAAAACTCTAGAATTCGTTGTATTAAAAGCTTAATAATGGAAGAATTTTAAAAAGTGCTAACAGAAAAACTACTAGATTCAAAAGACTTGTGCTCTAAGTTTCAGATCTTACTCACGTTCCAATGTTTCTAAGTATCAGGTTCCTTATCTGTACAATGGGATTATCATAACATCCACTTTATAGAATTATTAGGAAGACTTAATGAAGTTAAGGCATTTAATTCAAGTGATAAAATACCAACAAGGTAATAATAGCAACAATGTCCCCTTCTAGGCCTTATCTAAAACAAACAGGTCTCATCAAATCACTTTCAAATTTCCTTAGAGCTCACATTTATAAACAACAGAATAATATTGATACAGCAAATAAGATACAGGACACATTACGCATTTTTCTAGTTTTCATCCAAGCTCAACAACTCTGAGTTATATGTGATAAATCAAAACCTAAGATTAGGATGGGAGATTCAGGATAGTTTTGAAATTTTTGTGATAAAATTATCACTGTTAGATACCGTCTTCAACAAGACAACCCCTCAGACAGCATCAAAAGGTATAAAGCAAAAATGAATTTCTCTCCTTCTTATGCTTGCCCCCAAAGATTTTCTCTTTCCTAGAGTTAACCACTGTTAAAATTCTCGTATATGTATCCAGACATCTGCAATTATAGCAGTTATTAACCTTAGCAGATTGAAGAATTTTATTTATTTTCTTTAAAGATTTTATTTATTTATTTGACAGAGAGAGACACAGTGAGAGAGGGAACACAAGCAGGGGGAGTGGGAGAGGGAGAAGCAGGCTTCCCGCAGAGCAGGGAGCCCGATGCAGGGCTCGATCCCAGGACCCTGGGATCATGACCTGAGCTGAAGGCAGGCGCTTAACGACTGAGCCACCCAGGCACCTCATATTGAAGAATTTTAGAGCTAGAAATGATTGGCCCAATACAACTTTCAATTTTATAAATAAGTAACCTGACACAGATAAGTGGTTATTTTAGTTGTTATTAATATCTGGAAAGCATTTCACAATAAAATGCTTTGACATACCTTACCTGTTTTAAAATTATTCAAGTGACTTGCCTTAAGGTTATTTATACAACAAACTAATGATGTGGCTGGAACTACAGTTAGGAAGTCAATATCTTATCGGGGGAGTATTAATAATATAGATTAAATTCATACAAAGTTTATGTATATGGATCTTAAATTTTCAAAGATATCCTACATCACAAAAGGGATTAGAAAGTTTGGCAATACTGATCTAGTAATTATTATATAAAAGAGTCATTACAATAATTGTTTTAAAAGGTGAAATCTTAGCAATGAGAGATTAATTTTTAAAGTTTGTTTGTGTCTTGCAAATTCATGCTTTTCAAGATTATCACTTAGAGAACCACTTTTAAATGACAGCTATAAATGACACCTAATGATTATTGAATATACTTTGGTTAAAAAAATTACCAACAACTTCAAAATGAGAAGAAATAATTTGAGAGACACTTTGGTAAGGAGAATTTCACATATGATATAGATGCACACAAAGCTTTATACAGAAATCAACTGAATAATAAGGCACTTAAAAGATGCTGCAGCATTTTTTGGCATAAAGAAAATCAGTGTTGACCACAAGAGCTGCATTGCCACTGTGGCAAGGACAACTACGAAATCTGCATTATGAGAAATGATAAAAAATGAAGATATCTTTTATTAGAAGAATGAGTCAGACCAAAATTAAACAAAGCTAAGGAATTTCAAAATAATTCTACTGTAAGAGGGCTAAAAAAAACAGAAAATATTCAAAGAAGTGGGTTCAAGAATAGAGATTCTCACTCCAATTATGGAACATAGTTGCAAAAGAACAAAATTGAAATTAAATTTAATAGAGGAATTAACCATTTAATTATGCTAATTTTGGGGGCACATATATAGTCTAAATTTAATAAATGCAAGAATCAATATTCAGCCAAATAACAAACAGCTCAGATAACCTAAATGATCTCAGAAAAAAATGGAATACCAAAATCAGCCAGATGAAAAAATAAAAATAAAAGTAATTGTGTAATATATAAACTATAAAATTTTAACATATATATTCAATCTCCTTTAATTTTACCATATTAAGGAACATTTCAAAAACACGAAACCATAATACACTTTAAAGTGACTTTAGTTACTAATAAAAGGTTAACTTTGATTTTTGCTTTTTAAGACTAAAATTGTCAATAAAATATATAAACCAGGAGGCTAATTAATACATTACTGTTGCTCTAACTGAAAATAAATAAAAACCCCAATTACTTTTTAAAGGCAGAGATATCCTCAAATTATTAGTCAGGAAAGAAAAGAATGCTCCATATCATGCTGGTGGTTCTATAATGTATTAACCTTCTTTACTAGTTGAACAGCCTCTGTTTTGTTAAGATGAGTTAAGATATGTAAACATTGTAATATATTTACTTGGTTCTTTATCAAGTGTTTGTTCTTTATAAACATATGTCCAAGCCTCTCTCATTTCATGAAACAAATGAAATATATTTATTTATAATTATGTTTGTATCAGATAATTCCAAGGTATAAATAGCACTTTTTGGGTCTGAGTCTCTTCATGGTTCTGTTCATGGTTTCTTGTTTACTTTTAAGTTGAGTAATTTTTACTGTAAGTTCATTTTTCTTAAAATTTCATTTGCCTCTTTTTTTGTTTTTTTAAAGATTTTGTTTATTTGACAGAGAGACACAGCAAGAGAGGGAATACAAGCAGGGGGAGTGGGAGAGGGAGAAACAGGCCTCTCGCGGAGCAGGGAGCCCCAATGCAGGGCTCGATCCCAGGACCCTGGGATCATGACCCGAGCTGAAGGCAGACACTTAATGACTGAGCCACCAAGGCGCCACTTTATTTGCCTCTTTGAGGCAAATTCCTTCAGAAAGGATTTACATTTGATTGTGTTAGGTGCTTGGAGATACCACCAACGAATATTTTAAATCAAAATCTTAACTTGCTTTTTAAATTTTTTAATGGACCACTGAAGTAGTATGGACTTAGGGTGGAAACCTACATGAAAGCTCGCTCACGGTTATAAACTTTCATGAAAGACCTATTTTCTCCCCTTTATTCAATGAAAAATTTCAAGACAGGCTATTTTCCTTATATTCCCCCATAAATGGAGCTGTTGTAGGTTTATTTCTAATTTACCCTTGTACTGGAAGCAATTCTTTAGGGTCCCAACTTTAGAGATATGCTGTTAGATATTCCACCCCTGAAGGGCCTTGGGATTTGTCTACATTAGAAAATATCCTCAAGGATAGTAGGCTTTAGGCTCCGTTTGACTCTCTTGGATCCTAGTTTCATTTAATCTCTGATTTGTACTTTCCTTGTTTTGAATGGTCATGGCGAGATTAAAATTTAAAAAAATTATCTAACAATTTATTTTTAACAAGAGTGTTATTTAGTTTGGGCCCCAAGGTGCCATAATTCCATAACTAAGAGCTACATAGCATTACCTTCAATATTATTCTCTTTTTAATAGCATGTCACCTATCCGAGCTCTTGTGGTTTCTACTACAGTTATTTCTTGTAAGACTTTTAACTTCGTGTATCTATACAACTCTGCATCTATTGCTTGAAGAACTGGTTATCTTTCAAAGAGGTAAAATATACTTACTCATAGATAAAGCAAGAGTTGATAACAATAATTACTATATATTTCATTAAAATTATAATTTATTATAATAATTGGTAACAAATTATTAAATAATGATTTAAGCAAGGTTATTTTATTTTAGTAATAACTCTTCTGCCTTCAGAAACTCTTACTTACTTTGGAAGGAGAACCATCAGTAATTTTCACCAACTGCCAAAGTATCGAGTAATGGGAACACTGCAGTGCCTGTACGACTATCTGTATCAAATAAAAAAATTCAAACAAATGAGACATAATTTATGTTTGCATAGTATTAAGAGAACAATGTTTATCACAGTTTTTTCTTATAATATGGTTTCAAGTCCAAATTTTTGTAGCATTAAGAATGTGTAAAATAGTATTTGGTTAAAAAAAAGACAAACTAACGTATCAATCTAGAGAATAATGTATGTTGATAAATAAGGACCCAAATATCACTGTGCTTTAAATAAACATCTACTGTTATGAATATTTTGCTTATATTTTTAAAGGGAGATTGAAGAAATCATTTTTATCCAGATTTTATAATTAAATGATTATTTTAAAGCATTTTTACTATGAAATAGAACATTCATACAGAAATGTGCATAAAACATTTAATAAATTAATATAAAGAAAAATACCTTTGCAACCACCATCCAAACCAAGAAATAGAACATTGCTAGCACCTTCTTCCAATAAAATGTCTTTTCTCCCCCTCTAAGGGTAACAGTCATTTTGACTTATCAGTCAGTACATTTTAACTACCCAAGTCTGCACCTCTAAATACTGAGTTTATTACACACCTGGTTGTGAACATTACACAAATGGAATCATGCAATATGAATTACTTTGAATCTGACTTCTTTCATTTTAACATTTATAGTTAAGATTTATACGTAACTGTTTCATGTAGCTTAGTTCATTATTTTTTGGTCTTGAACTATATTTAGAATATCCTATTTATTAATTCTATTGTTGATTAGCTGGTTTTAGGCCATTATGAATAATGTTGCTACAAACTTTCTTATACATGTCTCCTGGTGTCCATGCATGCATTTGTCTAGCTCAGAGGTTGTTGAAGTTTTTAGTTCTCAGGACCTCTCTCTTAAAAATTACTAAAAAATTACTCTCAAAAAAACTACACTGCTTTTGTTTATGTGGGTTATTTAACAGATTCATATTAGAAATTAAAAATAATAGATGTTTCAAATATGTATTAATTCATTTAAAAATTAAAGTAACTATCATAAAGTATGTATTTCCGAAAAATAACTAAATTTCTAAAATGAAAAATTTAGTGGGAAGAATGATAGTTTTACATTTTTATAAATCTCTTTAATGTCTGGCTTAATAGAAAACAGGGTTTCAAATGTGCTTCTTCATTTTATTAAAATATGCTGTTTTCATTGAAATATATGAAGAAATCCAGTGTCACTGATTAGCTGGAAAAGGAAGGCATATTTTAATAGTCTTTGCAGGTAAATGTGGATATTCTTTGACACGACACCAATACTCCAATGTACATTTGTGAGAGAATGAGAATGAAAAAAGCAAGTAACATCTTCCTCTTCTTATGAAAATAGTCTGACCTCATAGATGTGCCCTGGAAATCACCAGGGCTCTCCAAACTACACTCTGGGGGCCACTGCTCTAGGAATAAAATTGCTGGATTATATAGTATGTGTATGTTTAACTTTATGGATTTATTTATTAAAGATTTTACGTATTCATTTGAAGAAAGACGGAAAGCATGAGCAGTGGGCGAGAGGCAGAGGGAGAAGCAGACTGCCTGCTGAGCCAGGAGCCCGATGTGGGGTTCGATCCCAGGACCCAGACATCACAACCTGAGCTTAACCATCTGAGCCACCCAGGTGCCCCCAAAAGCACTATTTTAATGTAGTATTAACTTACATTAACTTATCTCTCTCTCTTACTAATGGAGATGGGCAGGTTTTCATTTTTTATTGGCACTGAATTCTTGTTTTGTGAAAACTTGTCTCTATTTTTCAGAGACAAATAACAGAATTCAGGAAAATAAAATTAAGAATTATAACTACAGGAGAATTTCATTGTGGATAGGGCTTTTACTACATTTTTGTTTAAAATACATGTTTTTATTGCAATAAAGCGTAACTAATAATATATTCCATTATTATAATATCTCTATTATCTTCCCCACTTGATAAACTAAAAAATGTAAGAATAAATATATGTAGATAATAAATCAAAAGAGAAATCAGTAAATAGAATGCTGAAGGAAGTGGTTAGAATTTTAGCTGATTTTACTTCAAAAATTTTAGGTTTCAGATCACATAAGCAAAAGATATCTCCAATGCCCCTATTCAGCACTAAAAATAAGTACACGTACTAGTACTGAGATAAATTTTGATAACCTCTAATTTAGAATATAAGGTACATTGATAAAGTGATTTGTGTGGAAGGAAAAGAGAATATTAAAAAAAATTATCTTCAGTTTGAAACAACCTGAATTGTTAAAATTACTAGAAAATATACAAATTAACATTATCAATGGGAAATTAAGATATAGAAAAAATATTGAAGAATTGCTTAATTTTAGTTACTATTTCTCCTAATCATCACAAATATAATTTCCTTTCCTTATACATTTCTACTGACCTATGTACTAGGAAATTATTCAAACTGTTCCAAAGTTTTGCAGAAGTTTCTTGGAGGTGGTTATTAGGGAAGGAGACACTTAATCATTCCAATACTTATTTCAAATAGAACATCCCCATTTTAATCTGTTTCATATATGGGCATTCATCATGCATTTACTTTAAGGGATCCACTGCATTATTTTAAAATAAAAAGCTCACTTTCATTGACTAGGAAGCATTTTGCCTTCTCACAGGTATAATTATATAATATAGCTGATCACATTTCAAAAGAAAATTTAGAACACTTCCTTCTGGGCTTTACATATCAGTCATACTGATATTGTATATACTCCATACTAAGCGATGTTATCCCAACTTGTCCAGAAGTCATTTATTCAGCAACTTCATCTTTCTGTAGTATAGACAGATGAAACAAGGACAAACAAACTGAAAAAGCCAAAAGAGATTGTTTTAACCAATAAGGACCACAGTTCTTCTGCCTTTCCTTGATTAATACTCTGACCCTAGAGAGGATCTTTGGTAATTATAGCAAGTACTGGGCTGATGACAAAGAATTTCTTTCGACCCTACCCCTCTGTCCTCTTGTTTCCATTAGCTAACATTATTCCTGGGAGGACATGGTAATGTGTACTGCACATTTCTGGGCAAAGTAGTTAAGAAGCAGGAGTGCCTTTTCCATCTTCTACTCTCCTACCTGCCTGCAGGGTATCAATGACCCAGGAGACCTTCGGTCCTTGAGTAAGTGGGTGGTGCAGTGACATCCCACTTCCCTTAATTGCACTTTATAGGTATGGGCGTGAGAAATAAATTTCTATTGTGTTAAGCCACTGAGATATTGAGATTAATCTATTATAGCAGTTAGCATTACCTTAATCAACATAAAAATGCTTAGTCCTTTCCCTTAATAATTACTTTTACCTATTTAAAGGAACCATAGCTCTCATCTCTGATTAACAGATTAAATTAATGAGAATCATTCAACCTCTGGCTAATGGTATCACACATCTTGAAGATGAACTGAAGATTACTTTCCATGTAAATAAAGTCCAAACGATAAGCTCCTAGAACGTTTATGTTTAGAAAAACTGAATTTTGAGGGCGCCTGGGTGGCTCAGTCGTTAAGCGTCTGCCTTTGGCTCAGGTCATGATCCCAGGGTCCCGGGATTGAGCCCCGCATAGGGCTCCCTGCTCCGCGGGAAGCCTGCTTCTCCTTCTCCTACTTCCCCTGCTTGTGTTCCCTCTCTCGCTGTCTCTCTGTGAAATAAATAAATAAAAATCTTTAAAAAAAGGGGAGCCTGGGTGGCTCAGATGGTTAAGCATCTGCCTTCGGCTCAGGTCATGATCCAAGGGTCCTGGGATCAAGTCCTGCATCAGGCTCCCTGCTCAGTGGGGAGCCTGCTTCTCCCTCTGCCTCTGCCTGTCTCTCATGAATAAATAAAATATTAAAAAAAATAAAATAAAAATCTTAAAAAAAGAAAAACTGAATTTTTATGGAAAATAAGACTATATAAGGAAAAAATGATTATGCATATGTAATATATACATGTGTAGATAATGATCATCTACATATATAGGGTATGTTTAAAATACTGAGATCAGGGCACCTGGGTGGTTCAGTCGGTTAAGTGTCTGCCTTCAGCTCAGGTTATGATCTCAGGGTCCTGGGATCGAGCCCCACATCAGGCTCCCTGCTTTGCAGGGAGTCTGCTTCCTCTGCCTGCCACAGCGCCTGCTTGTGTGCTCCCCCCCATCAAATAAATAAAATAAAATACTGAGAATCTACATAATAGCTGTGGGATATATTGGGGTTCTTTCACTTTACTGTTTGCAAGCGACTTTAAGGGAATGGAGGATCAAATTTTTTTTTTTTTAAGATTTTATTTATTTATTTGACAGAGAGAGACACAGCGAGAGAGGAAACACAAGCAGGGCAAGTGGGAGAGGGAGAAGCAGGCTTCCTGCCAAGCAGGGAGCCCGATGTGGGGCTCGATCCCAGGACCCTGAGATCATGACCTGAGCCAAAGGCAGATGCTTAACGACTGAGCCACCCAGGTGCCCCGAGGATCAAATTTTTTAGTGGATAAGTACATGACAAAAGAGTGAACTAAACTAAACTAGTCTGCTTCTCATATCCAATACTGGTCTATCATATTTAGAGTAGGTTAGTATGAGTGACAATTAATATCCCCTTTTAAAAAAAGCCTTTAGATGCAAATTAATAATCAGCATGGCTTACCAAGAATGTAAGGCTGACAAATAAACACAAGAAAAGATGTTCAACATCATTAGCATTAAGGAAATGTACATTAAAAGCACAGTGAGATACAACTGTGTATCTACTAAGTTGGCTAAAGTAAAAACAATATCAAGTGTTGATGAGAATGTGGAACAACTGGGACTCTCACACTACTGGCAGAAAGGCAGAATGATATAGACACCCTGGAAAATGGTTTGGCAATTTCTAATAAAGTTAAACACACACTTATACCCTAATACCTGCAACTGCACTCCTGGGCATTTACTTTAGCAAAATGAAAACTTATGTTCAAACAAAAAGCTGTACACATAACGTTCACAGCAGCTTTAGTTGTGAGGGCCAAAAGATGGAAACAACCCAAATGCCTGTCAATAGGTGAATGGATAAAACAAACTGGTATATCCACACAATGGAGGAGAACTGATTAATTTAAAAAATGCACCAACTATTGATTCAAACAACTTGGATTAATTTCAAAGGCATTATGGTCACTGAAGGCATTATGCTTACCCAAAGACTTTATGCTCTAAAGAGTTACATACTTTATGATTCCAATTTATTTGCAAATCTCAAAAAGAGAAAACCACAGTGATGGAAAACAGAGCAGTGGTTTCCAGGAGATGTAGGTAGGGCAAGCATCTAACTATAAAGGGACAACATGAAGAAAAAGGTTTTCTTTTTTTATAGGGGATATTTTAAAGGGGGATGATTAAAGGGGTATTTTTAAAAAGGGATGATGAAAACTGTTCTGTATCTTGATTGTGGTGGTGATTACATAAATCTAAACACATGTTAAAATTCATAATTTTACATAAAAGAAAATGAGTCAATTTTACTGGATAATAATTAAAAAATAATATGACAAAGAGCTAAGTTTGTGGTTAAGCAAATGCTAAGAAAAGCACAAACATTAAGACAAATCATAGTGATAAAGAAGTAATAATTCTTTAATAAAGAGGAAATATTCCTAAATTCTACATGTGCTTTGGTATTGAAGGATCATCCAATGAGTTGTATTACCAGTGGGCATAGTACACTATAAATTAAAAAAAAAATCACTAGAAGGGTAAAAAACGGAGGTAAAAAATTCAAATAGTTAAAAGTTAACTTCTGTAACTAAAAAATTAAGACTTCCCAAGGAATGGACTGCACAGCTGGCTAATGCACACTAATCCTTGGCAGTTTTGGACCCTGGAATTTTGCTGTTAAGCTTTCTTATAAATTCCAAGCAGTATTTAAAAAAGGAAGAGTGTAAAGAAAAATGTGGTATGTCAACAGTTAAGTCCGGTGTGAGATATTATAGTCTTTTTTTAGTGATATCTCTTCATACTGATCTCCAAAAGGGGGTTTCGTATATAGCACATTGGACTACACGTTCACATCATACCACCTTAGGGCTACTCTTTAACAGTTCATGTGTACTAGCCTTTTCTCCTCAAATAATGTAGGCTGTAACATCAAAAAGATCTTGCCACTTTCCATCTCAGTGATCTTCTTAAAAGACTCAATGAACAATTTTTGCTGATGACCTTGAAATGGTACAGTAATATAGGCAAAGAGTTGTCCAAACAACAGATACAGCATCACAACCATTCAGAAATCATTAAGAAACCATAACATAATTCTTAGTGGAGATAAAGTTATGGTCCTTATGAAAGGGTGAAAGTAGGGAACATGAAGAATAGTCACTTAAAGACATATTCAAAGTGAAATGAATGGTTTATGCAAATAGATTCCAAACATTTAAATATAAAAAAAGATTATTAAAATACAAGAAGAAAAAAGAAATATTTAAATTACTTGAAAATGTGGGGAAAGGCTTTCCAAGTAACACATCAAAGAGAGAAAACAACAGAAAACGACTAATAATCCTGATTATATAAAGAACATTTATAATCCAGGCATCAAGATATATACAATTAAAAAGACTCCCACTGATAAATTATTGCAACAAATGACATAAGGCTAAGAACATTAACATAGAAAAGAGCTTATAAATTAAAATGAACTAGAAATCTGCTGTACAACATTGTGCTTATAGCTAACAATACTGTATTGTACACTGAAAAATTTGTTAAGAGAGTAGATCTCACATTGTGTTTTTTACTACAAAAAAAAATATAACACAACAAAAAGGGAAACATAAAGGTAATTTTACAGAGGTATATAAATAATTAGATATAACTGTATGACAATTTAAAATAGTAATCTGAAAAAATAACACTGTTACCAAATGTTCACTATATGAACTCCGTTTTTCAAACAGACATTTACTCAGTATCCAAGTCTTCTGCTAGAGTAAGAGCTTAAAACAAATATATTCCCTGGATCTCAGAGAAGAATCTAATGGGAACATAAATAGGTATCAACTATAACAATTTAGTAATTGGTTTAACTAAGAATACACACACAGGGTCAGATGCTGAGGGGCAAGAAGGACTCTGTCTTAGCTAGGAAGAGTGATAATGGTTAAGAAAAACCTTCTAGAGAAGCAAAAGTGTGTACTAAATCTTTAAAGAAAGATGTACGATTTAATCTGGCAACAAAGGGAAAGTGGAGGTTGAAGGAATAGAAATTTCAAAAAAAGCTTCACCAATAACTCAAAAGGCTGGTACAGGATAAGTGTAAGAATATACTGAAGCTTGATCAGCAGAAACCAAATCACAGAGTGCCTTATACATCCTGCTTTATGCCTATGTCTTGGAATAATTAAGAGTAACCTACTCCCTCCCACCCCCCGCTTTCACTTTCAGAAGAACACTTGTTTGGACAATAACAAGGTCACCTCACTATGACAAAAAAAATCTGGATGTTATCCTAAGAATACTAGGTAATGCACAGATAGTAACATGTTCATATTTGAACAGAAGAGTAACATGATCAGGTGTTTCAAAAATATTCCATTCACAAAAGCAAAGTGCTTCTGTTTAAGATTTATTAAAGTAATATTCGATGCTTCAAAATAGATGTATAAAGCATAATAAGATTAACATATGAACAGACAACCAAATTGAAGACCTAGTATGATACCAATAACTTTGTATCCACCTATGATCTCTTCCCCTATTCCTTAGGGCTGACAAACTATTCCACTAAATTTCATGTATATTATGTCCTGGCTCTTAAAAAAATAGTTTTATCACATATACATATCATTGGACAAATACATTTTAATTTTTCTAGTTTTTGAGCTTTTCAAAAATGGTGTAACACTGTATGTTGTCTTTTGAGGGAACGATGTACATCTGAGCCTTGCCTCTGAAGGATCTATAAAGATGAAAAAAAATGCAAATTTTCATGCTCTACCCCTTAAGATTTAGAATCAACAGAAACAATTCAACAACCTTTTTAAACAATTAATTTTAATTTAAATAATATTTACAATCATTCTGTGTACCTTTGCTAGAGAGCTGAAAAAGAATAAAGATTACATCAATCTATGGCTCTCAGTTCTGAAATTTCCACTATGTGATAAATGCTTTCTTTTGTTCTTGTGTTTTGGTCTGGGGCTTTCTAAACCTCAAAATATATATTGGTCAGGCTTTGAAATAGCCTTATAAGTATGAGAAATAATTAGTCTATTTTTACCCTTTTGCATCTGGATAAAATTAAGGTATAATTTATATATAAAGAAAAATCTACTGTTTTCAATATACAGTTCTGCAATTTTGACAAATGTATAGCCAGGTAACCAACAAAATAATCAAGAAATAGAAGAGTTCCACCAACCCTCAAATTCCCTAATGCCCTTCTGTAGTTAAGTCTCTTGCCCCATTCTGGATATGTTTTCTGACCCTAAAGTTTTGCGTTTTCCAGAATGTATAATAAAATTGTACAGCATGTAGTTTTGTGTATCTGATTTCTGTTACTCTGTATAATGTTACTGAGAAACATCCATGTTGTTGCATGTAGCAGTAGCACCTTCCATTTAATTGTTGAGAATTATTCTACTGTATGGATGATAATACAATTTGTTTTTATACCTTTATCAGTTGAACATTTGAGTTGTTTGCAGTTTGGGGCAATTTTGAATACAGTTGCTATACACATTCTGGTATAGGGTTTTTTTTTAATTTTATTTATTTTAGAGAGACATAGAGCACGAACAGGGTGAGGGGCAGAGGAAGAGGTAGGCAGAGAATCTTAAGCAGGCTCCCGGCTGAGCACAGAGCTAAGCGCAGGGCTTGATCTCAAGACCTGGAGATCATGACTGGAGTTGATCAAGAGTTGGAAGCTTAACCGACTGAGCCACCTAGACACCACTCTAGTATAGGTTTTTATGTGAACCAAAGTTTTCATTTCTCCTGGATATTACTCAGGAGAGGGACTGCTGGGTCAGAGAAGTATCTATGTAAGAAACTGCCAAACTGCTTTCTGAAATGAATGTGCCATTTTGCATTCCCACCAGCCATATGAGTTCCACTGCTCTTGAAATGATTTGTAATATTATCTCATTATGCTTTTAATATGCATTTCTCTAAAGACTAGTAATAAGTTGCTTTTCATGTGTTTGTCATCTATCTTCTTTGGTGAAGTATCAGTTGCTTTTCTTAGTACTGAATTTTGAAAGACCTTCATCTTTTTGAATACAAGTCTGTTATCAGGTATGTGATTTTTAATTATTTCCTAGTCTTGTATTTGTCTTTTCGATTCTCTTAATACTGTCTTTCAAGACCAGAAGTGCTTAATTTTGCTGAATGTGTATTTTTGAATTTTTTCAATTATGGATCATGCTTCTGATGTATTTAAGAAATCTTTGACTAACTTAAAGGTCACAAAGATTTTAACTCCCGTGTTCTTTTTTAAATGTTTCATACTTGCAGGTTTTGCACTTAGGTTTATAGTCTAAATGGCCTATGGTGTGAAGTGTTAATTGAGATTTTTTTTCCATATATATATTCCACTATTTCAGCACCATTTGTTAAAAAGATTATCTTTTCCCAAAGAACTGCCCTAGCACCTTTGTCAAAAATCAACTGACCACATATGTGAGTGTATTTCTTTCTGGATTCTCTATACTGCTCCTTTGATGTTTATGTCTATCCTTTCTTCAGTACCACACTATCAAAGTTACTGTTTAGTCCTGAAATGAGGTAGTGTAAACATTTTAACTTTGTTGTTCTTTTTCAAAATTCTTTTGGTTATTTTATTTCTTTTGCCCTTCCATATAATTTTTATGAATCAAGCTGTCAGTTTCTACAAGAAACCCTGAAGAGATTTTAAATGGAACTGTGTTAATCTAAGATCAGTTTGGGGAAAACTGGTATCTTAACAATATTGAGTCTTCTAATTCATGAACATGATATATCCTCATTTATTAAGATCTTCAATTTCTTTCATTAGAGTTTTATAGTTTTCGGCATACAGATCTTGCACATATTTTGTTAGATTTACCCTAAGTATTTAATATTTTTTGGTGCTACTGTAAATGGTACATGTTCTTAAAATCTCAATTTCCAGTTACTAAACAAGTGATTTTTAAATTTAAAAAGCAAGAGATGTACATAGTAAAATATCCAATGGCATAATGGTGTTCTATTCAAACTAAGCTTCGTGACCACTATAGATCTCATTTTCTGCTGAGAAAAGTCATTGTTGAACAGTTCCTCATGTATCATTCCAGAAATTATCTGTCAACTAGTAAATGTCCATATATGGAGATTTTATCACCCCTTTGAATTTATATACCATTCTGCTCCTTGCCTTTTTCATTAAATTTCTTCTCACACAGAATATTTAACATCAATAATATTAACCTTATTTTTAATTTTATAGTTATATAGCATTGCATAGAATCAAAACTATCCTACCAAAGCTAACGGTCCTCTGATTGACACTTAGATTACTTTTAGTTTTAAGTTTTTATAAATAGTGCTACATTGAACATCTTTGTACCTACATCTTTTTACACATGTCCAAGTATATATCTGTAGTCTAAATTCCTAAATTATAAACGTCAGTTAAGGATATGTCTACTTTTAATTTTGATAGACTGACAAACTTCTGAAGTGATTACACCAATTTATTCTTACAATGGTATCTGAGAGTATGTCAGTATTTAAAAACAAAAACCAATAACTCCATAAGATTTTCAGATACATACACACAGTTGAAAATTACTGGAACAGAACTTAGATTAGAAAGAGGCTGAAACTAAGGTTACTAAGACAAAAGAGGTAAATACTACTGTGATTCACAAGAGAAAATATGAAGATTAAATTAAGGAAATGATTAAGATTAAACTAAGGAAATGACAGTCGGGCTAAAAAGAATGATGGCAAAAGAGACACTGAGGAGGTAGAATTAAAAAAAAAGATAAAAATCTCTTGAGATGAAGTACTGCTTCTAATATACCCTTATGTTCTGAGGATCTGACACTCAAGACACATTTTTGGTCAATAATGAATAGAATAGGTAGGTGGTTGTGTGGATGTGTGTGTCTCGATTTTGATATGGCATGCCCAAGAAGAGTCAGAAGTGGGTAACTGAAATAATTTCTAAGCTCAGTCAAGGAAATAAGTATGTAGTCTTCTAAGGAAAGCATCAACATAGTTCTAAAGAAAGTATGACTGCATTATTTACACAAGAAGTCATAATCTATCCAAGAACAATAATGCGACTGAAGTTAAACTCAACTCCTGTATTATGTTCAGTTTAAAGAAATGTGTTGATTTCCAGTTCATGATGACAGATTAAGTACCAGTATTTAATCTCTCCCCACAACTGTCACTGAAAAAATACAAAAGATGTTTAGGAAAAATAATACAAAAAAAAAGAGTTTGACACGGGGCAAACATCAGAAGGGGCGGGATATCATAAAGAGTGGTAGCAAACCGGTACAAAAAATATGAAGAGACAATGAACAAAATTTAAAAACTTGGTTTGAGTGGGTATGCAATAGCTATGTGACATTAGGCAAGTTATTTAATATCTGTTTCAGTCTCATCACCAATAAAAAAAGAATAATGATATATATATTTCATAGGGTTGTCCTAAGGCTTAAACAAATAAACACACATAAAGACTTAAAATATTACCTGGAACATAGTAAGTACAAAACAGAAGTTTTTTATTACTGATGCCTCGAGAGGCCCAAAGTTAGTGACATATGGTTACAATTCCCTCCTTATGGGTTTATTCAGACTGTTTTGTTATATAGCAAATTTCACCAAAACAACTTACAAATGTTCTTTATTGATTTTCAATTTTTAGAATCAATTCAGACAATTCTGTAAACTATATAATAAAGCAGTTTAATATTTATTTTTCTTAGATGTTACATAAAACAAAGTATAAAACTTACAAATATACAAACAGGAAATAGGCACAAAATCACAAAACAAAAAAAGGAGAATTTAAATATTTGTTGTCTTTATTTTACAGAAAATTGTATGAAGAAATACTATTAATAAATTCTGAAATGTGCGTTGTTTACCAGTTAATAATCACTGTGTTATGGAACTGTAGTAACTTTTAATACTTATCAGGTTAAAAATTCATTAGCATATGGGAGGGCACAAACAGACACCAGATGCCATATTCTTATTCCAGAAAGAATGGAAATGCTCAAAAAATATCAAAAAGCACACAGGAGGAGGTTTGAAAGAATTTCCCTCTGGCTAATTCTGCAACAATGTGAGCACCAAAATAAATAACAAAAGGACTAAATTTTAACCAGCTGGACAGAATAGGAATAAAGTAGCAATCCATGAGTTCATATGAATCTTAAAAAATGAATGAATGAATGGAGATGGGCATTATACAGGAGAGGGCCAACAAATAAATGACATAAATAAATGACAGTTAAAAAAATCATCATTTAATTTACCATTTTGTGACCATGACAGAAAAAAATGACTCAGGCAAGAATCAAACAGATGCTAACATTATATCAAAGTTTGATAAGAAACAGGAATATTTACACAGTCTTAAGGAATCTTTCCACATTAAAAATGAAAACGGAAACTACACAGGACAGACTTGGCAGACTCCACCTTCCTAAAGTGATCAAAGTTAGTATCACCAATAGCAAACAAACTGATATCATGTGTTTCCTGATGTGATGCACTGAAGACAAATGTCATTTATTGTAGCATTCCTACCAAGAATTCATATGGATGAATCTAAACATGCAGATTAGACAAAACTAAGTTGAGTACATTCTATAAAATAACTGGCCTGTACTCTTCAAAATGTCAACGTCATCAAAGAAAAGGACAAGAAAGAATTCCAGATTAAAAGAGATCAAAAAAAAAAAAAGACATAACAACTAAATGCAATGTATTATTCCTTGACTCCTGGGCTGGGAAAAAACTGCTATGAAGAATATTATTAATATGTTTTATATATGCATATTTATATAAAAATAAAAACATATATATAGAGAGAAAGCATACAAGTATGCAGCTGTGGAAAATTACCGTGACAGTAGGTGAATCAGGTAAAGGGGTAAGAGTTATTTTTTCTACTCTAACTTTTCTATAATATGACTTTAAAAAATTATTATAAAAATAGGTATATTCTTATAAACTTCAGTCATATTCTAAAGCTGTAATAGTTAAAACAGTACTGGCATGAGAAAAGATAGATCAGTGGAAGAGGAAAGAAAAAAAAAGAAGTCAGTTAACTCTGAAGGGTGGGACAAAGAAACTTCCAGTTAATGGTTACCATGGAAAACAAAGAGTCAAGCATATGGACAATAAAATTAGATAGCTAGACAATACATTTTAATATACCTACTCTAAAAGGGTATTTTCTTTGAATTCTAATTTAAAGTATAGAATGGGGAATCTAAAAGGTAAGCTTGCATGGTCCTATGAAGAATTGGTCAAATCCTGTATACTTTTTGGATTTTTAATACTGGGTATATCTAAAGACATGTTTCTAGGAGCTGCTTAATGCAAAATAGTTTCTAACTGCTAAAACAAACAAGAGCATAATCTAGTAGTGATGCACAAAAACTTCATACACATGAAGCATTCTCAGTGTTAAGAATGTGTCTAATGACACAAACAAATAGTAAGATATTCATGGATTAGAAGAACAAATATTGTTAAGTAACATTCTCAGTGTTAAGAATGTGTCTAATGACACAAACAAATAGTAAGATATTCATGGATTAGAAGAACAAATATTGTTAAAATGTCCATACTACCCAAAGCAAGCTACAGAATTAATGCAATCCCTATCAAAATACCAAGGGCATTTTTCACAGAACTGGAACGAACAATCCTAAAATCTGTGTGAAACCACAAAAGACTTCGAAAAGCCAAAGCGGTCTTGAAAAAAAAGAACAAAACTGGAGGTGTCACAATCCCAGATTTCAAGATATACTACAAAGCTGCAGTAATCAAAACAGTATGATACTGGCACAAAAACAGATATGTAGATCAATGGAACAGAATAGAAAACCCAAAAATAAAGCCAAAATTGCATGGTCAATTAATCTTCAAAAAAGAAGCAAAGAATATACAATGGGAAAAAGACAGTCTTTTCAACTAATGCTGTTGGGAAAACTGGACAGCAACATGCAAAGAATGAAACTGGACCACTTTCTTACACCACACACAAAAATAAACTCAAATGGATTAAAGACCTAAATGTGAGACTGGAAACCATAAAATCTGTAGAAAAGAGCACAGGCAATAATTTCTCTGACACCAGCCATAGCAACATTTTTCTAGATAGGTCTCCTGAGGTAAGGGAAACAAAAGCAAAAATTAACACTTGGGACTACATCAAAATAAAAACCTTCTGCACAGCGAAGGAAATAATCAACAAAACTAAAAGGCAATCCACTGAATGGGAGAATATATTTGCAAATGACATATCTGATAAAGGTTAGTATTCAAAATATATAAAGAACTGATACAACTCAACACCTAAAAAACAAGTAATATAATTAAAAACTGGGCAGAAGATAGGAACAGACATTTCTCCAAAGAAAACATAGATGGCCAAAAAGACACATGAAAAGATGCTCATTATTACTTATCATCAGGGAAATGCAAATCAATACTACATTAAGATATCACCTCACACTTGTCAGATTAGCTAAATCCATCCAAAAACGCAAGAAACAACAAGCATTGGTAAGGATGTGGAGAAAAAGAACCCCTTGTACACTGTTGGTGGGAATACAAAGTAGTGTAGACACTGTGGAACACACTTTGGAGGTTCCTCAAAAATTACAAATGATTCAGTAATTCTCCTACTGGGTATTCACCCAAAGAATAAAAAAATACTAATTCAAAAGGATATTTGCACCCCTATGTTTAATGCAGCATTATTTACAATGACCAAATTATGGAAGCAGCCTGTGTCCATTGATAAGATGAATGGATAAAGAAGAGGTGATATATATGTATGTATATATACACAATGAAATATTACTTCACCATAAAGAAGAATGAAATCTTGCTATTTGCAACAACATGGATGGAACTACCGAATAGAATGCTAAGAGAAATAAGTCAGAAAAAGACAAATACCGTATGATGTGGAATTTAAGAAACAAAACAAATGAACAAAGAAAAAAAGAGACAAACCAAAAAACAGACTCTAACTATAGAGAACAAACTGATGGTGAGTGCGGAAATGGGTGAAATAGGTGAAGGAGATTAAGAGTATACTTATGATGAGCACTGAGTAATGTATAGAACTGCTGAATCACTATATTGTAAACCTGAAACTAATACTGTATGTTAGCAATAGTAGTGTTAAAAAAAAAGAGTATGTGTCTAAGATTAACAAAGTTTAAGCAAATGTCACATGTATCTGTTCTCTTACTCAAAGAAACTAAAATAAAATGGGGGAAATAATACATATGCAGTGAAAATAAGTAACAGAAAACCAACATAACCAAAGAGTCACAAGTTCTATGACAATAAATGATGGTGTAGTGAATTAAAAATGAAATTTTGACATAGTTATAATCCCCAGATGAAACAGAGATGTGTAATCCTCATTCTTTTCTTTTCTTTTTTTTTTTTAAAGATTTTATTTATTTGACAGAGAGAGACACAGCGAGAGAGGGAACACAAGCAGGAGGAGCGGGAGAGGGAGAAGCAGGCTTCCCGCCGAGCAGGGAGCCTAATGTGGGGCTTGATCCCAGGACCCTGGGATCATGACCTGAGCGAAGGCAGACGCTTAATGACTGAGCCACCCAGGTGCCCCAAATCCTCATTATTTTCTTGAGGAAAATGAGGAAACCAAAACAAGAAATATCTTTATCATTCCCTTTCAACTTTGAAGAACAGCTTGGAACTATTAGTGAATAGTGTTTAGGCTACTGAAAAGTTTGAGATGAACAGAGGATGGAAGTTGAAGAGTCAGCAAAAAATGAAGTAAAACAACAAAGTTAAATCTTTAGCTTCTTTCCACAAAATATAATAAACACCTATAGTCATAATCAAGGACATTTGTTATTAAGAGTGGCTGTTACATTAAGTGGGGATCAAAACCATGAATTAAAACAACTTAAAAGAATTAATCATAGCAATGATAAAGCACTGCTTCTGTGATTAACTTTTAATATATCATAATTGTTATATCTGTTGAAATTCTTACTGCTTTAGTATAGTAACGTATCATTTAGTATAATAAAGTGTCCATATTACCAAATGGGATTAGATGAGACCACCTCTAAACACCACCTGTATCTAACTATGGGTTGGTATCTTGGTCTAATGAATGAGTATATGCAGTATATAAAATAACTTTAATTCTTACAAAAGATTGTTATTGCTAAGTAACATAATTGTATGTGTCAATTAAAATTAACTGTAATAAATGTAACCATTAATAACTGTAATAATTATAATTAAGTAACAACTGATTAACAACTTAATTCTTACATAGAATTAAATCAACTATTTTAAATCTCTTCCAGACTAGAGAAATTTGGTGAAATCCTGTTCTTTCCATTCCAACTTATATATGAATGCAAAAAGGTCTGAAGTCTGCTAAAGGTCTCAAGTTTACTTAATTATGGTTCCACTACAGAAAGTAAGCCATACCTAAGGCTTATTATTATCAATATCTAGAACAGTGCCTGGAATACAGCCATAATTAGGAATTTACATCAAACTGAATTCATCAAGTTCTGAAATTGCTACTATAGTAATTAATGGTATTTTTCCTAAAAGAGTAACAATGTTTACTTTTAGTATTAAATGTTTGAAATACAACATAGCAAAGATTCTCTACTTTTTTTCTGCTCAAACCTGAAGATATTATACACCTACTGGTAACATTCAATCACTAACAACTATTAGTAATATTTAATCACTAGGGCAATTAATTATCAAAGGAAGCAGCTGCATTTAAGAATTATCAACTACTTTCTACATAAGGTTTTTGATAATCTTGTGTGATTTCAGAGAAGCTTAGCTTTCTAAAATGGCAAAGAAGGAATATCAATAAACTCCTACCTGTTCTGGCATCGCTCCATGTTCAATTCCAGTCTTCAATAATCTGTAGCAATTACCAAATAGATCCCATTTGGTGAGATCATGAGCACTAAAATAAACAAAAATGCATTAACTTTATTCTAGAGTAGAAGAAAATTTAAATTTGAGCTCAGTTTCAGTGGGTAGAAGTATAAAATAACTTCAATTTCTTAGAAAATCGAAAAAGATTGGTAAATGTTCAAGTACTCAAACTTAGAAAGAAAAACAAGGAAAGAGGATGGAAGGAAGGAAAGAAGGAAAGAAAAAGTAAGAAAGAAAAAGGGGAAAAGGGAAAGAGACAAGGAAAGTGAGACAGGGAGCAGAGACAGAGAATACGTAAGTTGATATTAGAAATTAATAAAAAGAAACCAATTAACAATAAAAATTCATTCTTTTAAATGAAGATTACTACTACACAGTCAACCTAAGCCTGTATTCCATTTCATTCTTCCTAGTATATTTTAAAATACATTTTAAAAATGTAAAAAATGTAAAAATTCACAATTTCAAAATATAAATACATGTGTATTTTTGAAAGAGATCTGCATTCACAAGAAAGACAAAAGCAGGGGAAAAGAAATATGTCAAAGCTCAAAAACTTTAGTGTAGCTACAGGCTTCTTAATTGAAATAATGCAGACATTTTATTTTCTCATGAATTCTACTACTAAAATAGTAGATCAATGCCCATTAACTTTTATTTTGAAACATCAAAGTATTTTTTAAAATAAGGAGTTTTGACACCAGTTGTCAACTTTTATTTCCAAATGTCAAACTATTTTCAAAACTAAGAGTTTATTTCTCCGCAGAATTCCAAACAGTGTCCTTGTGTATAAAGAAATGTCTTAGATTTTAGACACTGTTTTTGAATTCTGAAGTATTCATTAATGTAAGGGCTACACTTAAACATTCTTTTAACAACAAAGATCTCCATTTTCCTTTCTTTATGGAGAAGATAAACATACCCATTAACAAGGGACATATCAATTACAATTTAAAAGTAACACTTATTTCATTAATCTGAGCCTTTTTTCCTTATTCAAGTCCAGCTATTCTGTCTACACAGTAAGAGCACAATAATAGACAAACAAGAACAATTCAGGAAAAAAAGCTCACAGAAATAACTTTCATGGCATCCCCCCAAATCTTTATTTAGTAAGATTTCTAAAAGCTATCAGATGAAAATTATACCTCTAAAACTCTAGCTTACAGAGTAAGCCCAGCAATGATACTGATTAACAAACTTGTACAGTGTGCAGTATATTTGTTACACTGAATGATAAATCTAACTCCTTAAGTAATCAAATGATAATAAAAACCCATAATTTATCTGAAGAAAATCTGATTAATAAAGAAAAAAATCACATCTTGATATTTGTTTAAAATTTTCCATTGTTACAAGGATGTTAAATATTACAAAAACAGCCTATTTTATGTTGGCTAATATAATGTTATTAACCAAATCTAAATAAAATGACATACTTATGAAAAGAGGTTAACCGCTTTAATGTGGAAAGAACATTGTAAATATCATCATCATCAGCTTCTTCTCCCTATAAATAAAAGACATTATTTCATTACCATAACTTTACTTATCCTGAAATTCACACGAAAGTCTATTAATACTTACTGCCTAAAAGCATTCGTTTTTATTATATAAAGAGTATATATTCACTGCTGGTAAATAAGAAAGTACAAATAAGCAAAAAACCAAAAAATAAAAAATACCCATAATTGTTACATTCAGAGAGAACCATTTTTGCATTTTAAACAATGCTGTAAACATTAACAGGGTATACTTTTCTGATTAATACTTTAGGATAAGTTCACTGAAACTGAAAAGGTATGTACTTTAAAGATTTTAATGGTTATTTCAAAGATTTTATTGATTGTCAGTTACTTCTGTAGCTCAAAATCACAATGAAAAATCAAAAATGGTTGAAAAAAATTAAAAGTTAAAATTAAAAGTTAGAAGTAGGAAAAAATTGGTTATATGGACTAAAAAGAAAATCCTATCAGCCTGGCCATCAGAGCACAGAAAACCGTGGGGGTTCCAAATTGGTAACACTGATTGGAGGGAGAAGGCAAGAGGCGGGAATCATAAAAATAACTATAAAAATAACCAGTTGGAGATGTTTGCCATTATCCTGGGCATACCATTGGCAAGTGGCTGTCCCTTACAAGCACACTTAATTTTTATGTTCTATTCATTAGCACATAACAGTTCAGTAATATTAAAATATTTTGTAAATTAGGCTCCAGGAAAAGAAAGTGAAAAAATGAATTAAGAAAAGCCAGACCTTAAAAGGTTTTTCTTAAACCAAAAAAAAAAAAATTAGCTTTTATGAAACAAGTTGTTTTTTTTTTTTTTAAGGGGGGGGATAGGGAAGAGTGAGGGAGAGAATCTTAAGCAGGCTCCATGCCCAGTATGGAGCCAGATGTGGGGCTGGATCTCACAATCCTGAGATCATGACCTCAGCTGAAATCAAGAGGCAGATGCCTAACTGACTGAGTCACCCAGGCACTCCAAAATAGGTTTTTAAAATAAAGTATAACCAAGGTTAATTACAGGACGAACACTTGCAATAATGCTACTAAGATCTGAAAAAGAGAATTCCACTAAGTTTTATTTTAAAATGGAAACGATTTGTACATTCAACTTTGAATATTAGCCAAAATTATCACATACACGTGTTTACTTTAAAACAGACCTCTTGCAGTAGATCTTCCACAGAATGATTGAATCGATCTACAAACTCATCAATCAGCTGACTTCGAGCTATGTCAACTCTGTTTTGGATGGTATACTCTTCACTGCATAAGATGCTATAGGTTTTACTGCAGGCTTCTAGAACATCTGATTCTACATGTTTCTCCACAACAAACTTAATCTGTTTTAATAAAGCATCCAGATGCTGAGGAGGAAAAAAAGAGAAACTATTAGATTAATAAAAATAAGCATCTGTCAAATAGTAAGCCTATAGATTACATGAAAATGAAATAATCCAGTTATTTAAGCTGACTATAACAGAATTTTGATTTCATAGTGTCTTACCTTTTCCATTCTACCTGTGCTATAAATTTCTAGATCAAAATACTGTGGGATTTGTAGCAAGTTTGCTACCTTCTCTGCATCTGCAGAATACTAGAAAGAAGGAGAAGCAAAGAAAAAAGAAGTAACTACTTTAATAGTTCAATGTAATAAGCAAACTCAGTGGCACATTACCACAGAAATGTAAATGAAATTATACCTTTGATAGCAACATAGGAAGTGTGATAATAAAATGCTCAGTCAATTTGTTTCTATCATCAATTTGAGTTTTTCTTTCTTTGGCCGTTAGCACCTAGAAATAAATTGAAATGGGCAAATAATATAATGTCACATAATAATTTATAAATCTAGAATGTTACACAGAACGATGAAGCACTGGAAATAATGTACTCGAGAATTTTCAGAGGAGGTTAACAAACTAATTACTAAAACAAGTATCTCTAGTTTTATGCTTATTTCTAGTTAACAGGCAATATTACTTTATTAAATAGCTACTTACGAATCACTAAAGTTTAGATAAATTACTACTTGTTTAGTAAACAAAAACATTTCTATAAAACCAGTTATGAATATACAAATATGGCAAGTGAAATAATTTTTCCAGTTTTAACCTCAATATGTTAACAGTAATCTCCCCTATGGTAAACACCCTTTTCTAAAAATACTTTAGAAAGTTAATGTTTTTTTTTACTGTCAGCAGCTAAATAAATTTTCACTGATTTTTTAAAAAGATTTTATTTATTTATTTGACAGAGAGAGAGAGAGCACACAAGAAGGGGGAGCAGTAGAAGGAGAGGGAGAAGCAGGCTCCCCGCTGAGCAGGGAGCCCAACACGCAGGGCTCGATCCCAGGACCCTGGGATCACTACCTGAGCCAGAGGCAGATGTTTAACCATCTAAGCCACTCAGGCACCCCAAATTTTCACTTATTTTTTAAAGCATATACTAACAATGTCTCTGGACTCATTTATATTTAGTTGTCCTTCTAAGTTCCTAAGTCTGTTAGGCAATAATCCAGACATAGAGGTATAGCCCGTCATCACTGAACCAACTGAAGCTGATAATGCCCATCACCTTGTCCCATATTCAACTAGTTAAACCATAAGTGGTTCCAAAAATAAAATGTTAAAATGCAAGTTAAGATAATCATTTCCCCAAGATATTTTGTATTTTGTTATTATCTTGAAGGAACTTAGCACCATAATGTTGAATGGCTGAATGTTTCATTCCAATATAAATTACCACTTTAGAAATGTAAACCCTATTTTTTTTTAAATCAATACAGCTTTTATTGCATCTTTAAAATATCACTAATAACTCTGAAAAATCATCTGGCATCTTGCTGTTTCTGTAGCTGGACAACTTAGATCTTATTCATCAGCTCACTGAACTGTTTCTTTTTCAGAAACATACCACCCCAAATTTTCTGATAGTCGTTTTTAAGTGTCGTGGTTTGCTGAATCAAAAAGTAGCGGAATTCAATACAAGTTCATTGTCATTTCCTTCAAGAATTAGCTCATCTTTCTGGGCTTGAGATACTGAACACGCAACACCTGGCCTCATCCAATCCCCGTGGATGTATTTTTCACCTAAGAAATCTTGGATTTCAATAAGAAAACCACTGTCCTGAATAACAACGCTGATGAGGAAGGGAGCATACACAGACCTCATCTTGTAATGGAAGCCCAGTCTAATGTCCTTGATCATGTTCTGTATGTGACTACAGACAGTGCAAACAATAGTCATTTCTTTCCTATTTCTCTCAAGTTGGCGCCTCTTCTTTTTCTTTCCAAGGAGACTGAGTTCTACACTGCTGTAACTGAAGTCTCTTCCCAGGGTTCCTCTGGGGCCCTTCACAATAACAGCGCATCCCTTCAGAGTGATGTCGACATTTTCTGGAATGTCAATAGTCTGAGTGCTGAGAATGGTCTTCATTCTCACAGTAGATGTTTCAGAGTATGTGAAAGAAGTAGTAAGGTCTCCCATCTAATTCCTCTTCCCGAACTTTATTGCTTTTCAACCTCTTAAAATACAAAATAATCATTTGGAATGATTTACTGTACTGCGTTTAGTTCTTCACAAAGTAATGTAAGGGACTACATATTATGTGGAATGTAAGTCCAGGAATGTATTCAGGGTATTGAGAAGTCTTGAAATTCATTTGGCAATGTATGAGAGGTCTAAAGATACTGATTTTAGATAAACAGTTGTCTTTGACTAAGTGATCATTGTATTAGGCAGTCTATATGCATGGACTCAATCCTCAAAACCTCTGATGGGATGGCAAAAATGGCATACTACCTATGAAGGAGGAATTTGCCAGTATCTAACAAAATTGTATACACATTTTCCCTCTGACATAATAATCCTACTTTTAAGCAATCTACCCCACCAACACATGTAGTACAAGTATGAAATGATACAAAATTATTCACTGTGTAGTGAATTATTTCTAATAGTACATTATTTCTAATAGTAAAAGACTGGCAACAACCCAAAAGACTCTCAATTGTGTATCCACATAATGGATACTATGCAGCCATAAGAAAATGAAGATCTTCAAATAAAGGTATAGTAGAGTGATATCTAGGATACACTGTTAAATAAAAATATAAGGTACAGAACACTACAAAATATGCTATCTTTTAAGGGAGAGGGAGGAGGATGGAGTGCATGCATTTATCTATATTTGTAAAATGAAACACTGGAAGGATATTCTGACTATATAGTAGGAATGGGGTGTAAAGGGAGATATAAATATATGAAAGACTTCTCTGAATGTATATTTTTACATGGTTTTGACCTTTTACCTATGTAAATGTTTTACGTATTTCAAAAAAATAAAAATGAGAAAAAAAGGGATGCCTGGGAGGCTCAGTTGGTTAAGCGGCTGCCTTCGGTTCAGGTCATGATCCCAGGGTCCTAGCATCGAGTCCCCCATCAGGCTCCTTGCTCAGCGGGGAGCCTGCTTCTCCCTCTGCCTGCTGCTCCCCCTGCTTGTGCTCTCTCACTCTCTGTTGACAAATAAATAAAATCTAAAAAAAAAAAAAAAAAAAGAAGAGGAAAAAAATACAAAACCAAAAAGGCAAAAACCTTGTTATGCTAAATTTAAGTCATCAATATCAATACAAATATGTAATTTAAATATATATGGATACATACAGAGAAATATATACATATATTTCTTAGCTCTGTATACTCAAAGTGTCTATCAGAAAAAAAGAACCAAATGACAATACTCTTAGTGACAAGATTTTAACTTTAAATACTACTCTATTAAAAGGCACCATGGCTTGTTGGAGATTCCTGTGCTAGAGTAATATAAGAATCAGCCTTCAAAATGCCTTCTAGTAACTTCTGCCTCTTGATATCATGCTCTTATAGTCTCTTCCCACAATGACTAAGGTTGACATGTGTTAACCAATAGGAGACTGTGGAGGAAATGATGTTATGTGACCTTTGAGAACTAGCTCATAAAAGACACAGAAGTCCACCTTACTCTCCTTTGGATCATTCATTCTGCTTTATTCTCTCTTGGATACTTCACTCTGGGGGCAGGGGGGAAGGGGCAGCAACCATGTCATGAAAACATTCAAACAATCCTACTGAAAGGTCCATAAGGTGAGGATCGAAAGCCTCCCATTAATAATCAACACTAACTTGCCAGTCATGTAAGTAAGCCATTATGGAAGTAGTAAATTAACAACCAAATCTTCAGAGGCTAAAGCCCTGGTTAACATCTTAAATGCAACCCTATGAGAACCTTAAGCCAAAAAACCAGCTAAGACACTCCCAAGTTTCTGACCCACAAAAACTGTGAGATAATGAAGGCTTACTGTTTTAAGCTTATAAGTTTTAAAGTAATTTTTTACGTAGCAATAGTTAATATAAACAGTAAAAGTAGAAAGTGAACTTGATGGGAAAGCAAGAAAGTGCACAAAAAATGACTGAGCTACGTCAAAAGGATAAGAAATGCTTAGCCTGGCTTTCTGCCCGTGGACGCCGCAGAGTAAGCATCGTTAAAGTCTCCCCTCCCACCGCCTTCATGTCTAAGTCAGAGTCTCCCAAAGAGCCTGAACAGCTGTGGAAGCTCTTCATCGGAGGTTTGAGCTTTGAAACAACCGATGAGAGTCTGAGGAGCCATTCTGAGCAATGGGGAATGCTTACGGACTGTGTGATAATGAGAGATCCAAACACCAAGCACTCCAGAGGCTTTGGGTTTGTCACGTTATGCCACTGTGGAGGAGGTGGATGCAGCCATGAACGCAAGGCCACACAAGGTGGTTGGAAGAGTTGTGGAACCAAAGAGGGCTGTCTCAAGAGAAGATTCTCAAAGACCTGGTGCCCACTTAACTGTGAAAAAGATTTTTGTTGGTGGCATTAAAGAAGACACTGAAGAACATCACCTAAGAGATTATTTTGAACAGTATGGGAAAATTGAAGTGATTGAGATCATGACTGACCGAGGCAGTGGCAAAAAGAGAGGTTTTGCTTTTGTAACATTTGATGACCATGACTCTGTAGACAAGATTGTCATTCAAAAATACCATACTGTGAATGGCCACAACTGTGAAGTAAGGAAAGCCCTATCTAAGCAAGAGATGGCTAGTGCTTCATCCAGCCAAAGAGGTCGAAGTGGTTCTGGAAACTTTGGTGGTGGTCGTGGAGGTGGTTTTGGTGGGAATGACAACTTTGGTCGTGGAGGGAACTTCGGTGGTCGAGGTGGCTTTGGTGGCAGTCGAGGTGGTGGTGGCTATGGTGGCCGTGGGGATGGCTATAACGGATTTGGTAATGATGGAAGCTATAATGATTTTGGCAATTACAACAATCAATCCTCAAATTTTGGACCCATGAAAGGAGGACATTTTGGAGGCGGAAGCTCTGGCCCCTATGGTGGTGGAGGCCGATACTTTGCCAAACCACGAAACCAAGGTGGCTATGGTGGTTCCAGCAGCAGCAGTAGCTATGGCAGTGGCAGAAGGTTTTAATTACTGCCAGGAAACAAAGCTTAGCAGGAGAGGAGAGCCAGAGAAGTGACAGGGAAGCTACAGGTTACAACAGATTTGTGAACTCAGCCAAGCACAGTGGTGGCAGGGCCTAGCTGCTACAAAGAAGACATGTTTTAGACAATACTCATGTGTATGGGCAAAAAACTCAAGGACTGTATTTGTGACTAATTGTATAACAGGTTATTTTAGTTTCTGTTCAGTGGAAAGTGTAAAGCATTCCAACAAAGGGTTTTAATGTAGATTTTTTTTTTTTTGCACCCATGCTGTTGATTGCTAAATGTAATAGTCTGATCATGACGCTGAATAAATGTGTCTTTAAAAAAAAAAAAATGCTTAGCCTGAATAGGCTCTCATCTCAAAGTTCGGACAACACATATTTTTAAAACTTTTATTTTGGAAACTCTAAAAGCTATTCATTTGTCATTACTGCTTCATTAATTCCTACAGTTTTTTTTTTAACCTTAACATTTTAAGGTAAATTCTTGGTATATCGTTTCACTTCACCCATAAATATTTGTGTATTTTTAACAGTGAAGACTTAAGAACAATAAAACTTGCCATCTCCAACAAAATGAAACAATAAATTCTTAGTATCTTTTCATGCCCAGTCCATAGTTTTCCCAATTTCTATGTTTTGGATTTCTATATATATACAAATATATATTTTAGAGAGAAAGAAAGAGAGCGCACAAGTGGGAAGAGGGGCAGAAGCGGGGGAGAGAGAATCCTGAAGCAGATTCCCTGCTGAGCATGGAGCTTGATACCAGTATCCTGAGATCATGACCTGAGCCAAAATCAAGAGCTGGACGCTTAACGGCCTTGAGCCATCCCGGCACCCCTCTGTATATTCATATTTAATTAAGTTTTGATATGACTGAATTTATGTCAGCCATTCTGCTATCTATAAATCTCATGTCTTTTTGTTTGTTTCTTTGTTCCTTCTTTACTACGTTCTTTGGGGATTCTAATAAACTCTTTAATTTGCAATAATCAACTTTAGGGTGATATTTAATTACAGGAAAATATAGCAATTTTGCTCCAATATAATTCCATTTGCTTTACCCTTCTTTATGTTATTGCTGTCATATATATCTATGTATCTTCTAATCTTAGTACTTTAGTGCTATAATTACTGCTTTAAATAATCTCATGTCCCTTGAAAGAAATTAAAAGAAAAAATATATATAATATACACGGCCTTTTATATCCACCCACATATTTACCATTTCTGGTACTGTTCATTCCTTTCTATGGATTAGAATTACCATTTGGTATTATTCATTACAGCTCGAAGAACTTCTTTTAGTATTTCTTCTAAGGTCTTCCAGCAACATGTCTGTCAATCTTTGTTTTTCTGGGAATGTTTTTAATGTACCTTCATATTTGAAAGATGGTTTTACTGGATTTAGAATTCTTGGTTGGCAACTTTGCTTTCTTTCAGCGTATGTCATTCTGTCAGTCTTCTGGCCTCCACTGTCTCTGATAAAAAATTAATTGCTAATCTTATTACAATTGCCCTCTATATGACTTGTTTTTCTCTTGTTGCTTTCAAGATTTGTTTTTGGCTTTGAACAGTGACTATCCTATCTGGAGATAAATCTTTTATGTTTACACTACTTGAGTTTTGTTAAGCTTCTTATTCTTTGGATTAATGTTTTTCATCAAATTTGGCAAGTTTTTGGTAAGTATTTCTTCGAATGTTTTTCTTTCCTGTCTCTTTCTCTTACTCCTTTCTTTCTGGAACTCTCATTATAAAAATTTGATGCATTTAATGTTGTTTCACACATTTCTTGGGCTCTGTTCATTTTTCTTCAATCTTCTTTCCTCTCTGTTCTTCAGAATAATTTTTATTAATCTACCTTCTATTCAATGTTTCTTTCTTGTCATCTCAAATTTGCTACTTTTCAACTCTAGAATTTCCATTAAGTTTTCCTTATTTCTGTTATCATATTGTCCTGTAATTCTTTGAACATATTTTCCTTTGATTCTTTCAACATATTTATAAAAAGGGCTCTGAAGTATTTGCTAAATCCAACAATTAGGCCTACTGAGAAGCCATTTCTATTGTCTGCTCCCCCCCCCCTCCCCAAGTATGGTCATGTTTTATTGTTTCTTTGCTTGGCTGTAATTTTTCTAGAAGAGTTAACATTTTTAGGTAACAGTAATTATGGATTTTTAACTTATTTTTCTAATTTTTATATTTAAAAAAGTAATCTTTAACTTAAACTTCAAATCTTATTATAAGGGTTCGCCCCTCTGAGACCTGGGTTAGAAAGCATATTCAAAGTTCAGCCACTTCTTCAAGAAACAAGAAGTGCTGGTGAGGATGTGAAGAAAAAGGAACCCTTATGTGTTGGTGGGAATGCAAACTGGTGGAGCCACTGTGGAAAACAGTACAATGTTTCCTCAAAAAGTTAAAAACAGAACTATACTACAATCCAGTAATTATACTACTGGGTAAAATACAAAAAAATACAAAAACACTAATTCAAAGGGATACATGCACCTCTATGCTTATTGCAGCATTATTAAAATAGTCAAATTATGGAAGCAGCCCAGTATCCTATCAATAGATGAATGGATAATGAAGATGTGATATATATACAGATATATATATCTATATATATATATATATAGAAAGGAATGAATCTTGCCATTTGTAATGATGTGGATGGAGCTAAAAGGTATAATGCTAAGTGAAATAAGTCAGAGAAAGACAAATAGCATATGATCTTAATCATATTTGGAATTTAAGAAACAGACGGGCAAAGGGAAAGAAAAAAGAGAGAGACACACACACAAACCAAGAGACAGACTCTTAACTACAGAGAACAAACTGACGGTTACCAGAGGGGAGGTGGGTGGGGGATGGATAAAGTAGGTGAAGGGATTAAGAGTACACTTATCATGATGAGCACTGAGTAATGTACAGAACTGTTGAATCACTATACTGTACATACGAAACTAATATAACACTCTGTGTTAACTATACTAGAATTAAAATAAAAACTAAAAACATAAAAAAGGAAAAGAAAAAACAAAGTCCAGCCAGTTCTTAAGTTTGCTTTTTGACTTTTATTTTCCATCGGGTTATCTCAGGTTTCTCAGTCAGCCAGTGATGTATGGAGAGCTCATCTAATCCTTTTTATGGCTTTCTCATTTCCAGGATTTTTTAGTTAGATTCTTGGTCAGTCAACTGTTCTTCCTATCTGGGACCACAACCTCTGAATATCACAGCTGTGGGTTTTTCCTTGTTTGTTTCTACCATGTTTGCCATTTCTGGCTCACAGAGCTCTGGACTTTTGCCATTTGTACCATGAGTCTGCCCCTCTGAGAGCACAGCTGCTGGTTTTTACAGACGTACCACTCTGGTAAAACTACATCAAGTTTGTGGGTGGGTGTGTGTAAATTATAATGCCAGGCAAAAAGGCAGCAGACTTCTGTTGCTTTTACCTGAAGCTTTGGTGGTTTTTCAAAAATATATGCTTCTCAATTTGTCTTTTATCTTTGGTGAATTCCCAGAACCCTTTGATAAGGTTTTTGGACAAATTCTGCAGTTTTATATTTTTTCTTTTCTTTTTTGGTGTAGAGAAGAATTACCTACCTCTGCATACCACCACAGCTGGTCTATCAATGATTATCTCAATTCATCTTTAATACCACTAAAACCAGTATTAGCCCCATCTTACAAATAAGGGAATTAACACATAAAGAAAACAATCAACTATCCAAAGATTAAACAGTTGCCAAATGGAGGAGTAAAAATAGGCATTTGCTTTCAGACCTTTCTGCATTTTTAACAGATATGAATGTGAAAATGATTAAAGTGCTAGAACCAGAAGTAGGTACAGGTGCTTTGGGAACATGGAAGAATCTATTTTTGAAACCTAAGTGTAATTAGTAGATAGGATATAAAGACAAAGCACCACAGCATATATCATTTACAAAAATACCATGTTTTTATGGATAAATATATATCACTAAAATTTTCAAATATTTAAGACACTTAAACACATTAAAAGTCTTTTTGTAGATTTCTCACTAATATAACTTACTCTCTTGCCAGTACCCCTTCCCACTGGAGGATGTGCCTCAGCAGCTTGACGAATTGTACAAACCATTAGCTCTATAAGAGCACTCTCTTGACGGTCAGACATTGCTAAAGTGAAATAAAACGCATTAGTATGAGTAGATAGTTTTACAATAACCATGTATTAAAGAGAATACAATTATAAAAAACTGCAAACATACTCTATTACTGGTTATTTTAAAGACTGAAGTTAAGCTCTGCATTTTCTCTCTTTTTTTACGAAGCAGTATGTGCTTACCGTAAGTCAAACAAGAGATAAAGTAAAGAAAAAGAGAATACACTCTGGTTTCTTTAATACCTAGTCTTTTCTAGGACCATATTTCTGAATTAGGCAATGCCAAAATTTTACTATATTTCCTTCCAGATCATTTTAAAGCTCATAAAATACAGTATCTTTTTTAAAATAAAAAAAGTTCTACACATATTTTTAAAAAGTAACAATAGATTTTGATTATCTTTCAAGTCACTATATATACGTATGAATAACTTTCTTTTTTGTTATGTTAATCACCACACATTACATCATTAGTTTTTGATGTAGTGTTCCATGATTCATTGTTTGCATATAACACCCAGTGCTCCATGCAGTACGTGCCCTCTTTAATAATAATTTTCTTAAATAATTACAAGTTATTACGTAACGAGTGTTCCACAATTTAGTCAAACCTCTATTGTTTACTCAAATCGTTCCCTAATTTTTGTTACTATAAATAATGCAGTAATAAATATCATTAACACATATATATTTATGTAACTGATACTTTTATTTCTACAGAATAAATTCCCAAGAGGGTAATGGGTCAAAGGTTAAAATCTTGATACTGATAAATATAAGCCTATTTATTGCAATCCAAACCTCAAACTACAACAATGATGTTTGGTTCCTCATACCCCTGGCTAGCACTAAATGTCATAAATCCTTTCAGTATTTGCCAATTCATTGACTGAAAAATGGTATTTCACTGTCATTTTGCTTCTTCCTTCCTACTAATTAGTGAAATGTATTTTCTTATTGGCTTAGAATTTTTTTCTGAGATTTGTCTGCTTATTCTTTGCCTGTTTTTTCTACTGTTACCTTTCTTGAACTCTTGTATATAAGAAGTATTAACTCTGTCTTTTGAATGAGGCAGATATTTTCTTCCAGTTTGTCCTTTTGATGTCAGACTCCTCATGGTATTTTTTTGTCAGACAGAAATTCTTTTTAATAGTAATTGTTAATTTTTACAAAGTCACATCTGTACTGATTTGTTTTATGGCTTCTGGCTTTTTTTTGCTTTCTAGTTTTAATGACATATATTTGACATAACACTGTACAAGTTTAAATTGTACAGTATAATGATCTGACATATATATTGTGAAATGATTATCACAAAGTTAACTAATATCCATCATCTCTTATAGATAAAAAAGGCTTCTGGGTTTCTTGTATTGCTCTCAAAGATCTCCTTATCCTAGAGATTACAGAAATATATTTTCTAATTCGTTTTTTTCTCTCTCTCTCTCTACGTTTTACATCTTTAATCTGTCTGGAATTTATTTCTGCTGATAGCATGAAGTATGGGCCTATTTGTTTCTGCCAAATGAACAGCCAGTTAGGCCTCCACCACTGCTAAGTAAACCAGCTTTCCCTGCTGAATTTAAATATCACATTTAAACATTTTAAAAATGTTTTAGGCTCTCATATACAGAATTCTTTATTTAGTTTCACTAATCTATATGTCTATTCCTATTATAATGCCATACTGTTTTGATGATAGCTGCTTTAAAATATATAATGTACTTTAATATATAACTTAATTAAACTAATTGAACATTTAGTTGAACAAGATTCCTTTACCTAGTCCTTTTTCTAAATATTTTCTAATTTCTATAATGCTAACGGCAAACAATTAAGCATTTTTTATGTGTAAGGTATTGTTATAAGTGATTTATATGTATTAACTTGTTTTATCCTCAAAACAATTCCAAGAGATAGGAGCTAATATCTTCACACTTTATAGATAGGGAAAATGAGCCACAGAGAGGTTGAATAACTTTTTTTTTTAATATTTTATTTATTTATTCATGAGAGACAGAGGGAGAGAAAGAGGGATAGAGGGAGAGAGAGAGAAGCAGAGGGAGAAGCAGGCTCCCAAGGAGCAGGGAGCCCAATGCAGGACTCGATCCCAGGACCCTGGGATCATGACCTGAGCCGAAGGCAGACGCTTAACCATCTGAGCCACCCAGGCACCCTTGAATAACTTCCAAAGTACTCAGCTAGTGGTAAAGTCAAGACATGAACCCAGGTAGTCTGATCCAGAGTCTATTCTCTTAAGCACTATGTTATACTGCCTTTTAAACAGAAGGAAAAAAATTCTATATAAACTTTGAAATCATTTTGCTTTAGTTCTTCCTCTTATCTCACCTCCCAGAACTCTCTCAAACCCACTGGATTTGAACTGGTATTTTATTTATTTTTATTTTATTTTGCTTAATTAATTGATTTTTTGGGAGAGAGAGAGCGTGCACACACAAGGGGGGTTGAAAGGGCAGAGAGAGAGAGAGAATCTTAAGCAGGCTCCAGGCCCAGCACGGAGCCTGACGTGGGGCTGATCTCACAACCCTGAGATCACGACCTGAGTCAAAATCAAGAATCAGATGCTTAACTGACTGAGCCACCGAGACGCTCCTCAAAATGGTATTTTTGAAAAAAGTTACATGGGAAGAACCGACATTTTAGTAACATTTTCAGCCAGGAACATAAGATAGCCCTTTATTTTTGAGATCTTATCCAATGTCATTTAAGAAAATGTATGGTTTTCTTCACACTGTTTTGTGCTTTCCTTGTTGAATTCATCCCTATATATTTTTAAAGTTAGATTTTTAGTGCTAATTTGACTAGCTTAATTCTCTCTCCCTCTCCCCCTTTTTCTGTATACTTATTTATGTTAAAGGCCAATAGATGTGGGGATTATAGAGACAAACTTAGGTATAAATTAAAGAGATTAAGCTGCAGAAGTTTATATTATTTTTTTAAAAAATTGGGCAACAGCAATAAAAGGCAAGGACATAATAAAATCTTGTCCTTTTTATTCTCAAATCATCCTGCACAAGAATATGTGTGTTCAACTAAATTTAATCATTTCTTTGGTTTTAACATTTTGATTGTCTTAAGAAAAACACATGAACGTCAGCCTGTCTTAGGAAAGCCACATGAAATAGTTTCAGCTTTTCCATTTATACTCCTCGATCTAAAGCCTAATAGTAGGAAAAAGCATCCCACTCAATAAAACAACTAAGTTTCTATTTTTATGATTCTAGAATTTCATAATTTTTCACATTTGGCTGCAGATAAAGGAATGACAAGTTTGTCTATGAACTAAATGCATTTTCTTTTATTTATGAAGAAAATCTCGCTCTATGGAAAGTGAGGAGAGAGAACAACTTATCAAGTATGGAAACTTTCCCCTACTCTAAAATCCTTCTTAGTGTTGAAGAATAACCAAACCTTATACAGTGTCCAATGCCATTCATTTTGTTATTTTATAATTTTGAAACATCTATTTAGACATGGTAAATACTAAATTTCAACTGTTTTGAAATCCCCTTTAAGATATGACAGCAAAACCAAGTAATAAAATTGAAAGCAAAACAAGCCATAAGCCACAAACAAGAGCCGAATAGCCAGTGACAGAAAGAAATGGGTAACTGTTCACACTATGAATTATCAGATAACTACACAACTTTCCAAACCTTCAGAAACCTCTTTGCACATCACCTCCATTTCCTCATTATTGATTTTATTCACATCACCTTGAACTGTGGCTTTTCTCTTTGCCTACCAACGAAAAGAAATGCTTAAAAGTCACCAACAACTTAAATCATCACTAAAGCTAATAATCTTTGCATAGTTCTTCTTCTCCTCTGCAGGATATGATATTATTAGCCATAGATCTCTTGAACATCCTCTTTACTAAGCTTCTATAGGGTATAATTATCTCATCATCTTTTTTATACAGCTTGCTAGAGACTCTCTCTTGCTCTTCCTGCTTTTGTCTCCTAACCATAATCTTTAAGTGGTTATGGGCTCTTTCTTTATAATCCATCTTCCTCTTCCATATTTTTATTGTCATTTCCCATAGAGACCATTGCCACAGTTACCTAACTGGTCTTCTGCCTATCCCAAGTCATGTTTACAAATAGCACTTTTCTTAAAATATGAATTGGATATCACTCCCGTTTAAAATCCTTCCACGTTCCCCTACTATTTAGAATGAACTAAATAAATCTGCTTACAAACTAAAATGTTCCACATTATCTGGCTTCTGCCTCTATCTCATCTTGTGCCACTGGTTCACTGCACTCTGGCTATTGCAGCTCCTAGAACATAACAGTATCATTCATGCTTCAGATCTTTGCAGTTGCTATCTACACTACCTAGATGGCTCTCTTTTGACACTTCCCATGGCTACCTCCCTCATCCTTCAGATTCTTGGCTCATAGGTGGCCTCCTCAGAGAAATCTTCCTTTAAGGATTCAATCTAAAGACAGACTCCTCTCCTTATTATTATCCATCACACTTATTAACCCTTGAAATTATTCTGTTTACTTGTTTTTATCTGCCTTCCCCATAAGAATGTAAACTTCATATGGGCTGTGAGCTGACCTTGTTTAAGACTATACCCTGAGTACTTAGTGTGAACAGTTAGCATATAGAAAGTGATCAATAAATATTTTAAAATTATAAATAAATTTATGATTCCTTGCTTTGAGGAATTCCATTTATCCACATTTACTTTATTTAGTACGTCGATCATAGAATTCTACCAGTAGAAATGACCACAGAAGATTATCTACACTAAATTTTGGGGATTTCCTTTTTTACAGATAAAGAAGCAGAGACCCACATAAATTAAATGACTTACTTATGGTCTTGTTACCTGGTTACCTATTACCGAGGCCCTCATATTATACTAAAAATTTACCCAATAATTTGATTTTGCTACAGAACACACACACAACCACCACCACCACCACGACCACCGACAACAAAACCCTGTCCCTTAAAAACACTGTGAGGCAGTCTTTAGGCTACTGTGATTTAAGTTGCTATTGATAAGTCTTTGACAATGAATTTCCCCAAATTTTGGTCCTATTTTCAACTGCTAACTAAACTTTCATCCCCTGGAATATCTTTTCTACTCCACCTAAATAAAATGTAACTTAACTTCTAATCAGTCTCAAAAATAAATAAGTTACTGCTGGCATTTTGTTACCATAAAATACAGCAAAATAATAGCACAGAAAATTGCTCTGGATGCCATTCCATGCCAGAGCTAATACATGACATAGCACGCATATGAACAAATGTGTGAAAAAAGTTGAGTCATGATGTAGATATAGTTCTGTACTTGTTATTCATAATTTCCTCAGCCTTACTGTCCCAGATTCAATCATATCCTAAAACTGTGGTTCACTTAAGAACTTTTTCCCATTTTATAACTCACTTTTCTAACTAAAATCAAACCAACCAAACCAAGTCAAACCAAACCAAACTAACTTCTTAACTGAAGTTAAACCCAATGTCAACTAAATTTAAATCATAACAAAACACCTAATAGTACACAGTTATTTCAACAAGGTAAATTCATGCACAACACATTGACAACTGACAGACTTAGTAATTATTATCTATTGACTGGCACATATTATTCAAATGAGTAAAAAGTTAGCAATACCAAAGCATAGCACTTTGGCTCTTTTCCCCTTAATTTATTTCCCTTGCCTCCCTTCTTCTTATTGGAAATAACCTTCTAGAGCATGGGATGACAAAAAAAAAAATGGCATGGAATCATGACAACAAGCTCTAATAATATGCGGATTCTATGGTGACAGTCAAGGGTAAAAAAAAAATGAATGGAATGTACTACTAAATACTATGCCAGACACTTTGCTCAAGTGTTGATTGGGCTGTAGTGATTAGAAGGGGAATTGATTTTACTGAAACTGAAAATATTAAGATTCAATGGAAAAAGAATGCATAAAAGTCAGTGAACTTAGCTGTGAACATGTATAAGTAAAATAAGGAGAAAATGTAGAATGTATGTTCATATTCCTGTGATCACAAAAGTGAAGAGATTTGGAGTAATGTTGAGAGTTTAACCTAGTGAGCAGAAGGCCCCATCAACTTAGTAATAGAGCTGTCCTCTTACCAAGGATATCCACGGAGAAAAGAACACATGCAAATAAAGTAAATGATAAAGTAGGGTTAAATATACTATAAAAACCTCTACCTTAAGAGAAGGTCTATAAAAACTTGGGGAAGGATTTGTGTTACAGATTAAGAATGAGGTTATGAGGCAAATATTTTGAGTTTAAAAGAGGCAATTGGTCAAACTCTCACTCTTCGCAGATGACATGATACTTTATGTGGAAAACCCAAAAGACTCCACCCCAAAATTGCTAGAACTCATACAGGAATTCAGTAAAGTGGCAGGATATAAAATCAATGCACAGAAATCAGGGGCATTTCTATACACCAACGAGACAGAAGAGAGAGAAATTAAGGAGTTGATCCCATTTACAACTGCACCCAAAACCCTAAGACCCCTAGGAATAAATCTAACCAAAGAGCCAAAGATCTGTACTCAGCAAACTATAGAATACTCATGAAAGAAACTGAGGAAGACACAAAGAAATTGAAAGTTCTTTTTTGGAAGAACAAATATTGTTAAAATGTTTATGCTACCTAGTGCCATCTAGACATTCCCTATCAAAATACCATCCACTTTTTTCACAGAACTGGAACAAATAATCCTAAAATTTGTACGGAACCAGAAAGATCCTGAATAGCCAAAGGAATGTTGAAAAAGAAAACCAAAGTTGTTGGCATCACAATTCCAGACTTCAAGCTCTATTACAAAGCTGTTATCATCAAGACAGTATGGTACTGGCACAAAAACAGACACATAGATCAATGGAACAAAATAGAAAACCCAGAAATGGACTCTCCAACTTCTATGGTCAACTAATCTTCCACAAAGCAGGAAAGAATATCCAATGGAAAAAAGACAGTCTCTTCAACAAATGGTATCGGGAAAACTGGACAGCCACATGCAGAATGAAAATGGACCATTTCCTTACACCATACATAAAAATAGACTCAAAATGGATGAAAGACCTAAATGTGAGACAGGAATCCATCAAAATCCTTAAGGAGAACACAGGCAGCAACCTCTTTGACCTTGGCCACAGCAGCTTCTTGCTAGACACGTCTCCAAAGGAAAGGGAAACAAAGGCAAAAATGATCTATTGGGACTTCAAGATAAGCTTTTGCACAGCAAAGGAAACAGTCAACAAAACCAAAAGACAACTGACAAAATGGGAGAAGATATTTGCAAATGACATATCAGATAAAGGGCTAGTTATCTAAAATCTATAAAGAACTTATCAAACTCAACACCCAAAGAACAAATGATCCAATCAAAAAATGGGCAGAAGACATGAGAAGACATTTTTCCAAAGAGGACATCCAAATGGCCAACAGACACATGAAAAAGTGCTCAACATCACTCAGCATCTGGGAAATCCAAATCAAAACCTCAATGAGATACCACCTCACACCAGTCAGAATGGCTAAAATTAACAAGTCAGGAAATGACAGATGTCGGCGAGAATGTGGAGAAAGGGGAACCCTCCTACACTGCTGGTGGGAATGCAAACTGGTGCAGCCATTCTGGAAAACAGTATGGAGGTTCCTCAAAAAGTTGAAAATAGAGCTACCCTACGACCCAGCAATTGCACGACTAGGTATTTACCCCAAAGACAGAAATGTACTGATCCAAAGGGGCACCTGCACCCCGATGTTTATAGCAGTTATGTCCACAATAGCCAAACTATGGAAAGAGCCTAGATGTCCATTAACAGATGAATGGATAAAGAAGATGTGGTATATATATATATATACAATGGAATACTACTCAGCTATCAAAAAACCCCCACAAATCTTGCCATTTGCAGTGATGTGAATGGAACAGAGGGTATTATGCTAAGCGAAATAAGTCAATCAGAGGAAGATAAGATCATATGATCTCACTGATATGAGGATTTTGAGAAACAAGACAGAGGATCATAGGGCAAGGAAGGGAAAAATGAAACAAGATGAAACCAGACAGGGAGACAAACCATAAGAGACTCTTAATCTCAGGAAACAAACTGAGGGTTGCTGGAGGGGAGGGGGGTGAGAGGGATGGGGTGGCTGGGTGATGGGCACTGGGGAGGGTATGTGTTGTGGAGAGCACTGGGTGTTGTGTAAGACTGATGAATCACAGACCTGTACCTCTGAAACAAATAATACATTATATGTTAATTTAAAAAATAATAATTAAAAAAATAAAATGAATTAATGAGTAAAAAAATAAATAAAAAATAAAATAAAAGAGGCAATTTGGGCCACTTAACTGGAATATATTTGTGTATGATGCATACCTGTTGTTTCTCTCACTGAATTTGTCAAAGCCAGAGTAGATAATACCAATTAGCATCACTGCTTGGAAAGAACACTGGGAGATGATCTCTCTCCTATAGTGACCTGTTTGGGAAGTCTACTGCAGGAGACAGCTCATTCTGTTCAACCCCAGAGGGTTGAATCACACGGAAAAGTAGGGTAAACAGAAGAGGGAATCAACAGTATACTATCTTATTTAATCCTCACAAAAACTATGTAAGATATGTAAGGAAAATAACCTCTATAGTATAAAGAAAAGGAAGCTAAGGATCAGAAAAATCAGGATACTAGTCACAAAGGATAGAGAGTTAAAAATCTGAATGTATTTCTTTTGATTCTGAAGTCCAGGTTTAGTTCACAATTGTCGCTTACATCAAACTATCTATATTCCAGGTCTGTTGTATGGAGTTAAGTGAAACAGCAGTTCTTTAAAGAACTACTATGGGTTAGTTTGAAAAACTAACCATTTAGGAAAAAGCATTCCTAGTTTTAAGGAACTCATTTTCATATAAACATTTAGAATTAGAATATAAGCATTTTATTAAATATACATATCCATCTTGCTTCTCATGTTATTATTTAAAATGTGGGAAGATACATACTGCAGAAATTATCATGTAACAATTATTTCTCCCTATTTCTTGGTCAGTAAATGAATTTATGTTTCCTGGTTTTAATAATTAAGAAACATAACAAAAGGGGATGGTTATGGTCTAATTAAATCCTTGAGTGTCAAAGGCTTTTCCAAGCTCACACATAAATATAATAAAATTCTGAGTGCATGGACTCTGAGAAACAAACAGAGGGTTCTAGAGGGGAAGGGGGTGGGGGGATGGGTTAGCCCGGTGATGGGTATTAAAGAGGGCACGTTCTGCATGGAGCACTGGGTGTTATGCACAAACAATGAATCATGGAACACTACATCAAAAACTAATGATGTAATGTATGGTGATTAACATAACAATAAAAAATTAAAAAAAATTCTGAGGGCACATTACTTTTTACATTAGGTACAGCAGTATTTTGTGTCTCAAATCAGCATAAAGAAAACTTTTTTGAGTATTATACAACACATATAAATTTTTAAAAATTTATGCAGCAGGGTAGCAGTCTTAATCTAGAAAGATGTTATAAACTATAGAGACATCCTTACTTGTTACCACAAAAAAATTGTTCTCTTTGCAAAAAGACACACAGCATATTTACATATATTTAATTTTAAGAGGTGACCTATACAGGATGGTATGATTATTTACGGAAATCCAAAATAATATGTAAATCAACTTGTCAAAATACTATACCTTCTTCTCCTTGAACAGGTTCTTCTAAAAGCAACTCTGTCATACATTCCCAGTCTTTCAACAGTTCTTGAGAACTCTCCCACAAACTGTCCACCAAGTAGGCTGCGTGTTCATGTAACTAAAAATAACAAATCAATTATGACTGAAGAATATTTAATGAAGAAACCACTAATATTTCATTTTAATAAGTCATTTTCTTTATAACTGAAATGGCTTGGTCACAATATTTACAGGAGCCACTTCAAAAACAATAAATATATTTGTATGCCACTGTAAATAATGGGGATGCAATATGTAGACTTAATAAAAAATTTATTTTTATTTTTTTAACTGTAGTAAGGTTAAGGATCTCCCAGTCCAATGACATCATTTATAGACAAGGAAATGGAGAGTATAACTAGTTAACAGAATTCCTGAAATTACAAATTGGATCATGGTCATTTTTCATTATTCTTGGTTTGTTTCTATAACTAGCTTTTTTTTTTTTTTAAAGGAAATCAATTCCTTTCTTCCAGAATTCCTTCAAAAATTTGGTACTAGTATTACTTACTTTACATCTCTGTCATCTTGGTCAAGGTCAAATGTTAAGTTACTCTCATTTCCATTTAATTCATTGCATTCCCTATCTCACCCCCACCCTACCCCTCACCTTTTTGCTGCTCATTACTCTTGACAATTTTCTTTGGAACCCGTGTTCCCACAGTAACAAACACTCTCATGTTCCTCATCAAACACTTTACACCAAACTCTCTCTCTACCACTTGTTAGTCATTATACCACGAAGACTATTATTCAAAAAGCTCTTCAGAGAAGGTAAGTACAGATGTTGGCATTGTTCTAGTTTCTGCTACTACAACTAACTTCTCCACCCTTATATAAAAGTTCTTCCACCTTTGAGGCTCATGACATCCAGATAAACCAGTTTCTAGATCAGTATTTTTCAAACTAAACATTTCAACTCATTCATTAGATGTAAAACTAATTTAATGGATTGAAACCAAAGTTAAAAAAAAAACAAAACAGAAAAGAATATATAGCACATAGAAAATTAAGTACTACTTCATACAACTCTGATTTCAGTTATATGTGTTGTACTTGTGAGAGAAAATACTTTTCACATCATGAATAGTGGCCCCAAAATGTATGCAAGTCTCTTTTCTAGACCTACTAGTTATTTATTGATATACTGGCATATTTGATAAGTGAGTTGGTTTTCTGCATCGCTCCTAATTCTATCATTAATTCTTCTATGTGCACTTTGATGATCTATTTAAAGCTCTGCTTCATTTGCACTCCTTAATTCTATCTTCATGTCCACTGCATTTCAAATCTTACATTCTAGCTCCTCATATGCCTCAGGAAAACCACACACACATGCATATGCACACAGAGAGTTTTCCAATGATTTTCTCCAGAGTAGATAATATTGACAAGCACCTCTACTTAGAAAGAACACAGGCAAAGGTTTATAGCAAGGTACATTCAAACTTTCCAAATTTACGTATCCTAGGAAACTATTGCCAGGTCTTCACATTCCAACAATGACAGCTATAAGTGGTGTACAACCTGCTTTCAAAAATGAAAATTAGCAGCAGAAAACAGAAAAACAAATAGTTTCAAAGTTGGAGCTATTAAAACCTATGCTAGAATGGAATTATTATTTAATGGGTATAGAGTTTCAGTTTGGGAAGGTTTTTTAAAAGTTTAGAGATGGATGGCATGGATAGTTGCCCAGCCATGTGACTGTATTTAAAACCAATGAACTATATACTTCAAAATAGTTAAAATGACAGATTTTGTCATGTTTATTTCATCACAATTAAATAAACCCCTATGTTAAATGTTAAATAAACTTGCTTTTATGCCTGACTCTGTGTACATGTTAAGTATGTCTGTAAAATAGGTATAAAAAGGTTCACAATTATATTTTTGGTGGATTAGACCTTCTATACATATAAAATATCCTGTTTCTCTTAATATTTTTGGTCCTCAATTCTGTCTTATCTTATATGATACCACCTCCTCAACTCTGTAAGCATTTGTTAATTATATCTAGCCTTTATCCAGGTGGTTTGTTTTCTGTGTATAAATTTCCTGTGTTTTGATTGATGTGTTTTATAAACATTTTCATCTGTTTATTTCACCCTAAATGACAATCTGCCTTTTATAAAGCATGTTAATCCATTTATACATTTATTGGGATAACTGATATTGGAAATATTCCTGGATTCTGATTCTGTGCTCTATTGACATTTTCTTGTCTTATCTGTGCTTTCTTCAGTTTATTTTCTAACTCATTTTTTCTATCACTAAGGTCCCTAACACATATATTTACTTCATTTAATTTTACATTGCCACTCTTATATTTTAAGAATAATTTTTAGGTATTTGCCTTAAGCTTCACAGCCACAATGTGTAGGCTTAGTTTTAGTTTTTTCAGATTTATTTGCTAACCAATGTTACTTATATTCCGTTTTCCTTTTATTGTATCCATTTTTTATTTTGCTAGGAAACATCCTCAAGTAATACTTTCTATATAGGATACATGGGTGGCAAACATTTTAACTGCATGTCCTTTGACTAGTTCCTTCTCTCTATTCTCTGTTCTCTTTATAGAACTCCTACTAGATAATAAAACTTAACCTGTACTTCCTGTCTTTTACTTTTCTTCTCACACTACTTATGTACTACCTTCTGGAAAAATCCCTTGGCTTAATCTACAGCCAATCCTTGGTTATGTCCACTCAGGCCATTTAATGATCTGCTTCACTCCTAAATTTTGCAAATCATGTTTCTAATTTCTATGAACACCCCTCCTCTTTCATAATAGCTTCTTCTTACATCGGGGGGAATTAATCAAAATTTTTCATCAATGTTGGGTTTTGTGCTTCAAGTTTCAGTGATTCTTGCTTGCTAGTTCATATAATGTTAATATTCTAGACTCAAGAATATTGGTAGCGAGAATGCCTTTCTTAGTCTGAATGCAAGGTCCTGGGTTCCTTGGTTGTGCATGGAAGTGGAAAGAGGGAATCTTAATCAGGCAGGATTTTCCTCTAACATGTAGGTATGCAATGTCTTTTGAATGCCAAAGTTCCCTGTCCCTTCCCTCCTGGGGGCCATAAATTATCTGAGGCGCTCATCCACTCCTTTGTTTCTTAGAACAATGTCCACATCCCATATACATTTCTAAAGGGAAGAATAAGCTCAGCTAAGGCAGCCACTTAATTACTACCTATAACTTAATCCTGTTGCTCAGATCTCTGTTTATTTCAGATTTCTACCAGAAAAATCTCAAAAATTTTCCTATTTTTTTTGCCTTGTATAGGGCTATGGGTTATTTAACTCTAATGGAATTAATCATTTACTTTATAGCTTCCACAAATTCCTCACAGTTCTCTTTCATCTTGACTTATTCAGCATGAGGTTTTCAGGTGAATGAGTTGTTGGCACAATTCTAGGCTTTAAATAGTATAATTCCATGATCATTGGCATTTTAAAAGATGACTTCTCTATGCCTTAAACCAAGGCATATTAAAATTTAGCTCAGGCATGTTGTCATAGTTCCAGAAATTTTTTTGTGTGTGATAGCCAATATTGTCAATGTAGATGCTAACTTCTTTGGCAATTTCCTCATCTTTTTGATTAGTTAAGGTGGTGGCTTAGTAGAATCCATTCTGTTAACACCAGTACCCAGTTTTTTCAAACTCAATGTGTATACCAGAAGGACATGATGTGTTGGCTCATTTTCTGATTATGAGTTTCAAATTCACCAGTATGAACAACAGTAATCATTATAACACAGTCAGTCAGAAATAAGCTTGACATAATATTTACGATATATAGTCTTTCTGTCTTGGGGCACATGTGATGATCACATAACTTGCTAGTCTCAAATCTCTCTAAGAATACCATGTAAATCCATATTTGAGAAAAAAAAATTCTAAAATGGCCAGTAAGGGTAAAAGGTTATAATCGTCTTTCAGACACTTTATACCAACGACCTTCTATTGGTAGTGAAAGATAAAGCTATAGGAACGCAGGCCCTGAAGCATTCTCAATGGCTATAGAAAATCCTGGGTTTAAAAAGGACCTGCAACCCTAAAAATGAAACAAAAATAAATTTTCTAAGAACAGTTTTTGTATCATAATTTTATAAAAACAGCATGAAAATCAGGTATCTGCGAGCATTCTTCAGGAATTAGATAAAAAAAAGTAACTCAACAGATAAAGAGTCACTGTATAGCAAAATAGATAATTAAAATTACATTTAAATTTATTTAAAAACATATAGATTAAAATTATATATAAAATCATAGTTATATCTAGGTGGATTTTACTCTGCTATATCTAAGTGTAAAATATTTCATAGGGTCTCCCCTAAACTTGTATATAAGGCAAATTAAATTAATTAAGCTCATTTTCCTGGTGACTTTAATTACAATTTTCTGGGTACATTCTGATTCATCTTTAGTTGGCTTTAAAGTTACTCATAATATTTTACCAGTTCTCTCTGCCTGCTGACTTCTCCTTCGAGCAATTAAATACACTAAGAGTTGACTGTATAATGAAACCTTACTTTGATTCTTTTTATGAAAAATCATTTACAATGCAAAAAAATCACCTCAAGTTACCAAGCTTAAAATTCTAAATACTCTTGTATTGGGTTTTATTCTCTGCTGAAACAGAGTCGGTCATTGGTGAATCTTGAAGAACATATAAAAACAAACAAGAAAAAAGTTATCATTCATGTACTATCACTCATGAGCATTATGGGGAGATTTCTTGGATATGTCAATAATATCTATTAATCTTCCATCTTATATGACTGTCATATAATTAACTTCTTCATTTCATATGCCTAGAAGGAGGGGGCCCATATTTTTACATCATTAGCAATGTTTTGAGTTATGCTTATTGCTTTGGAATAATTATTAATAGTATCTTTGTCACTCTGAAAAGCATCCGTTTGTACGGTAAGTTCTATGGTCACATCAGCTATAGGGAAATCTGAACTCGTCACATTCAAGTACCATTTATCCTGCCAACTGTCATACATCTAAAATACACAAAGTATTTTATCACTGAAATCAATGACTGCTATAAAGGTTGTGATGGCTTTAGAATGTCACTTTTTGGTACAAAAAGAAAATTAACCAGTTTAGATATATCTCAATCTCCATTATTTCACATGTAATTCATATATAAAAGAGGGAAACTCTTTTCTATTAACTATATACCTCTTTTTCTTTAGTATTGTAGAATTCTATTACTAAAATGCTACTCTTAAAACCCAGTAAAACAAAGAAAGAAAGATGATAATCACTTCAGTTAATCCTACTGATTGGCAATTCATCTGTAAACTGGATTTGTTCTATATTATGACCTCTAAGGTCTCCTGCAATTCAACTTTTTATGAGGCTATTACTAAAATATTGTAATTAACATGTGTTGTAGTAAAATAAAGAGGAATTCAGAGTAAAACACAATCAGAATCCCACCATTAAGACTATGGCTTTCATAAGCATTCAGCTCCAGGTGTACACTAGTTTTAGAGGCTAAGAAAAGAGATTTTAAACAAAGAATGTTTCTTGTGAAACACAGAAGACTATAAAGAGCATTATTATCACGAATCAACTAAAACCTTTTAAATATGATTTGCAGTTGCTTCTACAGCTGACAAGAATGCCATAGAGGAGAACTGGGAAATACATTTTAATGTTCTTATAACACTTTAGTACACAGCAGCAAACACAAGAATATAGTAATAATACACATTACAAATTACTGCTTTAATTAAAAGATCAAACTGTGTAAAACTAAGTACTTATGGTCTTTTATTATATCAAAAAGAAAAGTCCTTGGGCTTTCAGAGATCCAAAAAATTTTCCTTCAATGACCAATCAAGTTCAATTAGTCTAGATCATCATATTCCTTAAACTTTTCAACAAATAGTTTAAATAGTATTTGCATGTCTCATCTCTATCAATTTTTGAAACTACTGTTGTTATTAAAGTTACATTTTCATACAGGACTTGACTTTGCATAATACTTTTAATTCTGTTCCTTTAAAACCTTAAGGTGTAACTTGAAATGGTCTATCACAAGTGTGAGATTTACTGAGTATTTAGTGTTTTATCTTAAACCTCACAAACATTTTGTATTTTACTCCATAATATATCCACACTTGCTTTTTAAGAAAATAACGTTTTAAACCCTCAAAATGTAAAGTGTGGTTGGTCCCTGGACCGGAGGCAGAAACATCATAAAATGCATCTAGGAGCATTTAGAAATGCAGCACATCTGACCACACCCCAGACCTACTGAATTAGAACTGGCACGTTATTTAACAAGATCCCCATGTAATCTGTATACGTATTTAAAACACTGTTTCCTAAACACATCCTTTACTCAAACGCAACTCTCCAGACAGTTTTGTTTCTGACTTTATTCTCTGTTCTTTCCAATTTGCTTAAAAAATATCAGTAACTCTTCTGCCCTGCTTTGTCCTAACTCCACTCATTCTACTGACACAGTTCCTAATTCTCTGATTTCAATTTTCCTATAGGCTGCCTGTTTGTCCGTTTCTCATTCCTACAGAGTTTCTCCAGGACTTTCAAATTTGGGCAATCAGAATCTTTGAAGTTTTTCGCCTTCCCGGACATTCCAACACAAACCAAAAATCTTTTTCTGAGTAAAATTCAGGGTCCGAGATCTCTAGATTTTTTTCTGGGTAAACCAAAGTTCACTTGTGCAAGCAGATTCTGAAAGATACTACATTATGAATGTTAATTACAAAATTATTTAAGTGATAACTGACATCAAAATGTCACATGGAAATGCTAATGGAGATTGTACATCTACTAATTAAAACATTTAAATTCATATTTTATTTCTCCTTAAAAAATGTAATTTTCAAGCAAGTTAGAACTAATGGTTTTAACACCTTGAAAACTTTTACAAGCTCTTTATATAATTGAAAAGCTACAGACAAAAATTCAAGAAAAAAAGCAACAACAATTATGTAGTACTATGATACTATACAAGTTTAAAAATTCCTAGCCTATATTCAGTGTTGACCCATACCTGCATATATACTCCCACAAAAGGCAGAATACAGGTTCAATAATCAGACAATCCATGCAGGCAATTTTGTAAGAAACAGGCTTATTTTCATAGGATTGAAAAATATCAATTAATTACAATGAATTAAATGACAATTTTATTTAAAAGGTAATCTAATACAAAAAAATAAGGAGTTATGTTAAAATTTACCTCACTTTCAAGAAAGAAAAGAACCAGCATTCTAATGAGGTTCCCATTTGGACTGTTCCTTCCTCTCCTCTTTGCTAATGCTTCTTCTGCTTGTGGGTCATGTCTGCTAAACAGCCTAGAAATAAGTAACAAAACCAGAGCATTATGAATTTGCATGGATATGAATTTTAGTCTTTTCCTTCATTGTACAAATTATTTTAGTGTTTAAAAAAACAGTATCAGATATCAGAGATTACTAATTTATTTCAAACCATGTAACTGATGTTTTTATGGGTTAAAAAATGGTTAGATCTAAACAATTTTGTACAATTCAATCATAAACACAATGTAAAAGGAAGCCTTTTGACTAATCAGTGTTTAAATATTTATGAAAAATATAAAGTTTTTATCCTATATGAGATACTAGAATATATGTAATTTTAAATACAGTTCTATTTTCTTAATATTAATTTCAGAGTCAAGTAATTAAAGAATTTAACCATATGGTCTATCAACAATTAAAGAAACTGGGGTGCCTGGGTGGCTCAGTCGGTTAAGCGTCTGCCTTTGGCTCAGGTCATGATCCCAAAGTCCTGGGATCGAGCCCCATGTTGGGCACCCTGCTTAGCAGGGAGTCTGCTTCTCCCTCTGCCCCTCCGCCTTCTTCTCTCTCTCTCAAGTAAATAAAGAAAATTTTTTAAAAAATTCTAAAAATTCATACTTTTAACGATCACTTCTAGCATTTTCAGCTTATTACCTAAAAACAGTACTCACTAACCAGTATAGAATAAAATGACAAAAACATTAAGTTTTTAAAAATATCACTTAGTGACAAAACTTCTAAAATATGACAAAGACATGACTTGGGAATTTTAATTTGCTAAGAAGATTTATTCTAAAAAGATTTTAAGGACTGCTATAGGTGCCTTATTCCCAGGTATTGCTCTAGGTAAATGGGATATAACAGTGAACAAAGACAAAAATCCCTATTCTCATTGAGCTCTCTCTCTAAGGGACAGAAATAAATAGTAGATAAATATATACTATCTCAGGTATTGTAAGGAAAAACAAAGAAGTAGGAATAGGGATATAGTGTGTGCTGGTTTAGATATGGAAATTACAGTGGACCCTTCAGACTGGAGGCTAAATAACTGAATAAAGTAAGAATAATTTCATGTGACATAAAAATAAGCCAATCTCAAGCAGAAAATGAATACAGAGAAGTTGAGTATTTTGGGGGCAGGGGAAACTATGTGGCAAGGGGAGAAGATTAGAGCATTACTTTGAAGCTACATCAGCATAGCTATCAGACTGGTTTAAGAGAAAATTTTGTTTACTTGGATGGCTTTCAGAGGAAGGAACAAATGGGAGAAAATGAGGGTCCTTTATAACTAAAATGTACAAAATTCAATAATCGCATTTACGGTATATAAATGTAAGACACTGAAAAATCAACCTAATTTTTGTAAAACTAAATTGTAGACTTTTGATGACTATTAAAATACTCATTTCAGATATGTTTACTACTTTATGGACATGCGGTTAAGCTTGTGTACAGAATATAAAACAGACTTAGTGTGTATGTGCACACTTGCATGTTTTTCTTTTAAACTCAATCATAGAACTCCTGAGGCTATTCTAAAGCTTACTTGTTAAGATTTGAAAAGATCACAATATTAAATGATGGAAGAATTCTCAAAGACATCATTAGGAATCAAAAGTTCTCAAACTGTGAGTATCTCTATGGCAAGGGCATAAAACAAGCTTATGGAGTGAAACTTCCATTTGAATAGGAATTGGCTTCATTTTCACAAAGAAATAACAAAGGCTTATATTTGTGGATTCTTATATAAAACATTCCAATTTTAAACTTTTTAACAAGTATTTCAAACTTAGAAAAATACAACGCAGATAAGATACAACGCAGATAAGATATATCCAAGGGTCTTTCTGATGCAAGTGCTGCCAGTTTATGGCCTCTATTCTGTAGAGAACCACCCTCTGTAATCTATTTTCTTCATTGAAACTATAAAAGCAATAAATTCTAAAAACACAAAGCTTTTTGAAAAGTTAAGTAGAGAATAGAGACTAACTAGAATAGAACAGTCCTGAAAAAGGAAGAGAAGTTAAGACTACAGCACACCTTGATATTTGTGACAGTCAACAACTCAAGATAAATATGGAAATAGCACTATTCTATTAGGCACAGATGTCAGAATCAGTGGCAAATTCAAAAGTCATGCCTGAAAATCTTGACTTTCTTCCTTACTTTCATTACCAGCACTCACAAGTAGCCAGCTTCCTTCTTAAAGAAAGATTTTTCACATAGAAACAACTTTTCCCACTTTGGGAGGTACCACCAAGTAAAGCCAGTTTGTTGCTGCAGCACTGAGATGCAGATGCTGAATGGAGGGCCAAGTCATTATCAAAGTTAATCACCCATGCACAACAGTTGCCCAATGCATGATTTATATCTGTGCTCAGCATAATCACAAATGACTACATATAGTAGACTTTTGGGTTCACCTGCCAACAATCAAAGTCACTAGGTTAAATCTATAAACAACAAAAAAACCAAAGTAAAACACAGCCCCCAGGTATGTTTAAACTTAAAGAATGAATTAATTTACTAATAAATTACAGACCATACAGAAGACCAACATCAAAACATATTTCATAAGAACACTTAATTATATTCATAAACTCTCATTAGCTCTATGCTTTGTCAAAAAAAAAGATAAGGTTTTACTTTTTAATTAAACTGTGACTGTATATATAGCTTTCAGAATCACTACAGATTACTGATTAAAATAATCCTCATCCCCATAGAAAGTTAAAAAAAAAAAAATGAAAGGTTGGGAGGCATTTTGAAAGTGATTTTAGATTACAAATGTTGAGAAGGTAAAATGAGAACTAAGAATTTTAAAAGGGAAAAAAAACTGATGAAATGAAATACAAGTTATTTGCAGAAGCTTTTATAAACTTCATGTACTTCCCCAATCTCCACTCACACCCTAGCTGACAACCATCCTTTTAGATTTCAGGAAAAAGGAATATGTCACAAGGGACACTGTTCTCAGGGATTTGATTCATGATGTGCACCTAGGCTTAAAGGATATTACAGCCCCTAGAATTTGAAGTGGCCACGTCCGACACTGTTTTTACTCACTATTACTCCCTTCTATTAACTATAAAACAACAACAAAACAAAAATACAAAAGCAGAATCTGGTTTCAAAGATAATTAACTCACTTTTTGTGAAGGAATTCTCCAGCTGCCACAGCAACAGGCCGATGTGCTGAGTACACCAAGTGGTAAACATTTTCACAGTCTTCATTGGAAAGAGCTTCTTCACTTCCACTGAAAAATTCACAAAGCAACATCTGAGCCAAAATAAATGTTTACTTTCAGTTCTATCTTCATTTAAATTTTGTAAAGTTCATTATAAAAGCTCAAGGCATACTGATTTTATTTTCATCTTTTAATCTTATTTTGAAAGTAACATTTCTCTAATTATAAAAGGTACCTAATCATTATATAACACTCATAAAATACAGATAAAATAAGAAAATAACATGTCCACATTTCTTCCCACACAAAGGATGCCCATGGTACCCTGGGATTATATATATAGCCCAAATTAGCTCAATTTCTTTAAAGGCGCATAACATTTTTGTTGGTAGGTCCTGGGAATATATCTGTTTCACAGTTAAATTATTATTATAGTATGTAATTCTTCTTTACAGAATTGTCTATTTTAATTAATTAATTAATTTATTTATTTTTAAGTAAGTTCTATGCCCAATGTGGGGTTTAAACTCACGACCTGAGATCAAGAGTCACATGTTCCACCGAGTCAGCCACGAGCCCTGGAGAAATGTCTATTTTAAACTATATTTTATCACCACACTTACAATATCATTTAGTCTTCTTTCTATATAAAATGGATTCAGAGGTCACAGCCATTCCTTTCCTAACACAAATTTCCCATCTTTCCACTCATGTATTCTTAGTTTGAGTCATTTCTTACTTTGCCAGAATGTGTTGTTTTTTCGCCCCAAAAGGAACATCTATTTCCTATTAACATGCTTAAAAATGTCTGATATGATTAGAGATTAACAATGACTAGATAAAGTATAGAATTCTTGGGCTGTACAGGGCCTGACAAGATGTAGAGGTGGATATAAAGTTCATTCCTCAGAATTCAATCCTAGAGATGTCTCAGAAGAGGAGGTTGAGGGATCTCTCCAAGAAACATAAAATCAGAGTGACCTATGCAGCAAAAAAAGGTAGTTGCATCACAGTTTAAGGGACTATAGTTCTGAGTGAAAAAGACCTGGTTATCAAGGATGGGACACAGGTTAGAGCACTTTTTTAAAGTATACTTCTTCCCCCCCCAACAATGCATGTTCTATTTCTACTGTAAAGCAAAAACAGTATCCAAAAATATAGCGTGTGACAATAGGGTTGTGCTGGAATGAAGAAGCATTGAGAAATTAACAAGAGGTGTAGGTAGATTGGCTAGCCCATGACTTACACCCGTCCCTATATTTCCCTTCCATATCCTGAGGGTCATGAAATTACCACTGAAGGAGACAGGTTTCGTTTTGTTTTTAAAGATTTTATTTATTTATTTGAGAGAGAGAGCAAGCGAGAGCGAGCAAGAGCATAGGGAGGGGCGGAGGAGGAGAGAGAAGCACACTCCCTGCCAAGCAGGGAGCCCAATTGCAGGGCTTGATCCCAGGATCCTGGGATCATGACCTGAGGCGAAGGCAGACACTTAATTGACTGAGCCACCCAGGGGCCCCTGAAGGAGACAGTTTTAAGACTGCTGAGGAGGAGTTACACTTTCTGTCCTGAAGCATAAGTGTTTTTGTCCATGCCCAACTCATACCCATAAATTATGAGGAGGGGCACAAAGCTAAGGCCTAAGTTTTATTCCTTCACCCAATTATACATCATCAGCTAAATTAGCTAATATCCTCAGGAGAAAGTTAAACTCATAGGAAACAAAATTTAACAAGATGTCTCAGGAATCCAAACTTATAAGTGAAAAGAAAATAATCTATGCCAAAAGAAGGAAAATTAACAGATAGAACAAGAATTTTAAGGAGATATAACAGGATGTTACATGTGACTTTACCTGTTGTTTTGATAGAGATCCCATAAGCCAAGAGAAATAAGTCCAGATCATTTCATGCAAATGCTGTAAAAGACTAGAAAGCTGGTTTTGTGATTCTTAGCTCATTACTCACCAAAATAATGTATAAATTAGGGGATTGAGCAATACAATGGATAGAGAATTGGTTTCAAGAGAAAATGTCAGAGTACTGTGTAACTCTGAAACCTCCCCAAGTGAAATTGGAGCACAAAGTTTCAGAAAACCGCTATAAAAACTTTATAAACATCCCTTACAACTGTGAGGAGGTTTAGGAAATGGTACCTGGTGCAAAGCTTAAAAAACTATAAATGTGAAAAGCTGACTGGAGCAACCCATGGTAGCAAATTAAGAAGAAGAAAAGGGGTATTGTGGATATTGCTGCTATGGCTTCAACAGATGAATGGATAAAGAAGATGTGGTTCATATGTACAGTGGAATAGTACTCAGCCATCAGAAAGGATAAATACCCACCATTTGCATCAACATGGATAGAACTGGAGGGGATTATGCTAAGTGAAATAAGTCAAGCAGAGAAAGACAATTATCATATGGTTTCACTCATACGTGGAACATAAGGAATAGTGCAGAGGACCACAGGGGAAGGGAGGGAAAACTGAATGGGAAGAAATCAGAGAGGGAGACAAACCATGAGAGACTCTGGACTCTGGGAAACAAACTGAGGGTTACAGAAGGGAGGGGGGTGGAGGAATGGGGTAACCAAGCGATGGGTATTAAGGAGGGCACGTGTGGTGATGAGCACTGGGTGTTATGGCAATTAATGGAATTGTTGAACACTACATCAAAAACTAATGATGTACTATATGCTGGCTAACTGAACATAATAAAAAAAAAAAAGAAGGGGTAGAAGGGCACTATTCCATGAATGTGTTTCCTGTAGACAAGATACGGAATACTTAAAGTGAGCCAGTCTGAATATAGTTTTAAAAGACTGCCCAACAAGACTACCTATAGGGAAAGCAACTCCAACAGAGGAAACCTGAACATTGGGGGCTGAGACTCAAAGTAAATAGCCAGAGGATGCACTGTCTACTCTGGGGAACTAAAGTCACAAGTACCTAGAGTGGGGAGAGATCTCTGAGGAATCCACTTAATGAATCAGGATATCTGACACAACTGGAGGGCCATAACTGTACCTCCTAAATAAGACATGTTCTGCCTGTATTTCCTTCAATGAAAAGGTAGAAAGCAACCTTAAAAGTTTTGAAACTAGCCAAACGATTTTCCAAACTGTTATGAAAGTAGGATTTTTTAGCCAACAAGGTCTGAGATGATTTGAAAACGCTCTTTAAGGAAATAAATTAGCAGTAGAAATAATCTTAGAGAAGTCTGTGAGATAATTACTCTTCCCTAGAAATAAAAGAAGACGTACCAAAGGAAAGTTTATTCCTCTCTAAATAAATATTAAAATGAAGTAAACAAGGACACAAGTGTATCATTAACAATACAGATCTTAAACTCCAGACTGTTCCAACGAAACAGGTGGGTAAGTGGAGTGTCAAGTATTTTTTGTTTGTTTGTTTGAAGGAAAGATCCTGGTAAGTTTGTGAAATTTACAAGGAAAGAGTAACTAGGGGGTCAAATATTTTAAAACAGACTTGAAAAGGAAAACACTTCACAGGTATAGGTAATTTAAATAAATTCAAAATAACGAATGTAAATACAGAACTATATATTCAATTAGCGAGTTTTTTTTTAAGATTTATTTATTTGAGACAGAGAAAGAGAGCACGAGCACATGAACGGGAGGGGCAGAGGGAGAGGGAGAGAGAATCTCAAGCAGGCTCTGTGCTGAGTGCAGAGTCCAATGCAGGGCTCAATCTCGCACCACCATGAGATCACGACTTGAGCCAAAACCAAGAGGTGGAGGCTTAACCAACTGTGTCAACCAGGTGTCCCTAGATAGTTATTTTTAAACATATTTAGAAAACTTAGAAATTAGCCAAACCACTCAGAACACATTCTCAGACAATACAATAAAAAACCACAGCTTTAAAAAAATCTGATTTGCAAAGAACAAAAACATACTACTGAATAATGAATAATTAAACCAGTAATCATAAATGTAATAAAAATATCTATCATTGAATGTCTACGAAAATACTTTATGTTCAAATATTTTGGAAAGTAGTAGTGTTTAAAAGTATATTTATTACTTTAAGTATAATTATTAGAAAACAAGAAACAAATGAGCCAAAAGAAGCTAGTTCTTTAAAAAGAATAGTAAGACAGACAAACCTCTGACATCATGATCAAGAAAAAGAGGATACAAATAAAATAAAGGACAAAAGAGGGAAATTAATAAGTAATAGCACAATTTTATGAAGTAATAAAAATATCAACAACAAAATTTAAAAACTGTGATGAAACTGATATATTAAAAAAGTTTATAAAAAGCCAAAAACAGTACAGTAAGAAATTAAAGTTAATTTAGATAGATAACCACTAAAGAAGTAAAAATGGTAATCAAAGACCTTTTCCTTAAGAGAAATTCAAAACTAACATGGCTTTAATAAGAGAATTCTCTCAAAATTTCAAGGAAGACTTAATCTCTGCCACAGAAAAATTGTTTCAGACAGAAGGGCAAGAAACTACTGGAGATAAATGTTTCAAAGAAAATATAACCTTGATTTTGAAGTTGGATAAAGGACAAAAAATATTCTGTCAAATTTACACATAAACACAGAAGGGAAAATCCTAAATAAGATCTTAAATACAACATTGTATTTAAGCAAAACACAATAAAATCAAATGCATTATGTTCAAATAGGATTTATTCTAGAAATACAAGGGTGGTATACCATTAGACAAATTATCAATTTCATTCAGGCTCATCAAGAAATGAAAAGAAATTCCCAGAAAACTCAGAATACAAAGGAACTTCTATCTTATATCAAAAACCTATCTCAGAAATCACAGCAACAAAGAACTTTAAATACCTTCTTAGAACAAGAACAAAAAGATCCACTCTCAGTGGTAAAAAGTCCTGCCTAATGCAATGAGACAAGAGAATGAAGCAAAAATTTTAAGGTTAAAAAATGAGACAAAACTGAAATTGTTTGCTGGTGATATAAAATAATCTACATAGTAAATCCACAAACCATCAGAATACCTGAGACTTCTAATAGGTTGCACATATAAGATTAACATAAAAATTAAACATTTCTGTGTCCCAGCAATAATTAAGTAGAAAATATCTTTAACACTAAATACTAATCCTATAACACAACCATAAAGTATTTAAGAATTAACCTATGAAAAAAATTAAACCTTGTGTAGAATATCTAAGGATATGAATAGAGAAATGCATCATTTATATGCATAAATGACATATAATTATGAAAAACTGAATTCTCTAAATCTATCATAAAATTCAATGTGTTAGAGAGCCCTATTCCTCATCCACATACCCCAACAGTTAAAACCAGAAACAAACAAGACAGCCTAACTCTAACCAAACATGCAATAACCAAAACCCACTGTGCTGATTTATCACACTTTCTTGAGGCACTGATGAAGGTGTTTTGCAATGACGGTAACATCCCTTACAGCCAGACCAAAAAAGCCCTGGTAGCAACAGAATGCCTGGAAGATCACATCCCACACATCCCCTTCCCTGCCCAAGATGGTAGGCTAAACACATACTGACCCTCACCTGTGACTGCATGCTCTCTGCCTGCTCTCTTGAACGTACCCCTCTGAACCTCTCTATAGAATTCTAGGTTTCCATTTGCTGGTGAGGTTGGTTATTAAGACTTGAGCCTGCCATGTCCCCTAGCTCCTTTTCTCTTTTCCAAACCCTCATCTCTTGAGTTAATGGCCTCTCTTGTAATGAGTTTATCTGAGTTTGTTTGGCAATACTTGGCAAGCCTAGCCAGGAGCGATGCTTTCGATTTGTCCGGCCCCTTCATTATTCCCTGGGAAGGAGCAGTTTGGCTATAGCAGCACGCCAAGGTTTGCCTGTTTATTTCCTGAGTTAGTGGTTATGACAGATCGTTCAATAACAAATGCAGTCCCAATATTTAAAATCCCAGCAAAAGTTTTTGAGGAATTAGACAGACATACTTAAAAGCCTTATTTCCTTTCTCATAGTTCTACACCATTCTAAAGGAGCCTATTTGAAAAACCTATCCCTTCTGAGGCCTTCTCTTTCTCTCTCTCTTTTTTTAAATAGAAAGGTATGTTACTTTGCTGATATTTTCTCTGGACTGCATAAGAGAACTTTCACATAAAACAAAGAACAGTCAAAATAAAAAACAAAAGAGAGAAAAACAGGCACAGGAGCAAGATGGTGGAGGAGTAGGAGACCTAAATTTCGTCTGGTCCCAGGAATTCAACTAGATAGGGATCATACCATTCTGAACACCTACAAACTCAACAGAAGATGGAAGAAAAGAATAGCAAAAACTCTCTGAACAGAAAAGCGACCACTTTCTGGAGGGTAGGACATGCAGAGAAGTGAATCTGAGGCAATATTCGGGAAGACAGATGGTGGGGGAAGGGGGCCTCCAGCAGCCGCTACTGGCAAGTGAAAGAGTTGCGGAGCCCAAAATCAGAACTTAGAAGTCTGCTCCGCTGAGGGACATCGCTCCAGAGGCTAAGCAAGGGGTGGAACCCTCGCTCAGTGTGGTCTCAGGACCCTCGGGTCACAGAAAGACAGGGGTGCTTGAGTGCGGCAGAGCTCCCAGGTATCAGAGCAGGGAAGCCAGCTGCAGAGACGGAGCCGAGGAGCGGGCTCTCAATTCGGGGTTGCCATAAACCGTGATCTGAGGCACATTCAGGCCATTGCTCTTCCAGCAGGGACCCAACAAGTGGCAGATACAGGGAGACTCCCCTTCTTCCCCCGGGGAAGAGCGGTATGGGAGCACACCACAGGGATCTGCTGGGTCTGGACACTGCACACGGGGTGGTATGCCAGAGACAGAAAAACTCGGTCACAGGCCAGGTGAGCAGAGTGTGGCCCGAGACCGGGGAGATGGGAGTGACAGACTGCTTTTCTCTGGGGGCTCACTGAGGAGTGGAGCCCCGAGTTCTCGGCTCCTCCGGGGCAGGTGATTGGGAGGCCGCCATTTCACTCACCTCCTCCAAAGCTGTAGGGAGAGCTTGCAGGGAACAAAAGCTACGGAGAGCAAAACCGAGCAGATTACTTAGCCCGGTTCCAGCAAGGGTGGAGCAATTCCGCCTCAGGCAAAGACATTTGGGAACCACACTAACAGGCCCCGCCCCCAGAAGATCAGCCAGAACAGCCAGCCAAGACCAAGTTTACTGATCAATGAGAATGGCAGAACTCCAGTGCTAGGGGAATACTGAACATAGAATTCATGGCTTTTTTCCCATGATTCTTTAGTCTTTCAAAGTTAATTTTTTTTTTACTTTCTTTTTCTTTTTTTTTAATTTTTCTTTTTCCCTTTTTCAACCAACATCTTATCAATCCTTTTAAAAAGTCTTTTTTTTTTTTTTCATTTTTAGAGTCATATTCTATCCCTTCACAGTAGTTAACCTTATTTTTGGTATATATAAGCTGTTCTCTCTTTAAAATTCTGGGATACAATTTCTTCTAACAGACCAAAATATACCCTAAATCACCAGTGTATGGCTTTGTTCTAGTCTCCTGCCTGATCACATTGTCTCCCCCATTTTTCTTAAATCCACTTTTTTCAAACAACTTCTTATCTTATCAATTCCTTTATAAAATCTTTTATACTTTTCATCTTTACAGTCATAGTCCATCCTTTCATCGTCTTTACCCTTATTTTTGTACATATATAAGTTTTTCTTTCCTTAAAATTTTGGGAGGCACTTTCTTCTAACAGACCAAAATACACCCAAAATCTAGTGTGTGGCACTGATCTATGCACCAGCCTGATCATATGTGATCATATTGTTTTGTTTTGGTTTGTTTTTATCTTTTTTTTTTTCTTTTTTCTTTCTTTCCCTTTCTTTTCCCCTGGTTCCAGGTCTTTTCTGATTTGTTTAGTGTATATTTTCTGGGGACATTGTTACCTGGTTAGCATTTTGTTCTCTCATTCATCTATTCTCCTGTGGACAAAATGACAAGACGGAAAACATCACCTCAACAAAAAGAATAAGAGGCAGTACCGACTGCCAGGGACCTAACCAGTATGGACACTAGTAAGATGTCAGAAGTAGACCTCAGAAAGATGATTTTAAAGATACTAGCTGGGCTTGAAAAAAGCATGGAAGTTATTAGAGAAACCCTTTCTGGAGAAATAAAAGAACTAAAATCTAACCAAATCAAAATCAAAAAGGCTATTAATGAGGTGCAATAAAAAATGGAGGCTCTAACTGCTAGGATAAATGAGGCAGAAGAGAGAATTAGTGCTATAGAAGACCAAATGATGGAAAATAAAGAAGAGAAAAAGAGAGATAAACAACTACCGGATCAGGAGGGCAGAATTCGAGAGATAAGTGATACCGTAAGACATTCTAACAACATTAGAATAATTGGGATCCCAGAAGAAGAAGAAAGACAGAGAGGGGCAGAAGGTATATTGGAGCAAATTATAGCAGAGAACTTCCCTAATGTGGGGAAGGAAACAGGCATCAAAATCCAGGAGGCATAGAGAACCCCCCTCAAAATCAATAAAAATAGGTCAACACCCCGACATCTAACAGTAAAACTTACGAGTCTCAGAGACAAAGAGAAAATCGTGAAAGCAGCTCGGGAGAAGAGATCTGTAACCTACGATGGCAGAAACATTAGATTGGCAAAAGATTTATCCACAGAGACCTGGCAGGACAGAAAGGACTGGCATGATATCTTCAGAGCACTAAATGAGAAAAATATGCAGCCAAGAATACTATATCCAGCGAGGCTCTCATTGAAAATAGAAGGAGAGATAAAAAGCTTCCAGGACAAACAAAAACTAAAGGAATTTGCAAATACAAAACCAGCCCTACAAGAAACATTGAAAGGGGTCCTCTAAGCAAAGAGAGAGCCTAAAAGTAACATAGACCAGAAAGGAACAGAGACAATATACAGTAACAGTCACCTTACAGGCAATACAATGGCACTAAATTCGTATCTTTCAATACTTACCCTGAATGTAAATGGGCTAAATGCCCCAATCAAAAGACACAGGCTATCAGATTGGATAAAAAAAAAAAGACCCATCGATATGCTGTCTGCAAGAGACTCATTTTAGACCCAAAGCCTCCCCCAGATTGAAAGTGAGGGGGTGGAAAACCATTTACCATGCTAACAGACTTTATCAAAAGAAAGCTGGGGTGGCAATCCTTGTATCAGACAAATCAGATTTTAAACCAAAGACTATAAGAGATGAGGAAGGACACTATATCCTACTTAAAGGGTCTATCCAACAAGAAAATCTAACAATTGTAAATATCTATAACCCTAACATGGAAGCAGCCAATTATATAAGCCAATTATTAACAAAAGCAAAGAAACACATCGACAACAATACAGTAATAGTGGGGGACTTTAACTCCTTCCCTCACTGAAATGGACAGATCATCGAAGCAAAAGATCAACAAGGAAATAAAGACTTTATGTGACACACTGGACCAAATGGACTTCACAGATATATTCAGAACATTCCATCCCAAAGGATTCTTCTCTAGTGCCCATGGAACATTCTCCAGAATAGATCACATCCTAGGTCACGAATCAGGTCTCAACTGGTACCAAAAGACTGGGATCATTCCCTGCATATTTTCGGACCACAATGCTTTGAAACTAGAACTCAATCACAAGAGGAAAGTCGGAAAGAACTCAAATACATGGAGGCTAAAGAGCATCCTACTTTAAAGAATGAATGGGTCAACAAGGAAATTAAAGAAGAAGTAAAAAAATCATTGAAACAAATTAAAATGAAAACACAACTTTTCAAAATCTTTGGGATGCAGCAAAGGTGGTCCTAAGAGGAAAATATATAGCAATACAAGGCTTTCTGAAGAAACAAGAAAGGTCTCAAATACACAACCTAACCCTACACCCTAAAGGAGCTGGAGAAAGAATAGCAAATAAAGCCTAAACCCAGCAGGAGCAGAGAATTAATGAAGATCAGAGCAGAAATCAATGAAAGAGAAACCAAAAGAACAGTAGAACAGGTCAACGAAACTAGGAGCTGGTTCTTTGAAAGAATTAACAAGATTGATAAACTTCTGGCAAGACCTATCAAAAAGAAAAGAGAAATGACTGAAATAAATAAAATCATGAATGAAAGAGGAGAGATCACAATGAACACCAAAGAAATACAAACAATTATAAGAACATATTATGAGCAACTATATGTCAGCAGATTAGATAATCTGGAAGAAATGGATGCATTCCTAGAGATGTATGAACTACCAAAACTGAACCAGGAAGAAACAGAAAACTTGAACAGACCGATAACCACTAAGGAAATTGAAGCAGTCATCAAAATCTCCCAACAAACAAAAGCCCAGGGCCAGATGGCTTCCCAGGGGAATTCCACCAAACATTTAAAGAAGAATTAATACCTATCCTTCTGAAAATGTTCCAAAAAATAGAAATGGAAGGAAAACTTCCAAACTCATTTTATAAGGCCACCATTACTTTGATCCCCAAACCAGACAAAGACCCCATTAAAAAGGATTACAGACCAATATCCTTGATGAACATGGATGAAAAAATTCTCACCAAAATACTAGCCAATAGGATCCAACAGTACATTAAAAGGATTATTCACCACGACCAAGTGGGATTTATCCCTGGGCTGCAAGGTTGGTTCAACATCCGCAAATCAATCAATGTGATACAATACATTAATAAAAGAAATAACAAGAACCATATGATCCTCTCAATAGATGCAGAAAAAGCATTTGACAAAGTACAGCATCCTTTCTTGATCAAAACTCTTCAGAGTATAGGGAGAGAGGGTACATACCTCAATATCATAAAAGCCATCTCTGAAAAACCCACAGCGAATATCATTCTCAATGGGGAAAAGCTGAGAGCTTTCCCCCTAAGGTCAGGAACACAGCAGGGATGTCCACTATCACCACTGCTATTCAACATAGTACTAGAAGTCCTAGCCTCAGCAATCAGACAACAAAGAGAAATAAAAGGCATCCAAATCGGCAAAGAAGAAGTCAAACGCTCACTCTTTGCAAATGATATGACACTTTATGTGGAAAACCCAAAAGACTCCACCCCAAAACTGCTAGAACTCATATAGGAATTCAGTAAAGTGGCAGGATATAAAATCAATGCACAGAAATCAGTGGCATTCCTATACACCAACAACAAGAGAGAAGAGAGACAAATCAAGGAGTTGATCCCATTTACAATTGCACCCAAAACCACTAAGATACCTAGGAATAAATCTAACCAAAGAAGCAAAGAATCTGTACTCAGAAAACTATAAAATACTCATGAAAGAAATTGAGGAAGACACAAAGAAATGGAAAAACGTTCCATGCTCATGGATTGGAAGAACAAATATTGTGAAGATGTCAATGCTACCTAAAGCAATCTACACATTCAATGCAATCCCTATCAAAATACCATCAACTTTTCTCAAAGAAATGGAACAAATAATCCTAAATTTGTATGGAACTGGAAAAGACCTCGAATAGCCAGAGGAATGTTGAAAAGGAAAAGCAAAGCCGGCAGTATCACAGTTCCGGACTTCAAGCTCTATTACAAAGCTGTAATCATCAAGACAGTGTGGTACTGGTACAAAAACAGACACATAGATCGATGGAACAGAACAGAGAACCCAGAAATGGATCCTCAACTCTATGGTCAACTCATCTTCAACCAAGCAGGAAAGAATGTCCAATGGAAAAAAGACAGTCTCTTCAACAAATGGTGTTGGGAAAATTAGACAGCCACATGCAGAAGAATGAAACTGGACCATTTCCTTACACCACATAAAAAATACACTCAAAATGGATGAAAGTCCTAAATGTGAGACAGGAGTCCAACAAATTCCTAAAGGAGAACACAGGCAGCAACCTCTTTGACCTCAGCCACAGCAACTTCTTCCTAGAAACATCACCAAAGGCAAGGGAAACAAGGGTAAAAATGAACTACTGGGACTTCATCAAGATAAAAAGCTTTTGCACAGCAAAAGAAACAGTCAACAAAACCAAAGACAACCGACAGAATGGGAGAAGATATTTGCAAATGACATATCAGATAAAGGGCTAGTATCCAAAATCTATAAAGAACTTATTAAACTCAATATCCAAAGAACAAATAATCCAATCAAGAAATGAGCAGAAGACATGAACAGACATTTTTCCAAAGAAGACATCCAAATGGCCAACAGACACATGAAAAAGTGCTCAACATCGCTCGGTATCAGGGAAATCCAAATCAAAACCTCAATGAGATACCACCTCACACCAGTCAGAATGGCTAAAATTAACAAGTCAGGAAATGACAGATGTTGGTTGGGATGTGGAGAAAGGGGAACCCTCCTACACTGTTGGTGGCAATGCAAGCTGGTGAAGCTACTCTAGAAAACACTATGGAGATTCCTCAAAAAGTTGAAAATAGAGCTACCATATGATCCAGCATTTGCACTACTGGGTATTTACCCCAAAGATACAAATGTAGAGGGCACGTGGGTGGCTCAGTTGGTTAAGCAACTGCCTTCGACTCAGGTCATGATCCTGGAGTCCCAGGATCGAGTCCCGCATCGGGCTCCCTGCTCAGCGAGGAGTCTGCTTCTCCCTTTGACCCTCCCTGCTCTTATGTACTCTCTCTCTCATTCTCACTCTCTCAAAAAAATAAATCTTAAAAAAAAAAAAAAGATACAAATGTAGGGACCAGAAGGGGTACGTGCACCCCTATGTTTATAGCAGCAATGTCCACAATAGCCAAACTATGGAAAGAGCCAAGATGTCCATCGACAGACAAATGGATAAAGAAGATGTGGTGTATATATACAATGGAATATTATGCAGCCATGAGAAGGAATGAAATCTTGCCATTTGCAGTGATGTGGATGGAACTGGTGGGTATTATGCTGAGCGAAATTAGTCAATCAGAGAAAGACATGTATCCTATGACCTTACTGATATGAGGAATTCTTAATCTCAGGAAACAAACTGAGGGTTGCTAGAGTGGTGGGGGGTGGGAGGGATGGGGTGGCTGGGTGATAGACACTGGGGAGGGTATGTGCTATGGTAAGCGCTATGAATTGTGTAAGACTGTTGAATCACAGACCTGTACCTCTGAAACAAAAAATACATTATATGTTAAAAAAAAAAGAAGAAGAAGAAGATAGCAGGAGGGGAAGAATGAAGGGGGAGAAATCGGAGGGGGAGTCAAAGCATGAGAGACTATGGACTCTGAGAAACAAACTGAGGGTTCTAGAGGGGAGGGGCGTGGAGGGTGGGTTAGCCTGGTGATGGGTATTAAAGAGGGCATGTACTGCATGGAGCCCTGGGCGTTATATGCAAACAATGAATCATGGAACACTACATCAAAAACTAATGATGTAATGTATGGTGAATAACATAACATAATAGGAAAAAAAAAAGAGAAAAACAGAACATTTTGTTTCAAACCTAACTTTAAAGTGTAAAAGTAGAACCTAAAGTGATAAGATATACAGTAGTGTTATATATGTGAAGTACATCAATAATGCCAGGAAAAAGATATTAAAATACCAAGATTAAATTTTTGGAAAAAAAAATTTTTTTTAATTTTTTCTTTTTTTTAAAAGATTTTATTTATTTATTTGCCAGAGAGAGAGAGAGAGAGAGAGGGAGAGTATAAGCAGGGGGAGTGGCAGGCAGAGAGAGAAGTGATGTGGGACTCAATCCCAGAATCCTGAGATCATGACCTGAGCCGAAGGCAGATGCTTAACCATCTGAGCCACCCAGGTGCCCCCCAAAAAAAGAAAAAAAAATTTTTTAAGTAGGCTCACACCCAGCATGGAACCCAGTGCAGGTCTTGAATTCATGACACTGAGATCAAGACCTGAACTGACATCAAGAGCTGGACACCTAACTGACTGACCACCCAGGTGCTCCCAATATTAAATTACTAACAAATATTATACTTACTGAAGTATCAGAGTAACCAGTCGAATAGCTTCAACAGCAACATCATATTCCTTATCAAGTGTCATTGATACAATGCGATCCTGAAAAAAAAAAATTAAAGATCAAAGCGAACATGAGGAGAAAACCAGATGGGACAGACTAAGGCAGTATCTTTGGGGAGTACATGCAAGACTAATGGTCGATTAAATGGAAAGCTTTACTCTTAAACCCGTATTATCATAGTCCTACTAATACAAAGGAGGTATTAGTATAAATGTTCATAATCTAAAATCTTTCTCATCCACTAGCATTCCCTAACACTGAGACAAATAGACCTTAATGTGCAAAATTAATGTAAGTACAAAAAGCTATTTATAAAGAAAATGTTCTTTTAAGCAGGAGAGCCTTCTGTTGAAGGCAATAAATAAGAACTCATGTTGGTAATATCTTTTGTAAGACATTAAAATACCAAGATTAAATTTTTGAAAAAAAATTCATTCATCTATTTAAAACAGGTTTATTTAAAGAATATGTAATAAAGAATATGAACTAAACAGTTGTTATGGTAATGTTATTTGCTAAAGTAGCTTTAACTCACAATTTAAAAAGTAAAAAACAAACTAAGCATTCTTGATGCTTACCTTGAATCGGTTAGTGAATAACTCCAATTTGGGGAATAATTCTCTATTGGTATACAGACTCTGTAGAGCTTTCAAACATTTCAATCTGACCTCTCCTTGCTTCAGATATACAAATAAAAACACAACAGAAGTAGTCAGTTCCATGCCACAAAAGTTGAAAAGATTTAAGGCTATGTGAAGACTAAAGTAATTTTCAGCTTATCCACCCAATTTACATCATATTGTAATTCAACACAGGGTGGAAGTGAGCAATTGTACAGTCTGTGTTGTACTTCTATTTAATTAAAAATGCAGTGAAAACCCCTTAGTTACTTGAGAGTAAGCTACACCTTTTTCAAATATTTATCAACTCTGATTCAACACGGAGTATTTCCCATGTTGTACTGTGGCATTCTGGGAAAATTTTTAACCTATGATTTTAATTAGAGGAGGATATGCTGGTTTGCCCTTTATATAACTACTAAATAATCCTATAGAAAAAAACTAATTTCATATTATAGGGTCATCATTTATTCATTTAACAAATATTTTCTGGGTGCCTTTTACATTCCAGAAAAAGGAGTTAGGAAAACAGGTAAAGGGTAGAATATTTAGAAGAGAGGCAAATTGATAGAGTGAAATGTCCTGAGGCTATTTATTAGTGGAGTATCTTTTTTTTTTTTAAAGATTTTATTTATTTATTTGAAAGAGAGAGACACAGCGAGAGAGGGAACACAAGCAGAGGAAGTGGGAAAGGGAGAAGCAGGCTTCCTGCGGAGCAGGGAGCCCGATGCTGGGCCCGATCCCAGGACCCTGGGATCATGACCTGGGCCAAAGGCAGATGCTTAACGACTCAGCCACCCAGGCACCCCTGGTGGAGTATCTTTAATAAAGTCATTAACCTGGAGTAGAAAATGTTGGTGGTCAAAGTACATTCAGAATCATTGGAAATTTAGCCAATTCTCTCAACGTATTCAAAGGACACTGAAATTTCTATGTTCAAGAAAAAAAAAGGCAGTGTGCTATGAGAGAAGTCCAAGTTCTAGAATCAAACAAAACTAGATTTTATTTCCAATTCCATAGTTTTTTAGCAACAAGAAAGATGGCAATTATATTGATCACTCTGATACTCAAGTTTCTCTTTTATAAAATGGTGATAACCAACTTCATAAGGTTGTAGCAAGGATTAAATGCAGATGTATGCTGGTCATGATTTATTATTATTTTTACAGATTTTATTATTTATTTGTCTGAGAGAGAGAGAGTGTGTGAGCACACAAGCAGGGGGAGCAGCAGGCAGAGGGAGAAGCAGACTCCCCACTGAGCAAGGAGCCCCATGTGGGACTTGGTCCAGGACCCTGGGATCATGACCTGAGCCAAAGGCAGACACTTAACCGACTGAGCCACCCAGGCGCCCTTATTACTATTATTATTATTTCTAGAGAGGGAGGAGGGGACAGAGGGGATGGAGAGAATCTTAAGCAGGCTCCATGCTGGGTGTTGGGGGGGAAAGGGCTCAATCTCACAACCCTGATATCATGACCTGAGCTGAAATCAAGAGTCAAACACTTAAGTGACTGGGCCACACAGATGCCCTGCTGGTGAAAGTTTTAACAACCAGTTCTGAGGGTTGGGGCCCTGAATTGTTGCATTTGCATATTTCTGTGATATAAATACTCCATCCACAATTTTGAGCTACCAATGAGATGTTACTGAACTCAAATTTGCAAAGGGATGTGCAAAATAACTCTCTTGCAACCTGATCCAAGTTATCTCCAGTACACCACTGAATGAGATGATGTTTCTTGATAAAGTCACTAGCATATAGGAGGTAACCTGGGATACCTGTAGTAGATGCTCCTGATGCCCAACCCGGATCCCCATATTCTACTATACAAGACTAATCTTCCTGCTTGCTCCTGTGTTGACTGCTAATGGTTCAGATCTGTACCTTTCTCTGGAGAACTGACCATGGTTGAAAAGAATTACCTGGCAAAGAGATTCCTGGGAGGTTATGCTCCACACTACCCTCCTGTCTACACCCTTTCCCTCCCTCCAGGGTGAGATCCATAGCCAGTGGAGAATGATACAGGATAAAACAGCCTAACCTCTTTGTTTCAGGGCAGGACAACCTCTAAGATAACCCTTTAATCTGAAATTAGTAATTGAATGTATGCTACAGAGTGCTGCAGGAATGGGCCAATTTCAACCAGCAAGAATCAGGAAAATATGCTGGTGGTTGCTGAGGGTGTGGGACGAGAAAACAGGATATGGGAGAGTTCTTGGATATAGGGCACTATCCTTTGAAACAGAATGTAATGCTTTGTGAGGGCCTCTGGAAATGGCCTAATATCTTGCTGGATAGCTCTAGGAAAAAGCAATGGTGCATATTAAATGAAATAGAGATGCCAAAATCACTGTGGCAGACTGTGAAGGGAGGAATTTAAAGACACAGGAAAGCATGCCAAAAAGGATCTATTATAAAGCTCAGAAGACCTACCAGTTGAATATGTTCCTCACGAGGGCTCAGAGAATACTCTGTTTACCAAGGCAATAAGGAAAATATTGGTGATGGGGGCACAGACATTACTGAGAAGATCCACAGTAACTGTGTTCTGTAGTCTAGGACTGACAGAAGACACTCAAACAAAATTTAGCTTCTGATAGCAATGGAGATAAGAGCACAGAATAGCAGAGACAAGGTAGAATCTCATAACTAGTAGATGCTGAGGGGGGCAGGCATAGTAATTTTAATGGGCAGAAAAGTCAAAGGGCAGTCCACAGAGATCTATGGAAATGGCTCACAGGACATGGTCTTCCAGGAAGCAACATGGGGGAAAGCCAATAAAAGTATTACGTGATAAATATACTCACAAGAAATCAACAATGGATGAGCAAAAGACTAAGGACAGCTGTCCCAACATAAAATCACAACCCCAGATCTAAGATAGCATGTAAATAGTTTCCTCACTTCTCTCCAATTACAGATTTGAAAATAAGGCCGTCAGGGCGCCTGGGTGGCTCAGTTGGTTAAGCGACTGCCTTCGGCTCAGGTCATGATCCTGGAGTCCCAGGATCGAGTCCCGCATCGGGCTCCCTGCTCAGCAAGGAGCCAGCTTCTCCCTCTAACCCTCCCCCTTCTCATGTACACACTCTCTCTCTCTCTCTCATTCTCACTCTCTCAAAAAATAAATAAATAAATCTTAAAAAAAAAAAGAAAATAAGGCCGTCAAAGATGAAATAACTCCATCTATCCAAGTTCACACAGCCAATTATAGGTAGAGGAAAAACATTAATTGAATTTTATCTTTATTTTGTCCAGTGATGCCTCCCAATCAACTACCTCCCCTCCAAAATCTTGGTTCTTTATCTATAACATGCCCTGCCTACATTACAGGAACTTAACAATTAAGTAAGATGGTACCCATGACAGTACTTCAGAAAACTGTAAAATAACTTAGATGAAAATTCCAGTTGGTAACTGCTCTATTCTGGGGCTCAACTATATTCTGCAAGTTATTTCTATTATACTATCTAAAAGCTTTGTTGTTTTTCCATTACACAAAATCTGACTGAAATGTGAATACTGCTTAACAGAGTGCTCAACACATACCTGCTCCTCAATAAATAATTTTTTAAAAGATTTTTACTTATTTATTTGGGGGCCTTGAGTATTAGTGCCCCAATGACAATAATTTTAGGTCCCCATCGGGTACAATGAAAACAGCAGCTTTGGGTAGTTTTGAAGAGGGTGTAGTTACTCATGATAGATAAGTCCACACGTGCTTGTGGATGGGGTCCTTTGGACCATTTTGGATCCTGATGATTGTGGTTCCCACCACTGAGTACATAAATAGGTATTAACTTTTTGTCTCTGTGCAGTACTGAACACCATCACTACCTCAAGGGGTAGGCACCACAACAAGGACAGACTCAAGCATAATGGATGAGGTACATTCCTTGCCAACTCTATGCCTAAACCATGGCACACTGTTCAACAAAAATACTGAAAAGGATATTATTCTGTTAATTCAAGACTTAAGATAAGCAGCGATGCTAATAACCACCCTATCATAATTTAATAGCCCAGTCTGGCCAGTCAGGAAGGCCTCTGGAGCTTGGAAGCTGACAGATTATCACAGGTTAAACACAGAAGTTCCTGCTTGAGCCCCTGACATTTTCAACATTACTGCAATGGTGGCAATCCCTATGAGAAACTTGTACACTGTTACCGATCTAGCTAATGACTTTTACTTGGTCCCTTTGCAGAATGAGGATCAGGACCAATTTGCATTCACACAAAACAGCCTGCAATATGCCATTATTGAATGGGCTTGATCTTCAATAAACCTAAGTCCCCATTGACATTTTAGTCATCCATTACATTAATAACATCCTGACAGTAGGGCTGACTGAAAAACATGTGGCTATAGTGCTGTACTTAGTCACTGATAGAATGATTAGTGCCAATTTGACTATACAACCAGATAAAGTCCTGGGCCTGGCACAGGAGGTGCAATTCCTAGGGGCCACTTGGGTAGGAAACCAATGAAGTATCCCAGAGACAATCAAACAAAAAATATAGGCCCTGGCAGCACCCACTAATAAAAAGGAAGCCGAACAGCTAGAGGGCCTCTTTTGGTAGTTAAAATAGCATGTGTCCCACAAGGGGACTTTCTTGGCTCCTTTCATTGAGATGACCTACAAAGCAGCCAATTTTAAATGAAGCCTTTTGCAACAGCAGGCCTTAGAAGCTGTTCAGCAAGCCATGGGCCAGGCACAGCTTTTGGGACCTTTGAAACTTGCTAGTCTGATGGAACTGCAGGTTTCCACAACCCCCCTAACACACTGACTGGTCTGTGGCAGCAGGAAATTGTCACTGGGGAGGCAATGGTCTCTTGGACTCTGGATCTAAAAACCTCCGGAAGCTACCACCCAATACAGGCCCCCCCCAAAGATTCATTTGTTTGAGGGGGGCAGAGGCAGAGGGAGAGAGTCTTCAAGCAGACTCCCCACTGAGTACAGAGCCCAAAGTGGGGCTCGATCCCACAACCCATGAGATCGTGACCTGAGCTGAAACCGAGTCAGATGCTTAATCGACTGAGTCACCCCTTTTGAATGACATTTCCTTGCAATACACCCCTTTTGAATGACATTTCCTTGCTTGGTACTGGGCACTAACAGAGACGGGGCATCTTAAACCCAGAATGCCACATATGACACTGTAACCTGAACTGCCCATTCTCACTTGGCTGATTACAAAGCTTACCAATAAAATTAAAAAGGCTCAACGAAGTTCAATCATAAAATGGAAATGGTACATCCAAGATCAGGCCTGGCCAAAATCCCAAGGGACTAGCCGGTTCCAGAAGCAAATAGTCAGCTTATCAGAAAGACGCAAACAACCCACAGGGAATCCTTTGGCCCCTCCTAGAGCTACTTGGGGCACAAGATTAAAAAATGTGCCTGCTGACAGTAAACCATGGTTTACTGACCACTCTGTGAAACTAAAAACAGATACAGTCTGCAGGGTTGCAGCTGCCATCTGGCCAACAACGGATGGCCATCTTTTGACTGAGACAAGATGTGGACACTCTACCCAATGGGCCAAGATCTGTGCTATGGTGATGGCCATGCAGGTCACCCCTACCACCATGCCTTGATCCATTTTCACCAACTCATGGGCTATTACCAATGGCCAGGAGAATGGCAACTAAACGACTGGACTACTAAGGGATGTCCCATATGTGGAAAAGAACTAAGGCAGCAGCTTGCTGTCTGGGATGAAAACATATGTCACTCATGTGGATACTCATGGTAAAAGACCTTTTAAAATAAAAACATAAATAGCACTCCTGTGCCAATCCAGTTTGTGCCTAGCAGGCTGCAACAATCTCCCACTGGGTACATCTATGAACTGGACATGGGAGTCAATTACTGATGCAAAAAATGTGATAAGGTCCCCGTCCACGCCCAAAAAATGCGATAAAGCCCAGGAGATGACCCTGGAAGACACCAAGAAAAATGATGCAGGGCAATCTTGTGATTCTTCTCAATATACTCGTATCATCCACAAGGAGAACTGGGACATATTAACCAAGGACTGGGACTCACCTGGGTCTGAGAGATTGATCACACTGTACCCTCAAACCAAAGCCATGGGCACAAATGATGCCTCATGGCCATTAACACATACTCAGGCTACAGTACTGCTATTCCAGTCTGACATTTGGATGCTGGCTGAAACTGTCACAGCTGTCCTTGAACAAAACTTGTCATATTTTTGGATACCCTATAAGATTTTCACTCTAACCAAGGAATATCCTTCATTACCAAAGTAAGACAACAAATGGGCATATTCTCATGGAAATGTACTTTCCATGCACACTATCACCAGCATGCAAATGGAGCCACTGACTGGTTGATTTACACAGCAACTAAAGAAAGGCTACCAAGACAGCCCACTAGTGGATTGGTACCCTGATCTGACTAGGGCTGTATGGCTACTAAACAACGCACTGCAATGCAAGGGAAACATGGCCCTTCGATGCATACTATGAAATACTGAGCTTGGATGGGGTAGGGGTGGAGTAGGCAGATATGTGTTTATGCTGTGCCTTCAAAATCCCAATCTCAGTATACCAATCATTCTTTTTTTCACTTGGAGTGTATGTCTCTGGGGTGGTTGCAGTTCCGCTGTCACAGCACACCAGACATGGCCTCCTGACTCTAATCTGGATGTGATGCTTCCCTTGGGCACCTCCCTTCTATGGGAAACCACAAGGGTGGGAGACAAAACCAAGAAGTACCATGGTGCTAGGGTCCTTCTAGTAGGGTTGGGAACATCTGACCCTTCAAATCAGGTGGGTGACGTTACTGGACATGTCAAGTTTGTGCAGCACATGACCTCCCTTTTGGGGACTGGCCAACTGAGAAGAGTAAGTCTGGGTCAAGCAACAATGCACTGGTGCTCAAAAAGGCAGTAGCATCAGGATTGGGACAGACAGCCTGGGTTGCAATACCCAGGAAGCTAGCACCCCAAGTAGTAGACCAGGACATCTCTGGACTCAGGAAGTTCATGGAGTGAAAGACGGGTAGGAATATTACTCTTTCTTCTCATTTCTGCAGAATCCACTGCTACAGAATGCCTGGTACAACAACACTTTGATAAAAATCAGTACAGCCATAGTGAATGAAGGCAAACTTAACCAATGTTGGATTTGTCATTCCAGAATAAAGTTCCTCTTATCCTGCACTCCCACTGTAATGGGCCTGGTCAGTACACAACTACTCAGACCTTCCTTAAGCTATCAGTGGGTCAAATCACCAGGTGAGTCCTTCAAGACAGGTCCAGATGTAGGCATAATCCAGAGTCCCCTGCTTTAATATTATCTATGATGTGGCAGAAAAAGACCCCTGTACCAGAATGGTTATTACTGATCTATATTGACATTTTGGAATTGGAAGTCCAATATGTAACTTTTCTCTGCAACCACAAGGCAAAAGTAACTGAGACTGTATATAACTGAACTAGTCAGTATTAGGAAAACAAATCCCTGGCGGATATCACCTGCATCCCTCTGGGTTACATATTTCTCTGTGGACTCCGATGGACAACAGACTGTATGCCTCCAAGGGAAAGATTTTATTGCCTCATTATCCATGTCAGGAACTACACAGAGGGCTGGAAATGACCCACTTTGCTAACACGTCACAGAGTGGTATACAGTTCCCTCCAGGGAAGACAAATTAACCACTGGTTTCATTCAATTACCCAAATTCTAATACTGGGTATAGGTATACAGGCTCTAGAAAAATACTGTATACAACCTGTCCTTAACCATGCAGAAGTAGTTAATGCTACTATCTAAGCCATACAAGATCAACAAGACTCAGTGAACTCACTAGCCTACATGGTGATAGACAGCCCTCAATCATTTGGTGGCAGAAGAGGGTGGTGTTTGTGTAACTGCCAGCATTTCTTGCTGTGCATACGTCAATAATTCAGGTTAAGTTAAAAAATGAGCTGGTGAATATCCACACACAGGTGGGATGGTTATTAGTAGTACATTCACAATCCCCTCAGACTCACTTTTTAAACTTTTTAGTTGGCTTAATCCAGATACCTGGGGTTCCTACTTGAAGATAATTCTCCAGAGAAGCCTAATTATCCTCCTGGGTCTGGCTCTCTTAATCACCCTAGTAAAGTGCCCATCTCCAAATAACAGGGAAGCTCCATGAGAAATCCACATCCATATCGGTTGTTCAAGGACCCTACTGGACCCAACTCTGACTCCAACTTTGGGGTGGGCAATGGTCCTACAGGATTTGATATGCTTTATCTGCCACTTCAGTGGCCAAGCAGGGGTGAGGTGTGGACTGTTGGGAAAGGCAGTCCTCTGTATATAGTCTTTTGCTAAGAACGGTCCATGGGCCTGGAACATTTCCTTATCAAGAGATGAGCCTTTGCAATCATGGTGGGGGTAATTGCCTTGTGTGGGACTATCTTTCTTATTTCAGACTCAGTGTGGGTCTTCTTGTCCTGCTTATACACATTGAGTCATATGGCATCTGGCCAAATTCACTATTAAATCTATCTCCTCAGGGGAGGGGACAGGATCCTTAGTTCTGTAGCATAAGAGAGGTGCATGCAGAGAAAGTGCCCTGTGTTGATTGCTGGTTGGAATCTGCTGGCCCTGGGGAACCAATGCCCACTACTGAAACCAATCTTGCTCTGTGCCCTCTTATGTGAGTAAAGCATTGTGTCATCCAGTGCTTGACTGTTTTGTGTTTTCCTTGGTGAACCTGATATCAAGACTGAGTGGGCACAAGTGTTAGAACTTCTACCTCTGGTGATAGGCATCAGGTATCATTTGGCAAATACAGAGCTAAAAGGGTTTTGGGGGAACCTGAAAGAAGTAAGATATGGGATGAATCAACACAGAAAGAGGAAAGGGGGTGGACTAACAGAAAATAGACCCCACCCAAGCTCTAAGAGATTTTGATATGAGGAATCAAGCATATACAAGAAAGTAGAAGGAGGTGCCTGGGTGGCTCAGTCCGTTAAGTGTCCAACTTGTGATTTCGGCTCAGGTCATGATCTCAGGGTTGTGATACCGAGCCCTGTGTCGGGCTCCATGCTGGGTGTGGAGCCTGCTTTAAGACTCTCTCTCTCCCTCTACCCCCCCCAAAATAAATAAAAATTTACAAAGTAGAACTGTACACATAAGCTAAAAGTGAAAGCAATACAGAGCAATACTGACAAAATGTAAAGGAAAGAGAAAGGTAATCTAGTGTCATGAGCATAAATATAAAAGGATTAAGATATTTAGTCTAAAACACAGAGATTACTATAGTTGTGTTTAAATTAGACCTATTCTACTCTGAGAAACAAATTGAGGGTTTTAGAGGGGAGGGGGTTGAGGGGATGGGTTAGCCCGGGGTATTAAGGAGGGCACGTACTGCATGGAGCACTGGGTGTTATACAAAAACAACAAATCGTGGATCACTACGTCAAAAACTAATGATGTATTGTATGGTGACGAACATAACATAATAAAATAAAATTTAAAAAAATTAGACCTATTCTGTGTCACCAACAATGAAAGAACTAAAAAACCAATGGGTAGAAAATTTAGAAAGAAGTTTTGGTCAACAGAAAAACAAACTGAATTTCTAATAAATAATTCCTTTAGTTGTTAGAAATTGCTGTCTTTCTATTACTTTTTATTACTAAAACTTACACTATAAAATTTATATAAATTGGCAGTATCAAAAAAAAGTCTGCCTTAGTGAGGACGGCAGACTTGATACTCTGAATTCAAGACACAGGAGTATCAAATCTTTATGTTGTACACCAAACTAATATAATGTTATGTCAATTATATCTCAGTAAAACTGAAAACCTACAATTTACAATTACAATGTAATCTTTTTTTTTAAAGGTTTAGCTTTTTTTTTTTTAAGATTTTATTTATTTATTTGAGAGAGAGAGAGAATGAGAGATAGCACGAGAGGGAAGAGGGTCAGAGAGAGAAGCAGACTCCCTGCTGAGCAAGGATCCCAACGTGGGACTTGATCCTGGGGCTCCAGGATCATGACCTGAGCCGAAGGCAGTCACTTAACCAACTGAGCAAGAAAAAAAAAAGACAAGAATTTTATCAGCTCATTTGAAAAGACACAGGACAGTCTGAAGGCATAGGCCATAGCCTATAGAATAAGAAGTTTCAAATGGATGGTTAAAAGGAGAGAAAGCAAATGACTACACCCCTCAGAGGAAAATAAAAGTACAAGACTGCAGTGACATTAGAATGACAAAAAGGAAAGCTGAGAAGGGATTAATACTAAGAGCTTTTCTAAATGAAGTAATGGGAGATTGTAAAAGAGGTTTATAAAAACATTCTACTGTAAACAGTATCCATATACCATTTTATCAACAATAAACAAAACCTACTTACCTCCCTCTTCCTTTATCTGGACAGAATGCTTCTACAGACTTTAATGATTTATTTTAAAATAATGGTGGTTTGTTTTTTGGTAAGCCACAAAAAATACGTGTTTTTCCAAGGAGGAAAACTGGTAGGGTAGTGGTGGGGAACAAAATGCAGAACTTTAAATGTATTACTACTAAAAAGTTTGTCTTGTTGGATTTAGCCATGTGTGTACACCTGTGAGGACATGCTGTATAATTCTACTTTCTCTCACAATGTATAATTTAATTGGATAAACCCGAGATAAGGCTTAACCATGCAAGTCCTGAATTCCACATGAGGATTAGAAAAAGAAAACCTAGGATCACGCTTGGGGTTTATTAGTGTAAAGAAAAGAATTTTGAATGCTAGGGAAGATAAATATTCAGGAAAAAATTCACTAGGTACTAAGTTACTATTCCTCCAAATAAAGTAGGGGATAAGAGCCCTTCTAACCATTAATTAAAAATAAGTAATTGTGAAGTTAAACAGCTAACTTGTGATGATCTCCCTATACTCTGAACAATTACAGCAAAAATGGCCTGCAGAGTTCCCAAGGGCTGTTTTATTATAATATATGTAATTTTGTCATTTTCAAAATATTTTTGATAATACTTAGCATGCGGCTATTTATTTATTTCAAAAAGAAAGAGGGTGTGCTCGTGAGGGGGGTGGGAGGAGTGACAGAGATCAAGGGAGAGAGAATCTCAAGCAGACTCTGCCTAGCGCTGAGCCTGACACAGGATTCCTTCTCACAACCTAAGATCATGACCCCAGCCAAAATGAAGAGTCAGACACTCAACCGACTGAGCCACTCAGGCACCCCTAGCATGGTGCTATTTAAAAAGTAAATGCTCTACAGGCTGTTAATGGTAATACACAGAAAATAAGTCTTCGAATATTACCAAAATTGACTTAAAAGTCTAAGGATATAACTGCATTAAAAAAATGTCTTCTAATAGCTATGATACTTTTAACAATTCAAATAATGGGATACACAGCTTAAAATAAATTGTAAGATTTCTATATTTGTGAGTATCTGGCAATTCAAGTTATAGAATGTCAGGTTATTCAATATAAAAATTTCAATAATTTGTCACTCCTACCCTTGGGTATTTTGAGGATTACTTATTCAGGATTCGATAATGTGGGATTCCTTTTAAAATCAGAACCTTTTCTAAAAGCATATAAATAAAAATAGATTTTTAGATCAAATATTCTAGAATCCAATAAATCTATTCAACTCTGATAAAAAACTGTGGTATGACCTTAAGAAATTCAAAAGAAAAAAGTTTTTTTCTTGTTATATATTAAGAGAAACAAAGAAGTTCTTTTGACTCCAAACTAGAAAACGATTGTAATTAGTTTCTTAGGATGTTATATTCCCTTAAAACTTTAGATGTACCAGGTTGTCAACTTGGTTTAAGACAGTTTTACAACTAAGTAAGTCGAGTTTCTACATGGGCCAATGTCTCAAGTTTTGTCATGGCCATCAAGTGAACAGTTATTCAGGTGTATCATCTTAAATTTCCATATTATTAGAACTCTTCAAAAACCAACCACTGCCATCTTAATTCCTAGCATTCTAGTACCTTGTACAAGCGTATCTTTCATGAAAGTCTAGAACAGAGTAACTTACCCTATCATGAAGAGTCCAGCCAACATATTTTAGGTAACTGTCATTTAGGAAGGCGTCACTATACATTTTCATCCATACTCCAATTTCTTCAATACAAATGGCTCTAATCTCAGCAATAGCATCACTAAAGGAGAAAAATAATAGACAAACCTCAGATTAACATCCAAAACTAGAATGTACTTCTAGTTTTTCAGCAAGTAGTATTTTTTCAGCAAGTAATAAATATTAATATTATTCCTAGTGCTGTATTTTTATCTACACTCTCAAAAGTCCTCCAATTTGAATATCTTCTGTTTTTTAGATGTTTTCTTTTTTCTATTTTTTTTAAAGATTTTATTTACTTATTTGAGAGAGAGAGCACAAGCAGGGAGAGCGGCAGAGGAAGAGGGAGAAGCAGACTCCCCACTGAGCAGGGAGCCTGATGCGGGGCTTGATCCCAGGACCCTGGGATCATGACCTGAACCAAAGGTAGATGCTTAACTGACTGAGCGCCCCTAGATTTTTTTTATAAAATAAAAATTATCAGTATCAAACTGAAAAACAATTCTGGAAATCATCTAGCTTTCACTCTATTTTCATTGGACTAGAAAATGGCACTTGGAGCTCTCTGAAAGCCTTACAACCACTATGGAGTCAACAAACATGTTAAATCTGAGGAAACCAGCATACCACCATTCAAATATAGAATAATGTAGAACTCAAAAATTGTTTCTCTGTGAATTTGTTTTTTAAAGATTTTATTTATTCTAACACAGAGAGACAGTGAGAGAGGGAACACAAGCAGGGGAAATGGAAGTGGGAGAGGGAGAAGCAGGCTTCCCGCTGAGCAGAGAGCCCGACATGGGGCTCGATCCCAGGACCCTGGGATCCCAACCCGAGCCGAAGGCAGACGCCTAACGACTGAGCCACCCAGGTGTCCCTCTAATTGTGAATTTAAGCTAGCACACATCTTTTGAATTAAGAGAAAATAAATATGACCAAAACACAAATCAGCATCTACAAGGGAAAATGACAGAAGCCTGTATTATTTGAAAATATACAATGGTTCACAAAACCAAAACCTCAAAGTAATTGTACTAATAATTCACATTTAGTCACAATGGGAACAATCTTGGTGACTACACTGTGAAGTGTACCAAAAGTCAGGTTCTTGGCACCATGCCCAGATGGCTTTTCATCTCACTATAAGAATCCAATATAACTCTCCCGGGATGATTTTTCTACTCTAAAATCTGTGAACCATGAACAAATACAATTTTAATATTTTTACCTGATCTTTCAATAGGTTATTACCTATAGCTTTAAAAAAATCATATTAAATATAAGGTAAATCTTAACTCTCTTTTGCAGATCGATCTTCAAAGTTTCTGATTTACCATACATAAATAAGTTAAAATTTTAGGTAATTTTTAATTCTCCAATTTATATAAGGCAATCGTCTGTCAATTAATTGTTAATCTGGCAATAATTTAGCTAGAATTGTAATGTTAATTAAGGAGCTTTTCTTAGTTTCTCTTTTGTGACAAAACAGGTAAGGTGCTAGCATTCTGGTATTTAATTCGCTAATAAATCTCAGTTCCTTCTAAGTCCCTGTCACTGCTCAAGAATAAAAATGTGAGAAATTTTCTCTTCTAAGCCATACTACTAAATCACAATCTTTAGATTTCCTACATTTTTAATACCTTTTTTTTTTAAAGGAAGAGCGTGGAGCCTGATGAGGGGCTCAATCTCATGACCTAAACTGAAATCAAGAGTCAGAAGATTTTCTTTTTTTTTTTTTTAAAGGTTTATTTATTTGACAGAGAAAGTGAGAGAGCACAAGCAGGGGGAGTGGCAGAGGCAGACGGAGAAGCAGGCTCCCCAATGAATAGGGAGCCCGATGCAGGACTTGATCCGAGGACGCTGGGATCACGACCTGAGCTGAAGGCAGATGCTTAACCCGGAGAGTCAGAGGCTTAACTGACTGAACCACACAAGCACCCCAATACCGTCTTCTTATGGAGAGATTCTATAGCATAGAGGCTAATGGCTCTGGAGCAAAACATACTAAGTTCAAATCCTAGTTCCATTATTTACTAGCTGTGTAGCTTCAGGCAAGTTACTTCCCTCTTTCTTAGATTTTGTTATTTATAAAATAGGAATAATAACCATACCTAGCCTAGATTTCACAGAGATGAAATCATTTAATAAAAGTAAAATACTTAGAACTATGCCTGGCACCTACTAAACCTTCCATAAATGTTTACTATTATAATCTTCTAATTAAATGCCATCAATCTAAACATTTACAGATAATACAGCAGAAAAAAACTGCTTTACTACAACTGTGAAAGAATGTTCGTAGACGATAATATTGAATATACAAAAGACAATATAATGAATATATGTGTATCCACTATTCAGTTAAGAAATAAAATATTATAGTTGAAACTTCCTGTATACCTCTTACTGATGCATCTCCCTCCCAAAGAGTATATGACTATTCTTGGTTCAATGACTACCATTCTCTTCTCTCTTTATGCTTAAACTTATGTATAGTTTTACATATTTTAGAACTTTACATAAATAGTGTCTTGTAGATATCCTCTCCAACTTGTTTTCACAAACCATGTTTTGCAATTCATACAAACTGATTTATATAGCTCCAAAGCCAATAATTAATTTTAACTGTTCAGTTTTCCTATCTGCATATAGAGAAATTATAAACCATTTATATATTCTCTCACTGGCGGACATTTAGGTTATTTCCATGTTTTTCCTTTTATTAACTGACTGGGTGGCTCAGTCAGTTAAGCGTCTGCCTTCGGCTCAGGTCATGATCCCAGGGTCAGGGGACTGAGTCCAGCATCGGGCTCCTTGCTTAGCGGGAAGCCTGCTTCTCCCTCTGCCTGCTGCTCTCCCTGCTTGTGCTCGCGCTTGCTCTCTCTCTCTTTGGCAAATAAACAAAATCTAAAAAAAAAAAAAAACAACCTACAGAGACTACTGAGTATGGTAACTACATTTAAACACAGTTCAATCATTCTTCTCATTACCACTGGTATTACCATTACAAATACCATTAATATTGAAATTGAGATTATGAGTGTCTAATTCCTAAGGCTAGAGAATGTAAAGGCTTAGCTTTCAGTAGAGAAATCTTGTTCAAAATCTTTATAACCACCTCTATGTTTAAGCCTAACTTCTAATGACTTTTAGTCTTGTTTATTAGATTCTTAAAAGTTATGCTCTTAGAACAAAGATCCTCTCTGTTTGCACTGCCAACATTCTGATACAACTTGTCTTTTTCGAATCACACTCCTTGTCTATTTCAGATGCCAATCTGACCCCTTCCACCTTAACTTTAAAATTTTTTTTTAAAGACAATTTTTTTTAAAGGTTTATTTATTTATTTGACAGAGAGAATGAGATAGAGAGAGAGAGAGCATGAGAGGGGGGAGGGTCAGAGGGAGAAGCAGACTCCCCGCAGAGCGGGGAGCCCTATGCAGGACTCGATCCTAGGACCCCAGGATCATGACCTGAGCCTAAGGCAGACACTTAACCGACTGAGCCACCCAGGCATCCCAGTAACTGGGGTCTTCTACCAACAGCCATATGAGTAAGCCATCTTATAAGAAAGTACTCCAACCCGAGTCAAACTTTCAAAGGCCTGTAGTCTGGACCAAAGTCTTGACTGCAATCCAATGAGATGACTTATGCTAAAACCACCTAGGGAGGCTGCTCCTAAATTCCCGACCCACAGAAATTATGAGATAATAACTGTTCGTTGTTTTGTTTTGCCAAGTTTTGTAATAATTTCTTATATGGCAAAAGATATTATTTTCTACTATTATTGAAGGCCCATACCAATAACTAATCTTTTTCTAGTGTGGTCCATGAATGAGTTCTTCCTTAGTCCAAAGAGCTCAAGTGCATCAGTACTACATATCTGTGATCATCTCTATGCTTACAATGACTTCATTTTGCTCCAAATACAAACAACGATCATTCTTTCAAGCTCCTGTGGTATTAGTTCTGTCATATCCTTTTATTACCAGATACAGCTATCCTGCCCTCTATGAACTAATATTCTATTTCAGTAGATGAAGTGTAAAATAAAAATGCAATATGTTTTGAAATATTCCTCTAATCCTTGATTTTCATATTCAATTTCTTTTTAACACCTTAATCTCTATTTCCAACAGCCTCAGTCCATTTAGAAAAATAATGTTTAACCTGAGATGTTTGGGAGTTTCCAAAGCAAAGATTAAAGTAGGGGGCAAAAAAGTTGGTACAACAGGGGGAAGGTATAAAGGCAATCATAAATGAACTAATTTTCCTAATTCTGGTATAGGGGCCTTGAAATGAATAACTAAAACTGAAGTCAAGATACACTTTACTTTTGAACTCAAAAAGAAAAAAAAAACATAGAAAATAATAATTCTGTGGTAATTAATCCTTTGTTGTAACTCTATTTTATAGCATAAAAAATGATTATGTTCATTCTGAGAAACTTATCTAATTTACTGATCCTCAGAGTTAGTGTGCCTTTTTGGGAGATGTGACCCTTTAATTTAATATCTGGACTTTAAATTTTCATTTTGGATTACTTTCCTGGCAGATGGAATTCAAATTATTTTCTGCTTCCAACAAAATGAAATTTAACTCTAGTGAATTTTAATGAAATGTTTCTTGTACTATTCTTACAGATGCCTTCTTAGTAAGGAAGTAGACTAAACTGCAATATAAATTTTGGAGAGTACCTCTTGGCTAATATGGGCGCTTGACACTTAAAATTATCTCTCACATACAAGGAATCTCACGAGAGCTCTAGAGTGAGAAATAATTACAAGTGCCAAGAAGGCTGCTTTCTAAATTGTAGCACAAAATGAATTCATGTCTCAACCAATTCTGTCACTAATATTTGGCTAAAAAAATTACATTTTTCCAAAACAGAACTACAGAGAATTTTTTTAAAAATAGCCCACGGGAGAAAAGAACAGCCGAAGAATTAGTGAAAAGATATACTATATCCTTTATTAGACCGAGAACAAGAACTTAAGAATAAAGACCTTAACTTACAGAAAGATGATTAAAATAAGTATCTTTAGCAAACGTTAAATATTAAAAAAGGGCAGTACAGGGAACATAGAAGCACACAAATTGATGGAGGGAAGAAGATGGGGTCAAGGAAGGCTTCTATGAGGCGGCCCATGTTTAAAAGCAGACCTGAAGAGCTGAAACGCTCCTGTTTGCTAGTTAAATCCAGATCTTTCACTTAATTATTTCAGAATAATCAGAGTTACTTAAAATGCTTTAGAAATGTAATAGCTTTATAATAAACAATTGGAATGTTTTCCATCTCATTTTTGTTGCACTATCTATTAGTGAAAATAGTGACAAAATACACAGAAAGGCATTGCTTCAATGAGTCTCATACAGAGCAGGTGACATGGCTCTCTGCTACCCTGCATTACTCCTTAATATTTTACTATTAACAGAAGTTGAGGCATAAGATTAAAAGTTGAATGTCAAGAATACATTAACAAGAACAATATCTTTAATTTATATTCACATTTAACTATCAACCTGACACACAGGTTAGGTCAAAAAAGAAATATAAGGAAGATGACTAAAATTTAAAAATGGCCATTTGCTCAGAATAATTCATACCACAGTATTGTGTAAGAATTGCTCTGAAGACATTAATTCTAAAATGTTACACTATAGTATGAAAAGGTCAAAGACAACTAGAAAACAACATTTTTCATTTTTCAAAATTGTTAAAATCTTTCCTAAGTTACCTCTTTTCCCATCATTCATTCTTATGGCCTAATAACTTTTTAACTCTTTACCATCACTGAAATAACAGACACTCTTTCCTTTTTGGTAGCTTTTAAGACTTCCTCATAATCTTTGGTGTTATGTACTTTGATTATAGTATGTCTAGACATGAAATATTTTTCTTACCCTCAACACTTGTTAAGTCTTTCCAATCTGACAATTCTATTTTTTAACCAATTTTATAAAATTTCAGTTATCTCATTAATACTACTTCTTTCCAATACTTCTCTTTTCTTTTGAAATCCTATGTAAAGGACTTGAAGCCTCTCAAACAATGCCCCATGTATTAGAAATGTTATTACATATCTCCTTTACCTGGATTAATTCCTCAGTATTATATTCTAATTCACTAAATGTCCCTTCAACAGTCTAAGAGTATATCTTGTTCACAGTTTTCTGGCAATCAACCAAAAATAACTGAGAAGCATTTACTCATAAAAAGTTATTAATCTTTGTGTTAAAATGGCAGAAATCTATGGCATTCTGACACGGAATTTTTTTTTTCAATAATTCAATTGGTTGGGGGGGAACCAAGTCCCATTAAATGTAAAATGATTGAAATCCCTTAAGGTTTGTTTAGTAACCACAACAAAATTAAATTAGAAATTAATGACAGAAATTAAGGGAAAGCTCCAAATACTTGAAAATTAAAAGACTTAATATTAATAACCCATGCATAAAAGAAGAAATCACAAAAAAGAAATAAGGAAATAATTTGTATGGAATAAGAATTAAAATACAGCATATCAACAGCCCTGGATGTCCCGAAAGCAGTGCTTTGTGGGAAATTCACAGCTTAAAATGCTAGATAAGGAAGAAGGATATAAGATCAGTAATCTGAGTTTCTATCTTAAGAAACTAGAAAGAGATGAATAAATTAAAACTATAGCAATCAGACGGAAGGAAATAATAAAGATTAAGCAAAAGAATCAATGAAATAAAAAATACATAATGTTAATGAAACAAATGTTCAATCTTTAAAAAAGAGCAATAAAACCGATAAACCTTTAGCTAGACTAACTAAGACAAGAAAGAAAGACGACATAAATTACAAACAAGAAATAAAAACATCACTGCCAATCCTACAGAAGAAATGAAGAGGATAGTGGGGTGCCTGGGTGGCTTAGTCGGTTAAGTGTCCAACTCGTGGTTTCAGCTCAGGTTATGATCTTGTGGTCCTGAGACTGAGCTCCGTGGTGCGGAGTTGGCTTCAGAATCTTTCTCCCTCTGCCCCTTCCCCCTGCTCCTGTGTGCTCTCTCTCTCTAAAATAAATAAATGAAAAAAAAATCCTAAAAAACCTGAAAAGGATTATAAGGAAATACCATGAGCAACACTATGCCATCAGATCTGCAATACATATGAAATGGATATATAGTCTGAAAGACACAAATTACCATAATGAATCAACAAATAGAAAAACTGGGATGGGGGCACCTGGGTGACTCAGTCGTTAAGCTTCTGCCTTCTGCTCAGGTCATGATCCCAGGGTCCTGGGACTGAGCCCCGCATCGGGCTCCCTGCTCCAAGGGAAGCCTGCTTCTCCCTCTCCCACTCCCCCTGCTTGTGTTCCCTCTCTTGCTGTGTCTCTCTCTGTCAAATAAATAAATAAAATTTTTAAAAAGAGAGAGAGAAAGAAAAACTGGGATAGATCTGTTACAAGATGTTTAATCAATAATTGAAAATTGTCACCCAAAAAAACTCTTAGGCTTAAAGGGCTTCACTGGTGAATTCTATCAAATTATAAAAAAGAAATAATACCAATCTTTCATAAATTCTTTCAGAAAATAGAGCAGGGGGAACACTTCCCAGAGTATTTTATAAGGCCAGTAGCTAGATTAATACCCCCCCTTATGACTGTAGACACAAAAATCCTTAACATAATATTAGCAAACTGAATCCAGCAGCATTAAAAAAAAGATTATGTTATCATGATATTATGAATTTCTCCCAGAATGCAAAACTGATCTAATATCTGAAGGTCAATTAATAGAACAAAGGAAAAAGTCTGTATTTTCATCTTAACTGAAACAAAAAAATAAAATCAATCAATCATGATAAAAACAACAAACAAAATTAGACTAGAGGGGAATTTCCTCATCCTGCTAAAGGATATCAATACAAAACTTAAAAGCTAATGACATTAAAGACTGTTTTCCCTTCAGGATCAGAAAAAAATGGAAAGCGTCCTCTCTTACTACTTTTATTCAGTTTTGTACTGGAGATTCTATAGCCAGTGCAAATAAGGTTAAAAAAAGAAAGAAAGTAAAGACATAGAAAAAGTCTTTAGACTTAGAAAGTAATAATAAAAACGGTCTGTATTCACATATGATCGGTATGTGCAAAATATTAAATAACATATAAAAATAAAATCTCAAAACGATACAACAAATGAAAGTATCTTGTAATTCTGGAGGAATATAAAAAAAGAACTGCATTTTTATATATTAATAAGGAATAATCTAGAACCAAAATTAAGAAAATAACTTCATTTACAATAGAATAAAAAGTGAAAACACTTAGAAATAAATTTAATGAAAGTAGTGAGACTTTGCATAAAACATAAAAACAGCTAAGAGAAATTAAAGAATATCTAAAAAACTGAGATAACAATCTCTATTCACAGGTTGGAAGACTCAATACTGTGAAGAATTCAATTCTCTCCGAATTGGTCTACCGAGTCATTATATTCTCCATCAGAATTCCAACAAACTTTTATGTAAAAATTGACAAGCTGACCCTAAAATTTACACAGAAATGCAAAATATCTGTAATTGTCACAATTTTGAAAAAAAAAAAAACAAAGTAGGAGGATTTAACACAACCTAATTTTAAAAGCATACTCTAAAAGACAAATAGTGTATGTTCTACTTATATGTGGAATCTAAAAAAGCCAAACTCATAGAAACAGAGTAGAATGGTGGTTGCCAGGGGCTGGAGGGTGAGAGAAATGGGGAGATGTTAGTTCAAGAGTACAAACTTCCACTTATAAGATGAATAAATTCTGGAGAGCTGATGTATGCATTGTGACTACAGTTAATAAAATTATATTTATTACATACTTGGAAGTTGCTAAGAGAGTAAAACTTAAAAGTAATCACCAAAACAAAAGGTATTTATGCGTGATGACTGAGGTGTTAAGTAACCTTATAGTGGTAATCACTTCACAATATATATGTGAATCAAATCATCATACTGTACAACTTACATATTCTACATCAATTATATCTCAAAGCCTAAAAAAAATTACTCTACAGCTACTATAATCAATATAGATGGTCTGGACAGATCAGAAATTCCAAAATTAATCTTTGCATTTGGGTTCATTTGGTTTTAAAGAAAAGCTCCAAGGAGGGGCACCTTGTTGGCTCGGTCAGTAGAGCATGGGACTCTTAATCTACGGTTTGTGAGTTTGAACCCCATGTTGGACACAGATTATTTAAGAAAAAGGGGCAGGGCTTGGGTGCCTCAGTTAAACGTCCGACTCTTGATCTTAGCTCAGGTCTTGATCTCAGGCTTAGGAGTTAAGCCCCTTGTTGGGCTCCATGCCAGGCCTGAAGCCTACTTAAAAAAACAAAATCCAAAAACTCCAAGGATATTCAACTGGAGGAAGGGAGCATTTCACCAAATGGTGCTTGGACAAATGAATACCTATATGTAAAAAACAGAGGTATACCTTATATCACAACATACACAAAAATTAACTTAAACAATGGTCCATACACTTTTACTTAAAATATTAAGCTATTAAACTTCTAGAATAAAACACAGAAGAAAATCTGGGGTTAGGCAAAATGTTCACAGAGATAATATCAAAAGCAGGTACAAAGAAGAAAAATGGGTAAAAGACTTCATTCAAATTGAAATCTTTTGCTCTTCAAAAGGTATCATTAAGAAAATGAAAACAAAGCCAAAGGCATGAAAAAAATTGCAAATCATTTATGTAATAATGGACTTGTATCAAGCATACAAAAGTACTCTTACAAAATCCCTCTCAATAATGGTAAGAACAGACAAAATCAGTAAAGGATAGAAAAGACTTGAGCACTACCAAATGATTTTGACCTAAAATCAAAAGCACAGTATGTACTTTTTTCCTGAGTAAACAGAACATTTATCAAGATAGACCATAATGTGGGTCTTAAAACAAATCTTAACAAATTTAAAAGCATTCAAATTATACAAAGTATATTCTCTGATTACAATGGAATTATTAGAAATCAGTAACAGAAAGATCTCAGATACTTGTAAACTAAATACACTTCTATATAAACCATAGGTCAAAGAAACAAGTCAAAAAGGAAATTAGAAAGCATTTTGAGATGAACAAAAATGGAAACACAACATACCAAAATTTAGGGGATACAGCTAACGCAGTACTAACAGAGATTTATAGGAGTAAATTCTAATATTAGAAAATAGGCCTTAAATCAATTGCCTCACTTTTTACCTTGAGAAAAAGAGCAAATGAAACCCAAATTAAGCAGAAAAAAGGAATAAATAGAAGATCAGAAATCAATGTAACAGAAAACAGAGTAGAGAAGTTCATTGTAACCAAAATCCCTTTTTTTCTTTCTTTTCAAATTTTTATGTAAATTCTAGTTACCATACAGCACAATATTGGTTTCAGGAGTAGAATGCAGTGATGCATCAATTAATATATAACAAATAGTGTTCATCATAACAAGTACCTTCCTGATACCCATCACTATTCTAACCCATCCTCCACCCACCTCCATCCATAACTCTGTTCTCTTAGACTCTCTTATGGTTTCTCTTTTTTTTCTATTTTCCCCCACCCATATATTCATCCGTTTTGTTTCTTAAATTCCACATATAAGTGAGATCATATGGTATTGTCTCTCAGACTTATTTTACTTAGTACGATACACTCTAGCTCCACCCATATCCTTGCAAATGACAAGATTTCATTCTTTTTATGGCTGTGTAATATTCCATTGTATATATACATACCACTTTTCTTTATCCCTTCATCAGTCAATAGGCATTTGGGCTCTTTCCATAGTTTGGCTACACTGATAATGCTGCTATAAACATCAGGGTGAATGTACCCCTTCAAATCTGTATTTTTGTATCCTTTGGTTAAATACCTGGTAGTAGAATTGCTGGACTGTAGGGAGTTCTATTTTTAACTTTTTGAGGAACCTCCATACTGTTCTCCAGAGTGGCTGCACCAGTTTCCATTCCCACCAACAGTGTAAGAGGGTTCCCTTTGCATCCTAAACAACACCTGTTGTTTCTTGTGCTGTTAATTTTAGCCATTCTGACAGGTGTAAGGTCGTATGTCATCATGGTTTTCATTTGTATTTCCCTGATGATCAGTGATGTTGAGCATCTTTTCATGTGTCTGTTAGCCATCTGGATGTCTTTTTTGAAAAAGTGTCTATTCATGTCTTCTGCTCATTTCTTAACTGGGTTATCTGGATTTGGGTGTTGAGCTTGGTAAGTTCTTTGCAGATTTTGGATACTAACCCTTTATCAGTTATGTTTTTTGCAAATATCTTCTCCCATTTCATAGGCTGCCTTTTAGTTTTGATTGTTTCTGTCGCTATGCAGATTTTTGTCTTGATGAAGTCCAATGGTTCATTTATGCTTTTGTTTCTCTTGCCTCCTGAAACGTATCTAGTACAAAGTTGCTACAACCGAGACCAAAGAGGTTGCTGCCTGTTATTTTCCTCTAGGATTTTGATGGTGTCCTATCTCACGTTTAGGGCTTCCATCCATTTTGAGTTTATGTTTGAGTATGGTATAAGAAAGTGGTCCAGTTTCATTTTTTTGCATGTTGCTGTCCAGTTTTCCCAACAAAATTTGTTGAAGAGACTTTTATCCACTGGAAATATTCTTTTTGGCTTTGTCAAATATTAATTGACCATATAGTTGTGGGTCCATTTCTGGGTTTTCTATTCTGTTCCATTGATCTATGTGTCTATTTTTGTGCCAGTACCATACTATCTTGATGACTACAACTTTGTAATATAGCTTGAAGTCTGGAATCATGATGCCTCTGGTTTTGCTTTTCTTTTTCAAGACTGCTTTGGCTATATGGGGTCTTTTGTGGTTCCATACACATTTTAAGATTGTTTTAGCTCTGGGAAAAATGCTGTTGGTATATTGATAGGGATTGCATTAAATGTGTAGATTGCTTTGGGTAGTACAGACATTTTAACAATGTTTGTTCTTCCAATCCATAAGCATGGAATATTTTCCATTTCTTTGTGTCCTCTTCAATCTCCTTCATAAGTGTTCTATAGTTTTCAAGTGTACAATTTTTACCTCTTTGATTAGGTTTATTCCTAGGTATCTTACTGTTTTTGGTGCAACTGCAAATGGGGTCAACTCCTTGATTTCTTTTTCTGTGTGTTATTAGTGTATAGAAATGCAACAGATTTCTGTACATTGATTTTATATCCTGCGACTTTGCTGAATTTGTGTATGAGTTCTAGCAACTTTTTGGTGGAGTCCTTTGGGCTTTCAAAACAGAGTATTACATCATCTACAAAGAGAGTTTGACTTCTTCCTTGCCATTTCTATGCCTTTTATTTCTTTTTGTTGTCTGACTGCTGAGGCTAAGACTTTCAGTACTATGTTAAATAGTAATGGTAAGAGAGGATATCCCTGTCTTATTCCTAACTGTAGAAGAAAAGCTCTGTTTTTCCCCATTGAGGATATTAGCTATGGGTCGTTTGTATATGGCCTTTATAACACTGAGGTTTGTTCTATCTATCTCTACTTTATTGAGTTTTTTTTTTTAAGATTTTCAGAGAGAGCAAGAGAGCGCATGAGCAGGGGGGAGGGGCGGAGGGCGAAGGAGAAGCAGACTCCCTGTGAGCTGGGCAATGTGGGGCTTGATCCGAGGACTCTGGGATCGTGACCTGAACTGAAGGTAGACACATAACCCACTGAGCCACCCAGGTGCCCCTTGTTGAGGTTTTTTTTTTTTTTTTTTATCAAGAATGGATGCTGTTGGGGTGCCTGGGTAGCTCCATCAGTTAAGTGACTGCCTTAGGCTCAGGTCATGATCCCAGGGGCCTGGGATCAAACCATGTATCAGGCTCCTTGCTCAGCAAGGGCCTGCTTTTCCCTCTCCCTCTGCCCTGCCCCTTCTCATGCTCATGTGCTCTCTAAATAAATAAAAATCTTAAAAAAAAAAAAAGAATGGATGCTGTATTTTGTCAAATACTTTCTCTGCATCTATTGAGAGAATCATATGGGTTTTTTTTTTTAAGATTTTATTTATTTGACAGAGAGGGCAAGAGCAGGAATACAAGCAGGGGGAGTGGAGAGGGAGAAGCAGGCTTCCCGCCAAGCAGGGAGCCTGATGTGGGGCTTAATCTCAGGACTCTGGGATCATGACCTGAGCTGAAGGCAAACGCTTAATGACTGAGCCACTCAGGTGCCTGAAAGGATCATATGGTTCTTATGCTTTCTTTTATTAATGTGGTATATCATGTTGATTGATTTATGAATACTGAATCTCTCCCACAGCCCAAGTATAAATCCTATTTGATCATGGTGAATAATTCTTTTGAGGTAGTTGGATATGATTTGCTAGTATACCGCTGAGAATTTTTGCATTCATGTTAATCAGGTATACTGGCTGGTAATTTGCCTTTTTAATGGGGTCTTTGGTTTTTGAATGAGGGTAATGCTGGCCTTGTAGAAGGAGTTTAGAATGGAGTTTCCATTTTTTTTTAAGATTTATTTTTTTATTTTAGAGAAAGAGAGAGAGTGAGCACATGAGTGGGGGGAAGGACAGAGAAAGGGAGAGAGAAGCAGACTCCCTGCTGAGTGTGGAGGCTGATGCCAGGCTCAAGATCCCAGAAACCTGAGATCATGACCCGAACCAAAACTAAGTCAGATGCTTAAACCAACTGAACCACCCGGGTGCCCCCTCCATTTCTATTTTTTGGAATACTTTGAGAAGAATAGGTATTAAACTCTTCTTTAAATTTCTGGTAGAATTCCCCTGTGAAGCTATCTGATGCCACACTTTCATTTGTTGGGAGATTTTTGATTACCTGATTCAATTTCTTTGCTGGTTATGTTCAGATTTTCTATTTCTTCCTTTTTCAGTTTTGGTAATTTGTGTGTTTCTAGGAATTCGTCCATTTCTTCCAGATACCCCAGTTTGTTAGCATATAATTTTTCATAACATTCTCTTATGATTATTTGTATTTCTGTGGTGTTGGTTGTGATCTTTCACTTGTGATTTTATTTGGGTCTGTTGTCTTTTCTGTTTTAAAAGTGTGGCTAGGAGTTTATCAATTTTATTAATTCTTTGAAAAAACCAGCTCTTAGTTTCATTGTTCTACTGTATTTTTTGTTTCTGTATCATTTATTTCTGCTCTAATCTTTACTATTTCCCTACTTCTGCTGGCTTTAGGATTAATTTGCTGTTCCTCTTCTAGCACCTTTAGGTGTAAGGTTAGGTTGTATAACTGAGACTTTTCTTGCTTTTTCATGTAGGCCTGTATTACAGTATACTTCCCTCTTAGGACTGACTTTGCTGAATCCCAAAGATTTTGGACTGTTATGTTTTCATTTTCATTTGTTTCCATGTACTTTTTAAAATTTTTTAAATTTCCTGGTTAACCCGTTCATTCTTTAGTAGGCTATTCTTTAACCTCCATGTATTTGTGGTCTTTCCAAATTTTTTCTTGTGGTCGACTTTCATAGCATTTTGGTCTGAAAATATGCATAGAATGATCGTGATCCGGGGCGCCTCGGTGGCTCAGTCATTAAGCGTCTGCCTTCAGCTCAGGTCATGATCCCGGGGTCCTGGGATCGAGCCTCACATCGGGCTCCCTGCTCCGCAGGAAGCCTGCTTCTACCTCTCCCGCTTTCTCTGCTTGTGTTCCCTCTCTCGCTGTCTCTCTCTCTGTCAGATAAATAAAATCGTAAAAAAAAAAAAAAAAAAAAAAGAATGATTGTGATCCTTTTGTACTTGTTGAGGGCTGATCTGTGAGCCAGTATGTGATCTATTCTAAAAAATGTTCTGTGTGCACTCGAAAACAATGTGTTCTGCTGCTCTAGGAATAAATGTTAAGTCCATTTGGTCCAGTGTGTCTTTCAAAGCCCCTGTTTTCTTGTTGATTTTCTGCTTAGATGATCTGTCCATTGCTGTAAGTGGGGTGTTGTAGTCCCCTACTATTAGTGTATTATTATCAATGAGTATCTTTATGTTTATTATTAATTCATTTATATATTTGGGTACTCCCAAGTTGGGGGCAAAGGACAAATCTCTCACACTGTTGGTGGGAATGCAAGCTGGTGCAGCCACTCTGGAAAACAGTATGGAGGTTCTTCAAAGAGCTGAAAATGGAGCTACCCTACTCTGGCAGAGCAATTGCACTACTAGGTATTTACCCCAAACATAGAAATGTAGTGATCTGAAGGTGCACCTGCAAATCAATGTTTATAGCACCAATGTCCACAGTAGCCAAACTATGGAAACAGCCCAAGTGTCTGTCAACTGATGAATGGATAAATAAGATGTGTGTGTGGGGTGTGTGTGTTTGTGTGTATGAATGGAATACAACTCAGCCATCAAAAAAATGAAATCTTGCCATTTGCAACAATGTGGATGGAACTAGAGAATATTATCCCTAAGTGAAATAAGTCAATCAGAGAAAGGCAATTATCATATGATCTTGATCATATACAGAATTTAAGAAACAAAACAGAGGATCTTAAGGGAAGAGAGGAAAAAAATGTAACAAGATGAAATTGGAGAAGGGGACAAACCATAAGACACTCTTTATCAAAGGAAACAGTAAGAGGGTTGATGGAGGGAAAGGGGGTTGGGGGATTGAGTGATAGACATTAAGGAGGGCACGTGATATAATGAGCACTGGGTGTTATGTAAGACTAAAGAATCACTGAATTCTACCTCTGAAACTAATAATACACTATATGTTAACTAACTGAATTTAAACAAAAAAATTTTACAAAAGAGAAAAACAAAAAAACAAAACAATTAAAAAAAGAAAAAAGAAGCTAATACTTTATGTGGAAAACCCAAACTCCACCCCAAAACTGCTAGAACTCATACAGGAATTCAGTAAAATGGCAGGATATAAAATCAATGCACAGAAATCAGTGGCATTCCTAATACACCAACAACAAGACAGAAGAAAGAGAAATTCAGGAGTCGATCCCATTTACAATAGCACCCAAAACCATAAGATACCTAGGAATAAATCTAACCAAAGAGGCAAAGAATCTGTACTCAGAAAACTATAAAATACTCATTAAAGAAATTGAAGAAGACACAAAGAATTGGAAAAACGTTCCATGCTCATGGACTGGAAGAACAAATATTGTGAAGATGTCAATGCTACCTAGAACAATCTACACATTCAATGCAATTCCTATCAAAATACCATCAACTTTTTTCAAAGAAATGGAGCAAATAATCTTAAAATTTGTATGGAGCCAGAGAAGACCCCGAATAGCCAGAGGAATGTTGAAAAAGAAAAGCAAAGCTGGTGGCATCACAATTTCGGACTTCAAGCTCTATTACAAAGCTGTCATCATCAAGACAGCATGGTACTGGCACAAAAACAAACACATAGATCAATGGAACAGAATGGAGAGCCCAGAAATGGACCCTCAACTCTATGATCAACTCATCTTCGACCAAGCAGGAAAGAATGTCCAATGGAAAAAAGACAGTCTCTTCAACAAATGGTGATGAGAAAATTGGACAGCCACATGTAGAAGAATGAAACTGGACCATTTCCTTACACCACACACAGAAATATACTCTAAATGGTTGAAAGACCTAAATGTGAGACAGAAGTCCATCAAAATCCTAAAGGAGAACACAGGCAGCAACCTTTTGACCTCAGCCGCGCAACTTCTTCCTAGAAACATAGCCAAAGGCAAGGGAAGCAAAGGCAAAAATGAACTATTGGGACCTCATCAAGATAAAAAGCTTTTGCACAGCAAAAGAAACAGTCCACAAAACCAAAAGACAACTGACAGATTGGGAGAAGATATTTCCAAATGACGTATCAGATAAAGGGCTAGTTATCCAAAATCTACAAAGAACTTATCAAACTCAACACCCAAAGAACAAATGATCCAATCAAGAAATGGGCAGAAGACATGAACAGACATTTTTCCAAAGAAGACATCCAAATGGCCAACAGACACATGAAAAAGTGCTCAACATTGCTCGGCATCAGGGAAATCCAAATCAAAACCTCAATGAGATACCACCTCACACCAGTCAGAATGGCTAAAAGTAGCAAGGCAGGAAATGACAGATGTTGGCGGGGATGTGGAGAAAGGGGAACCCTCCTACACTCTTGGTGGGAATGCAAGCTGGTGTAGCCACTCTGGAAAACAGTATGGAGGTTCCTCAAAAAGTTGAAAATAGAGCTACCCTATCACCCAGCAATTACACTACTGGGTATTTACCCCAAAGATACAAATGTAGGGATCCAAAGTGGTATGTGTACCCCTATGTTTATAGCAGCAACGTCCACAATAGCCAAACTATGGAAAGAGCCAAGATGTCCATCGACAGATGAATGGATAAAGAAGAAGTGGAATATTATGCAGCCATGAAAAGGAATGAAATCTTGTCATTTGCAACGATGTGGATGGAACTGGAGGGTATTATGCTCAGCAAAATAAGTTGATCAGATAAAGACATGTATCCTATGACCTCACTGATATGAGGAATTCTTAATCTCAGGAAACAAACTGAGGGTTGCTGGAGTGGTAGGGGGTGGGAGGGATGGGGTGGCTGGGTGATAGACATTGGGGAGGGTATGTGCTATGGTGAGTGCTGTGAATTATGTTAAGACTGTTGAATCACAGACCTGTACCTCTGAAACAAATAATACATATGTTAAAAAAAAAAAAAGATAGCAGGAGGGGGAGAATGAAGGGGAGGAAATTGGAGGGGGAGACAAACCATGAGAGACTATGGACTCTGAGAAACAAACTGAGGATTCTAGGGGGGAGGGGGGTGGGGGGATGGGTTAGCCTGGTGATGGGTATTAAAGAGGGCACGTACTGCATGGAGTGTTATATGCAAACAGTGAATCATGGAACACTACATCAAAAACTAATGATGTATGTATGGTGACTAACCTAACATAATAATTTAAAAAAAGAAAGGAAGCTAGATCCTATTTCTCCCAGAGCTGAAGCTTTCCAGCACTCTATGATCAGTAGACTTGATGCAGGAAGGGGTTTGTGCTGTTCTTCTTGGGGAGAGGCCCGGTACTCTGATTCTCAGGGGGGACTTGACCTAGTGGAGATGTACTTGTAAATGCAGGGGGCCAGGGCTTGGTTTACATGGCTCAGGCCTCCCCTTGGTGGCACTGTTTTTCTCACTGAGGTTGGTCAGTGCTTGTGGGTGTGGGGTGGAAATGGCTTTACCCTGCTCTCTAGTTTCAGGAGAGGGGAGCTCATGCCAGCCACTCCTGAGGAAGCCCTTATAGGCGAGCAAACAATCACCCTCCTGTGTGTCCCCAGCTTCCATCAGATACCATCAGCCTGTCTGTGACTGAGCTCTCCACATCCCAGGTGGCACCACACTCCTGTGTTTTACCTCAGGTGAGGTTGTGTTTTAAAACTCCAAACTTCAGAGACCACCCTCCCTCCCCCACAGAGACCTGTGCTGATCCTCTGTGGGAGGTCTTGTGCTCTGGCCAGTGCTGGCTTGTCCCAGAAAATAGTCGGCTGACCCATGCAGCAGTTAGGAATTTATGGTAAATGGGAGCACAAATCTGGAGCCAAGGTTTGCTGCTCTGACTGGTGTCTTTGTTCCTATGCTGGGGAAGGGGGCAGCTCAATGGCACCTCTACCAAATGCACTCCACGTAGGGAAACTTTCTCCCTGTGTGACCCAGGGTATCTTCAGATCATGCTGCCTGCTCATGGGTCTCCACTGTCCTTTCCCACAGGAGCACCACTAAGGCAGGCATTACTCTTCTGGTGACAAGCTTCAAAAATATCAGATTTTACGCTCTGCTGCTTATAATACCTTGCAGTAGTTTCCATAAGCAGGGACCCCTCCCCCCTGCAGCACCCATAGTTCTTATATCCCCCCAATCAACTCTTCACAGCTCCTACCTTCCATGATTCTACTTTTAAGACTTGCAGTTCTGTTCTCTCAGTCCTCAGATTAATTTCTTGGGTGTTCATAATGATTTGATATTTATCTAGCTGTGTTCAAGGGAGGAGGTAAACTTAAGGTCCCCCTATTCCTTCACCATCTTAACTTCTCCTCCCCAAATCTCAATTTTTAAGAAAAATAAATACAATTGATAAAGGGATGTGAAACCACCAATATTTTACCTTTTTAAAAATTTTATTTATTTATTTGGCAGAGAGAGAGAGAGCACAAGCGGCGGCGGCGGGAGGCAGGCAGAGGGAGAAGCATGCTTCCCGCTGAGCAGGGAGCCCGATGCAGAGCTCGATCCCAGGACCCTGGGATCATGACCTGAGCTGAAGGCAGATGCTTAACCGACTGAGCCACCCAGGGGCCCCTGAAACCACCAATATTATGAACAACTTTATGCTGATAGTTGTGGAATATAATTTAATAACTAAGATCAATGTATTATTTTCTTGTAAGATATAAAATGAACAGCCTTGCATCTATTAAATTTGCACTTAAAAAATCCCTACAAGGAAAATTCTAGGCCCCAATGGTATAATACCTATCTGAAGAAAAATAGTAACAATACTATTAAACTCTTCCAGAAAAATTAAAAAGGAGAGAATATACTGCAACTCATTCAACAAAGCCAGCATTACATTGGTTCAAAAGCAGTCAGAGACATTTGATAAAAACAAAAAGTTAAGAGATATATCTCTCTTGAACAAAGAAGCAAAATTCTTAGGAAAATTCAGGAAATCATATGCAATATATAGAAAGAATAATATTATCAGGACGATGAGGGTTTTATCTCAAGAATTCAACCAATTTAATTCATATTAACAGTCTTAAAGCAGAAAAACTGCATATACTGATCTCAACAGGTGTAGAAAAGCATTTGACAAAATCCAAGATCCATTTCTAATTAAAAGTCTCAGAAAATGAGGAATAGAAGCGAAATTTCCTCAACCTGATAAAGGGCATCTACGAAAAACTTACATTTAACAGTCTTAATGATGAAAGACTAATTTTGCTTAGTGAAAAAAGTCAGATAAAGACAAAAATAACAAAAATCACGAGCAAATACTATATAATTCCATTTCTACGAAATCCTTAAAAATGTAAACAAATCCGTTAGCAAATTAATAATGCTTGAGGATGGAGGTGGGAGAGAGACTGGCAGAAAGCAAGGTTGGGAGGAATTACAAAATGGCAAGAGAAAACTTTTGAGGATGATGGATATATTCATTATCTTGCCTGTCATAGTTCTACAGTTGTATATATTTCAAAACTCATCAACTTATGCACTTAACTGTGTCTGATACCAACTCTGCATTCCTGGGCCCAATTTGAATGTGGGGCATGGGTTTCCCCTGCACACACACACACACACACCAACAATATCTGTTAGTTTCTGAGAATTCAGCTCAATTCTGATACTATCTACCTGGGCACAGGTTAAGGGCTCAGTCCTACAAGACTGCCCCCCACATTAGATGGCAGTCTCAAGCCCCAGGCTTTTTGTTGCCTGTGGTTCTAACCTATGGGCTACAGATTGGAGGTTCCAATCACCTGCTCCTTAGGTTCTTTTTTGTTTTTAAGATTTATTTATTTGAGAGGGAGAGACAGAGAGAGAGAGAGAGAGAATCACCAGCAGACTCTGTGCTGACCATGGAGCCCAACTCAATCTCACCACCCTGAGCTGAAACCAAGAATCAGATGCTTAACTAACTATGCCACCCAGGCACCCCCTCTTTTGGTTATTTTTATATGCTAGAGTGGCTCATAGAACTCAGGGAAACAATTACATTTACCAATTCATTAAAGAATGTGATAAAAAATTTGAATCAACAGCCAGATGAAGAGATACGCAAGGCAATGCATGGGAAAGGGGAGCAGAGCTTTCAAACCCTCTTCAGGTGTGCTACTCTCCTCACATCTTCATGTGTTCAACAACCCAGAAGTTCTCTGAACCCCATCCTTGGGGTTTTTATGGAGGGTTCACTGCATATTCATGATTAACTAAGTCAGTGCTGTCAGCTGATTCAACCTCCAGCCCCTCTCCACTCCCCAGAGGCTGGGGGATAGGACTGAAGTTCCAAATGACCAAATATATATTTCTTATAAACACTGTAACACCGTGTAATTGTTTTATGAAAATTATACCTCTATAAAGTTGTAATTAAAAAAAAAAAAGACTGCATGACAGGTATGTGGAAGTTCTTGCTTTTTTAAAAAATTTTTCAGGGGGCACCTGGGTGGCTCAGGCTGTTAAGCATCTGCCTTCAGCTCAGGTCATGATCTCAGGGTCCCGGGATTGAGCCCCACATCGGGTTCCCTGCTCACTGGGCAGTCTGCTTCTCCCTCTCCCCTGTACTTACGTGCACTCACACTCTCTCAAATAAATAAAATCTTTTAAAAAAAATTTAAAAATTGTGAATTTTTCAATACTTCACTGAATGTGTAGTTCATGCAAAAAAGAGTATATGAAACTCCGAACACTCCATACTCGAAGTACAGGTCTTGGGCCTATTTTTTTTTAAGGCGAAATAAAGTGTTTTTCAGATAAATAAAAATTAAAAAATAGGCTGAAGTAAAATGGTAACAGATAGAAACTCAGGTATGAGGAGATCTGGATATGGTAAATTTATAAATATAAAAAATTCTGTTTTCTTATTTTTAAGTTTCCTAGAAAGACAGGTGGCTTTTATTTTTCTAATTGGTTGAACTAGTTCCCCAAATCCCAAATATCTCCAACTTTAGGGTGTGTGTGTGTGTGTGTGTGTGTGTGTGTGTGTGTGTGGTGTGTAGTATGTGTCCCTAATATCTCCAACTTTAGGGTGTGTGTGTGTGTGTGTGTGTGTGTGTGTGTGTGTGGTGTGTAGTATGTGTCCCTATCAGGCTGTACAGTCTCTCTATCTTTTTTTAATCAGCTATTAGATTGTGTGTGTGTGTGTGTGTGTGTGTGTGTGGTGTGTAGTATGTGTCCCTATCAGGCTGTACAGTCTCTATCTTTTTTTAATCAGCTATTAGATTTTCCCAGTCTATTTTTATCTTCCAGTTTTTCCTAAAAGTTCCATTACCATTAAGGAAGTTAAGTGCAAGTTTATTAAACTTGCCTAAATTTCCTAATAATAAAGAAGATAACCACAAATTACTAGATAACAATAAGCTATTCTCTGGGTTGTTCAGTAGTGCACCGTATTTTTTTTTCTTCTTGCTGTTTGACCCCCTTCACCCATTTCTCCCACCCATCCTGCCTCTGGCAACCACCAATCTGTTCTCTGTATCTATGAGCTTGTTTTTTTGTTTTAAGATTCCACATATATCACCACAATATTTGTCTTTCTCTGCCTGACTGATTTTACTTAGCATAATGCTCTTGAGGTCCATCTATATTGTTGCAAATGGCAAGATTTCATTTTTTTTAATGGTTGAATAATATTCCGTTGTATATATACAATTTCTTTATCCATTCATTCATCTATAGGTTGTTTTTATATCTTGGCTACAGTAAATAATGCTCAATGAACATGGGGGTGCATATATCTTTTTGAGTTAGTTTTCTCTTCTTCTTTAAATAAATACCAAGAAGATCAAAAGATCCTTTTATGTTTTGAATTAAAACAAAATGTTTAAGTTAAAATATCAAAGCTATATTTCTTCCTTTTTAAAGAACGGACTTCCCTGTTTTAACTAACTTTAAATTAACTGGCCAATTAAAATCTCAAATGTGTCTAAAAACAGTTTTTCTATTATTGGTGTCTATCTACCTAAACATATCATATCATGCCTAATTAACAGAAGATAACAAGTATATGTATATGATTCATTAATTCTCTGTGAAATATGCTGTTTAAAAGTTCAGAGAAAGACAAACTAAGCTTGTTTGTCATGGAATATGACAAAAATACTTTGCAAATGCTTTGCTTCTATTTTCATCTATATAGCTGAAGGTAAAAAAGAGCTGTTGATTATTTACAGAGGTGCCCTTTTCTGTCAACTTTTATCTTCACAGGGGTATTTTTAAAAGACTGTTGATTAATCTGACCATAGAACAAGGTTGAGTATCACAGGACAGGAAGTAGAACATTAAATTTTTTTTTCAAATATCAAGACAATCACATTTTATTAAGGCCATATTAATTTAATAATATCATATTAATTAGTATTCCATAAGTACCAATGTAAGTACACTGAATTCCTCTAACAGTATATGTTCTGAATTTGCAAGAGTGTGGCAGTGGTACAATCTCCTCCACAACAACAGTATGATATTTATTTAGCCTTTATAGCCAAAGCTATTTTCCAGAAAACAAAACAAATAGTTTCATATTTTTATAATTACCTAGGACTACAAAGAAGCAATAAATTATTTAAGTTAAAAATCTAAGGTAATTTATAAAATCCCTTACCGGTATCTATGAACAAATATACCCTTAAAAATAGAGTTCATCATATTTTCAATTTCATCCTGGTTTTCCTGTAGCTGAAATGAAAGGAAAAAAAATTAAATCCTGATTTCATTTGAAATGTACAGTTTCAGTTATTTTTAATTCCTGGTTCTTCTCATTCTTGGTAATTATCAATCCTTTTTCTCACTTATTATTCAACAGATGTCGGAAATTACGGTTACTCTTGCATTACTTCAACAGCTTTACTATACTGACTTTAGAACCTCTTTGTCTCTCTTTACATAAACACACAATTACTAACAAGGAGTGGTGTGGCTAACTGTGGCAAGATTCCAATCCCTAAAATTTTACCTGGTTTGGGAAGAAGCCTCAATTTCTATACCTCTTCCAACAATGTCAGGTCCCTGGCTTGTTTTGCCTCCCTTGGTAACAGGTCAGCCTTGATTATATTTGCCACTGTAAAAGAAACTTACTATTCTACCTAAAGTATCCAAATATTACTCTGCATCTGTTTAGTCCATAACTGAGAGTAAGCCAAGTTCCCAGCATAGAAGGCATAGAAGATAGGAAGGATCCTCGCCATTAGTGGTGGAATGCAGCAACAAAATAAAACAGTACAGAAATGATAAAAAAATCAGGCATTACTACTGATTAGAGTTAAAGTTTGAGCTTATTCACTGCTCAACAGGAATAAAAGCACTGATACAAAATTATATTCCAAGTGATATTTCTTATTACACTTTGTTCTGTGGTAATACTCTGTGAAATATTTGCTTTTATTACATGCAAGAATGTGAGAATAAAATTCCTTCTGACTTAACTCTTTTGCTGTATGCTTTATTTCAGGTTTATGGAAATAAGATTGGGAATACTTACACAGTAAATCATTCAAATTACTGCAACTTACTGTAAGTTTTAAAAATTACCTTTGCTGCATTTATTATATAAAAAAATTACTTTATAAGAGGCATACACTTTGGTAAGTAGTACTTACTGATGCACAGTTCCAAAATTTATTTTCACAATATTTCAAGTACGGTATATATTATGATTTTAACTGTGTTCCTTGGAAATTCATATGATGAAGTCCTGATGCCCCAGTACACCTCAAACCTTATTTGAAAATAGGACTGTGGCAGATGTAATTAGTTAAGATGGGGTCATTCTGGAGTAGGGTGGGCCCCAAATCCAATATGATTGGTGTCTTTATAGAAAGGAAAATTTTAGAGACAGACACATGGAATTCATGGAGAAACTGGAGTTATCTTCAACTTCTAGCTTACAGAAATGTGAGCTATTAATTTCTGTTCTTTAAGCCACTCAGTTTGTACTGTTATAGCAGCCCTAACACCCTAATACAGTATGGGTAATAATTTAGGCATAAGTTTGCTGCTTCCTGTTGCCTATTATAACCCATTATTTATTGATAATTTATTTGCAGCAATTTATTATTCTTTTTTCAAGTTAAAATACAGACTAATACTGTAGATTTAAAAATTTCCTAATGGGCAAATAAATATGTTACCTACTCAAAATCAGTTTAAAACACTTTCAGTATATATGTGAACATTTCAGTGTAAACCTGGAACCAACCTTATTCACAGGAATGCCTTATTTATTAGCTAATAAGTAGTCTTTGGCTTCCTTCTGGAAATGCAGCTTCGCTGACTCCTAGTTCTGACCTTAGTATTTATTATGCTTTCTGAACGCATAGCCTGATAATCCTTCTGAGTTACCTAACCCCCAGACTGTTTTCTTTCAAAAGGAGGATTGTTTTAGGATTCTCTTCTGCAGATGTAATTAGTTAAGATAGGGTCATTCTGGAATAGGGTGGGCTCCAAATCCAGTATGATTGGTGTCTTTATAGAAAGGAGAAATTTAGAGACACACACATGGAATTCATGGAGAAAGCACTCAGAGAGCACTCAGATAATCACTGGCTGACTGTTCCAGGTTAATTTGAAAAGTTTGAGATCATATAATCTAACTTAAATAAATTTAAAAATACACATACATCTTTTTACAGAGAATACGAAACATGAAACTTACCTCTTTGCGTTTCTGAAGAAGTAACTCCAATCTTTCATTGGCTCTCTTTCCAATCATTTTATTTCTCTCAGCTTCATATTGTCTTTGTGTATTATCCTGATGAATACTGAGGTTTAAGGCAACATTCACCAATGCAGTCATGAGCTTCATGGCTATGAAATAAAGGAAGATTACGGTATTCACCCATTAATCAGGTCTTCATCCATAAGATTACAAATTTATAATGGAAACGGATGACGGAAAGAAACTAGTCAGTTTCTATGTTTACAACTCAGTCATATATTAGAAAAGAAACTTATTTTATAGAAATAAAGTCATCATCTTAGACTGCAACATAATTTTCTGTGCCTCAGTGTCCCTATAGCTTGGTTCATTGACATTTCCCACTTAAAAACTGCCTCATCCTAACTATCAGAAGAAAGATTAACAACCCCTCTTCCCCACCCTCAAATATGCATACTTTAGTGAGGGCATACTAATCAAGCCTATTAGAACTCTATTCTGACCATTATACACAATTGCTTCTTTAATATCTTTAACTCAGACACTTCAAAGATGCCTTCGATGTTTACAATCAATTCATGATCTTTACCCAGAGAGATGGTTCTCTGCCTGCTGTTCCGCACCTCAGTGAATGGCATAACCTCCAAACCCTGAAATACAGATCCTACCAAACTCATTAATTAAAAGTGTATCCTGTGAACTTCTGATTGACCTATTTTCCCCACAGTGTCAATGTACTTTTAAATGTTCACTTATATTTGCAAATCTTCAAATATTTTCAAACTTCTATTTCAAGTCATCTGAAAAACAGGTATGACACAAAGCTTAAACTTTTCTCTATTCATATTTATTTTCATTATTGAAATGGGTGATAGTGTAGAAAATATCGGTAAAAGAATAAGAGAGTTTGTGCAGGTAAATAACTTCCTTTTTTTTTCTTCTAGGTTATTTATTTATCTGCAAATATGAATGAATGTACATTAATAAAAAATGGACCGATCAGTGTTTTGGAATACTGATCTACTTATCTGCAAACATATCCATAACCATATATGAGCATGCATTTCTCTTAAAACTTCACTATTTCCCTTTAATTACACACACAAATATACATAATACTACCTGTTATCTATTATCTACACACACACACACAATTTGTCAACCTGAAACTATCTGCATTTGCCAACTCCATATTAATAGTGATTAATGCCCTTAAGCTAAAATATAAGACAAGATGTAAACAAATTTAAGTTAGTGAACACTTAGAAAAATATTTAATGAAAATATTTCTTTCCTAATATAGTGTCTCAATATAGTAAACTGAGAAATATTCCTGTTTCAAAATACAGGCTAGTGATTTTACAGTATTTTACACATTGTCAATAGGATATCTGATGATACTATGAAAGCTAAAAGTACTTTTTAAATTAACCTATATAAAAAAAAGGAGAAGAGCTCAAAGATAGGAGGGATATAGGGCATTCACACTGCCCAAGTCAGGGATAATGGTGTAACAGAGTTTGCCCTGAGTATACAAAATCATACCCAATGGAGCTTAATTTAGTATATACTTCTAGATCCCCAAAACAAAACAACTTGTAGATCAAGGAGTCAGAAAGCATTAAAATTAATACCAAGCCTGGCTAGAATTCACTAGAGGAAGCTAAAACACAGATTTTCTTCAATTTAAAGACCTTTGCTTTTGGGGCACCTGGGTGGCTCAGTCGGTTAAGTGCCTGCCTTTGGCTCAGATCATGATCTTGGGGTCCTGGGATCCAGTCCAAACATATCTTCATTTTATTGCATTTCACAAAAGTATTAGGTTGTGACAGATTGGTAATTAAAAAACTAATCTTTCATCAGAGAGAATTCAATAAACACTTATTTAGTGCTTCCTCAGTTATTTATCAATCCAACATGGACTTACCACTGTTCTAAAATACTAGAAGTACAAAATGGAATGAGACAGAGTATCTACCCTCATGATTACTACATTCTAGTGTGGAGCAGACAATAAACAAATATAGAATATACAAATGAAAAAAAGTATGTCAGTTAATGAAAAATCTATAAAGAAAAATATAGTATGATTTTTAAAAAGTATGGTAAAAACGTTAGAGAGTAAAAAGGATAGCCAGGCAGCTTGAAGGCCTCTCTGCAGAGCTCATATATGAACATGAAGTGAGGGAATGAACATGTGATCATATGACAGAACAGTGTCCCAGGGAGAGGGAGTAAAAAGTACAAAGGTTATGAGATAAATTGTTATGAGGAGGGAACTCAGAAAAGAGCAAGGGATTCAGTGTGGCTGAAGCACAGAAACAAGTAGAGGCAGGAAATAAGGGTTAAGGAAGAAACCAAGAGGCCAGGTTACAAGAGTTCTACTAGGATCTAGTTAGAACTCAGGAATTAAATCTAAATGAGGCAAGACCCACTAGAAAATATGGTGTGAATGGGAAACAGTCTGATTTAGATTTAAAACTGTAAACAGATTATAGTAAAACTGGAAGAAAGGAGACCAAATAGAAGAACAATGAGAGCTGAAAATATTTTGCCAAAAGTTTGCAATGATTCTCAAGATGTTGGCTTTGAGCAGCTCAGTAAAGCAATGTTGGTTTAGATTAAAGTGGTCTCAATAGGTAGAGAGATATTGAAGGCAGAGCTAAAAAAAAAAAAAAAAATGACAGGTTATAATGTAGGAAATAAGATAAAAAGAAAAGGCAAGGGTAATTAGAAAGCTTTGTGCTTATTAGGTATCTAAGTGGAAATATCCAGTAGCTATACATTTGGAAGCCATCATCAAAGACATTGTTATTTTGAGCCTTAAAACTAGACAGTACAACCCACCAATGAGTAACTATTCAGCCATTAGAAAAAATGAGGCATGATTTATGTGCTGAAAAGCCCACCAAGATATTTGTTGATAAAAAAAAGCAAGATGCCTGTCAGTATGTATATTATGCTATCATTTATACAAAAAAGAATGTGCTATTTATTTTTATGTGCCAGTCACTCTTCTAAGCTCTTTACACATACCTACTCATCATATACCTCACAATTTGTCAAGTAATTTTATTTTAATTGTTCCTTTTGTACAGAGAAGAAAACTGAGTCCCAGATCAGCTAAGAGACTTGGCAGAGACAGAATTTGATTACAGGCAGTCGTGCTCCACTGTCCAAGTTCTTAAGCACTACATCATACTGCCTCTCACTGAATATGTATATGCTATTATACTCATAATCTTTGAAAAAAATATATTAGACTAGCAACTTTGGTTGCCTTCAAGGAAGAGAATTTGATGACTGAGAGCCATGGACGGAAGAATGACATTTTACCATACAGTTTTTTATTTTGAATTTTAAATCATGTGAGTATATTACCTCTTCCACTATCATTATCTTTTGACAGAATAATAAAACTATGGAATTGGTTTTCACTTTATTCACTAAGGAGTGAATAAAGACAGAAAAGATTAAAAAGTCTAAAAATTGAGTTCTGAGATAATTCAATATTTACAGTGTAGCTTTCTAAGATACACTATGACAGTGTATATTCCACAAAACAAGTGAAGATAGTAATTCAAGAAGGAAGAAGTAGCTATGTCTATCGAGAGAGAAAAGATGACATCTGGGAGCTTCCCAGTGATTTGGACAGTAAGAAGGTAATTGCTGACTACAACAATAGCAGAGACAGTAATGTGGCAAAAATAGAAAACCGATTAGAGTGGGTTTAAAAAAGGAGAGGAGGACAGTAAGTAAAGACAGTGAATAGAAACAGTTGCAATTTACTGTAAAGAAAATGTAGGGAATGTAGCTAGAAGGGCATGAGGAAACAAGGGAGGATGTAATGGTCAGTCTTATCTGTCAACCTGGCTAGGCTACAGTATCCAGTTATTTAATCAAACACTAATCCAGGTGTTATTGTGAAGGTATTTTGTAGATATGGTTAACATCTACAATCGGTTGGTTTTAAGCAGAGGAAATTGCCCTCAATAATGTGGTGGGTTTCATCTAGTCACCTGAATACCTTAAGAACAAAATACTGAGGTTCCCTGGAGAAGCAATTTCTGCCTCAGGACTGTACAACTCCAGCCTGTTTCTAGCCTGCCGTTCTACCCTAGATTTCAAATTTGCCAGCTCCCACAATTGTGTGAGCCAACTCCTCGAAATAACTCCCTCTCCCCAAATATATCTTGGTATATACATATATACAAGATAGACATATCTTGGTATGTATTTGTGTGTGTATCAGTAAGTAAGTGTATCTCCTATTGGTTCTGTGTCTCTGGAGAGCCTTAACTAACAGAGAATGTTTCTAAAAGATAAAGGCTATCACAGCATATTAGTATAATGATAAGAATTATCTTATAAAAGTGGGGAAACTGAAGTCAGTAAAGAGAAAACAATTTGAAGAGCAAAGTTCTTGAGGCAAAGACCAGGGGTCAGATCTACTGCACAAGGGCAAGGACCAACCTTAGAGGTAACTGTAATAAGAGAAAAAGTAGAGTATAGGGGTATAGCTGCACCTAGATAAATAGGTTTAGTCCTTGAAGAATTCTCTGTTGTCTCTATTAAGCAAGCAAAAATAATCAGCTAAGTGTGAAAAAAAAGAATAGGCATTACAGGTTTGAGAAGAAGGTATGAAATAATCTTGTAAGAAAGTAGGACTATCTATGTAGTAGAATACTTTAATTGGATTGCTAGGCAAAAGGTCCACTTGTGAGAAAAAGCTAAAGCCCAGACATTATGATGAGCCGGCCAGGTACCCAAAAATGATAAGAGATTTAACCAATCCCTCTATCTCTTAAAAACCCAACCAAAATAACAAAGTGAAAACAAATTTCATCTTCAATAAATTGAGAAAATACTTGCTAACCCAAAACACAATATATTAATATATGTACATGGAAAGCAGAAGGATGAGCAGAGCGTACGGATAAACCAAATGGTCAAAAAAGGAATTACAACTATGTGTACCTAAAAGAAAAATAAAAACTATTTTGCTCTGCAGAACCCAGAAGCGTTCAGGAATTACAAGTACTAGGTTCCACAGAAGATGGAGGGAGGTAAGTTGTGAAAAGAGTATTATTTCAGTTTGTATAATAAATAATTAAAACTCTAAGCCTCTACTCCAACTTAGGCAGTCAAGCAATTTCTCCAACACACACCCACCTTGGAAGTCCAGAAAGTTTAATTCCCTCAATAAAATGAGCCAGAGATCTGGAATCATCAGACACAGAAGAGGGATATATGTGAAGTGCAGACTGCCCTAGATGCTGTTTCACCCTGTCCAACTCCCAAATGGTAGAGGGCAACTAAACTTAAGTAGATTGAAAGATCCTTCCGCAAAGAAGTTGAACTTCCCCAGGAAAAAAAATTATCAATACCAATAGTTTAGGATCTACAATGAAAACACTAGCTGACCACAGGACTGTCCTACAATGATGCTCATCAAAGAAGACAGAGCCACTGCCTCATCCTGTCAAACATATTCTCTTCTTTCTCTTTCCCCCCTCTCTCCCTCTCACATACACACACACCCTCCCTCTCTGGTAACTGCCTTTTTAGGGTCTCACTCTTAACAAGAGTAGAGAACCAAGAAACAGATATTTGAGGAAAGTTCCAACATGAAAGAGAGTGGTAAGAGCACAGAATCAGAAGAATAGAGTAGGAAGCTGAAAAAAATTTCAGAGTAATAATTAACATTACCAAAGAGATTAAGAGAAGACATTAAATCCATGAAAGAGTGTTTTAAAAAAATAAAGACTTGGAAAATGAGAAACCTCAAGAGATTAACATCCAAGCAACAGATATTCAACAAAGAGTGCCAAGCATAATGAATGGGAAAAAATATATATACACATAAGGGTATATCACCATGATATTTCAGAACACCAAGAATAAAGAGAAAAATTTTAAAGCTTCCAAAGATAAGAAACAGGATCAGAATCAGAAGTTGAAACAGCACTGGACTTCTCAACAGAAACACTGGAAGCTAGATGAAAAACTTTGAAGAAAATTAAGCATGAGGATGTAATATACTTTTCAGGCAATGTAAAGTCTCAAATACATACTTCCCCAAAACCCCTTATCAAAGAACAAGCTAACCAAAAAGGAGAGAATAAATTAGGAAGGAAAGCAAAAGATGATAGGGACTCCAAAAAAAGACAAAGGATCCAAACAATGGTAAAAAAGCTAAATAGTTTAAAGGGCATCTAGATTGTAGAAAACGAACCTGCCATATCAGACATGATTATAAATAGTTAAAAGCACAGAAAATGCATGCTACAAAACTGATCCTATTATTTGTTTTAAAATAAAACAAAAAATCCTCATAAATATGCATACGAGAAAAAACTTAAAGGAAATACCAATATGTTCTGGGCACAATGATGAGGTGGTATAATTATGGCTAATTTTATTTTTGTACTTTTCTCCTTTTCTGAATACTCTATAATCAGTACAGTAATTTTATATGCACAGAAAATGTTTTAATGTACAACATGGTAATGTTAATGAAAAATACACAAAAAAAAATGTTCTCAATTTCTCTGCCCTCTTTAGAACTAAGCCAAGTAAGCTCTGTCATTCTATTGTAGTTAGAATATCAATTACTGAATGACTTGTATATGTTAACATTTAATATGAATTCATTTAAGCCTTACATTCCTGAGATAGGACTATTAGTATTAATAGTATACAGATGAGAAAAGTGAGGCACAGAAGTTGTCTAAGGTCACCAAGGTAACGAGTAAAAGATATGCAATGTTTGTAAAGTGATTTTAAAATCATGACTTCTTCACAAAAACTGGCCCCCAAAAGAAAGCTAATTTTCATACTTGATAAAGAAAGAGAAAAATCGGCGGAGCAAGATGGCGGAGGAGTAGGAGACCTAGATTTTGTCTGGTCTCAGGAATTCAGCTGAATAGGGATCAAACCATTCTGAACACCTACGAACTCAACAGGAGATCGAACAGGAGAGTAGCAACAACTCTCTGAACAGAGAAGCGACCACTTACTGGAAGGTAGGACGTCCGGAGAAGTGAATCCGAGGCGATATTCGGGAGGATAGACGGCGGGGGAGGGGCCTCCGCCGGCCGCTTCTGGCAAGTGCTAGAGCCGCGGAGCACAAAATCGGACCTTTTAAAAGTTGGCTCGGCAGAGGGACGCCGCTGCAGTGGCTAAGCGGGGGGTGGAATCCTCCCGGGACAGTGTGGTCTCAGGACCCTTGGGGTCACAGAGAGACCGGGGGTGCCTGAGTGCGGCAGAGCTGCCAGGTGTCGGGGCGGAGAAGCCGGCTGCAGATACGGACCAGAGTCGCGGGCTCTCAGCTCGGGGTTGCCATAAACTGTGATCTGCGGCCCAGTCGGGGCACGGCTCCCCCAGCAAGGACCCAACAAGCAGCAGATCCGGGGAGACTCCCCTTCCTTCCCGGGGAGGAGCGGTGCGGGAACGCACTGCAGGGATCTGCTGGGTTTGGAGACTCCGAGCGGGGTCGGGTGCCAGAGATAGCAACGCTCGATCACAGGCCGGGTGAGCACGGAGTGCGGCCGGAGACCGGGGACACGGGAGTGACTGCTTTTCTCTGGGGGCGCACTGAGGAGTGGGGCCCCGAGTTCTCGGCTCCTCCGGGCGGAGACTGGGAGGCCGCCATTTTCGCCCTGGTCCTCCAAAGCTGTACCGAGAGCTTGCAGGGAACAAAAGCTCCTGAGAGCAAACTGGAGCAGCTTCCTTAGCCCGGACCGACAAGGGCGGGGCAATTCCGCCTCCGGCAAAGACATTTGGAAACCACAGCAACAGGCCCCTCCCCCAGAAGATCAACACAAACAGTCAGCAAGCCAAGACCAAGTTGATCGATCAAGGAGAATAGGAGAACTCCAGCGCTAGGGGAATACTGCACATAGATTCATGGCTTCTTTTTTTTTTTTTTTTTTTTTTTTTTTACCATGATTCATTATTTCATCAAAGTTAATTTTTGTTGACTTTTTTTTATTTTTCTTTTTCCCTTTTTCAACCAACATCTTATAAATCCCTTTTTAAAAAAAAAAAAAAAATTTATTTTTTTTTTCATTTTTAGAGTCATATTTTATCCCTTCATAGTAGTTATCCTTGTTTTTGGCATATATATATAAGTTGTTCTCTCTTTAAAATTTTGAGGTACAGTTTCTTCTAACAGATCAAAATATACCCTAAACCACTAGTGTATGGCTTTGTTCTAGTCTCCTGCCTGATCACATTCTCTCCCTTTTTCCTTTTTTTTTTTTTCCTTAAATCTTCTTTCTTTTTTCAAACAACTTATCTTACCAAGTCCTTTTATAAAATCTTTTATAATTTTCATCTTTACAGTCATCTTCCATCCCTTCATTGTATCAACCCTTATTTTGTACATATATGCCTTTCTTCCTTTAAAATTTTAGGAGGCACTTTTTTCTAACAGACCAAAATACGCCCAAAATCTAGTGTGTGGCACTGATCTATGCACTAGCCTGATCATATTTGATCATATTCTGCCTTTTTTGAATTGTTTTGTTTTTGTTTTTATCTTTTTTTTTTCTTTTTTTTTTCTTTTTCTCTTTCTTTTTTCTTTCTTTCCCTTTCTTTTCCCCTGGTTTCAGGTCTTTTCTGATTTGTATACAGTATATTTGCTGGGGACGTTGTAAACCTGTTAGCCTTTTGTTCTCTCATTCATCTATTCTCCTCTGGACAAAATGACAAGACGAAAGAAATCACCTCAGCAAAAAGAACAAGAGGTAGTACCGTCAGCCAGGGACCTACTCAATACGGACATTAGTACGATGTCGGACCTAGAGTTCAGAATCATGACTTTAAAGATACTAGCTGGGCTTGAAAAAAGCGTGGAAGTTATTAGAGAAACCCTTTCTGGAGAAATAAAAGAACTAAAATCTAACCAAATCGAAATCAAAAAGGCTATTGATGAGGTGCAATCAAAAATGGGGGCACTAAATGCTAGGATAAATGAGGCAGAAGAGAGAATCAGCGATATAGAAGACCAAATGATGGAAAATAAAGAGGCTGAGAAAAAGAGAGAGAAACAACTACAGGATCACGAGGGCAGAATTCGAGAGATAAGTGATACGATAAGACGAAACAACATTAGAATAATTGGGATCCCAGAAGAAGAAGAGAGAGAGAGAGGGGCAGAAGGTATATTGGAGCAAATTATAGCAGAGAACTTCCCTAATGTGAGGAAGGAAACAGGCATTAAAATCCAGGAGGCACAGAGAACCCCTCTCAAAATCAATAAAAATAGGTCAACACCCCGACATCTAATAGTAAAACTTACGAGTCTCAGAGACAAAGAGAAAATCCTGAAAGCAGCTCGGGAGAAGAGATATGTAACCTACAATGGTAGAAACATTAGATTGGCAACAGACCTATCCACAGAGACCTGGCAGGCCAGAAAGGACTGGCAAGATATCTTCAGAGCACTAAACGAGAAAAATATGCAGCCAAGAATACTATATCCAGCTAGGCTGTCATTGAAAATAGAAGGAGAGATAAAAAGCTTCCAGAACAAACAAAAACTAAAGGAATTTGCAAACACGAAACCAGCCCTCCAAGAAATATTGAGAGGGGTCCTCTAAGCAAAGAGAGAACCTAAAAACAGCAAAGAGCAGAAACGAACACAGACAACAGACAGTTAACAGTCACCTTACAGGTAATACAATGGCACTAAATTCATACCTTTCAATAGTTACCCTGAATGTAAATGGGCTAAATGCCCCAATCAAAAGACACAGGCTATCAGATTGGATTAAAAAACAAGACCCATCAATATGCTGTCTGCAAGAGACTCATTTTACACCCAAAGACACCCCCAGATTGAAAGTGAGGGGGTGGAAAACCATTTACCATGCTAATGGACGCCAAAAGAAAGCTGGGGTGGCAATCCTTATATCAGACAAACTAGATTTTAAAACAAAGACTGTAATAAGAGATGAGGAAGGACACTATATCCTACTTAAAGGGTCTATCCAACAAGAAGATCTAACAATTGTAAATATCTATGCCCCGAACATGGGAGCAGCCAATTATATAAGGCGATTAATAACAAAAGCAAAGAAACACATTGACAACAATACAATAATAGTGGGGGACTTTAACACCCCCCTGACTGAAATGGACAGATCATCTAAGCAAAAGATCAACAAGGAAATAAAGACTTGAAATGACACACTGGACCAAATGGACTTCACAGACATATTCAGAACATTCCATCCCAAAGCAACGGAATACACATTCTTCTCTAGTGCCCATGGAACATTCTCCAGAATTGATCACATCCTAGGTCACAAATCAGGTCTCAATCGGTACCAAAAGATTGGGATCATTCCCTGCGTATTTTCAGACCACAATGCTTTGAAACTAGAACTCAACCACAAGAGGAAAGTCGGAAAGAACTCAAATACATGGAGGCTAAAGAGCATCCTACTAAAGAATGAATGGGTCAACCAAGAAATTAAAGAAGAATTAAAAAAATTCATGGAAACCAATGAAAATGAAAACACAACTGTTCAAAATCTTTGGGATACAGCAAAGGCAGTCCTGAGAGGAAAGTATATAGCAATACAAGCCTTTCTCAAGAAACAAGAAAGGTCTCAAATACACAACCTAACCCTACACCTAAAGGAGCTGGAGAAAGAACAGCAAAGAAAGCCTAAACCCAGCAGGAGAAGAGAAATCATAAAGATCAGAGCAGAAATCAATGAACTAGAAACCAAAAGAACAGTAGAACAGATCAACGAAACTAGGAGCTGGTTCTTTGAAAGAATTAACAAGATTGATAAACCCCTGGCCAGACTGATCAAAAAGAAAAGAGAAATGACCCAAATCAACAAAATCATGAATGAAAGAGGAGAGATCACAAGCAACACCAAAGAAATACAAACAATTATAAGAACATATTATGAGCAACTCTATGCCAGCAAATTAGATAACCTGGAAGAAATGGGTGCATTCCTAGAGATGTATCAACTACCAAAATTGAACCAGGAAGAAATAGAAAACCTGAACAGACCTATAACCACTAAGGAAATTGAAACAGTCATCAAAAATCTCCCAAGAAACAAAAGCCCAGGGCCAGATGGCTTCCCAGGGGAATTCTATCAGACCTTTCAAGAAGAATTAATACCTATTCTCCTGAAACTGTTCCAAAAAATAGAAATGGAAGGGAAACTTCCAAACTCATTTTATGAGGCCAGCATTACCTTGATCCCAAAACCAGACAAAGACCCCATCAAAAAAGAGAATTACAGACCAATATCCTTGATGAACATGGATGCAAAAATTCTCACCAAAATACTAGCCAATAGGATCCAACAGTACATTAAAAGGATTATTCACCATGACCAAGTGGGATTTATCCCTGGGCTGCAAGGCTGGTTCAACATCCGCAAATCAATCAACGTGATACAATACATTAACAAAAGAAAGAACAAGAATCATATGATCCTCTCAATAGATGCAGAAAAAGCATTTGACAAAGTACAACATCCTTTCTTGATCAAAACTCTTCAGAGTATAGGGATAGAGGGTACATACCTCAATATCATAAAAGCCATCTACGAAAAACCTACAGCGAATATCATTCTCAATGGGGAAAGGCTGAGAGCTTTTCCCCTAAGGTCAGGAACGCGGCAGGGATGTCCACTCTCACCACTGCTATTCAACATAGTATTAGAAGTCCTAGCCACAGCAATCAGACAACAAAAAGAAATCAAAGGCATCCAAATCGGCAAAGAGGAAGTCAAACTCTCACTCTTTGCAGATGATATGATACTGTATGTGGAAAACCCAAAAGACTCCACCCCAAAACTGCTAGAACTCATACAGGAATTCAGTAAAGTAGCAGGCTATAAAATCAATGCACAGAAATCAGTGGCATTCCTATACACCAACAACAAGACAGAAGAGAGACAAATCAAGGAGTCTATCCCATTTACAATTGCACCCAAAACGATTAGATACCTAGGAATAAATCTAACCAAAGAGGCAAAGGATCTGTACTCAGAAAACTATAAAATACTCAGGAAAGAAATTGAAGAAGACACAAAGAAATGGAAAAACGTTCCATGCTCATGGATTGGGAGAATCAACATTGTGAAGATGTCAATGCTACCTAGAGCAATCTACACATTCAATGCAATCCCCATCAAAATACCATCCACTTTTTTCAAAGAAATGGAACAAATAATCCTAAAATTTGTATGGAACCAGAAGAGACCCAGAATAGCCAGAGGAATACTGAAAAAGAAAAGCAAAGCTGGCGGCATCACAATTCCGGACTTCCAGCTCTATTACAAAGCTGTCATCATCAAGACAGTATGGTACTGGCACAAAAACAGACACATAGATCAATGGAACAGAATTGAGAGCCCAGAAATGGACCCTCAACTTTATGGTCAACTTATTTTTGACAAAGCAGGAAAGAATGTCCAATGGCAAAAAGACAGTCTCTTCAACAAATGGTGTTGGGAAAATTGGACAGCCACATGCAAAAGAATGAAACTGGACCATTTCCTTACACCACACACAAAAATAGACTCCAAATGGTTGAAAGACCTAAACGTGAGACAGGAGTCCATCCAAATCCTAAAGGAGAACACAGGTAGCAACCTTTTCGACCTTAGCCGCAGCAACTTCTTCCTAGAAACATCGCCAAAGGCACGGGAAGCCAGGGCAAAAATGAACTATTGGGATTTCATCAAGATAAAAAGCTTCTGCACAGCAAAAGAAACAGTCCACAAAACCAAAAGACAACCGACAGAATGGGAGAAAATATTTGCAAATGACATATCAGATAAAGGGCTAGTATCCAAAATCTATAAAGAACTTATCAAACTCAACACCCAAAGAACAAATAATCCAATCAAGAAATGGGCAGAAGACATGAACAGACATTTCTCCAAAGAAGACATCCAAATGGCCAACAGGCACATGAAAAAGTGCTCAACATCGCTTGGCATCAGGGAAATCCAAATCAAAACCTCAATGAGATACCACCTCACACCCGTCAGAATGGCTAAAATTAACAAGTCAGGGAACGACAGATGTTGGCGGGGATGTGGAGAAAGGGGAACCCTCCTACACTGTTGGTGGGAATGCAAGCTGGTGCAACCCCTCTGGAAAACAGTATGGAGGTTCCTCAAACAGTTGAAATTAGAGCTACCGTTCGATCCAGCAATTGCACTACTGGGTATTTACCACAAAGATACAAATGTAGGGACCCGAAGGGGTACGTGTACCCCAATGTTTATAGCAGCAATGTCCACCATAGCCAAACTGTGGAAAGAGCCAAGATGCCCATCGACAGATGAATGGATAAAGAAGATGTGGTATATATACACAATGGAATATTATGCAGCCATCAAAAGGAATGAGATCTTGCCATTTGCAACGACGTGGATGGAACTGGAGGGTGTTATGCTGAGTGAAATAAGTCAATCAGAGAAAGACATGTATCACATGACCTCACTGATATGAGGAATTCTTAATCTCAGGAAACAACTGAGTGTTACTGGAGTGGTTGGGGGTGGGAGGAATGGGGTGGCTGGGTGATAGATATTGGGGAGGGTATGTGCTACGGTGAGCACTGTGAATTGTGCAAGACTGTTGAATCACAGATCTGTACTTCTGAAACAAATAATGCAACATATTTTAAGAAAAAAGAAAAAGAAGAAGATAACAGGAGAGGAAGAAAAGGGGAGTATGTCAGAGGGGGAGACGAACCATGAGAGAAGATGGACTCTGAAAAACAAACTGAGGGTTCTAGAGGGGAGGGGGGTAGGGGGATGGGTTAGCCTGGTGATGGGTATTGAGGAGGGCACGTTCTGCATGGAGCACTGGGTGTTATGAACAAACAATGAATCATGGAACACTGCACCAAAAACTAATGATGTAATATATGGTGATTAACATAACAATAAAAAATTAAAAAAAAAAAAAAAAAGAAAGAGAAAAATCTAAGAAAACGAAGGTTCAAAATAAAAAAGAAAATGAAGGTTCTTTAAAGTAGAAAACTTAACACATTACTTCTAATACTTACATTTACATATTGGAAATAAATTATTTACAGATTACATAATTGCATTTTTTAAAAGATTTTATTTTATTTATTTGACAGAGAGAAAGAGACTGTGAGAGAGGGAACACAAGCAGGGGGACTGGGAGAGAAGAAGCAGGCTTCCTGCAGAGGAGGGAGCCTGATGTGTGGCTTGATCCCAGGACCTTGGGATCATGACCTGAGCTGAAGGCAGATGCTTAACGACTGAGCCACCCAGGCGCCCCCCATAATTCCATTTTTAAGTTTACTGTATTTTACGGGTAATGTTATAGATATAATGGCACTCATGAATTCGGTAATTATTGGGCATTAATCCCATGAGAACCCTAAAGTCTACTCTATACAAATCCTGGAAAACTGGAAAGTGTTATCTCTAGAGGAGAGGTAAGAAAAACAAAAATGATAAAAAGAAAAAAAAGCAATAGTAATAGTATAAAGCAATGAGAAAGTAAGACTTTAGAAGAATTAAAAAAACAAAAAATATGAAGAAGAGATTATTTACACTTTATAGTCTACGTTTTGATGATGCCAGACTGACCTAAATTTTTCAAGCCCTATAACCACAGAAACCAAAAGTACTCTGTGTAGCCCAGAGTTATAAAATACTTAATTGAATTTAATAAATAGAATTTGGGACCGATGAGCTAAAAAAATAAGTGAAATGAAAACGCATGCTATTAGTTTTCTTAATAGCAGTTTTTGAAAGATGTAATTTGTTTGTTTCTTATTTCCCCACTTGCAATACCTTTTACTACTAAAATAAGAGTAGATGTTCAATATATTCTGAGTAAAAACAGGATGAAGTCAAACATTGCCAACACTATTAGCTCTTTTTGTCATTACAGAGTAATAGGAGCAGCTTACTAAATGTCAGGCACTAGTCCATGCTCTCCTAATCTCTTTTTAATTAGATAACTATCATGATCTTCCTCACTTTGCATGAAAAGAAAATGAGGCCAGGTAAATTAAGGATTTGTCCAAGTTACGCAACTAGTAAAAGGCAGTGAGGGATATGGATCCGGACAGTCTGGCACAGAACCCATTTTTTGAACCACTATCTTTTATGGTTTCAGCAACTGAGAGCCAAAGAAAAGATGTCAATTTACTAAAGCAAAATGATTTTCAGTCCGTGACTGGAGAACAAAGCAATTTCATATACAGTATCTTTCCTTAGACTAAAAAAGTCCAGAGATTCTGACTTGGTTAGAAATGTTAGTCAACAATGAATCATATGTTAATATAAAATCAACCATATGTAAACATGAAAATGTTAAACAATGAGGTATAAAGAAATGTTTACTCCCTCAAGGATCTGAGAGTGACCTATTATTAACTACTGATGAAGACTGGCCTCCCAGCATACTGAGGCCACTTTACTGTCATATGATGATCTTAACCACATTTTCTGATTTTCCCAGAATTCACTTTAGCAAAAATTAGAATCAATCACTACGCTATTGACACAAATTTTGTATTCTTAATCCCCCTTTGTTCAAATTAGCATTTTCACCTTAGTAGTGAGTGGTAGTCAATAGTAATCTATTTGTAACATCAGAGAAAATTATATAGGTGTGAAAACAGCAAAAAATAAAAAAGTTAAATCAATATTACCTATCCTGCAAATTACTATCTAACAAAAATTCAAAATCAACACTCTGTAAAGTATTGGCATACATTTTTAAAGCAAACGTCTAAAAATAATTTAACTATAGATCTAAAAAATAGACTCTCTGAGAGTAGAATTATCTTCATAATACCAAACAACAAAATGGCAAAACAAAGGGAATCCTATCTAATTTTGACCTTGGGGAAAAAAAGAGACTATTTCCTCATGAAAATTTCATCAAACTAGGGAATAAATAAATATGCTCAGTCTCAAATTCTAAATACACCAAAAAAATGACAAAATGTTACTTATATAAATTATATTCGCAGTATGTTCAACTGAGGTAGCTATTTAGAATAGAAATAAGGGCATTTAATTCTAAAGATTAATAGTTAATGAAAATTATACTACAATGTAAAACACTAGGTCAAACAAATGGGTATGTTTTAAAATTCCAATTAAGTGAAGAGAAAAAAAAATAAGGAAAATATAAGATATAAGAGCTAACAGTCTGTTTCAATTTAATGACAAAAAGAATTCCAAAAAAAGGGGAAATACAGTTTACCTCCAATGGAAAAATGAGACTACTGTTAACTGTAGAATAAATAGACCTAAAGAACTACTGAATGATGAAAATTTTTAATAAAAATATGGTAAAAGTACACAATTAAATGCAATGCATAAATACTGACAATAGGGATACATTATATAACTGTATAAGAAAATGCGTTATTTGGAAAACCAATTAAAAGTACTACTGATAAGACCGCTCTGATGACTTATGAAGCTCTGGAACTCATCACATCTGTACCCTACAGAACAACTAACCTGATTGTCTCTCTTCTCAGCTAAGATATAAGCAATGTGAAGGAGCATTTTATTCCAAAGCCGATAATCATATCTGGCCATAACTGCCTTGTAACTGTCCATGCACATAGTCTTTGAAGCAGAGGATTAAATGTTCCTGCCCATTTTATCTAGTCCCCAAGACTCGTCCTGCAAAGTGAATAAAAATGATTATCTTTTAATCTACCCCTTGCATACATACCATTAAAAAAAAAAAAACAGAGAGGAGGGCAAAGATGAGGAAAAAAAATCCTTGAAAATACGGATAATTATTATCCAATCTGGACTTAAGTGCTCAGCAAGATCTGTGCTTTGTTGAAGGGTAGGTGATTGGTAAGTCCCACATTTTATGAAACTCAGCCTTGGAAGATATGATCATGAATACAGACATATAGCAATTATAATAATATTTTGAAGTAAATTTTAAAATGACTTGAAAAATAAGTTTCCACTTTTAAAAAATCAGAATAAAAAATGTTGATTTCCTTCCATTTTTCTTGATATCTGATTTTTGAAAATAATTTCAAATTCAAATAGGCTAGATGATGATATACAAACAGCATAGACGAAAACAAAATGGCATGTATCAAGTAGTTTAAAAAGCTATCATGATCACAAATTGTAGGAAAAGAAAGGCAGAAAGGCACTGGAAGGAGGAGGAAGCGACTCAACTCAAAAGGAATAGAAGGAAAGCTATAATTAAAATATATTTAAGTATATGTAAAATTAGCATATATAGGTTGCCAGAAGGATAAATACAGGGAAAACAATACAATAATAAAAGTCACTGAAAATGGGCCAATGGAAAAGAGAGGGGAAATGAAGTCAGTAAAATATACTATGAGGTCAGTAAAATACAGTAATACTTCATTTACTAGTGGAGGACAAACGCAAATGAATTAAAGTGCATTTTTCAGGAAGCTGAGGCATTTTAAAAGTAAAACTGTTCTGCTTATTTCTACACTATTCTTTCTCTTGTGTTCTTAGGAGTATGTGGCACATGTTTAATCTTTTATACAGAATGCACACAGATTTCTGGATTAAAGAGAAGTACCCTGAAAAATAAAGTACCCTGCCCCAACAGAGAAGCCTCTAGGCTTCTCTCTTGTTCTCTCTCTCTCTCTCTCGACATTGTAAGCAAAATTTTTTGTCTTCTTTTTGAAATTTTATGAAATTTCATAATTCTATCAGCAGGAGAGCATTTCACATTTGCCCTCCATTCACTTGTTTCTCTTTCTCTCCTAGTCTTATGAAACAAAAATTAACTTTTTATGAGAGCAAGTTTGGCTATTCAGAAGCAATTTCTATCTTATGTTTAAGTTCTGTTATTTCAAACTGCTGCATTTACTATGCATCTGACAACCAGCTAAATGGGCATTACTGTCCGTAGAGGAAAATAAGTTCAAAACTAAATGGAATATATAAAGTAAAAAAGAAAAAAGCAAACTAAAATTAAGATACTAAAAGTCATGAAATTAGAAAGAAAAAATGCGTAATAATCAGATAATTTAAAAATAATAGTGTATTTGCAGTACCTTTTAAAAGATCTCTTCTCCTTCCCAATAATGAGGAAGAAGATACTCTAAAAACACAGAATTTAAACTGTTTGGTGTTTGTTCTGTACAGAAATTTTTTCAGCAATAAACTGTATTTTTATTTTACCTTTTTATAAAAAGATAAAATTGGGTAGATCTTCCTCTTTTCCTAATAATAAGGAAAATGTTACTCTTGAAAATAAACTGTGTTTCATACAGACATGTAACTAAGAGAATAGTGGACACTAATATAGATCAACTACATTAAGTAGGGGGGGAAAATAAGGAAAAGAAAAAAGAGGAGTGGAAAAAAACATGGATGACCCTAGGTAATACTATCATTTTGGCTTTAAGCAATAGATTAAGCCAGAAAATGACAAGATTTTAAACCACGTGTTCGCAATGCGTATTCCCCAAAGCATCAGCATCAGCATAATCTAAAATCTGTTAAACTCTGGGGGTAAGGCCATGCAATCTGTTTCAATAAGCCCTATAGATGATTCTGGTGCATGCAAAAGTTTGAGAACCAATGATTTAAATATATTTAATAAATGAGAAATTTAATTTAAATGCAAGATGAAATGCAATTAATGAAATTAAATCTGGTGTTTGTCATTGTAACGTGTAAGATGAATACAAAGTTACTGCTACTAAAAAGGATGTAATCTGGGAGTATTTACACACATGTGCATGTACACACACGTGCACACTCTACATCACAGATGAAAAAGAACAGTCATTTTAGGTAAGCATAGTTAAAGTAGTTGAGGGAAAACAGAACAATTGCTAAATTAATGAAATTGCCTTGTTATGGAGAAACAAGAAAAAAATAAATGCACTTGGCTGAGAAGTTCTCTAGATAATTATAAAATGAAAGAGTGAAAACTAATCCATCAATTCTTCAGATCAGCTAGCCTCCCTAAATGAACTGATTTCAAAGATACTATATCTAGATATACTCAGGTTATTACAGCAGTAGGAAGAGGAAGAATGCTGGCTACATAGCAATTGCAATTAGGTAGAATTGTTTCAAATATATAAACATTTACATACTTATGTGTAATAATAATGAGCAATAAAAGCAATGTAATTAAGTGAAAAAAATACTATGAATTTGGAATTTCAACTACTAATTTTGGGGTTTACCAAAGAATATGGCCTAGTGGACTCCTAAAATTTCTTGGATTATAATATAATGATGTATTAAAATAATTAAACGTTGAGAGAGAGAGATTTGCTGAAATTTGCCAGAAATTTTCAATTTTCATTCTCAAGGCAATCAAATGCCAGTAATCAAAATAGGCATACATCTTACCTAAACAGATAACACAAGCCATTCAGATGAATCTGGGGGAGGGAAGGGATGGTATTTTTTCAGGAGCACAGTAATTAAATTAATACTTAATCTAAATACATTTAAACAGCAATAGTACATATTTAACAAAACTAAATGAAAAAGAAATAAAATGTTGGTTACTTACCAGCAAGGGTACTTGTATGCCTAAAAGCTCTGACCTGGGAGTCTGACAAACCAGTCAAAAGGGAGATTACTGTGTCCATCATATACTCATCATAAATTATGCTATACTGACACTGTCGAATCAGGACTCCAATAAATTCACAAAAGTTCGAACGAAATTTTTTCCATTGAGGCCCAGGCATGGTAAGGGGATAATCACCACTGTCCTAAAAGGAATAAAAAGAACATATTAAATTTGACATATGATATCAATTTGATCAAAGTTTTCTTTCCTACCTATAAAGGAACATTTTCTTCTCAAAAGTAGATGTGGACAGATATTGAAGGTGACTTACACAGGTACGCTGATAGCTTTCTATTTATTGTTTGTTTTGATCTTCCACAACTAAATAATTCATGAAGTGCTCAAATCTGTTAATCAGAACAAGTATTTAATTCATTATTCTAAGCCAACATTCAAAAAAAATAGTTCCCATGTTGTTATATTTGGGTCCTAGTTGAGATAATTTGAAGTAAAAACAAAAAAAAAATTAAAGAAGTGTAGACTAGAAAGGATATTTGTGATTGAATTCAGATCGAAGTAATCAGGATTTCAGTACCACATAGCATCTTTCAATTCTTTAAAATAGAATTTTTAAAAATTGAGAATTTCAGGGGCGCCTGGGTGGCTCAGTCGTTAAGCGTCTGCCTTCAGCTCGGGTCATGATCCCGGGGTCCTGGGATCGAGCCCCGCATCGGGCTCCCTGCTCAGCAGGGAGCCTGCTTCTCCCTCTCCCACTCCCCCTGCTTGTGTTCCCTCTCTCGCTGTGTCTCTCTCTGTCAAATAAATAAACAAAATCTTAAAAAAAAAAGATTAAAAAAAAAGAATTGAGAATTTCAAAAGTATTTCATTATGAAGTCCAAAACTAATTTTTTTTGCATCTGAAACTGCAACCTTATTTCTTCCAATTTTACTATAAATGTTCTATTAACTGTATTTTATAGAGCAGACTTATTAACTTTTCAAAGAAAAGAAATCTAGTATGGGCTCTTGGTATTACCAGATTGTGTCATCTTGTTTAAAACATGAAACTGAATGGGGTAATGGGATGATGGGCAATAAAGAGGGTACTTGATATAATGAACACTGGGTGTTATATGCAACAGATGAAACACTAAATAAACAAACAAAAAACAACATGAAAATGACACTGAACACAATTAGTTAGAGGTTTCCCACTCTAGCCTAAAACATTTTGGTGGAGAAATATAAATTCACAAGGCAGAGAGTGAGAAATTCTGTGAACACAGTATCTGAATATTCTGAATTTCTGGCTGTTTGCTTTTGCTAAACCAAACTGCTGCTAGAAAATTAGTTATGAGGGAAGGCTTGGGCTGTGTTGGTATCTCAGGAAAGAAAACTAGTGTAATACTTAGAATAACAGAAAACTCCAAGAGCAAGGAACAGCTGGCTGAATCTTCCTAGTCCTTGAGATTGGGAGTGTCAGAGGTAGACGGGAGAGGATAAAAGAGTGGAAAGGTGAGATGCTTCTTCTCAAAGGTATCTCAACAGGCTGCTGCTGCTTCTGTATCACAAAAGCTCATTAGTGTAGAGCTTCTCCTGCTTTATACCAACTGTGAGATTCAGCCATTTAGTGCTCCTCCACAACAACAAAGAATAAAATTTATCTCAATAACCCATCTAAACAAGCCAACAGCAAGCAAGAGGAAAGGCAGAAAAATAAGCACTCAGAAGTAAATAATAAAAAACTAAAATACTTCAGAAGATTCAAATGTAGCACAAATCAAAATAAAAAAACTTTAAGGCTAAAATATTTTATTTACTGATTTATTTTTTGAGGTATAATTCACATATAACATTGTATTAGTTTCAGGTATACAATATAATGATTCAGTATTTGTAGATATTGTGAAATGATTACCACAATGAATCTAATTAACATCTGTCACCATACAGTTACAGAAATTCTTTTTCTTGTAATGAAAACTTTTAAGAGCTACTCTCTCAGCAACTTTCAAATATGTAAAATAGCATTAACTATAGTCATCATGCTGCTCATTATATCCCTATGACTTACATATTTTATAACTGAAGTTTATACCTTTTGACCCATTTGCCTGTCCCCAAACCTCCTACCACTGGCAATCACTAATCCGTTCTATCTATGAGCTCAGTGGGGTTTTTTGTTGATTTTTGGGTTTTTTGATTCCCCATGTAAGTGAGAGCATATGGTATTTGTCCTTTTCTGTCTTATTTCATTTAGCATAATGCCATCAAGGTCCATCCATGTTGTCATAATGGCAAGATTTCCTTTCTTTTTTAATGGCTGAATAATACTCTTTTGTGTGTATCATTCATATATATATATATATATATATATATATATATATATATATATATGCCACATTTTCTTTATCCACTCATCCACTGAATAGACACTTAGGCTGTCTCCACATCTTGGGTAATGTGCAATGAACATGGAGCTGAATACATCTAATATTCTCTTTCAAAATTAAAAAATTCAGTTGATGAATTGAAGGAAAGAACAGTCCTACTAATGATAGGAGATACCTTAGTAGCCTGGAAAATATTGTGTAAGAAATATCTGAGGAAAAAACATGTAACTTGCTAGATGGGCCTTCTGGAAAAGCCTTTTAAAATGGCCACACTAGGCAAGTATGACCTCTTTAGTCCCTTCCTCTCTCAATGATCTAGAACTCATGTGGATGTTCAACAGTGATTTTGCAACTACAAAGGGACAAGTATGCAGATAAAAATGATAGAAGGATGAAAAAAAGTCTAGGTCTTCACTCTGCTGAGATGCAGTAACAACCATGTTTTGTCTACTCCCAAATTTATTTTGCATAAGACAAATTTACTCCTGTGAATTCAAGCCATTGTTGGTCAGATTTTCTGCTACTCACAGACAATTTCAGTCCTACTATTAAGTAGAATTATAAGCAGTGGGAAAATGAATTATTCAGCGAATGATTTTGGGATAATTGGCGGTTCATTAGAAAGAAAATTAGATTGTACCTTACCCCAAAGTTAATTCCTAATGAATCAAAACACTTAAAAACATTCAGGAAAAAAGAAATAAAAACATGGGAGGATATTCTCAGGGTGAGGAAGTCTTTTACTAAATACAATACAAAAACCAGAAGTCATAGAAGACCAACAGATTCACCCACATAAAAGCAACTCTTGTATAAAAAAAAAAAAAAACAACATTAAAAGCAAGTTGAAAGCATAACAATAGGGTTTGGCTTCCATTTAGAATGTAGAAGGCTACCAACAATGAGAAAAAGCTGAATCCATAGAAAAAAAGATAAACTTTTCTTGAGCCCATCTTGAGCTGAATTAGCTATCATTCCAAAGAATAAGCCCCTCCAAGAAGACATGAAACAAATAAGCTATATCATCTGTGGTAGAGCCTAAGAGGAAAAGGTCTCCAAAAAAGTGGGTAAGAAATGAACTTGAAATTTTAATGAACTATCAAAGATGAAGTGTGGGCTAGTTCGGTAGAACGAGGACTTTGCACTCACTCAAAAAAAGCTCTTTTTCACAGACCTCAATTGGGTATTTTAAGCAAATTATGAGATAGAGCAGAACAGAGAGCACCTCTCTTGATGGTGCAGACCCGCAGGGGATGATCTTCAATTGCTGGGGGAATGGTAAGAAGCCCAGCTCGCTTCTCCAGACTTTTGTCCCCTGCAAATTAAAACACTTAATCTGATGGAGGTAGGTCAGCAAACTGAGTCACCACCACAGCACAGGCAAAGACCCACTGTAGCCAGGAGAAGGAAAAAATCCTCCATCTGGGAGAGAGATTAAGACAAAACATTGTCCTGGACCCTGAATCCTAATACCAATATCAAACAGAGATCTGCTAGTATTGGGAGACAGAGAACTCCACCTGAGGCCAGCCACAGACATAATGGTCAGGAAAGCAAAGGTCCCTCAGTAGCTCCAGGCACAAAAGTCATGCTTAAGACTTAGCACTAGGACAATAAAGAATCCCCATACCTTCATTATATTACCAGGCAATAAGCAACACCAGTCTACCACCAGAAGGAGGGGCAGGAGTATGGCGTAGGAGTACCCTGTGTCACAGGAGAACAGAGAGAGCTGAAAGCTGAGGGTACAGCATGAACACTGAGAAAACCCCTCTGGGTATCCTACACATAATGCAACAGCAGCCCACCACTAGAGAAATCTGAAGACTGTGGTTCACTAAAGACAATGACATCAACAACAGAACATAAAACTAATTCAATTCCTAACTAAACTGACAACGTATACCATTTTATCCTTTTCAATTTTTGTACCATGTGCAAATATTATGATTAAAAGGAAAAACCCTTTTGGGGGTGCCTGGCTGGTTCAGTCAGTTGAGCATCCAACTCTTGATTTTGGCTCATGTCATGATCTCAAGGGTTTTGAGAGCTAGCCCACCCTTGGCCTCCACAATCAGCAGGGAGTTGCCTGAGATTCTCTCATTCTCCCTCTGCCCCTCCCCCCTGCTCATATTCGTGTGCACACGTTCTCTCTCTAAAATAAATATATAATTTTTTTTTCAAAAGGGAAAAAACCCTTTTAAAAAAGAAAAATCTCCTGTATCTACCTCAAAAGGCAGTTTCTTGCTTTACTGTAATACCAGTTATAAATCTGTCCTTGTTAGGCACATTTATACATGTCATGTGAAAAGAACTGTCTAGTGGAGCACCTGGGTGCCACAGTCAGTTAAGCAGCCAACTCTTCTCTCTCCCTCCGCCCCTCCTGCTTGTGCATGCTCTCTCTCTAATAAATAAATCTTAAAAAAAAAGAGAGGGAGAAAAGAACTGTCTAGTTAATGAAGGGTAATGGGATATTGAAAACTAACTTCCTTCACAAAGCAGTAATTTTTTTTAGGAGAGCTAAGAAAATAATAACAAAATAAAGTTAATAATCAAGTAGCCTAAAGAGCTTATCCACAACTAATATTTAAATTCTGTGAGTGCAGTCTTACTATGATACTTTGCGCAAGGAATTTATTGAATAAACAAATGCAAAGGTAAACCATATCCAACAAACAGGTATAGAAAGGCAGACAGAAGCTCAGGGTGGGAAGAATATCAGGCAGAAATCCGCTAGGATAATACAGAGCAAACCAAAAAGATCCAGTAAGAAAGTAATTTCTACAAATACCTTCAGATGAATACAAGGGGAGAAATTTTCATGTAAAGATAATATAACCAGCATTTTTTTGGCATGCACTTTTCAAATCCATAATTTTGTATTATCTATATACTGTGGTGACTACTAGTGTGTATAAAGATGAAAGAAATAAGATCTTAAGAACTTGTCCTAGATCACAGAGCTACAGGGTTCTGATTCTGGGACTGTAAAGTCCATGAATTCTTAACTCTATAATGGAGCTTCACCTGGTTTACCACAGGAACCTTGGGGGACAGAAGGAATGTCTAGTGATTGTTCTTCCAAGGAAGAACTTTGGGGTTCTATTCCCAAATGGATGACAAGCAACTAACGGAAAAGTTTATTTTAGAGGTTTTGGGGACATTGATGGAGGAATAAAAGGAAAAGGGTACCACAGTTCAGAGATAAGAGCCAGCAAAAAAAAACTACAAAATTTAGAGCCTCTGAAATGAGAACAACAATCTATGAGATGTCCACTGCAAGGTAGAGCTCATGTAGGTGACAGAAGTGGAAAGCTAACTGCATAATCCCTAAGCATTTGATATTTGGGAACCCAATTTGGTCACAAACTATACATATCAAAAGAGATAAAATACTCTTTAAGAGTAAATCCAAGAGAATTGTTTAACTCAACTGATGGACAATGTCACAAAAAAAATGTCACCTATTTTTGGTGAAACATTGGCTTTTGGTTACCTAATTTCAACAGACTTACCCAAGGATATATACTACTGTTGCTTAAAACAGATCTGTAAACACTTATTTGGAGAAAGTATCCATCCACCCAACCATTCATCTACTCATGTATTTACTGAGCAATAAATATGATCCAGGCACTAATTCTTGGCATACAAAGATGAGCACACCAAGAATCTTCTTCTAAGAACTTCTATTTTATTTTTTTCTAGACTTATTGGGATTTAATTGATACATAATACTATGTAAGTTTAAGGTATAAAAGAAGTTGATATAATACATTTATATACTGCAAAATGATTAACACCAGAGCATTAGCTTAACACATCCTGTTACATTATATTACCCATTTCTTATTTTTTGGTGAGAGCACTGAAGATCTACTCTCTTAACAACTTTTGTATATATAACACAGTACTATTAACTATAATCACCATTCTGTACATTAGATCCTCAGAACTTATTCATCTTATAGTTGGAAGTTTATACTCTTTGGCCGACTTCTTCCTGTTTCCCCCATCCTCCACAGAACTGCTAGTTGAAAAGAAGGACACATAAAAAATAAACAAGTAAATTAAGTACAATGACAGGAATGTTATGAGGGTACACAGTACTACTTAGGAAGGAATCTCCATTTTCTGCAGAGGCAACTGGGCAGGAGAAATAGGGTCAACAGCATTCTAAGCAGTAAGATTAGCAAATTCATATAAAACAAAGATACAACGAGAATATGGAACTGCTTTAAGTTTGGCAACCTAAACCAGATTTTGTGGTGGTAACCAAGATAAAAGATGGGGCCAGATCATAGGGAACCTTCTTTTTATATAAAGCCTTCATTATAATAAAGCCAAGCTTTATTCTGGAGGCAATGGGTGGCCACTGAAAAATTTTGAGCAAGTAAGGATCATGAACAGATGTAGGCTTTAAAAAATATTTCTGGTTCCACCATGGAGAATAATCAGAAGTAAAGGTGAAGGAAATGGAGCAAGGAGACTTATCACTGCAACAGATCCAAAAATGAAGGGGGAATGTAGAGAGCGCCTAACTAAGATAGTTATGATGATGATGGACAAAATAGAGATGTGATGTATACTCAAATACTGAAAATATGACTACTGGACAAAAATGACTTGTTTCCGGTGTGATTTACTGGTGGGTTTATTCACAATAGGAAACAAAAAAAGAATTGTTTGCCCCTCACTCTCTTGAGGCGTAACTCTTTTGTTTAGGGATGCTTAATTACTATGTCCCATAAGAGACCAACATCCTTTAACTCATAAATGATTGATATAGAATATCCTACTTCCAGACTTCAGGCCACACTAGCTTCTATATTCAAAATAAATCCAAAATTTCAGAAAGAGATCATCAATGGATATTAAAACTGTTGAATGGTAAGTTGAGTGGCATAAGCAGAATGTTAACAAAGTACTAAAATACTTGATATGTGCAAAGGGAAAAGTACTTTTACAAAAAGGTTCAATGGTCATCACCTCATAAGTGATCAATTGCAGCATCACTAATAAACGGACAACCTGCCATTACGTACTATCTACTGTGACACAATATGAAGTACACAGCATCACCTACAAAATCTCCTTGCAAAAAATGTGTAAATGTAATCTAATGAAGTCATTAGACCTAACTTTCAGTTACAAAATACAGGAGATTTAGGAACAAGCTAAATGATAACCATGAAGAAAAAAGTCGGAGAAACAAAAATGTGGGATACTTGATGGCTAGGTTGTCAACTAAAAGTTAATGTCATGCAAAGAAAAAAATGTGGAGGAAGTGTTTTATATTTTGAAAAGGTACTGACAACAAAACAATCAAATGTAATATATAAATCAGGGTGCTTTAGCCACACTGGCTTCTTTATTATCTAATACCCTAGGTTATGTTTCTATCTCAGGGTCATTTGCGCAGTTTAAATTTTCTCTTCCCCTAAATACACACGTGGCTGCTCCATCCCCTCTTTCAAGTGTTTACTCAAGGTCACATTCTCAGAGAGGTTTTCCTGACCATCCTATTTAAAATCATCCTTCCATTCCCAATCTCTTCCCCCTTCTCTGCTTTATTTTTCTACATAGCATTTATTGTCATTTATCATACTACAATATTTTGCCTATGTATTTTATTCACTGGCTTTCTCTCCCAGCTAAAATGTAAATTCCATGAGGGAAGGGATTTTTGGTTGGTTTATTCAGTGCTTTGTCCTCAATGCTTGAAATGTTTAACAGACACTCAACTGTTTCTTCATCAAATGAATAAATCACCACAAAAATGATACTGTCAATATGGGTCAGAAATAATGGGAAGGATATCTAAATGATCCCTAAAGTTTTCTCTTGAATCGATCATAAATTTTGACAATTTGTGTTTCCTTAGCCACAAACAGAAATAAGAATATGTAAAGTCAAAGCAGCAATGGGACTTCCAATCAGCCCTTTTAAATATGTTTTCCCCTAAATCGGTATAAGTTATGGAGTACCACCAAATGTCTGGTCCCTACTCATCCATGAATCTTCACAAACATTTCATTAAGAGTGGTAAATGATTTGTCAATAAGAAAAAGAAAAGTTTACAAAATTCAAGGTACTGATTACCTCTCAGGAGAAGGCTTAGAATGGGGGAGTGGAGGAACACACAGGTATTTTAGTAATATTTCAGTTCTTAAGTTGGGGATGGCAGATTTACATACTTTATATATATATTACATATATTTTTTGTTCTATCAAATGACACAGAATTTTTTAACAATGAGTACATTAAAAAGTATTTGAAACTACCAAATTTACATCCTTGAGGATACCAAGTTCCTGAAATCACTAGGAGAAATTCCAATTTCTGGAATACCATTATCTAAATTATCACAATGTTATAGTCAGCCTTTAAGATGTAAAATCACATCTATGCATTTCTATATCACAGTGACTGGAAGAGTTACTTTTATTTTCCCCTCAAAAAATCAGAATGCATAAGAACCATGTGTCAAGGGAACAAAGAAAATGATATGCCTTATCCTTGGAAAGATCCAGTGAGTCATTTTTACAAAACAAAATTCTGAGTGGGCTAAATAAAATTTATTATTAAATATGTTGTTTGAACTTTTGTTTTTAAGTTAAAAATAGCCATAAAGATTAATTAGATAGATTATTTTGGCTGACTGCCATAAGGCAATTAAAGAGGAAATGCTCTTTACTATCAGACCTCTGCTAATTAAGTCTAAGGTAACTTTCAATTTGACAAACCTCAGCCTTAAAGTATCAGGAAATTCAACTGGCATATACACACCAATTAAATAATATAAAAATACATTTGGGGAAGAAAAATTCTACAAGTCAATGCTATAAAAACTCTGTTGTATTTTTTCAAACCCCTATCTTATCTCTGTATCTCCAGCATTTATCTAGGACACTGTCTAATATGCTTAGGAAGACAACAATGGTTTGGGGATGGCTTATTTATAAGTATTAAATGCAATTAGTCTAATTTCTCCAGCTTCGTACCTCAATGTTTTCTCCTATAATCCTAAACACCATCTTCCCTATAAACTCTTTCCTGGTTTTTTCCGGTGAACTTCTATTCATCTTTAAAAACCTAGTTTTAGGGCTAAGTAATTTGTGAAGCTCTCGCATCTCAGATAATTAACTCACCCTTTGGGTTCTCACAGCATCTTGTATTTCTCAACTATTGAATTTGTCAAGGTATTACTGCAATTAGTTCACAAAGTTTTCTCCATTTACAACATGAAATCATTTTCTAGAGCTATAACCTGGTTAATCTCTAAGTATATAGTTCCTAACTAAAAGTTAGACAAACATTAAGTGTCCAATAAATGTTTACTGAATAAACACAAAAGTAAATCCTGTATAAATAATTTTGAAAGACTAAAACAGTTCAGGGCACCTGGGTGGCTCAGTAGGTTAAAACGCTGCCTTCAGCCCAGGTCATGATCCCGGCGTCCTGGGATGGAGCCCTGCAGCAGGCTCCCTGAGCAGGGAGCCTGCTTCTCCCTCTCCCTTTGCCCCTCCCCCTGCCTGTGCTCTCTTGCTCTCTCTCTCTCTCTCAAATAAATAAAATCTTAAAAAAAAAAAAGACTTAATAGTTCATTTGACAGTTGTTAAAATAAAAAGTTATACCTAAAAATCCATAATAGATACTGAATACCTAACTTGAGCTAATTTAAAAGCCCTTCATAATGATTAGCAAATATAAATGTGATTTCATATCCCTATAAAATGTTTTATAAATATATTTTAAAACTGAAAAATAAAAATCTTGAAACGATCAGGGTGTAATTACAACTTAAATATGTAGTTCATCATATCTAATCAAGATGGGGATTTAAGCCAGTACCCAATGATACAAATGTTATTGTTGGCTTATGAGTATCTCATTTAAGCATCTCTCATAATGAGAGTAGATGTCTTATAACAATATAATGGAATGGATTAACTCCAAAAAGATTCAAAATATATCAATAGAATATAACTGGTCCTTTCAAAAAGATACTAATTTAATTCCATAATTTGTTTGGTCAGCCCTAAGACATTTGGTAATAAAAGTAGCCAGAAATTTATTCTATGACTGAAGGTGTCCAAGTGGAGAGAGTACAACTGTTACCTGAGTGACCCTTTCCAAGCTACTTCAGATATACTTCAGTTGTATACTAGGCAAACAGGGGAGTGGTTATGACTATGAACTCAGGAGCTAGATGTTCTGGGCTTCATTCCTGACTTTATCATTTACTAGTTGTGTGACCTGAGGCAAGTTTCTTAAACCCTTTTGCCTCCATTTTCTCATCTGTAAAATGGAGATGATAATAATAATATAGAAGACCTACCTCATAAAAATGTCATGAGTATTAAATATATGTAAAGAATGTGCAACAGTGCACAAAGACAAATATTTGCTATTATTATCATTCAACATGTTTCCTCGTGTCTCTAGTATTTTGTACTGCAAAGTTCACAGTTGTAATATTATTTCCTATTTTGTACCTTTTCACATTATAAATGATTACAATTTCTTGAGTCTTCATCAGTTTTTCTACGTGATTGTTTCTTTGCCCTTTGGCACTTCTCATTTCCAACTTTGCTTCCTTTAATAGTCTGTCTACCTTCCTCAATGTGAAAGTTTCCAAAGTGATATGTACAACACCAACTGAGTGGTGTACTGAAAAAAATATTAAAACATCTCTTTATTTTTAAATAAATTATTAGTAATATTTAAAATATAGAATAAGCTTTGTATGCCCTCACTAGGTCCATATTTCAGATTGTATTGTATCACAAAGGGTATCTGAGGTATCCCAAGAGAAAAATTAGAAGAGCTCAATGCTCAAGGGGGTTGATATTAGAAATGGCATTCTTCAATGGTTTACTCATTTTGTAAGTTGCATATGACCAATGCAATAGATTTAAATATATTTTAAAATATTTATTTTTAACTCTTCATAAAACGTTAACACAAAGATTTTGGGGAAAAACAGAAACAGAAAGAAAAATCTTGAGTATGTAATCACAAGTGAATAATAAATATGGAGGCACTAACACTTCTTGCACAAGCTCATCTTAGACCATTATAAAAATTAAAGCCATGACGATCCAAGCGGAGAAAGTCGATTATCATATGGTTTCACTTATTTGTGGAACATAAGGGATAGCATGGAGGACATCAGGAGAAGGAAGGGAAAAATGAAGGGGGAATTCGGAGGGGGAGAAGAACCATGAAAGACTATAGACTCTGAGAAACAAACTGAAGGTTTTAGAGGGGAGCGGGGTGGAGGGATGGGTTAGCCCGGTGATGGGTATTAAGGAGGGCAAGTATTGCATAGAGTACTGGGTGTTATATGAAAACAATGAATCATGGAATACTACATCAAAAAACTAATGAGGTACTGTACGGTTACTAACATAATAAAATTAAATTAAATAAAAAAAAAAAGCCATGATAATCTAATGACATCTGAGAAGAAACTGATCTAGTATTGTATGCATTTAACCTATAAATAAATACATGCTGCAAACTACACTATAAGATAATAAATAGAATTAAAGAAATATTATAAATATAAATAAATATATAAAGAAAAATAAATATAATTACACTGTAACAGAATATTTATAATAAATGTAATATAATAAATGATTATTTATTTATCTGATTTATTTATTATTTGGTCTGATTACCAAAAGTAGGAGGAAAAAAACCTTTTGTCTATTTTTATTTATCACATATTTAGAAAATAAGATTTAGTTTAGAACTAAGAAAGTCTGAAATAATCACCAGGCAGTTACTTCTTAAGCACTCTCCCCACAAGATAAGAACTCCAGCCTTCTGAGAAGGAGCATGGGGGAGAGGAAGAGAAGAGAATAATTTTTTAGCTTTATCATAGATATTCACTATTAAGACAATAGGCTGAAAAATGTTTTATCAATGGAATATAAAATCAAAAATATTTAGACTTTAATTTGGGACTGGAGATAATTTGAGTTTTCTTCTACCATATCTTTTGCATTTTCTTCTTATTTTCTCAGTTTGTATAATATTTAACCATTTTTACAATGGTTATAAAACTTGAAAGTTTTATACATTGTGCTCTTCTGTAATGATTAGATCTTACCCAGTGGCTTTTTTCTCTTCTTGTTTCTAATCGCATGTGCTTCTATGAATTTTTTTATTTAAACTTAAGTATAGAACTTCTCATCGTTTATCCATTTGAGCATTTATTAATCACAGGGTTGAAAAAGAATGAAGCAGGGGGGAATTGGAGGGGGAGACAAACCATGAGAGACTATGGACTCTGAGAAACAAACTGAGGGTTCTAGAGGGGAGGGGGGTGGGGGGATGGGTTAGCCTGGTGATGGGTGTTAAAGAGGGCACGTTCTGCGTGGAGCACTGGGTGTTATATGCAAACAATGAATCATGGAACACTACATCAAAAACTAATGATGTACTGTATGGTGATTAACATAACAAAAAAAGAATTAAAGGCACTAAGTGAATACATTAAATGTACTGTGTTGCAAAGCTTCCCTTCATAGATATCACATTTCAATATATGAAAACTATGCAAACTGACCTTTGGAAAACATACTTAAAGAGTTTATATTTGGAGATGTGACTCTAATAATCTGGGGGAAGAAATACTATTAAATTTTGCTTTATATATCAGGGGCTGGCTCCAACAGGAACTAAATGTATCTACTGGCTATTCCCTATGAACCAGACATTGCTCTAAACTGTTTGGATGCAATGGATCCTGTCATCAAATCTTTCTGAATTTTACCACAAAATACAATTTACCAAAACTAACCTTCCTCCACTCCTGGGGACTAAAAGACCTGTACAGTATTCTGAAGAAACAGAAACAATAAGATACTGTATATTTAACAATACGTAAGCATTTAAATACTGTTTTTTGCTAAAGTGCTTAAAGATAAAATAGCCTTAGAAAATAATTAATGTAATTCTGCTTTAAATGAATATATTCTAATAAAAAACTGTGTTAGTTGTTCTGTCAAACAGGGAAAAAAGAATGTTTTCCTTTAGAATTTCTTCTTTCTTTAAGTACAGTTGACACACAATGTTACACTAGTTTCAGATGTACAATACAGTGTTTCAGTAAGTTCAGACATTATGCTATGCTCACCACAAGTGTAGCTACCGTCACCATACAACATTATTACAATACAACTGACTATATTCCCTATGATATCTGTATCTTTTATCCTCAGGACTTATTCAAAAACATTCTTTTTTGATTGTCAGTATTCTCAAGTATGAGGAAAAGAATATTTAAGATTATGAAATAAACACCTTTTGAATAATTTTCATTTGCTACATTTAACTCATTATCACTTTTGGTAACGGTTTACTATTCTTCTAATACACCTGAATATTTGACAATATTCACAGGAATATTTTCTTAGACACATCATGATCTTCATTTTGCTGAATTCCTCATCTTCCCCTACTTATCTCAAAATCTTACTACAAAGCAATGATATCCTGTTTTGAAATTTCACTGTGTATTCACATTGTATTTCCTCTCATTCTTTTCTCCCATATAAAGTGTTTTTATAGCTTAAATCTCGGTTTTCTCCCAAAATTTCTCCCAAACTTGTCTGTACACAGTCACCTGGTGAACTTTCAAAAATCCCAAGCCCAGGTTACATGCCTTACAAATTAAATCAGAAGGTCTGGGGATAAGGGAGAGAGCCAGGCATCAGTTTTTAAATATCCCTAGGTGATATTAATATGCAGCAAAGTTTGGGAACTACTGTCTTAAACTCTTAGTAGTTCCTGAAGGTCCAAGATGCATACTACTTTTTACTCTGCGATCTTATTCACCTATGTTGCAAGCCTGGCATGGTATATGTAGTTGGTGAGTAAACCTACCACTTTCACCTTAATTTGACTTCGTTATCTTCTATTTGCCACATATAAACTTATGAAGTTGTAACAAAAAACCTTTTTTTAATTAAAAGTAATTTCACAGAAATGTTTCAGAATACAGAAATTTTTGAATTTTAGAAGTTAATATAGTACATATTCTTTATATCCCATCACAGTCCAAGAGAATCTAGGGCAGCCCCCTGTCATTAAGTACATTATTATTTCCCCAGCAAGACATAAATATTCACAATGACTGAGGTAAATAAAAATTTTAATAGCTTAGGTTAGCTGGGGCCAGTTTTGCCACCATTAAATTGGGAAAAAAAAGTCCTTTGGAATTTCAGAATGTTTTGGATTACAGAAATGAAAACAAGTAATTATGAACATTATATACATGGGTCACAATGTAAGGTCTCCCCTACCTCCCATGGAATGTGACTAAATAGTTTGAGAGCCACTGACAGAATGTTTCTGTAAAGACGCTCATGAGGGGCGCCTGGGTGGCTCAGTCAGTTAAGCATCTGCCTTCAGCTCAGGTTATGATCCCAGAGTCCCGGGATCGAGCCCCACATCATGTTCCCTGCTCAGCGGGGAGCCTGCTTTTTCCCTCTGCCCCTCACCCTGCTCATGCTCTCTCTCTCTCTCAAATAAATAAAAAAAATCTTAAAAAAAAAGATCCTCATGAAAATGTTTTGGTGTGTGCCACTAGGATAAAGGTGAACACCTGATGAAAAAGATATTTGGTGTGCATGTGTTTGTTTTACCATGTATTTGTAGTACTTTTTTCAATTAAATATAAATATTCCTACTACTAGTAATAAAAATGGTCCTGAGCCCACCCCACTAAAAGAGTGGAAAAAAAACAATCTTTGTTGTTAGTGTTGAAAATCAAGAAAAGAGAACATCTATAGAAAATAGAAATCTTATTTAAATCAAAAGGCAGAATATTAAAACTAAAATTAATGGTGGTCTAAAGCATGACATGAGTTTACCATAAACAGAATACACAAATAAAATTGTGAAAGTGTTTCAACAGTTAGAATCAGTGTAAAGCTGATTAATTTGTGAAGACTAGCAAAGAAAACATGTATTCTAAGTAGAAATCAGAATATTTTCGACTGTCCCAAATAGAAGTTTAAGTTTACACAAACACACAAAATGGGGGTGGGGTTGGGGAGGGGGCAGTAGGCAGGGATAAACATAATTTAAGGAATTGTGGATTAAATGAAGCTAAGCAGGTTATTTTTCCATCAGGATTTCTAAGAACCTTAAATAAGATAATGAGCTTTGGCAATCTCTAAAACAGGTATAATATGCAGCCTTACACTTAACTTGACCTCCAAACGCTTTTTTCTTTAAATCATTTAACATGACTAATTCCACAGAACATAAAACTACTGGAGATGCATTTATAAATTTGGGAATTTTAGGTGGTCTTCAAGAATGAATGTCAAGAATCAACTTCTACTTCATACCACTAATTTTATTATCCTTATCAGTTACCAGTCATTTTTAAGTGATACCTCCATACAATGAAACAAAATTGCCAAAATCGTTAACTTTAGAATTAGTAACATGATTATATAAATGAAGAAATAGTTTATCTTCTCTTAAACTAACCCAAATCAAAATAAAACTTAAAATAATCACCATATTCACCATTTTAAAAGTATAAGTAGGCAATTTGCATAAATATTGAAATGCTATACCTCATCAAATTCTTCAGTCATTTTTCTGATGATTTCTGCATTCTGCATATTTCGAAACATCTCTATTCTCACAGTACCTGTGGAACAACAGATTTTACAGTTAATATTTTTCTATCCCATGCTAAACATTAAATTTAACCTGGCCACTATTTGAAAAATTTTGTATCAAAGTTTTTGGGGTTTTTTTTCTTCCCCCAAACTCCTACCTAAAGGAATCCCTTGTTTAAGAACTTCAAAGTTCTTTAGACATTTTTTAAAAACCTGAATATTCTGTGAATTAGATAAGTATGAGGGAAAAAACTGAGAGGAGTGTTGGGGAAGGAAAAGATGAAGACATAAAATAATAAATTTATATTGTAGGGAGGGCCCTAAGGATTTACTGGTGCTATCCAGACATACAGCTGACTGACTTAGTATGAAAAACACCCAAGTATAGAGAATATTATTTCTCTTCATGCTTTTTTCTAATATTCTTTATGAACAGAATATTCTTCTATAAATTAAAACTAAATGTTCCTTAACCTATTAACACCTGTCAATTAAATCTGTTTTATCTGAACATGAAAAATAGCTTGGTAACTTCAACATAAGTATCAAAGAAAAAGTTAACACCCTTTCTCATCTCTTTCTTTAGTACTATTATATTAGCTACATAATTTTTATCTCAAATATGATTATATAAATATTATCACTCTAAAAATATTGAGTGGTTTATATCAAAAACTTGTGTTAAAAATTAACATAATTTAAATAAAATAAGGTTCAAAATCAATCTGGAGTTACAGAAAATACTGGCATAATAATTACATGAGGTTCAGTTTCAACTGTATACATGTAAAATATTCAAGTTAAAAATCACAAGAATAAGACTCAATGAATCAATAAGAAAATACTTGAGAACCTCTAACAGGTTCCTTGCCAGTGATTACCAGCTCCAATTCAAACCACACTTAGGTATATAAAAGGGAAAAGTCTCTAAAGTGTACTGTACTCTTACAGGAAAAAGCATGAAGCAGTAGAGAGCCACTAAAAGTCATCAAAGTGTACTCTCAATTCAGAGGCCCAATAAAAAACTGCAATGGCACATTTGGCATATCAAACTTAATTTGACTTAGTTTTTATTAATCTATAAAATGAGAAAAATGGCATCTCCCTTATATTTTTAATAACCATTTCTAAGCATGTTTTAATTACTTGATGTACAGCTCTCCTGTTTATTTTCAGGATGCTGAATTCATTAAGTACCACCAACAGGTATCCCTCACACCCAGCTGTAGAGAAGAGAGTCTAGATTGGAAGGTGAGTGAAAAGGGAAAATATTTTTAGAGTTCCTCCCCAAAAGGCAATTTCCTAAACACATGGGGAAACTTTTACATTGTGATTTTATTTTTTATGGGAAAAACAGTATCATAGACAGTACTTAAAAGCATTGAAGACAGGTTGTTTATGTACTACAATACCGCCTTTATTAAAAAAAAATAAAAAATGCATTGAATTGCTAAATTATAAATTATCTCAAGTAAAAGTAACTTTTTGTCAAACATTCTTTAAAAATCACTCAAATTAGAAGCACCTGGGTGGCTCAGTTGGTTGAGTGTTCAACTCTAGATTTCAGCTTGGGTCACAATCTCGTGGTCGTGGGATCGAGCCCCGCATCAGGCTCCACACCAGGTATGGAGCCTGCTTGGGATTCTCTCTCTCCCTCTGCCCTCCCCCACCAAAAAAATAAATAAAAATCACTCAAATCACACAAAACTGTTTTAACTGTATTTTTTTTTTTAAAGATTTTACTTATTTGATAGAGAGAGAGAGATAGAGAGCACGAGAGGGAAGAGGGTCAGAGGGAGAAGCAGACCCCCCTGCTGAGCAGGGAGCCCGATGTGGGACTCGATCCCGGGACTCCGGGATCATGACCTGAGCCGAAGGCAGTCGCTTAACCAACTGAGCCATCCAGGCGCCCTGTTTTAACTGTATTTAACCTTGTTTGGGTCATGAACTATTTTGTCAACCTGAAACAGAGTCCCATATATAAAAAGCATGTAATTTCAAGAGTTGTTTCATGGTACTCTTGATAAGCAAAATTATCTTCATTAAGTACTAACCAAGAAAAAGAAGTAAAATTAGATTTTTAAGTTATTAAACATGAGAAGAATTAGTTGTTCTTGGAGAGATGGAAATATTTGATATTTTGCATGGAGTAGCATTATTAAATGGCTATATGCATTTCTCAAAAGTCATTTATCTGTACACTTAAAATGTGTGCATTTGGAAACTATATCTTGGTAAAACTGATTTTTAAAAACTCAAGAAAAAGGACAACGTTAATCAGAGTAGTTCAGTAAAAAGTTATACATGTCAAGAGTGCCTGGCTGGACCAGTAAGTACAGCATGTGACTCTTGATCTCAGGACTGCAGGTTTGAGCCCCACAGTAGGTTTAGAGATTACTTAAAAAGTTACATGTATCATTGTTAAATATGAGTATAAATAATGTTCAATTCTATTTCCATGACTAATATGGCAGTTTTCATATACAGTGGAGTCTTAACTATAATTTCAATGAACTAGCAAGTTAACTCATAAACAGAGGACTATTTTGCTGTATTAACTTAGTATCATAAAATCAAAGGCAACAAAACAGAAACTAGTACTAAAAGCAAAATAAAAACCAGCTGTAAGCTTAGCATCTTTAAAAAATGACTACCATATATAACAATTATTAATAAAATAAAGTCAGATGTTTAAAGCTATAATTTTGAAAATGAACAGAAGCTTGTCGTTGAGGTTTTTTTAAGAGGAAAATCTTTCTGCTGCCACAATGACTATTCGAAACATTAGCCTATTTACTTACTACTTTCTAATTGTTCATTCTTCTTCAGTCCAGTCCCACAACTCTACTGCAACTGCTCCTTAACACCTATTATTTGCTAATTGTCACATCAAAGTCTTTCTTTAGTAATACCCTATCTATTCTATTTAAAACATTTGAATCATGGAACACCACATCAAAAACTAATGATGTACTGTATGGTGACTAACATAATATAAAACAACAAAACAAAACAAAACAAATTTGCTCATTATACTGGTTTCTGTAACACTATATCCTTGTACCCTAACGACTTAAACTTTCTTTCACTTACTTTTTGTCATTTACCTGAATAAATACAGGTAATTTCCTGTGTTCTGTCCAACACATTTTTCTTTGTCCCATTCTTCATTTTCTAACCTGGACATGGCCCCCATCTATCCTCTCCCAGTAGGCAAAAGTATGGCAGAGACTACTACTTATTAATCTTTGTATTTAGCCCAGTTCCTCGAAAAATGCCTGACATCTTAAGTCTTCTCTCTCCTATTTTAAGCTTTCTTTGACAATGGATTATGAAGATAAATTAAAGATCCAAAATAATTCAGATTCACAGAAACAAATATCTGAAAATAAAGAATGAAAAAAAAAGATTATCTTCCACTCTCTGAAACAATTATCTGTGAGAATTCTCAAATAACCTACCAACGTACATATTTTATATTAAAAAAATAAAAGGTTGTTTAAGCAGGCCCTCTGACAGGATTAGACTTCTAATGAAGATAAAGAAAGAACTTTGAAAACTGTCATCTTTAACCATGAATAATTCCAGGAACAGTAACATCAGAAAGTGACCATCAAGTTCTCAATCATTTATATTATGTCAAACTACTGGAGAGAACATAACTTAAAACAATCCCTATGGTATGCAATTTGGCAAATGTTTACTGAAATTACAAATTAACACACTCCTTGGCCTTGATATTGTACTTGTTGCAAAGTATCCATAAACTTACACACGTGAAATAAAGGTACAACATGATTCCCTGAAGCACTGTTTCTGAAAGCAAAAGTAAAAATACATATACCCATAAATAAGATTCTGATTAATAACTAAAAGTGTTGATGATGATAATAATAATGGTGGTGGCAGCTAACACTTGGGTGCTCATTATTCACCAGGCATTGTTCTAAGAAATAAGCCCTTGAAGTTAACCCATTTAATCTTCACAATACCTATGAAGAATGTACTATTTTTCTCTCATTTTACAGAAGAGAAAATTGAGGCACCTAGAGATTTAGCAACTTGTAAAAGGGGTTTCCCAGTAGCAGATTCATAGTATGCATGTATGCATGCAGTTTGGCTATAGGGTCCATGACTAACCATTACTCTTAACTGACTAAAATTAATGGGATCCATGGAGCTGTCTAAAACAATAAACAGACCTGTGTTGGATATGGAAAGATCTGCAGGATATATTCATACATGAAAAAAGGAAAAAAAGGAAACGTATATGTATTTGATTGTATATGCTTTAAAATATTTCTGGAAAGATACACAAATATCTGGCAAAATGGTTGCCTCGGGGAAAGAGAAATATCTCCAAATAAAAATGGAGATATTATATTGCATACCCTTTGCATTCCTTATATTACTCAAAATAAGGAATACATTTCAAATAAAAATAAAATGTTAAAAACCAAACTGAAAGACAGATTGCTATTAAATTATGCCTATCAAACATTTATGTAGTCACTACCAATATGCACTCATAGGAGGGTAGGCTAAGAATGCTTGACATAAGTTTGCCAGAAATGCAAAATTTTATGTTTTTCTTACCAGCTATTATAGAATACAAAAAAATGGAGTTGAAAATAGGGCTGGAGAACATACCCTTGGCATAATTAGTGGCATGGACAACAATGAAAAGAAACTGTAATTGTGGTTACAGTAACCACAACATTTAACAAAACCCTCAAGAAATCATTCTAGGTGGTTTAAAATCTTTGGGATCAGACATAGTAGGATTTAAATCTCAGTTCCATGAGTTACTAAGCTATAGGACACTGAAAAATATCAATTGTTCTCTATGAAACTCAGATTTCTAATCTTTAAAATGGTGAGAATACCACTTCAGTGTAGAAATTTTTCTTGTTCAATGCTGTAATTCCTAGTGCTTGGAATAGTGCTTAGTACATAGGAGGACCTGAAAAAAATGTTTGTTAAACAAATGACTAAGGATGATATGAGAACTAAATAAGGTAACAAATGTAAAGAATTTAGTACTGTATTTGTCACATGTAAGATGCTTACCTACTTTGAGCATTCATTTTTTTAGGAGATTATCCTACCCATTTTAGAGGGAAGCTAAAAGCTCTAGTTTCTTAGCTGAACTCTACTGAAAGCCAGATTCCTAAACTGTACATGTTGCCGGGTTAATGCCATCCGAAGAAGACCAGTAATCTCTTTTATTCCAGAACCAGGCAAAGTCATTCCAGTTTTCCTATCACCCAGACCAAATCCTCCACTTCCAGAGTGGAAACAGTCACATACATTACACTAAACATCTCTGTCCAAAATGACTAGAACCCACCACAGAGAGGAGTTAAGGTGATAAAATCACTGTCAAAGAAGCAGGAGCCCACAAACTCTTAACCCCATTTTACATGAATCACATGGTTTAGAGAACTGTCTCACCTCATTCTCCTCATTTTCAGTTCTACCCTTCCTCTATTCTATGATGACAGCCAAAGCAGGAACTCTAGCCTTCTCTGTATCCTTCCAACTAGGTACAGAAGCAGACAGAAGAGAAAACTGAATGCATACAGAACTTTATATAGTAACAAATCAATTTATCCAAATATAATAAAAGGCCCTTTTGGGTTTATACCTTCTATGACACTGTAACATTCTGGCTCCTTCAAAATTAGTGGACCTGGTTGTGGGTGAAATATATTAACATTGCCTAAGAGCACTTAGCAGAGAACCTTCCTCAGAGCTTTCCTACTAAGCTGTTCCATAGAGCAAACAGCTTTCTATTTTAAGGATTTTCTTTTAAAGACTGGATTATAAAGTCTTAATAAATAAAATCTAATCTGGTGATGAACAAGAGAAAAATCCAAGCATATAACAGGACAATTTTTGGTAGCCTCATTTTCTGTATCATTTTTATTTTAAGTACTAGACAGCAGGTTGTATATCAAAATAAAGTAGAGAAAGACTGAAAATAAATATGGATAAATTACTAGAGAAAATCTAAGTCAGAAAAGGAGAAGAAATGCTGGGGCTACTCAAATTGAGAAGTATTTACTAAAGTATTTACTGCATACCAGAATACAGAACTTAACAGTTACCTAAGATTCAGTGACTGCATACATGTAGGAGTCTTTCTCAAGATTTGAGGAGAGGGAATGAGGGAAAGGTAGAAAAAGAGACAGATACTTTGGTTGCTTTTTAATGAGCATTTCAAACTTAATTATAAATATCTTGTGATATATGCAGTCTGTCTAGGTAGTATGTACACAAATGGAAAAAATTACCTCATAGGTTATTATAAATATACAGTTTGGGAAACCTAGATCTTTTAGAATATATTAAAATAGAAATTGTTGGCAGTACCTGGGTGGCTCAGTCAGTTAAGTGTCTGACTCTTGATCTCAGCTCAGGTCTTTTTTCTTTTATTAGAAGTTTATTAAATACTACTTCAATTATTAATGGTTACTAGAGAATTCAAGTTCTCTGTATTTTTTAATTGGGTAAATTTAAGTCCCTCCCCCCGAATTTCATTTTTTTTATTATGCTATGTTAATCACCATACATTACATCATTAGTTTTTGATGTAGTGTTCCATGATTCATTGTTTGCATATAACACCCAATGAATCAGCTCAGGTCTTGATCTCAGGGTTATGAGTTCAAGCCCCATGTTGGGTTCCACACAGGGTGTGGAGCCTACTTAAAAAAATACATATTGAAATGTATAGGCCTCCACAGGTACCCTGCATGAATAAGAAAAAGAAATTGTTGTGATTTTATCTCCAGTGATTGAGACTGTGTCTAAATGTCAAACTGCACTTGGTAACATTCCTTATAAAAAGCTTATATACTTCATCCTCTGTAAAAACAAAAGATAAGTGAAACATCAAACTAAATGTTCAAAAAGAAAACTCACATTTTGGCACATGACATGGGAGTACCAACTGACTTGTCTTTCGAGACCACATAGGGTACATTTCATCCATTTCAAGAACAGATAAATTTACTAAATATTAGAATTTCAAATTTAGAGCTTGGTTGGGCCATGCTAGTATATCCCAGGGCCAAAAGCAAGCATTGTCCTAGGGCTTTAACCTTTCAAACCACTTTCACCAAATCTTGAACAACTATTAAAATAACCTCATCTTAAGTCCACATAAGACAAGAATTAAAGGAAAGAACAAAGAGAAAAATAAATTTACTTTTTGAAACATCCATCTGCTACCTCAGACACTACTACTACTATGATTCAAGAAGAGCAGGGTTTCTTAATCTGTGGCATATAGATTCTTAAATATCTATGGACCTTTTGAAACTGTATGAAAATTTAGGTCTCTGCACTTTGTGGAGAAAGACCCAAATTTTCAGGCTATTACTAAAGGAATTGAGAACTCCAAAAGGTAAAAACTACACATTGGAGGAAAAATATCAAAGATTTTTAGTCTTAGAGAATTGAAGAGAAAAATTAAATGGTGACAGTAAAGAATAGTTCCTTACTAGAGAATGGAATTAGAAACCAAGATCTATGTGCTAAGTGTGTTCATTGCTAATGGAATGTCATTTCTTTTAGGCCCTCTCACCTTAAAGAACAGGAAATATATATGTGTGTACACAAACATAGCTATTTCTATATGTATCAAGACATATATCACTTAATAACATATATTAAGCGATATATGTTATAATATCTTTAACTCCATTACCACATGAAATATTCTAGAGTCCTCCCCTTGCTTTTATCCATAATTTCCTACAGTGAAATCTCCAACAGTGAAAACTCTGGTTCCCACCATAAACCATCTATTTACTAATTTTTTCAATTCCAGTACACACACGTATGAAGTAACTTCAGAACTGGTAGCCCATTGCCCAGTGGAAAGTAACTGCAACTAGAGTACCATACTTTTATACAGTTCCTTTTGCCTTTAGTCTTATACTTTCCAGTTCAGTTATTTAGGACAGTACTTTTCCCCTAAACCCCCTTCAGCAAGGTTATTTCATGTATTTGTAATATAGATTGATACTTTTGTCACAGTCTGAAATTCAACCCGGAATGACCTCATAAGGGTTTTTTTTTAATTTGCAAACATCAATGTTTATTCTTTGTGCTGTAAGTTCTATGGGTTTTAAGAAATGCATAGTATCATATATCCATCATTACAGCATCATACAGAATAGTTTCAGCACCCTAATCCCCTGTGATTCAACCCTCCTTCCTCCCTAAAACCCTGGCAAACATTCATCTGTTTACCATCTCTACAATTTACCCTTTTCCAGAATGTGACATAAACTGGAATCATGGTATGTAGCCTTTTCAGACTGGCTTCTTTCACTCCGCAATACCTACTGATATTCATCTATGCTTCTTTTTTTTGAACAATTTTTTTTAACGTATAATATATTATTTGTTTCAGGGGTACAGGTCTGTGATTCATTAGTCTTACACAATTCACAGTGCTCACCACAGCACATACCCTCCCCAATGTCCATCACCCAGCCAAACCATCCCTCTCACCCCCCTGCACTCTAGCAACCCTTAGTTTGTTTCCTGAGATTAAGAGTCTTTTATGGTTTGTCTCCCTCTCTGGTTTCGTCTTGTTTCATTTTTCCCTCCCTTCCCCTATGATCCTCTGTCTTGTTTCTCAAAATCCTCATATCAGTGAGATCATATACTTGTCTTTCTCTGATCTACTTATTTCGTTTAACATAATACCCTCTAGTTCCATTCACATCATTGCAAATGGCAAGATTTTGGTTTATTGAAGGCTGTATAATATTCCATTGTGTGTGTGTGTGTGTGTGTGTGTGTGTGTGTGTGTGTGTGTGCATGTCACATCTTTAACCATTCATCTGTCGATGGACATCTTGGCTCTTTCCATAGTTTGGCTCTTGTGGACACTGCTGCTATAAACCTTGGGGTGCACAAACCCCTTCGGATCACATTTGTATCTTTGGGGTAAATACCCAGTAGTGCAATTGCTGGGTCGTAGGGTAGCTCTATTTTCAACTTTTTGAGGAACCTCCATACTGTTTTCCAGAGTGGCTGCACCAGCTTGCATTCCCACCAGCAGTGTAAGAGGGTTCCCCTTTCTCCACATTCTCGTCGACCTTCAGAAAGGAGGAAAAGGAAGATAAAATATACCAAGTCATTCCCTGACTTGTTAATTTTAGCCATTCTGACTGGTGTGAGGTGGTATCTCATTAGGGTTTTGATTTGGATTTCCCTGATGATGAGTGATGTTGAGCACTTCCTCATGTGTCTGTTGGCCATTTGGATGTCTTCTTTGCAGAAATGTCTGTTCATGTCTTCTGCCCATTTCTTGACTGGATTAGTTGTTCTTTGGGTGTTGAGTTTGATAAGTTCTTTAACTAAAGATTTATAAAATCTTTATAGATTTTGGATAACTAGCCCTTTATCTGATATGTCATTTGCAAATATCTTCTCCCATTCTGTCGGTTGTCTTTGGGTTTTGTTGACTGTTTCCTTTGCTGTGAAAAAGCTTTTTAACTTAAAGTCCCCATAGTTCATTTTTGCCCTTGCTTCCCTTGCCATTGGCGATGTTTCTAGGAAGAAGTTGCTGCGGCTGAGGTCAAAGAGGTTGCTGCCGGTGCTCTCCTCAAGGATTTTGATGGATTCCTGTCTCACATTTAGGTTTTTCATCCATTTTGAGTCTATTTCTATTTTTGTGTGTGGTGTAAGGAAATGGTCCACTTTCATTCTTCTGCAGTGGCTATCCAATTTTCTGAACACCGTTTGTTGAAGAAACTGTCTTCTTTCCATTGGACATTCTTTCCTTTGTTGAAGATTAGTTGACCATAGAGCTGAGGGTCCATTTCTGAGCTCTCTATTCTGTTCCATTGATCTATGTGTCTGTTTTTATGCCAGTACCAAACTGTCTTGATGACAGCTTTGTAATAGAGCTTGAAGTCCAGAATTGTGATGCCACTGGCTTTGCTTTTCTTTTTCAACATTCCTCTGGCTATTTGGGGTCTTCTCTGGTTCCAAAGAAATTTTAGGATTATTTGTTCCATTTCTGTGAAAAAAGTTGAGGGTATTTTGATATGGATTGCATTGAATGTGTAGATTGCTCTAGGTAGCATTGACATTTTCACAATATTTGTTCTTCCGGTCCATTAGCACAGAATGTTTTTGTGTCTATGCTTTTTGCATGGAATGAGTGTTCATTCCTTATCACCAAACAGCATTCCACTGTACGGATGTAGCACAGTTTATCCATTTCATCTACTGAAGGTCATCTAGATTGCTTCCAGTTTTTGGTAAGTAATGAATATAACTGCTATAAATACATGCAGGTTTTTGTGTGGACATGTTTCAAATCAGTTAGTAAATACCTATTTATCTTTGCTGTATTATACAGTAAGGCTATGTTTAATTTTGTAAGAAACAGTTAGGACTGTCTTCCAAAGTGGCTATACCATTTTGCATTCCCACCAACCATGATTTCTTATACCTTCACATACTTGACAGTGATTGGTATTGCCAGTTTTTTGTATTTTAGCCACTCTAATAGGTGTGTAGTAATATCTTTTTATTGTTTTAATTTGCACTGCTCTTATGACAAATGATGTTGAGCATCTTTTCACATGTCTATATGCCATCTGTATATCTTCTTGGTGAAATGTCTGTTCAGGTCTTTGCCCACTTTTTTACTGGCCTATTTATTTTCTTGTCAGTTTATAGAGCTCTTTGTATATTTTGAATACAAATCCTTTATCATACATGTGTCTTGCAAATATATTCTCCCAGTCTGTGACTTTTCTTCTAATTTTCTAAACAATGTCTTCTGCAGAGCAGAAAAAATTTTAATTTCAGTAAGGTCCAACTTGCCAATTGCTTCTTTCATGGATCGTGCTCTTGGTTGTTACAGCTTTAAAAACCTCAAAACCTCATCACTAAACCTAAGATCATATAGACTTTCTCTTATGCCTTATTTTAGAAATTTAGAGTTTACATTTTACATGAGTTAAGTTTTATGCAAAGCGTTAAGATCTGTGTTTAAGTTCATTTTTTCCACATGGACATCCAATTGTTTATCATTTGTTGAAAAGATGATTATTTCTCCATTTAATTGCCTTTGTATCTTCATAGAAAAAAATCAGTTGACTATATTTATGTGATTCTTATATTTTTAAAGAATAATTTAGGGTACACAAATTTGATGTATATATATATATGTGTGTGTGTATACACACACACACACACACACACACACACACACATACACACAACTCTTCAGATACCTACTGGACCTACAAAAAGGAAGATAAAATATAACAAAATATTTCATGTTCCATTCTCCTCTTATTTTAATAATTTTTATCCTATACTCTGCACATCCAAAAGTTTTTCCTAAATGATAAACCCATCAGGATTATCTGTGGTTTTTCACTGCACTTTTTCTAAAATAGTAGCTATATATGTCTCCACATTTGAAAGCTCTTCCAAAAACATAAAAATAATGAGAAATTGAGACTTTAATTAGTCCCAAGAGACTAGAAGTCCATGAAAGTAGAAGTTACCTTACAGCAATATAAAACATAAATATGCAAAATATGTCCAAAGTGTGGAAATTTCAAAATTATGACTTACATTTACACACACACACAAGTATCCAAGGGAAGAAATCACTTCAAATTGATATATAAAAGTTTTGATTAGGGTAGTATTATAAACAATATTTTTATATAAACCCTCTTCCTGAAATGCTAATGAAAATATGAAAAACATTTTTAAAAGCATCTGAAACCTTATGAAGTAGTGGGAATTAGTAGAATAAGAACAAACTAAAAGCAGAAACCAAAATACAAAAAGAGCACTAAAATCACTTCCTCTCTGATAATATTTACTGAGACTACAATACAATGCACAAGTTGGGACTTCCTATGTAAAGGGTCTAAAAGAACAACCCTTTTATGAAGTGGGGGCTCAAAGGATTTCATTTGCAAGTTAAGGTTAAACCAGCAGTATATCTAACACCTCATATTCTGTGGTCTATAAAGAAAGCTTTTTTTAATATTGTGTAGAAGGAGACAGGTATGTGAGAGGTAGTAATCAAACACTGGTGCTCTCACAAATATCCTAAATTCACTTAATCTGATACAGAAAACTTCAGATGGTACTTAGTTGCAAATAGCCCTCAACTGGAAGTACTGTTGGGCACCTATCAAGCAAATCTTAAATCTTCTCTAGAGGAAAAGTACCTTTATCCTAGGCTTCAAATAAACTTGAGAGAAAATGTGGAGCTTGGAATAAAAAGTAAACATATCAACAAGAAAGGTGATATGCAAAAGAAAAAGCAAAAGGAAGACCACAGAAACAGACTCACTAAGACTTAAAGTATTAGAATTATCAGATATAGATTGTAAAAAAAATTCCCCATATTAAAAAAGGAAAATACAAGACTGAATGAATATCCATAGGGAACAATCGGATGGACTTCTGTTTCTGTAAAAGAGAGCAACACGGGGTGCCTGGGTGGCTCAGTGGGTTAAGTGTCTGCCTTCAGCTCAGTTTCTCATCTCTGGGTCTAGGGATTGAACCCTGCATCGGGCTCCCTGCTCAGCGGGGAGTCTGCTTCTCCCTCTGCTCCTTTGTGCTCTCTCTCTCTCTCTCTCTCAAATAAGTAAATAAATAAATGATCCTTAAAAAGAGAGAGAGAGACCCATGTTAACTATAATTTCTAGAAAAGACCCATATAGTAACTGAAATAGACTGTCACAGATTAAAAAAAAGTAAGTAAACAAAGATAGGGGATATATTGTACAGAAAGCAGCACAGAAGTTAAAAAATGGAAACAGGTACATAGAAGACAATATGCAAGGTTTAAACAAAGTTACTGAAAGAGAAGAGAAATAAAATGAGAAGCAGCAATATTTAAAAAGGTAACTGATGAAAGACACCAATCCAAAGAAATATGTTCTATAGAACATAATATAGTCAGACTACAGAATACCAGAAACAAACAGAAACCTTAAACGTTGGGAAAAACAAGTACTGAAAGAGAAGAAAATTATTATTCTGAGTTCTCAACAACAATACAAGCCAAAAGACAGTGAAATGCCTTCAAGGCGCTAAAAGAAAATAACGGCCAATATTATACAATATACCCATCAAAATATATTTTAAGACATAAAGACAAGTTAAACAAATCTTCAAAGTCCAACAGAGTCTACAGAATCTCCAACAGAACCTCACTGAAATTTCTAAACGCTGCACTTTAGGCAGAAGTGACCTCAGATATATATGACATGTTAAAAAAAAGAACAAATAAAATGGCATGTAAAGCTAAAACAGTAATAACTTTATTTTTTTAAACAGTAATGACTATGGGAAAATGAAATAGATTTAAATTACAACACAAGGAAGGAAGTAAATGGAATTATAGCTCTAGGTCCTTGTCCTGTCTGGGAAAAGGACAGAGGTGGTAATTACCTTTGGATTGTGCTACATTAAGTATGACTTTTATAATCTTTAGGGTAACCATTAAATGCATGTGAAGAGTACTAAAATGTCCAAATAAGTAGATGGGGGAAAATGAATTCTGTTGAATTCAAAGAATCTAAAGGCTAAGAAAGGAAAACAAGAAAACATACAGAACAGTCAGGACAAACAACAAATACTAGTTCAAAATAAATCCAAACATCCAATGTTTACATTAAATGTAAAAAGATTAAGTGATACAGTTAAAATAGTTTTCAGACTGAATAAAAAATACAATCTGTCTGTATGTTGTTTATAAAAGGCATCTAAGAGGTGAGGATACAAAAACAATGACAAGAGAAAAGAAAAAGTTGGGCCACAAAAACCATAAAAGGAGCTTCATTAATATTCAAATAAATAAAATTTTAGAAAAAAGCACTGCCAGAGATAAAGAGGATCATTAAATAAATGTAACATATTTGAGTTATAAGAAATACGTGAATATTTATATGCACCTAATAAAGCACGTGATGGGGAGGGAGAAGACATGAAAAAGAGGATGAGGGAAGGGGAAGGCCTTCCAGGAGAAATCAAGAAGAAATACATAAATATACAATCTTGATGTGGACTTAAAAACACTTCTCTCAGTAACTGCTAGAAAAGTAAAGATTAAAAGAATATAAAATATTTTGACACAATTATAGAAAAACCTTAACCTGATGGCCACAACTGCATTTATAAGATATACACAGATTTCAAACACACATAAAATGTTGGTGAAAACTAACCACATGACCTACACAAAAAGCACTAAAACTATACAGACCATTTTCTCTGGCCTCAAGTTCAATTCAGCTAAGAAGAAATCAGTAACAAAAGTTAACCAGAAAATCATATGTTTGGAAGTTAAGAAATAGGCTTTTAAATAAACCATGAATCAAAGAAAAAAAAATTAGAAAACATTTTGATTCCTGTCTTACTGCCAATGTTCATAGCAGCAATGTCCGCAATAGCCAAACTGTGGAAGGAGTCGAGATGTCCTTCAACAGATGAATGGATAAAGATGTGGCTCATATGTACAATGGAATAGTACTCAGCCACCAGAGAGGATGAATACCTACCATTTGCATCGAATTGGACGGAACTGCAGGGGATTAAGCTAAGTGAAACAAGTCACTCATACGTGAACCATAAGGAATAGTGCAGAGGACCACAGGGGAAGGGAGGGAAAACTGAATGGGAAGAAATCAGAGAGGAAGACAAACCATGAAAGACTCTGGACTCTGGGAAATAAACTGAGGGTTACAGAAGGGAGGGGGTGGGGGGGATGAGGTAACCGGGTGATGCGTATTAAGAAGGGCACGTATTGTGAAGAGCACTGGGTGTTATATGCAACTAATGAAGTGCTGAACACTACATCAAAAACTAATGATGTACTATATGTTAGCTAACTAAACATAATAAGAAAGAAAGAAAGAAAGAAAGAAAGAAAGAAAGAAAGAAAGAAAGAAAGAAAGAATCAAAAAAATTAAAACATTTTGAATTGAACTAATGAAAAGGAATATCACAAGAAGTTTTACAATTAAAAAATATAAGGTGTTATTAAAAATATCCATATTAAATAAATTTGAAAATTCAAATGTTTTCCTATAAAATACAGCTTGTCAAAAACAAACAAACTGGAATAGTGCTAAATCAGCTAAAGAGACTGAATCAGTAGTTTAAAATCTTCCAACAAAAACAACAACAACAAATTTAGGCCCATATGGTTTCAATAGCAAATTCTACCAAATGTTCTGGAAACAATTCCAATCTCATACACTCTTCCAGGAAACCTCCCCCCCAAAGAAAAGGATATTCTCTACCATCCATTTTATAAGGTTAGCAGAGCCTTGATAATAAAACCTGAGATGGAAAGAATGGAAAGGGAAAATTGCAGGCCAATCTCATCAATGAATACAAATACAAAAAATCCTAACAAGATATCAGCTAACCAAAGCAACCAATAATTTAAAAAATAAAATACATCATGATCAAGGTGAATTCATTTCAGGAAGGCATGTGAGATTTAACATTAAAAAAATCAGGGGTACCCAGGAATGAGGGGTGGAGACTTGGGGGTGGGTAGAGATATTCAGAAGGAGCACAGTGGGGATTTTTAGGGCAATGAAACTATTCAGTTTGATACTATAATGGCGGATACATAACATTATACATTTGTAAAAACCCTAGAACTTTGAAGCACAAAGAGACAACCCTAATGTAAACTATGAACTTTAGTTAATAATGTATCAGTATTGGTTTATCAATTTTAACTAACGTACCAAGCTAATGCAAGATGTTAACAATAGGGGAAACTGGCATAGAGAAGAGGGAACATTGCATAATTTTGGCTTAATTTTTTTTGTAAACCTAAACCTCCTCTAAAAAAAAAATAAAGCCTACTTAAAAAACACTATAATAATTTTTAAAAATGTTTAAGTCCAAAAATACAGATTTTTAACAGATGTATAAAACCTTTTCACTCATGCATAAAAATACCTTCTGAAATACTGAAAAAAAAATAAAGATCTAAATAAATGAAGAAATATATGCAATGATCATGAATTTGAAGACTTGATTTTATAAAGATGTAAATTCACCCCTCCTTCTATACAGCAGTAGTTCTTAACTTTTGCTTCCCACTCCCCACAGATATGAATAATTGAAGGTTAGGGCGGGATGCTACTGACATTTAGGGAGAGAGGTCAGAGATGCTGCTAAATATTCTACAGTGTGGGGCACCTGGGTGGCTCAGTGGTTAAGCGTCTGCCTTCGGCTCAGGTCATGATCCCAGGGTCCTGGGATCGAGCCCCGCATCAGGCTCCCTGCTCGGCAGGAAGCCTGCTTCTCCCTCTCCCACTCCCCCTGCTTGTGTTCCCTCTCTCGCTGTGTCTCTCTCTGTCAAATAAATCTTTAAAAAAATAAAAATAAAAATAAAAAATAAATAAATAAATATTCTATAGTGCAAGAAAGCACTACAAATAATTATTCAGCCCCAACGTCAACATCATGGAGGTTGCGAAATTTGTTATACAAATTAAATTGTATTCAAAACAATAAGTTTTTTTTTTTAGTGGAACTTGACAACCTAATTCTAAAATATACATGAAAATACAAAAGGACAAGAAATTTCTACAACCACTTCAGAAAACAGTCTGGCATTACCTAGAAAAGTTGCATCTCTTATACTCCAGCAATTTCACTTCTCAGTACACAAAGTACAGCATCTTGTGTACATGGACACTAAATTAACATCTGCCAAAGACAGCTTAGAGTAGCATTGTTCATCCTATCCAAAAGCTGGAAACAACCCAATTTCCTTCAAGTGTGGGAAATTTAAATAAACTAGTATTTTCACATAGTAAATATTTTAGGACAGTTCTCACAGTACAGAAATTTTGCACCCAAGGGGACATGTAGCATTGTCTGCATTTTTGGTTGTAAAAACAAGAGAAGCAGGTGTGGGAGAAGAGACAGGAATGTGCAACTGGCATCTAATGGGTGGAGACCAGAGATGCTGTTAAACACGCCACAATGCGTGGGAAAGCCCACCACACCAAAGAATTATAGTACTCAGCTATCTATCTATATATATATATATATATATATATACACTGTGCATATAAGGAGACAATTCATTAAAGTAGACTTTGAAACAGCATACTGATTAATATATAACAAACATAAAACAAACACTGGTTCCTATCTTCTAAAGAGACTGACACTGTTAGCATACCAGTAAAAGTAATTTATCTGGGGGAGAGATCCCCTATAATACTGGTAATGGAGTGGGAAAATGAAACAAATTAAGAAAGGCAGACAATAAGAAGTGTGTTATGTAGCCAATCACTACCATGGATAAGTGAAGCCTAATTAAACCTTGGGAAACTCTCAAAGTCTCAGTAGGCCATGTACTTTAAAGTTATCTCACCTGAAGGGCAAAGGAGTTGGGGTATCTATATACTAGCTCTCAAGCAGTCAATGGTTAAAGTTATAGTGCCCAAACTGTGTACTGAGATGCCCTTGGTCACTGAAGCAAACTCATATGGGAACTGTGGGGTATTTTAATTTTTCAAAGGGAAATACAGCAATGTCTAATATTTGTCAAGCATGACAGAAACTATTAGCATGAGGTAATTCACAGTTTCAACATTAGATCATACTTTATTTGTTATGACTATATTCTATCTTTGATTTCTCACAAATACTGCTGGAAAACCAATATAGAACAGGAAAGGAGAGTGATTCTAAAATTTAAGAAATTGTACAGTGCCCAATGGGTACATATATCCTTTAGCAAGTAATTATGGTTATTTAAGAATACCATATAATTTTTATTATTATTTCCATTATATTTATTTTTCCAACTAGCTTCTAAGTTGTTAGGACATAAATAAATTGGTTGGAACTAACTACCTCAAAAAGGAATTGTTAGGTATTTCTTTTGGGTACAGATACCATGAAAATATTACTGAGACACTAAATGGCCCAGAAAACGGGACAGTTCAAGGAACTCCAGGATCACTGAACCTTAGGAGATGATCCCTGGTAATTCTCTAGCAATCCTGCACTTCTAGAAGACCCTCATGCATTTGGAAGCCCACTGTTAGGTACAAAATGGAGCCATTACTTTTTATAAGCAGCTATGAGAGAAGGTACTTTTAACCTACAAATCACAATTTCATAAATGTACCCTTTATTAAGTAAAAACAAGCATATTTGTCTAAAAAAACTATCAATATCCCTGATATATATTTCTGAAATATGTTTTATATTGGCATTAGCATATACCCAAATACATATGCCTGTACCAAAGGTACATTAAAAAATAATAGTTTAAATATAGGGATAACATATCTTTACTTTGTCATGCATAATATCATAAGTATATCCCATCAATCTATGTTGTCTTAGCTTTCTCAGAATTTATTCCTATGAAGTTTATAAAGTTATACAGCATGAAAATGCAATCCTAAGTCAATATTACTTATTTATTTATTCATGCACTTATTATTTGCAAGAGAGAGTGTGCACACGAGTGTGTGTGGCGGGGGTAGAAACCGACTGAGCCACCCAGGTGCCCCTAAGTTAATATTTAAATCAACTTTTCCATCCTCATCATTCTTACTCCACTGATACTGAATACATCCTATTATTACACACTGAATTAGTCACTATAGTCTAACTGAGGATTCCCAGCAATAAATACAATTCACTCCAGATGGTTCGAATAAAGAGATTTTAACAAGGAGACCACAAATGTGTGGGCAGAGTTAAGGAAACAAATAGGGGTGCTGATGTGCAACTTAAGATAGCTAAAGTAGGAAGCCAATAACATCCACTAGACTCCAGGGTAAAGATGAGAAAATAATGATACTAGAGCCACAAGAAAGAGGGGTTGCCCAGACTCTTTACTCGTGACATGACATTAAAATTTGTCATGTCATTGGAGGGGGTGTCCCTTCTAGCCAGGAACTAGAAAAAAAGGTTTGTGTTTTTTTCTTCCCTTCTCTGCTTCTCTTCCCTCTTCAGTGGATTGTTTAACATCATTTTGCTCTTGATTATTACACAGCTTTAGAAAAAAATGAACTGATAAAACAATACCAATCTAGATTTGAGAAACGCTTTTCAACACAAGGAGTCCAACGCAAGGATTTCAACATAAGTCTTACTTCAAATATATAACAGTGATTGGCTTTTGTAATAAAAAACAATTTTTCCCCATTTGTTCTAACTTTTGACCTTCCTTATACTGTGCCCTCCATGTAAAGTTTGCAGTATATTTTTTAGTGTTCTTTTAATTTTTAATTTATATATTTATATATTTTTTAAATTTTCTTTTACAGATTGAATCAAAATTAATTTTGAGTCACAATAATTAAATATTTTCCCACTTAATAAAGGAATTCTTCCATGTTTACTTCTGGTGCTTTTCTTCTTCCTTATTGGTTTTGTTTCTGCTATTTGTTGATTTTATATTTTAAATTGTTGATTTTATATTTAATTGTTTTATTGTTGATACACTGGAAATTCATCTTCATATATACAATCAAGTGATGAGTACAACTGAATAATTTCCAACACTTACCCCATTTTTATCTTAAAAAGGGAGTTTAGGGGCACCTGGGTGGCAAAGTCAGTTAAGGGTCTAACTTTGGCTCAGGTTGTGATCTTGGGGTCATCGGATAGAGCCCTACGTCAGGCTCCCTGCTTAGCAGGGAGTCTGCTTGTCCCTCTCCCTTTGCCCACCCCCCCCGCCCCCGCCGCTCGTGCATGCACTCTTTCTCAAACAAATAAAATCTTAAAAAAGTGTGGGGTGGTCTATTGCCTGTACTCTGAAAATTACAAAACACTGATGAAAGAAACTGAAGATGACACAAACAAATGGAAAGATATTCCATGCTCATGGATTGGAGGAACAAATATTAAAATGTCTATGCTACCCAAAGAAATCTACACATTTAACACAATCCCTATCAAAATACAAACAGCACTTTTTCACAGAGTAGAACAAACAATACTAAAGTTTTCTCTAGAAAGAGAAAGGAAAACCAAAAAGACCCTGAATAGCCAAAGCAATCTTGAAAATGAAAAGCAGGGCGCCTGGGTGGCTCAGTTGGTTAAGCGACTGCCTTCGGCTCAGGTCATGATCCTGGAGTCCCGGGATTGAGTCCCACGTCGGCTCCCTGCTCAGCGGGGAGTCTGCTTCTCCCTCTGACCCTCCCACCTCTCATGCTCTCTATCTCATTCTCTCTCTCAAATAAATAAAATCTTTAAAAAAAAAAAATGAAAAGCAAAGCTTGAAGCATCACAATTTTGTGCTTTAAGCTATATTACAAAGCTTTGGTGATCGTAACAGTATGATTCAGGCACAAAAACAGACACACAGATCAGCGGAACAGAACGGAAAACCCAGAAATGAACCCACAACTATATGGTCAATCTTCAACAAAACAGGAAAGAATATTCAATGGGGAAAAAAAATCTCTTCCAAAAATGGTGTTAGGAAAACTGGACAGCAACATGCAAAAGAATGAAACTCGACCACTTTCTCCCACTATACACAAAAATAAATTCAAAATGGATGAAAGACCTAAATGTGTGACAGGAAACCATCAAAATCCTAGAGAATACAAACAATAACCTCTTTGACATCAGCCGTAGCAACTTCTTTCTAGATATGTCTCCTGAGGCAAGGGAAACAAAAGCAAAAATAAACTATTGGGACTTCATCAAAATAAAAAGCTTCTGCACAGAAAAGGAAACAATCAGACTAAAAGGCAACTATGGAATGGGAAAAGATATTTGCAAATGACATATCAGATATAAAGGGTTAGTATCCAAAATACATAAAGAACTTATAAAACTCAACACCCAAAAAACAAATAATCCAATTAAAAAATGGGCAGAAGACATGAATAGACATGTTCCAAAAGAAGACATGCAAATGGCCAATAGATACATGAAAAGATTCTTAACATCATTCATCATCTGGGAAATACAAATCAAAACTACAATGGGATACCACCTCACACATGTCAGAATGGCTAGCAAAAAAAGAAACGACAGGTATTGGTGAGGATGTGGAGAAAGGGGAACCCTCTTGCACTGTTGGTAGGAATATAAATTGGTGTAGCCACTGTGGAAAACAGTATGGAGGTTCCTCAAAAAGTTAAAAATAAAACTACCCTACGATCCAGGAATTGCGCTATTAGGTATTTACCCAAAGAATACAAAAATACAAATTCAAAGGGATACATGCATCCCTATGTTTATAGCACCACTTTTACAATAGTCAAATTATGGAAACAGCCCAAGTGTCTACCGATTTATGGAATGGATAAAGAAGATGTGGTACATATATACAATGGAATATTACTCAACTATAAAAAGGAATGAAATCTTGCCATTTGCAACACCATGTATTGGAGCCAGACAGTATTATACTAAGCAAAACAAGTTAGTCAAAGAAAGAAAAATATCATATAATTTCACTCATACATGGAATTTAAGAAACAAAACAAGCAAAGGGTAAAAGAGAGAGAGAAAGGAAAACCAAAAAACAGACTTTTAACTATAGAGAACTGATGGTTATGAGAGGGGAGGTGGGGTGTGTGCATGAAATAAGTGATGAGGATTAAGGAGTGCACTTACTGTGATGAGCACTGGGTGCTGTATGGGAGTGTTGAATCACTATACTGTACATCAGAAACTCATATTACGCTAAATATTAACTAACTGGAATTTAAATAAAAACTTAAAAAATGGGGGGGGTCTTTTATTCCATTACCTAATTGGCTATTCTTATATAAACAAAACATATTAATTTACCTATATTGACTCTATAAGCCAACAATTTACTGAATTAGTTTACTGTTGGCATTAGTATTGCAAATTCTCTTGAACTTTCTAAACATTCAATAGTATTTTGAATTAGGTATCATACTTCATTTCATTGTCTAAATGTGTTGACTTGTATCACCAATATAATATTAAAGAGGAGTTGCGAGAGGGGGCTACTTTGCCTTGTCTGACTTTGAGAAAATGACTGCACCAGTTTCCCTTGAGCATAGCGTTGGTTTTGTGATTAAAAACTTTTTTCCCTTTCAGTTTTTTACTTTGACTTTCAGACTTTACACAAAAGTTTTAAGAAAGGTACAAAGAATTTCTAAATTCCCATATGTAAATATTCTATATTTGTTTCATCCTTCTTTTACTCTTCAAGTATCCCTTTATTCTTGAATACTTCAGTGTATATTTCCCCCAAAAAAACAATTTCTTACACAACCATAGCATAATCATCAGAATCATGAAATTAACAATGACACAATACATATGTTCTAATCCACAGAACTAATTCAGATGTCAGTATTTGTCTTAATAATGTCCATTATGTCAAAAGAAAAATCTAATATGGCACACTGCATTGAGCTGTCATGTTTCTTTAGTTTTGAATCTGGAAAAATTTCTGAGTCATTAAGTTGTACTTCACAACTGATTTTTTAAGGAGTACACAACAGTTATTTTAAAGAATATACCTCAACTTGAGCTTGCCTGATATTTACCCACAAGTAGATTTAGGTTTCTGCAGTTTGGGCAAGAAAACTATAGAAGTGAAGTGAGTTCTTCTAAGTGCACTCTAGGAAGCACATGCTATCAACTGGGTCAATAATTGGAAATATTTGCTTTCATCATTTGGTTATGGTAGAATCTATGTTTATACACTGTATGGTTATTATTTTACCCATTATAAATAATAGACATCTTGCAAGAAGACATTTTGAGACTAGGCGAATACTATGTTCTTCCTCAAACATTCTCCTACTAGTTTTAAAGCCCAAAAACTGAATTCAAAAGTTAACTTTACTTAGTACTGTTTAGACTCTTCAGTGTAAGTATGTTATTTACGGTATGGCATGGTATATCCATTTCATTTGCATACAATTTGGGATTTTCCTTACAACTTTGTTTTTGCTTTTTTGAGTATGTGAAACATTAAGGTAACTCCAAAAGTCAGAACTATTCCAAAGTATTTTCCGGGAGGTTGGGAAGATGCCAAAGTATGAGGTCCTGAGCTAACCACCTCCTACAGACATACCAAGGCTACAACTACATATACTATAACTCACTCTGAAAACGACTGAAAGCCTGAACAGCTATTCCAGAGCTAGAGAAATAAAGAAAGACACCTCAAGAAGGGGAGGAGGGGCAGAGATCCAATCAGAAACAAACAACAAAAAACAGTGAAACAGCTCAACAAGCAAGAAGGATATCACAGTCACAGAAGTATTACCTGAGGAGTGAGGGGATCAAGCTCCATATCAGGCACCATCCCCACCCTGGCCCTCTACACAATGAAGATGAGGCCCCATTAGTGCCTGGCTTTGAAAATCAACAGGGCTTAACTCTAGAAGAGCAAGAGTGCTACAGGAAATTGAGACAATGCTCTAATGGGATAGTACACAGTATCACTAATTTTGAGATCCAGCACTGAGAAAGCAGTTTGCAAAGCACCTGCAATGCAAAGAACGACTTACTAATTTTAGGGCATGTGCCAAAACAGCAGGAATCTGTAGGAACTTTCATCAGAACTGGAAAGGCTGACAGGCACCATTTTTCCTACTCTCCGTCAGCCTAGGTAGACCAATGAGATGACAGGAGTCAGTTCTGACACTATCCATCTGTTTTGTTGGCACCCCTTGTCATCCCCGATGATCCTTCAGGGACTGGCATCAGCTGGCATCAACCAAAGCAGCTCTTGCTCAGTCACACCCAGCAGGTAACCTCAGTTGAAACCAGTATCCCCACAAAGTGTCTAATGCCCTGTCACACCTGACAGGCAGCCCTGGCCAGGACTGGCACCCTTCCAAAGAAACTCCTGCCCTGGGAAAGGGGAAACAGCCCCCCCCCACCCCCGACTACTACTAACACAAAAGCTGCAGCTAGGTTGCACAGCCAGCTGTGGCTGGAGGCTAACCACACCCAAAAAAACAACTGCAGAAGCTGCAGCCAGAACACTAAGCCAGCTAAGTCAAGGGACATCCCTGTCCACCAGTGTGCCCACATTAGCTAAAAATGCTAATTAGAGCCACCTGGGCTAGACGCCAGACACAGCACAGTCACAACAGGAAGGCACACACAGTCCACATAGGAGAAACCCCTAAAGTGCCTACTTTTGGTGACCTAGGGAAATTGAGCTAATAAACCCCACAGAATGCCTTCTACGTAAGGTCACTACTTTCAAGACCAGGAGATGTACCTGACCTACCTAATACATAGAAACAAACACACAGAGTAAGACAAAATGAAGAGACAGAAAAATGAAAACACAAGACAAAATCTCAGAAAAACAACTCAATGAAATGGTGATAAATGATCTACCTGGTAAAGAATTCAAAATAATGGTCATAAAGATTCTCACCAGACTTGAGATAAGAGTGGATGAACTCAGTGAGAACTTCAACAAAGAAATACAAAATTAAAAAAAAAAAAAAGCAATCAAAGCTGAAGAATACAGTAACTGAAATGAAAAATATGCCAGAGGGAATCAACAGCAGATTAGATATATTAGCCATCAGGGAAATTCAAATCAAAACCACACTGAGATACCACCTTATACTTAGAATGGCAAAAAAAATTTTTTTAAAGATTTTATTTATTTATTTGAGAGAGAGAATGAGAGAGAGAGAGCGAGCACGAGAGGGGGGAGGGTCAGAGGGAGACGCAGACTCCCCGCTGAGTAGGGAGCCTGATGTGGGCTAACACCTAACACTGAAAGTCAAAAGAAAAAGATATTCTATGCAAATAGAAGCCCCCCCCCACCAAAAGTTGTGGTAGCAATATTTAGATCAAACAAAACAAACTTCAAACCAAAGACTAAAACAACAAAGGCAATACCTGATGAAGGGATAAATCCAGCAAGAAAACATAACAATTTTAAATATCTATGTACCGAACATAGGAGCACCTAGATACATTAAGCACATATTTAGAGATACAAAATTAGAAACTGACATTGATACAATAAATACCAGAGGACTTTAACGCCTCACTTATATCACTGGATAAGTCACACAACAAGAAACTCAAAAAGAAACACTGTTTCTGAACAGCACAATAGATGAGATAGACTTAATAGATATATACAGAACATTCCATCAAAATTTAGCAGAATGCATAGTTTTCAAGTGCATATAGAAGATTCTCCAGGATAGATCACATGAAGGGCCACAAGTCTCAATAAATTTAAGACTGAAATCATATCAAGCATCTTTTCCAATCATAACACTATGAAACTAACAGTCAATTACAAGAAAAAGACTTGAAAAAAACACAAACACCTGAAGGCTAAACAACATTCTACTAAACAACCAATGGGTCAACAAAGAAATCAAAAAATACATCAGGAACTGGAGGGTGTTATGCTGAGTGAAATAAGTCAATCAGAGAAAGACATGTATCACATGACCTCACTAATATGAGGAATTCTTAATATCAGGAAACAAACTGAGTGTTACTGGAGTGGTTGGGGGTGGGAGGGATGGGGTGGCTGGGTGATAGACATTGGGGAGGGTATGTGCTACGGTGAGCGCTGTGAATTGTGCAAGACTGTTGAATCACAGATCTGTACTTCTGAAACAAATAACGCAACATATTTTAAGAAAAAAGAAAAAGAAGAAGATAACAGGAGAGGAAGAAAAGGGGAGTATGTCAGAGGAGGAGACGAATCATGAGAGATGATGGACTCTGAAAAACAAACTGAGGGTTCTAGAGGGGAGGGGGTAGGGGGATGGGTTAGCCTGGTGATGGGTATTGAGGAGGGCACGTTCTGCATGGAGCACTGGGTGTTATGAACAAACAATGAATCATGGAATACTGCACCAAAAACTAATGATGTAATATATGGTGATTAACATAACAATAAAAAAATTAAAAAAAAAAAAAGTACATCAGAAAATACCTGAGACAAATGAAGCTGGAAACACACCAGTTCAAAGTATTGGGAAAAGAAAAATCAGTTTTAAGAGAGAAGTTTATGCTAATACAAACCTACCTCAAGAAACAACAAAAAAAGCTCAAATAAACAATCTAAACTTACACCAGGAGGAAACAGAAAAAGAATAAAGCACAAAGTTAGTAAAAAGAAAAAAATAAGAACAACAAGAGTGGAAAAAACTTAATTACAGACAAAATGAACAATAGAAAAGATCAATAAAACTAAGATCTGGTTCTTTGAAAAGATCAAGAAAATTGATAAACTTTTAGCCACATTCATAAAAGGACTTTAAAAAATCAGAAATGAAAGACAAATTAAAACTAACACCATAGAAATACAAAGAATAAGAGACTGCTACAAAACATAATACACCAACAAAAAGGGACTACCTAAAAGCAATGGATAAACTCCTGGAAACACAATCTTCTAAGAATGCCTTGGGAACAAAAAAGAAAATCTGGACAAATTACTAGTAATGAAATTGAATCAGTAATCAAAAACTCCAAAAAACCAAAGACCAGAATCAGATGGCTTCACAAATGAATTCCACAAAACATTTTTTATTATTTTTTTAATATATTATGTTAGTTAACATACACTACTGCATTAGTTTTGGATGTAGTGTTCCATGATTCACTGTTTGCATGTAACACCCAGTGCGCGTTGCAATACGTGCCCTCCTTCATACCCATCACCAGGCTAACCCATCCTCCCACCCCCCCTCCCCTCTAAAACCCTCAGTTTGTTTCTCAGAGTCCATAGTCTCTCATGGTTCATCTCCCCCTCCAATTTCCCCCCCTTCATTTTTCCCTTCCTTCTCCTAATGTCCTCCATTCTATTCTTTATGTTCCAAAAATAAGTTAAACCATGATAATTGACCTTCTTTGACTGACTTATTTCACTTAGCATAATCCCCTCCAGTTCCATCCTGTTGATGCAAAAGTTGGATATTCATCCTTTCTGATGGCTGAGTAATATTCCATTGTATATAGGGACCATATCTTCTTTATCCACTGTCTGTTGAAGGGAATCTCAGCTCTTTCCACAGTTTGGCTATTGTGGACATTGCTGCTATGAACATTGGAATGCACATGGCCCTTCTTTTCACTACATCTGTGTCTTTGGGGTAGAAACCCATTATTGCAACTGCTGGGTCATAGGGTAGCTCTAGTTTTAATTTTGTTGTTTTTTAAATTTTATTTTGTTAGTCACAATTCATTACATCATTAGTTTTTGATATAGTGCTCCATGATTCACTGTTTGCGTATAACACCCAGTGCCCTATTCAATACGTGCCCTCCTTAATATCCATAACTGGGCTCACCCATCCCCCCACACCCCTCCCCTCTAAAACCCTCACTTTGTTTCTCAGAGACCATAGTCTCTCATGGTTCGTCTCCCACTCCGATTTGCCCCCCTTCACTTTTCCTTTCCTACTTCATTTTTTTTAACATATAATGTATTATTTGTTTCAGAGGTAAAGGTCTGTGATTCATCAGTCTTACACAATTCACAGCATTCACCATAGCACATACCCCCCAATGTCTATCATCCAGCAACCCCATCACTCCCACCCCCCACCACTCCAGAAACCCTCAGTTTGTTTCCTGAGATTAAGAATTCCTCATATCAATGAGACCATATGATACATGTCTTTCTCTGATTGTTTTGCTTAGCATAATAACCTCTAGTTCCATCCACATCGTTGCAAATGGCAAGATTTCCGTTTTTATATGGCTGCATAGTATTCCATTGTATATATATACCATATCTTCTTTATCCATTCATCTGTTGAGGGACATCTTGGCTCTTTCCATAGTTTGGCTATTGTGGACATTGCTGCTATAAACCTTGGGGTGCACAAACCACTTTGGATCACTCCATTTGTATCTTTGAGGTAAACACCCAGTAGTGCAATTGCTGGGTCATAGGGTAGCTCTATTTTCAACTTTTTGAGGAACCTCCATACCGCTTTTCTGAGTGGCTACACCAGCTTGCATTCCCACCAATAGTGTAGGAAGGGTCCCCTTTCTCTGCATCCTTACCAACATCTGTCATTTCTTGACTTGATAATTTTATCCATTCTGACTGGAGTGAGGTGGTATCTCATTGAGGTTTTGATTTGGATTTCCCTGAAGCTGAGTGATGTTGAGCACTTTTTCATGTGTCTGTTGGCCATTTGGATGTCTTCTTTGCAGAAATGTCTGTTCATATCTTCTGCCCATTTCTTGATTGGATTATTTGTTCTTTGGGTGTTGAGTTTGAGACGTTCCTTGTAGATTTTGAATATTAGCCCTTTACCTGATATGTCATTTGCAAATATCTTCTCCCATTCTGTCTGTTGTCTTTGGGTTTTGTTGACTGTTTCCTTTGTTGTGCAAAAGCTTTTTATCTTGATGAAGTCCCAGTAGTTCATTTTTGCCCTTGCTCCCCTTGCCTTTGGCGATATTTCTAGGAAGAAGTTGCTGCGGCTGAGGTCGAAGAGGTTGCTGCCTGTGCTCTCCTCAAGGATTTTGATAGATTGCTGTCTCACATTTAGGTTAAGGTTTTTCATCCATTTTTTTCCATTGGACGTTCTTTCCTGCTTTGTTGAAGATTACTTGACCATAGAGTTGAGGGACCATTTCTGGGTTCTCTATTCTGTTCCATTGATGTATGTGTCCTTTTTTGTTCCAATACCATATTGTCTTGATGACTACAGCTTTCAATATACCTTAAAGTCCAGAATAGTGATACCACCACTTTGGTTTTCTTTTTCAACATTCCTCTGGCTATTCAGGGTCTCTTCTGATTCCATACAAATTTTAGGATTATTTGTTCCATATTATTGAAAAAAGTTGATGGTATTTTGATAGGGATTGTACTAAATGTGTAGATTGCTCGAGATAGCATTGACATCTTCATAATATTTGTTCTTCCAGTCCATGACAAAGAATGTTTTTCCATTTCTTTGTGTCTTCCTCAATTTCTTTCATGAGTATTGTATAGTTTTCTGAGTACAGATTCTTTGCCTCTTTGGTTAGATTTATTCCTAGGTATCTTATGGTTTTGGGTGTAATTGTAAATGGGATCGACTCCTGAATTTCTCTTTCTTCTGTCTTGTTGTTGGTGTATAGAAATAACACTGATTTCTGTGCATTGATTTTATATCCTGCCACTTTACTGCTAGCAGTTTTGGGGTGGAGTCTTTTGGGTTTTCCACATAAAGTATCATATCATCTGCAAAGAGTGAGAGCTTGACTTCTTCTTTGCCGATTTGGATGCCTTTTATTATTTCTGTTGTCTGATTGATGTGGCTAGGACTTCTAATACTATGTTGAATAGCTCTGGTGATAGTGGACATCCCTGCCGTGTTCCTGACCTTAGGGGGAAAGCTCTCAGTTTTTCCCCATTGAGAATGATATTCGTTGTGGGTTTTTCAGAGATGGCTTTTATGATATTGATGTACCCTCTTTCCCTATACTCTGAAGAGTTTTAATCAAGAAACGATGCTGTACTTTGTCAAATGCTTTTTCTGCATCAACTGAGAGGATCATATGGTTCTTGTTCTTTCTTTTATTAATGTACTGTTACCACATTGATTGATTTGCAGATGCTGAAACCAAGCTTGCAGCCCAGGAATAAATCCTACCTGGTCGTAGTGAATAATCCTTTTAATGTACTATTGGATCCTCTTGGCTAGTATATCGGTGAGAATTTTTGCATCCTTGTTCATCAGGGATATTGGTCTGTAATTCTCCTTTTTGATGGGGTCTTTGTCTGATTTGGGGATCAAGGTAATGCTGGCTTCATAAAATGAGACTGGAAGTTTTCCATTTCTATTTTTTGGAACAGTTTCAGAAGAACAGGTATTAATTCTTCTTTAAATGTTTGGTAGAATTCCCCGGGGAAGCCATCTGGCCCTGGGCTTTTGTTGGAAGATTTTTTTTTTTAAGATTTTTATTTATTTATTTGACAGAGAGAGACACAGCAAGAGAGGGAACACAAGCAGGGGGAGTGGGAGAGGGAGAAGCAGGCTTCCCGCTGAGTGGGGAGCCCGATGTGGGACTCGATCCCAGGACCCTGGGATCATGACCTGAGCTGAAGGCAGACGCTTAACGACTGAGCCACCCAGGCACCCTGTTGGTAGATTTTTGATTACTGCTTCAATTTCCTTAATGGTTATAGGTCTGCTCAGGTTTTCTATTTTTTTCCTGGTTCAGTTTTGGTAGTTTATACATCTCTAGGAATGAATCCATTTCTTCCAGATTATCTAATTTGTTGGCAAATAGTTGCTCCTAATATATTCTTATAATTATTTGTATTTCTTTGGTGTTGGTTGTGATCCCTCCTCTTTCATTCATGCTTTTATTTATTTGGGTCCTTTCTCTGGCCAGGGGTGTATCAATCTTATTAATTCTTTCAAAGATCCAGCTCCTAGTTTCTTTGACCTGTTCTACTGTTCTTTTGGTTTCTATTTCAGTGATTTCTGCTCTGATCTTTATTATTTCTCTGCTTCTGCTGGGTTTAGGCTTTATTTACTGTTCATTCTCCAGCTCCTTTAGGTGTAGGGTTAGGTTGTGTATTTGAGACCTTTCTCGTTTCTTGAGAAAGGCTTGGATTGCTATATACTTTCCTCTTAGCACTGCCTTTGTGCATCCCAAAGAGTTTGAACACTTGTGTTTTCATTTTCATTGGTTTCCATGAATTTTTTTAATTCTTCTTTAATTTCCTGGTTGACCCATTCATTCTCTCGTAGGATGCTCTTTAGTCTCCATGTATTTGAGTTCTTTCCAACTTTCCTCTTGTGATTGAGTTCTAGTTTCAAAGCACTGTGGTCCGAATATATGCAAGGAATGACTCCAGTCTTTTGGTACCAGTTGTGACCTAGGACATGAATGTTCCATGGGCACTAGAGAAGAATGTGTATTCTGCTGCTTTGGGATGGAATGTTCTGAATATATCTGTGAAGTCCATCTGGTCCAGTGTGTCATTTAAAGCCTGTATTTCCTTGTTCTTTTGCTTAGATGATCTGTCCATTTCAATGAGGGGAGTGTTAAAGTCCCTTACTATTATTGCATGTTGTTGATGTGTTTCTTTGATTTTGTTATTAATTGGCTGCTCCCATGTTAGGAGCATACATATTTAGAACTCAGATCTTCTTGTTGGATAGACCCTTTAAGTATGATATACTGTCCTTCCTCAACTCTTATTATAGACTTTGGTTTAAAATCTAATTTGTCTGATATAAGGATTGCCACCCCAGCTTTCTTTTGATGTCCATTAGCATGGTAAATGGTTTTCCACCCCCTCACTTTCAATCTGGGGGTGTCTTTGGGTCTAAAATGAGTCTCTTGGGGTGCCTTTCCCTCTTCCCCTGCTTGTGTTCCTCTCTCACTGTGTCTGTCAAAAAAAAAAATCTTAAAAAAAAAAATTCCACTGTAAAAAAGAACGAGGAAGATCTCTGTGGACTGATACAGGGAGATTTTCAGGATACATTTTTAAGGGTGAAATGCAAAGCACAAAACAGTATCTACAGTATGCAACTTTCTTGGGAAGAAAGGGGAAAATGGAACATACATACGTACCTTCTCTAGAGCAAATGGAAACAGAGGAAAGACCAAACAGAATATTGACTGGCTACCTACAGGGTGTGTGTGTGTATGTAAAGAAGGTGGAAAATCTAGAGGGAATAGGGGTGAAAGGATGATACTTAATTTGAGTATACCTTCTTTTAAATTGAAGTATAGTTGACATACAATATTAGTTTCTGGTGTACAACACAATGGTTTCACGTTTATATACATTATGAAATGTTCCCCATGATAGGTGTAGTTATATCTCTCACCTACACAGAGTTATTACAGTATTATTGACTACATTTTCTATGCTGTATTTTTCATTCTTGTGACTTACTTACTTTCTAAGTAGAAGTTTATACCTCTTAATCCCCTTCACCTATTTCATCTAATTCCTCCCTCCACCCCTTTGGCAACCATCAGTTCTCCATATTTATGACTCTGTTTCTGTTTTCTTTGTTCATTTGTTTTGTTTCTTAGGTTCCATCTATATGTGAAAACATAGGTATTTCCTTTGTCTGACTTGTTTCACATAGCATTATACCATTTAGGTCCAACCATGTCATGTGGATGTCCATTAATTTGCCATGCCGATGGCAAGATTTCATTCTTTTTTATAGCTGAGTAATATTCTACTGAGCATGTGCACACACACATTCTTTATCCATTCATCTACTGATGGACATTTAGTTTGCTCCTATATCTTGGCTATTGTAAATAATGCTGCAGTAAACATAGGTGTGCATATCTTTTCAAATTAGTGTTTTCATTTACTTCAGGTAAATACCCAGAAGTGGAATTACAGAATCATAAGGTATTTCTGTTATTAATCTTTTGAGAAACCTCCACACTTTTATCCTTAGTGACTTACCAATTTATATTCTCAGAGTACATAAGGCTACCCTTTTCTCCACATTCTTGCCAATACTTCTTATTGCTTGTCTTTTTGATACTGGCCATTCTGGCTGGTGTGAAATGATAACTCATTGTGGTTCTGATTTGCATTACCCTGACGATTAGGGATGTTGAGCATCTTTTCATGTGTCTGTTGACCATCTTTATGTATTTGTAGGGAAAATGTCTATTCACATTCTCTGCTCATTTTTAAATCAAATAATCTGTTGTTTGGGGATTGAATTTTATGAGTTCTTTATATATTTTGGACATTAATCCTTCATCAGATATATGATTACAAATATCTTCTCTTATCTGTTACATTGCCTTTCTGTTTTATTGATGGTTTGCTTCACTGTGCAAAAGCTTTTTAGTTTGAGGTAGTCCCAATTGTTTATTTTGCTTTTGTTGCCCTTACCCAAGGAGACAGAACCCGGAAAATACTGGTAAGACTGGTGTTCAGAGGTTTACTGCCTATGTTTTCTTTTAGGAGTTTTATGTTTTCAGGTCTCACCTTTAGGTCTTTAATCCATTTTGAGTTTATTTTTGTATATGGTATAAGAAAGTGGTCCAGCTTTGTCTCTCTCTCTCTCTCTCAAATAAATCTTTAAAAAAATTTTAAAAAGAGAACGTGGTCCAGTTTTATTCTTTTGCATGTAGCTACCCAGTTTTGTCAACATCGTTTATTGAAGACGATCTTTTCACCATTGTATATTACTTCCTTTGTCATAGATTAATTGACCATATATGTATGCATCAGTTTATTTCTGTACTGTGTCCTGTTCTGTCATTCTATGTGTCTATTTTTGTGCCAGTACCATACGGTTTTGATTGCTGTGGCTTTGTAGAGTATAGTTCGAAATCAGGAAGCTTGATACATCCAGCTTTGTTCTTAATCCAGCTTTGTTTCTCTTTCTCAAGTTTGCTTTGGCTATTTGGGGTCATTTGTAGTTCCATATGAATTTTAGGGTTATTCTAATTCTGAAAAAAAAAAGGCTATTTGTATTTTGATAGGGACTGTATTGAATCTGTGGATTGCACTGGATTGTATGGACATTTTAACAATATTAAATCTTTCAATCAGTGAGCATGGTATATCTTTTCATTTGTTTGTGTTGTCTTCAGTTTCTTTCCTCAATGCCTTAATAGTTTTCAGAGTATAGGTCTTTCACCCCCCTTGCTTAGATTTCTTCCTAAATATTTTATCCTTTTTGCTGCAGTTATAAATTTCTCTTTCTGCTAGTTACTTATTAGTGTATACAAACAGTATCCTGCAACATTACTGATTTTTGTGTATTCTAATAGTTTCTTGATGGAGTTTTTAGGTTTTCTATATATAGTGTCATGTCATCTGCAAATAGTGACAGCTTAACTCCATACTTAACAATTTGAATGCCTTTTCTTTCTTTTTGTTGTCTGATTGCTGTGGCTAGGACTTCAAGTCTATGTTGAAAAAAGGTGGTGAGAGTGGACATCCTTGTCTTGTTCCTGATCTTGAAGGAAAACCTTTCAGCTGTTTACCATTGTGATGTTAACTGATTGTCATAAATGACCTTTATTATGTTGAGGTGTGTTTCTTCTATATTCTGTTCAGAGTTTTTATCATGAATGGAGGTTGAATTTTCCCAAATGCAATTTCTGCATTTCTTGAAATGATAGGGTTTTTATCCTTTTGTTAATGTGGCCTATCACATTGATTGATTTGCAGATATTGAATGATGCTTGGAATAAATTCCACTTGATTATAGTGAATGATCCTTTTAATATATTGTTGAATTCAGTTTGCTAATATTTTGATCAGGATTTTTACATATATATCCATCAGGGATACTGGCCTGTAATTTTCTTTAGTGTCTTTGTCTGGTTTTGGTATATATGTAATGCTGGTCTTGGAGAATGAATTTAGAAACCTTGTTTTTTCCTTCTGAATTTTTTGGAATAATTTGGGAAGGATAGGTATTAACTCTTTTTAAAATGTTTGGTAAACAGACACTTCTCCAAAGAAGACACAGAAATGGCTAACAGACACATGAAAAAATGTTCATCATTAGCCATCAGGGAAATTCAAATCAAAACCTCACTGAGATACCACCTTATACCAGTTAGAATGGCAAAAGTTCACAAGGCAAGAAACAACAAATGTTGGAGAGGTTGTGGAGAAAGGGGAACCCTCTTACACTGTTGGTGGGAATGCAAGTTGGTACAGACACTTAAGAAAACGGTGTGGAGGTTCCTCAAAAAATTAAAAATAGAGGGGGGAGGAGCAAGATGGCGGAGGAATAGGAGACCTAAATTTCGTCTGGTCCCAGGAATTCACCTAGATAGGTATCAAACCATTCTGAACAGCTACAAACTCAACAGGAGATGAAGAAAAAAATAGCAACTCTTTAAACAGAAAAGCGACCACTTTCTAGAAGGTAGGACGTGCAGAGAAGTGAATCCAAGGTGATATTTGGGAATAGAGACCGCGGGGGGAGGGAGCCAGCTACTGGCAAGTGATAAAGCAACAGAGCACAAAATGGGAAGTTTTATAAGTCAGCTCCACTGAGGGATGTCGCTCCAGTGGTTAAGCAGGGGGTGGAACCCTCGTGAGACAGTGTGGTCTCAGGACCCTCGGGGTCACAGAAAGACCGGGGGTGCCGGAGTGCAGCAGAGCTCCCAGGTATTGGAGCGGGGAAGCCGGCTGCAAAGACAGAGCCAGGGAGTGGACTCTCAGCTCGGAGTTGCCATAAACCGAGAACGGTGGCACAGCCAGGCCACTACTCTCACAGCAGGGACCCAAGAAGCAGCAGATCTGGGGAAACTCCCCTTCCTCCCCCAGGAGGAGCGGTGCGGGAGCGCACCACAGGAATTTACTGGGTTTGGAGAGTCCAAACGGGGTCGTGTGTCAGAGATATAAACTCTCAGTCACAGGCTGGGAGATCATGGAGTGCAGCCGGAGACTGGGCAGACAGGAGAGATTGACTGCTTTTCTCTGGGGGCTCACTGAGGAGTGGGGCCCCGAGTTCTCTGCTCCTCCAGGGTGGAGATTTGGAGGCCGCCATTTTCTTTCTCATCTTCCAAAGCTGTATGCAAAGCTTTCAGGGAACAAAAGCTACAGAGACCAAACCCTAGCAGATTACTTAGCACGGCCCCTGTCAAGGGCGGTGCAATTCTGCCTCAGGCAAAGACATTTGAGATTCTAGGCAATAGGCCCCTCCCCCAGAAGATCAGCAAGAACAGCCAGCCAAGACCTAGTTTACTGATCAATGAGAACGGCAGAAGTCCAGTGCTGGGGAATACAACACATAGAATTCATGGCTTTTCCCCCCCATGATTCTTTAGTCTTTCAAAGTTAATTTTTTTTCTTTTTTTTCTTATTCTAATTTAAAAAATTTTTCTTTTTCCCTTTTTCAACCAACATCTTATCCTTTTTAAAATCTTTATTTTTTGTTTTTAGAGTCATATTCTATCCCTTCATTGTAGTTTATTTTATATATATATATATGTGTATATATATATGTGTGTATATATATATATATATATATATATATATATATATATATATATGTCTTCTCTCTTTAAAATTTTGGGATACAGTTTCTTCTAATAGACCAAAATATACCCTAAATCTTTAGTGTATAGCTTTGTTCTCATCTCTTGCCTGATCACATTCTCTCCCCCTTTTTTAATTTCTCTTCTTTCTTTTTTCAACCAACTTCTTATCAATTCCATTTATAAAATCTTTTAATTTTCAACTTTACAGTAATATTCCATCCCTTCATTGTATTTACCCTTATTTTTGTACATATACAAGTTTCTCTTTCTTTAAAATTTTGGGAGACCGTGTCTTCTAACAGACAAGAATACGCCCATAATCTAGTGTGTGGCACTGATCTATTCACCAGCCTGATCGTATTTGATCATATTCTTCTTCTTTTTTTCTTTCTTTCCCTTTCTTTTCCCTGCGGTTTTGGGTCTCTTCTGATTTGTTTAGTGTATATTTTTCTGGGGTCATTGTTACCCTGTTAGCATTTTGTTCTCTCATTCATCTATTCTCCTCTGGACAAAATGACAAGACGGAAAACATCACTTCAAAAAAAAGAACAAGAAGCAGTACCGACTGCCAGGGACCTAATCAATATAGACATTAGTAAGATGTCAGAACCAGATTTCAGAATGACGATTATAAAGATATTAGCTGGGCTTGAAAAAAGCATGGAAGATACCAGAGAATCCCTTTCTGGAGAAATAAAAGAACTAAAATCTAACCAAGTCGAAATCAAAAAGGCTATTAATGAGATGCAATAATAAATGGAGGCTCTAACTGCTAGGATAAATGAGGCAGAAGAGACAATTAGTGATATAGAAGACAAAATGGTGGAGAATAAAGAAGCTGAGAAAAAGATATAAACAACTACTGGATCACGAGGGCAGAATTCGAGAGATAAGTGATGCCAAAAGATGTTAACAGTATTAGAATAATTGGGATCCCTGAAGAAGAAGAAAGAGAGAGGGGGGCAGAAGGTATATTGGAGGAAATTATAGCAGAGAACTTCTCTAATTTGGAGAAGGAAACAGGAATCAAAATCCAGGAGGCACAGAGAACCCCCCTCAAAATCAATAAAAATAGGTCAACACCCCGACATCTAATAGTAAAACTTACAAGTCTCACGGAAAAAGAGAAAATCCTGAAAGCAGCTCGGGACAAGAGTTCTGTAACCTACAATGGTAGAAATATTAGATTGGCAGCAGACCTATCCACAGAGACCTGGCAGGCCAGAAAGGACTGGCATGATATATTCAGAGCACTAAATGAGAAAAATATGCAGCCAAGAATACTATATCCAGCTAGGCTGTCATTGAAAATAGAAGGAGAAATAAAAAGCTTCCAGGACAAACAAAAACTAAAGGAATTTGCAAACACTAAACCAGCCCTACAAGAAATACTGAAAGGGGTCCTCTAAGCAAAGAGAGAGCCAAAAATAACATAGACCAGAAAGGAACAGAGATAATATACAGTAACAATCACCTTACAGGCAATACAATGGCACTAAATTCATATCTTTCAATAGTTACCCTGAATGCAAATGGGCTAAATGCCCAATTCAAAAGACACAGGCTATCAGATTGGATAAAAAAACAAGACCCATCGATATGCTGCCTACAAGAGACCTCATTTTATTTTTATTTTATTTTTTTTAAAGATTTTATTTATTTATTTGACAGAGAGAGAGATAGTGAGAGCAGGAACACAAGCCGGGGTAGTGGGAGAGGGAGAAGCAGGCTTCCCACTGAGCAGAGAGTGCGATGAGGGGCTCGATCCCAGCACACTGGGATCATGACCCGAGCCGAAGGCAGACGCTCAACGACTGAGCCATCCAGTTGCCCCTAGAATTTTTTTTTTAAGATTTTATTTTATTTGACAGAGAGAGAGAGAGAGAGAGAGAGAGAGCACAAGTAGGGGGAGCAGCAGGCAGAGGGAGGGGGAGAACGGGAGCCTTGAGGGGAGCCTGATGTGGGCTCGATCCCAGGACCCTGGCATCATGACCTGAGCCGAAGGCAGACGCTTAACTGAGCCAGAGGTTCCCCTTTACAATGGAAATTTTTACAAAATTCCATTGTGTACCTCTATGACAATTTATTTAATCACTCTCCTATATATATTTAGGTTGTTTCCAACATATTACAATAGCAAATAATACTGTATTAAGTAACCCTGTGCCTTTATTTTCTTAATTCTGGAGGTATATCTTCATGGCAAATTTACACAAGTAGGATGGCTGGATAAAAACAAATGTAGTTTTGGTAGATACTGCCCAATCTCTTTCCATCAGAGATGTATCAATTTTTATTCCAGGAAACAATGTAACAATATCTACTTTCTGATAGCTTAACCAACAGAGTATTGTTGTAATTTTTAAATTTATCAATCTGATAGGTGAAAAATGATATCTCAGTGTAGATGCAATTTGCCTTTCTCTTCTTTCATATGTTTTAAGATACACTTAATAAATTTTCATTAGTGCTTGGGTATATTTCTGGATTTCTATTATATTCCACTGATGTGAAAGGACAGTGTGCCTTCTTCGTTAATCATATTAAGAAAAGATCATTCTATGACTTTTATCAAAATGTTCTAAAATCCATTTTTTCAAATGCCTGTTCAGAAACTAAGATACTAGAAAGGAAAATTGGCAAGGGATAGGAACAAAGAATTGAGAGAAAAAAATAATAGAAATAGCTCTCAAGCCTCACTTATAAGAGAAATATAAATTAAAATCATCCATATACAAAAATTAACCACAATCAACAACCTAATTATAAAGTTAAAACAGTAAAACTACAGATTTTCCTTCACTTATGATGGGGTTACAACCTGATAAGCCCATTGTACATAAGTTAAAAATATTAAGTCAAAAATGCACTTAATACATCCAACCCACAGAATATCATAGCTTAGTCTAGCCTCCCTTAAGTGTGCTCAGAATACTTCATTGCCTACAGTTGGGTAAAAATCATCTAATACAAAGCCTATTTTATAATACAGCATTGAACACTTCATGTAATTTACTGAATGCTGTACTGAAAGTGAAAAGCAGAATGACTGTAGAGGTAAAGAATGGTTGTGAGTGTACTGGCTGTTTACCACCAGTATGTGTGCCTGACTGGTAGGTGTGGCTCACTGCTTTTGCCCACTATCAGGAGACAGCATCCTATCACATATCTCTAAGCCCAAGAAAAGGTCAAAATTCAAAAATCGAAGTACAGTTTCTATTGAATGCATATTATTTTTGCACCATTGTAGAGTTAAAAAAAATCACAAGTTGAGGGGCGCCTGGGCAGCTAGTAGGGTAAGCATGGAACTCTTGGGTTTCAGTTCAGGTCGTGATCTCAGGGTCATGAGATCAAGCTCCACGTTATGCTCCATGCTCAGCGCGGAGTCTGTATAAGACTGTCTATTCCTCTCTTTGCCCCCTCCCTCTAAAATAAATAAGTAAATCTTTAAAAATAGATTTAAGAAAATATCACAAGTTGAACCATAATAAGTTGGGGACTGTCTCTATTTGAAAAATAATATAGGGATAAATCTTCATGCCCTTTTATTTAGCAATGGATTCTTAGATTTGACACTAAAAGCAGGAGCAAAAAATAAAAAACAGATGGAAAAGACTAAATTAAAATTTAAAACTTTTGAGCACGAAAGGACATCTTTAAGCAAGTGAAAAGACAAGCTACAAAATGGGAAGAAAGTATTTCTAAGTTATATTATATATCTGATGAGGGCTTAGTATTCAAAATATATACAGAACTCTAAACAATGCACAATAAAAGGAAAACTAATTTAGAAATGAACAGAGGACTTGAATATACATTTCTTCAAAGAAGATATACAAATGGCCGACACATGAAAATATGTTCAAGATCACTGATAATTAAGGAAACACAAATCAAAACCACTACAAGATACCACTCCATACATACTAGGATACTTAAAATTAAAAAAAATTGGAAAATAGCAAGTGTTGGCAAGGATGTGGAGAAAACGGAACCATAGTGCACAATTGGTGGGAATATAAACTGGTGCAGCCACTGTGGGAAACAATATGGAGAGGAGGTGAAGAAATAAGAATCCTTATAACATTTTTTTGGAAGAATATAAAATGCTACAGCTGCTGTGGATAACAATTTGATGGTTCCCTAAAAAGGAAAACAGACTTACCATAGGATCCAGCAATTCCACTCCTACATATTTACCCCCCAAAATCAAGAAACAAGTACTCAAGGGCACCTGGGTGGCTCAGAAGGTTAAGCGACTGCCTTCGGCTCAGGTCATGATCCTGGAGTTCAGGGATCGAGTCCCGCATCGGGCTCCCTGCTCAGCAGGGAGTCTGCTTCTCCCTCTGACCCTCCCCCCTCTCATGTGCTCTCTCTCTCTCATTCTCTCTCTCAAATAAAAATAAATAAAATCTTAAAAAAAAAAGAAAGAAACAAGTACTCAAACAGAATTTGTTCATAAATGTTTTGAGTAGCAATATTCATAATAACCAAAAGGTGGAAATAATCCAAATATCCATCAACAGAGGAATAAATTTAAAAATTGTAATCTATGCCATAATGTTATTCAGCCATTAAAAGGAATAAATTATAGATATATGGTACTACCTTGATAAACCTTGAAGACATTATGGTTAAGTAAAAGAAATCAGACACAAAAGGTCAGATGTTGTAGAACTACTTTTATATAAGATGACCAAAACAGGCAAATCTATAGGAACAGAAAGCAGATTAGAATTTGCCAAGGACTGAAGGAGGACAAGAAAATGGGAATGATTAACTTAATAAATACGAGGTACTCTCCTGGAGTAATGAAAATTTTTGATACTAGAGAGAAGTGGTTGCACAACATTCAACATTGTGAACATGCTAAAAGTTGCTGAACTGTACAATTTAAAATGGTTAATTGTAATAAATAAATAGGCTAATTGTGTGTTAAATGAATTTCACCTCAATTTAAAAAAAACAATCACATTGGCACATCATTTTTACATCATTCATAAGGCTGACCCCAAAATTTGATAAAAACATTTTGTTGAAAAGACCAAGAAGGAACATCCTCATGTATTACTAATGGGAGCAAAAATGAGTACAATTCCTATAGAAGTTAGGCAATATCTGATATAATTTTACAAATACATTTTCCCACAGACATTCTTCCACAAAGAGCAAATAAGGTATACACAAAAGTACTCATTATAGTACTGTTTGTAAGGGCAAAAGACTACAAATAATGCAATGGTCTTTTAATAGAAGACTAGTTTAACCAAATTACTATACACACACACACAAAGGAATGCTATGATGCTGTGTTAACAAAGCTCCCTATACATGAGTATCTTTTGTGTAAGAGTGGTGGGGAAGGAAAGACTATATACTCCTACTTATACATACAGAAATTAGATAAATGATGACAACAGACAGACAGATGAATATACAACAAAGTAGTTAAACGCAGTTAACTCTGTGGAGACAGATGGGAAGGCAGGAAGTGGTAAAGACTTTTTGCTTTAGATATTCTAAAGCTTTCTGGTCTTTTGAAAACTGGGAATGAATTAAAAAAGGAAAAAAAAATTAAAGACTACCAGTTGTTTTAAAATCAAAACCGAATCCAAAAGAACACTTAACATAGATTAGATAATACATTTAAAGTACATCATTCAGTGCTTGCCTTATACCCATTTTAAGGCTACAAAATTAACAAAGTCATCTTCCTCCAAATAGCACAATGTCCTGCCACTCTCCCCCAATCTCGATGCTCTCAGATTCATGTTTAACCTCTATTTATGTCCAAGAGTGTACCCTGCTTTCTTGTCTTGAAGCATTTACACATAATCTGTTAACTTTGGCCTTTCTCATCCCCTTTAACTTTCTCTTCCTCAGCTTCAGTCTCACCACAGAGTTTCTTCCTCTGAGATGCACTTTCTTACAAATACTCCGACATTTACACATACATAGAGATACAAAGCCTGGGCTAAATTAGAAGCCCCTCTTTGTTATTACCATAGTATCTTGTCCTTAGGGACACAGACTCCAGATTGAGACAAGCCTGGCTTTGAATCTTGAGTTTGGCACTTCAACTAACTGTATGATGTCCAAAAATTACCTCAACCGTTTATTCTCAGTTTCCTGATCTATAAAAATCACAACTGCCTGATCTGACTATTAACCAATATATTAAATGAGCAAATGCATGTAAAACACAAGGCATAATGCTCATTAAATTGTTGTTAAATTATAACCAGTGCTGTTATTCTTAAGATGGCACTGGTGAGCACTTTACTGAACTATTGGTATATTTCCCTCTCTGCTCCTTGTAATTAAGCCTCCTTTGAAAATGACAAATACTCTAATACTACAGAGATTGTCCTGATAACGTGTATACTCGAAGAGTGCTTAGTACAAGATAGGTGATCTGTAAATATTTGATAAACTACTTTTGTCAATACTGTGAGTGACAAACAGAAATAAGAAAGCCTTCAAGAAATCAACTGTATTACTGATCTTAATAAAAGATCACTGTACTTTCTGCACTGAAAGGCAAAGAATGCTGATTTACGAACTGATTTCCCCCATGAAACACATTATAATCTGTTCAGATTTATCTATTCCTGAGAAGAAAAATATCTTATCAATTATCAATTAATGTGATTAAAAAATTATATTTTATTTTAAAATACTGTCTACAGACTTCCAATGGATGATAATCTTAAGAAACCTCATTCTGGTACTTATGTTACCTAAAGCAAATTATTGAAGCTTCAAGTACTTCATCTATATAATGAGGACCAAAACATTGACAAGGATACAAAATAATGAATGTTAGCAACTAGTAAAATTCCTAATATGGAGCATAGGTACAAATAATATCAGTAAATATTACTTATAAAAGCTTATGATCTAAAATCAATTCACAAATTCATAAGCAAATTTTAGATTTCCTTCAAATTTCATAAATTTTTAGAAAGCTGTTATTTCATTGCAAAACTGAATAAAACAAGATGAAATATACTTAAATAGCAATAATTTTCCTTATCAGAAAAAGATTAGGTCATACTTCTAGGATGGATTATATGTAACTAAAGAAAGGTGAAGTAAATTTTTTTTTAAAGACTTTTTAAATTTATTTGACAGAGAGAGCACAAGCAGAGGGAGAGAGAGGGAGAAGCAGGTTCCCTGCTGAGCAAGGAGCCCGATGTGGGACTCGATCCCAGGACCCTGGGATCATGACCTGGGCCGAAGGCAGCCACTGAACTGACTGAGCCACCCAGGCGTCCCAAAAGGTGAAGTAAATTTGACACTGTTGGACTGACAGACTCAATGTAATTATTTATCCCAACATTATGTACCTCGACATCCTGAACACTGGATAAAAAAGTTGATTAAATCCAGAAGTGCGATGTCCCTGTCTTGTTTATATGATTCAATCCAGTCATCCACCACGGACTGTAGAAAAAAAAATATATGAAAATGAAAAATTCAAAATAATTGGTATAACAGCAAATAAATTTTTTTAAAGTTTGTGATTTTATCTATGTGTGTCTACTTAAAGAAATCATTTCTCTGCAGCCAAATAAAACTAAAGATTCCTTTATTTTCAAAGGTACTTAAAAGATGAGTTACTAGGTTTCAAAAATTTGTTTAGACCACAATACAAATCTGACAAGTCCAATAATTATTAAGCAACTATAGATACCAATATTCAAACCACACTGTGAGAATAACACAAAAGCTAAGCTCATTACACTTACACATAAAGTTTCCAAATATCAAAAAAACCTATTCCATTAGTACTGCATAAAAAGAATACACACATATATAACCAAATGCATTTTTGTCAGGAATGCAAAACTGAGGCAAAATTAGGAAATCAAGTAATTCAATTTATGAATGAAGTAAAGGAGAGAAATTAAATGATCATATTACTAGATCTCAAAATGGTATCTGATAAAATTGTGCAGCCAAGCTTAATAAACAACTCCTAGAAAAACTAGTTAGATGAAATATATATACACAAGGTGAAGATAAAGATTAAGATATTTGTTGAAATGCTCAAGACATTTCAACTCAAAAAGGAACAAGGCAAGGATGTTTTAAGTTTTTAGTTAAAGCAAAAATGAGTAAAATATTAATAAAGAAAATTCTCCCTTTCCAACAGTTGAAAAAAGTACCTAACAATCTCTACTAAAGTGACTCAAAAGATTCATAATGGAAAAAATTTGACAAGACAGGTGACAAAAGATAAATATACAAAATACTTTTAGATATTGGCAATATATAAGAAACATAAATGGATAAGCAGCATGTTCACAACTACAATTATCTAAGAATAAATTCAAGAAAGGTATAAATATTATTGCGGAAAATTATAAAAACGCAAAGGATCTAGAAAACCATGTAAATAAGTTTCATATATGGAGTTTAAAAAAAATCTTAAAGCTCTATTAATAAAGTCTTTCTAAACTGTTAGGCAAATTTAATGTGATTCCATATAGTATACTTGTAGGCAATATAGTCTGAGGTTTCCTTGGGTGGGGGTAGGGTATCAGAGAAAATGTTATGACAATAATTTTTAAACACTTTTAAAACAAATTTTTACTTTTATATGAAAATACAATTATATTCAGTAAGATGTATGAAACTTAAGTTACACCTTGATGAAATTTTACAAATACATACACCTGTGTAATCCTAACCAAGATGAATGTATAAGACACTTCCAAAACTGAAATGACTCCCTGATGCTCTCTTCCAGTCAAAAACCATCCCCAGCTCAAAGGGTTTAACTATTATTCCTTAACAATGGACATGTTTTTGAAATTCATATAAATAGTATCATCTTTTATGTCTGACTTCTTTTAATCAAAGTTGTATCAGTTATTATATGTATTAGTACTTTAATTTTTTGCACTGCTGGGTAGCATCTGATTGTATTAACGTACCATAATTTATTATCCATTTTACTATTTAAGGACAGGACTACTGTTTCCATTTTAATGCTATCATGAATAAAATTGCCATAAACATGACTGTACACATATTTTGATGGACATAAACTTTTTTCTGTTGCATATATTCCCAGCAGCAAACTTATTAACACATAGAACACATGTGTGTAGATGGTTAGTAGACAATGCCCTACAATTTTCCAAAACAAGTGTACTAAATTATACTTCCATCAGCAATTTATGAAATCTACCAATGTATGAGATTGGGTGTTCCACATCCTCACCAATACTATGTATCATCAATACTATTAATTTAACCATTCTGGTTGAGCATATGCCTTCTTCAATGACCTCTTCTACTGAAGAGCAACCACATTCCCTTCTTCCATGGGAAAGAGAGGACTTTTTTTAAATTGCTAACGTATATATAACACTCTTTTTCTCTGTCTCATCACATTAGTGTCTGGAAGATTTTACTTTAAAGGTAAACAGAAAATTAGAAAAAAGATTACAGTTGTAGAAGAGGGTAAAAAGAAAAAGAAAGAATACCATGGTATCTGTTCAAGGTTCAGTTCTGCTGAATAATGTGTCAAGGACATGCTGGCTAAGAATGGTGGTGAGGACAAGGAATGGATAAAGCAGGTCAAGTGATTTTAAGACTCACAGCTCAAGCAAAAATGCTTTCTGACCAAGGTAAGGAAGTATGGCACAAAGCTAAAGAGGAAGCCATTTCTCCACTTCTACATGGGGCCCATAATTGTGAAAACACTCTAAAGATGGTGAACAAATTTTAATTCCCGAAGTGACAGTACGAATGTATAATCCCACCAGCTGTATGTGAGGAGTCCAAAAACATTCTGAATAAAACTAGTTAACAGGGGCTTGAGCATTATAAATATTAAAATTTAACACAAAAGTATTGAAAATAATATAGATCAAATATAATGTAGGGCTATAATGTAGAAAATATAAGAAAATAGAGCACAGAAATAAATCCAGGTATATACAGAACTTAAGCTATGACAAAGGAGATACTTCAGTTTTTGAAGAAAAGGAGTGGTTAATTTAATAAATAATTCTGGTATAATTGGTTATTCTTCTGAAAGGAAACATTTTAAAGGAGGGGGGTAAAAGCCAAAGAATCTAAAGAACTAAACTCCAGAGAGATAAATCCTTCTTGAATTGGCAGACACTGGTGGTTGTTAGAGGCACTGCCAAATATGCGCATAGGTTGCTGGATTATACAGTATTTCATAATACATAAGGCCTTGGCTTAGCCTAGGGGACAGGATAAAACAGAAAACCACATAAGACACATTGTGGGGAATCTTCACTAGAGAAAATATTTTTAAGTAGCCATACAGTACACATACAGGGGACCAAAGGATAAGAAATATGGCACATGTCTCATCAAAAAGAATGAAAGCCAAGGGATAATGAAAAGACGTATTTAAAGCACTGAAAGAAAAAAGTGCCCATCAGTTGGTGAAAAAACCCAGCTTCCCTGTGATCCAACAAAGATCAACAAATGGACAGCAATCCACGAACAACTCCAGGAGACCTCTAAAGTCCACTTAGGACATTTTAACAAGAAAAGTGAGAATCATCACAAGAGAAGGAAGGCAACTTCATTTTGCATGCATAATCCCATCCCCCAAACTAACACCAGTTCACAGTGCTCCAAAGGCACTTGCCAGTTAAAAAGAGTTCCTCTTGCTAGGAAAGGAAGAATATGGTGAGCAACCAGCTCCCCAGCCTTGCAGGGCACTGTGCATAAGTCCAGCTTTGGTTTCACCCCTAGATCAGCAGCCCATAGATGTACTGAGCTAGCTAGGAACAAGGAATAAAAGCAGAAGCTATTAATAGCAGACAAGCACCAGCAGCAATCATGGTTCAGACCTACTCTGCAGACAAACTCGGCATATTTTACCACTGACAAAGCCAAAGATTAGTACAGCCACTGTGGACTCCTGCAGATCTTGCCAGATTTCTCCCTACAGGTATTTCTGTTGGCTGAAACCAGCTGCCTGAGTCTCTCTCTGAAACCTTTCCCTGCCACCACCAGATCTGCCCCACAGCCACGCAGGATCTCTATGGCTGCCGAAGAGTAAAACGCCAGTCACCTGAGTGCCTCTGTAGCCCCACAGGAGCCAATGAGCCACATAAGCAGCCAACTTGAGCTTCTACAGCTAGGTGAGTATAAGACACCAGCCTAGTGCCACTTCCCCATCACTGAACACTGTTCCCACACTCAGAGGTAACCCCTCTAGCTGTGCACCACTGACCTAACACTCATCACTGGCCTCCCACTACAGCATGCATGCACAAGGCTAGGGAAAAATAGGCAGCCACTGGTGAGTGTACCAAAAGCCAAGAAACCCTGCAGCTGCTGGTAGGCTCAGATCAGGCCCTGCCTTCTGCCACTGTCTGGGACCACCTTGCCCACCTGTACCTAGCTCCTCTAGGCTGTGTACCCACAACTGCACCCCCCCCCAACCCCACCCATGGCCTCTACCGCCGTGTGCTTGCCTGGAGGGAGTATGCAACCACAGGAGAGCACATTGCCAGCCAGGGCCTCGAGAGCTACCAGTGAGCCCATATTTGGCTCTAGCCCTTGCTACCAGCACTGATACTTATTACTATAACTGTGTCTAAGGCAGGTCTCCTCCACTGCATAGACAACTGCAGTTACCCACCACAGCTGAGTGTGTGCACACCACTGACTCTGGCCACGATCACTGTCTGCCTTGGTCCCTAGCTACCAAACCTGGAGGTGTTGCTTAGGACCCAAACAGCCCTTGCAGTCAGTACAGATTTTCCTCAGTGCTCACTAAAAACCACCTGGTTGTTAATGCAGTGGAACATGGTGGCCTGAACAGAAAAGACATCATGCCATGCCTTCCTGTACCTAGTGCCACCACATGCCACATTGCTCACCCTACACCAGTAGACCAAGGGTCAGTGCATGATTAAGTGTGCCCTCACACACAGGTAAAAGGCTCCCCTTATGGAAGAGGTAACTGCTTCTTCATGCATAGACATGAAAACACAGCTTCAGGATTATGAAGAATCAAGGAACTTTGTCTCCACAAAAGGAATGAGGTATACCTCCAGTAACTGGCCCGAAGAAATCCAGATCCAGAAACTGTTGGACAAAGAATTCAACATCGTTTTTTGTGATTGCTTCTGCAGCACATATACTAAATTGAAATGATACAGAGATTAGCATGGCCCCAATGCAAGAATGACATGCCAAACTCATTAAGTGTTCCAAAATTTAAAAAAAAAAAATATACACCTAATCAGAGAGGTCCAAAAGAACACAGATAAACAAAGATATCAGAAAAAATATATAATAACAAAATAAAAAGTTTGTACAAAGAAAGAAAATGTAAGAAAGAACAACAGAAATTCTGAAGCTAAAGAATACAGTGAGTATAATGAAGAACTGAGTAAGAGTTTCAACAATGAACTTGAATAAGCTGAAGGGAGAATCAGTAAGCTAGAACACAGATCAAATGAAATTTTCTAAATATAGCAGCAAAAAGAAGAGTGACAAGGAATGAAGAAAGCTTATGGGAATTATGGCATACTGACAAAAGAAATAACATATACATCACTGGAGTCCCAAAAGGAAATGAGAAGAAAATATAGAAAGCTTATTTTAAAAAATAACGGATCAAGTTATTTTTTTATTTCTCTTTTGATTTCTTTTGACACACTGTTCAATAGCAAGTTTAATCTCCACATATTTATGGATCTTCCAGTTTTTTTCATGTAATTAGTTTCTAGTTTCATACTATTGTGGATGTAAAATAAATATGCTTGATATGATTTTGATCATCATTAAGACTTGTTTTCTGGGGGCACCTGGGTGGCTCAGATGGTTAACCATCTGCCTTCAGCTCAGGTCATGATCCTGGGGTCCTGGGATCGAGCCCCACATCGGATTCCTGGCTCAGTGGGGAGCCTGCTTCTCCCTCTCCCTCTGCCTCTCCCCCTGCTCATGCTCCTTCTCTCTCTGTATCTCTGTGTCTCAAATGAATAAATAAAATCTTAAAAAAAAAAGACTTGTTTTCTGGCCTAACACATGATCTATCTTGGAAAATAGATCCATGTGAACTTCAGAAGAATGTGTATTCTGTTCTTTTGGACGAAATGTCTTGCAAATATATGTTAGGACTATTTAGTCTAACCTGTCATTTAAGGTTTCCTTACTGACTCTGTATAAATGATCTATGAATTGATGTAAGTGGGGTATTAAAGTCCCCCACTATTATTGGATTGCTGTACATTTCTCCCTTTAGGTCTCTTTAATATTTTCTTTACATATTTAGGTGCTCCTATGTTGGGTGCATAAATATTTACAAATGCTGTATCATCTTATTGGATTGACCCCTTTATCATTACATAACAGGATTTGTTGTCTTGTATTACAATCCTTGTTTTTAAAATCTATTTTGGCTGGTATAAATATAGCTAATCCAGCTTTCTTACAGTTTCCATTTGCATGGGATACCTTTTTCCATCTCTTTGATTTAAGGCCACGTGAGTCCTTATATCTAAGGTGAGTCTCTCACCATGTAGATGGATCTTCTTATTGTTATCCATTCAGCTGCTCCATGTCTTCTGATTTGCAAATTTAGTCCATTTACGTTTAAAGTAATTAATGATAAGTATGTACTTAATGCCATTTTGTTTATTTCCTGGCTATCTTTGTAGTTCTTCTCTATTCTTTTCTTCTTCCCTTGAAACACAGGAAAATGTAAATTTAACATACCAAAATTTCTGGGATGGAGCAAAAGCAGTTCTAACTGGGAAGCTCACAGTGATAAATGCTTATATCAAGAAACAATAAAAACCTCAAATATATAACCTAACTGTATACCTAAAGGAACTAGAAAAAAAAAAGAACAAATAAAGCCCAAAGTTAGAAGGAAATAATAAAGATGAGAGTAGAAATAAGTGAAATAAAAACTAAAAGGATAATAGAAAAGAACAGTGAAACTAAGAGCTGCTTCTTTGAAAAGATGAACAAAACTGACAAACCTTTGGACTCGTCTAGAAGAAAGATGACTCAAAATCAAACATAAGACATGTTATGACTGATACCACTGAAATAGAAAGGATCATAAGATATTACTATAATAATCATATGCTAAGAAATTAGACAACTTAGAAAAAATGGATAAATTCTTAGAAAATAAAAACTCCCGAGACCAAACCATTATCTAATAGAAAACCTGCACTTACTAGTAAGGAGACTAAATAAGTTATGAAAAGCCTCCTAACAAACAACAGTACAGGACGAGTCAGCTTCTCTGGTGAATTCTACCAAACATTCAAATTAGAATTAATACAAATCCTTTCTAATAGAAGAGGAGGAAACTTTACCAAACTCACTTTAAGAGGCAAGCATTACCCTGATCCCAAAACAAGATACAGATACCTTGCAGGCCAGGAGAAAATGGAAAGACAAATTCAAAGTGCTAAAAGAAAGAAACTATCAACCAAGAATACTTTACCTAGTAATGCTGTCCTTCAAAACTGAAAGTGAAATAAAGACCTTCCCTAAACAAAAGTTTAGGGAACTCATCACCACTAAACCTGCATTACAAGAAATGCTGAAAAGAGATTTGAGCTGAAACAAAAGGACTCTATTATTAACATGAAAACATGACAAAATATAGAACTCCTGGGTGGCTCAGTTGCTTAAGCATCTGCCTTCAGCTCAGGTCATGATCCTGGAGTCCCAGGACTGAGCCCCACGTCAGGCTCCCTGCTCAGTGGGGAGTCTGTCTTTCCCTCTCCCCCCACTTGTTCTTTCTCTCTCTCTCTCTCAAATAAATAAAATCTTTAAAAAAGACCATGATAATATATGACACACAAAGCACATAGACAGATTCAGAACCCCTAATATTATAATATGGTAGTGTGTTAACTACTTTAGCATAAAGGTTAAAGGACAAAAATATTAAAAATAGCTATCACTTTAATGAACACACAATATAAAAAAATGTAAATGTGACATCAAAAACATAAACAAAGAAGTGGGGGTACCTTGTAGAGACAGATGCACTCTCATGTTCACTGCATCATTTTTCACAAAGGCCAAAATATGGAAACAACCTAAGTGCCCATCAATGGATGAATGAATAGGAAAATGTGGTATATGTACATTGGAATACTTTTCAGCCAAGAGAAAGAAGGAAATCCTGTCACTTGTAATAACCTGGATAAACCTTCAAGTCATAATGCTAAGTGAAATAAGTCAGACTGAGAAAAATATACTGCCTGATTTCACTTATATAGGGAATCTAAAAAAAAAGCCAAACTCAGAGAAACAGACATAGAGTGGTGGTTACCAGGGACTGGAAGATAGGGGAAATGGGAAAGAATCAGTCAAAGGATATAAACTTCCAATTATAAGATTAACAAGTTCTGGGGATAATGTACAGAATGATGATTATAGCTAATAATACTGTATTCTATAATTTTAAATGTTATCACCACAAAAAACAAATGGAAATAATACAAAGGGATGGTGTGTTATTAGCTAATGCTATAGTGGTAATCATTTTGCAATATACAAATAAATCAAAGTTACACACTTTAAACTTACACAATGTTATATGTCAACCGCATCTCAATAAAAATGAGGGAAAAAAGAAAAAACGCAGAATTTTTTATCCAGCAAAAAGTATTTCAAATAAAAGGAAAATAAAAACTTTCCAGACTAAGAAAACTAAAACAAAACGAAGCAAATAGACTAAACATTCCTCTTGAAAGACAAAGACCATCCAGACTATATAAAAAGACCCAATCACATGGTATCTACAAGAGACACACTTTACATATAGAAGCACAGATTGTACTGAAAGAATGAAAAAAATACGTATCATACAAACTTTATAATAAAGCTGTTATGATTATATTTCTATCAGACAAAAGTAGAAATCAAGACAAGGAGTATAACAAATATTAAAAGAAGGATTTTATAATAATAAAGTGGCAAATTTATCAGGAAGATACACATTATGAAGAAAACACATTATCAAAATCTGTAGAATGCAGATTTTTAGAACTTAGTCTAAAACAGTGTTTAGAGAGAAATATATAGCTTTAAATATTTACCAAAAAAAAAGGTCTAATTCAACGATTTAAGCTTCCACCTTAAGAAACTCCTATTACATTTCTTTTTTTTTTTGAAGATTTTGTTTATTTGACACAGAGAGAGAGCGAGCACAAACAGGAGGAGCAGCAGAGGGAGAGGGAGAAGCAGACTCCCTGCTGAGCAGGGAGCCCTATATGTGGGACTCAATCCCAGCACCCTGGGATCATGACCTGAACCAAAGGCAGACGCTTAACTGACTGAGCCACCCAGGTGCCCTCCTATTATATTTCAACACGAGTTGTCCCCATTTAAGGAGTAAGGAAAGATAAGCAGTACAGTTTCAAGATCACCAGTAAGAACACTTTTTTTTTTAAGTGATCTCTACACCCAACGTGGGCTCGAACTTACAACCCCAAGATCAAGATTCACATACTCTACTGACTGAGGCAGCCAGTAACCCCACAAAGAACACTTCTGGTAACATACCTACAGTCTCTCAAAGAGAAGATGACAGCTTTTGAATATCTGAATTATAAGTTAAAGTCACACAATCATTCTGGGACCTAAGCTGACAGAAACTCTATGATCCCCTATAAGAGGCTTCCAAGGTTGACCCTGAGAAACCAATATCCAACTGATAAAGAGGAAAACAAAGAAAAGCATGGCAGATTTTTATAATTCAGGCTTGGTAGTTATACATTACCACTTTGGGTAAAATGAGAAAAATCATTACATTTGCTATAACAATTTTATCATATTAAAACAGAGGAGAGTATGATAAAGAATTCAAGGTATTTAGAAAAATAACATTTTAAAAATTGGGAAAGAAAAACTAAAGCAAAAACAACAAAAAAAGTCAAGGTTCAAAGAGGAGATACAAATATGTGGCACAAAACAGTCAATGTTGTAGTTAAAAGTGAGTTTTAAATCTTCTTCTAGGCTTTTTGTAAGCTAAACCTAAAAGAAAACTCAATCAATTCAATCTGGATCTCTACACAGTACACTGAGTGCATATTCTTCAAACTCTAGTAGATAAATATACTTCTTTCTGCAGGCCATTTGATAAGACCTTGGTTAAGCAGACAAGGACATAGAGAATTAGTATTCTATAGTGTTGCTTAAGAGTAGATTCATCTGCTTCAGAGGAAGACAAGCAGATGGCAAAGATAACATACTACATTGTAAACTAAAGACCCTAACTAGAAATCTTAAATGAAGGGCCCTCCCTCTTCCAAAGTGAGAATGACTATATAATAATTAATATTTAGATGATTTTTTCCATATAGCTTTTAGCAATATCATATACATGTTTTCCGTGAATGTAAATGTAAATACTACACAGGTAGACTGAGAGTTCTTTATTACACCATGAGACTAGACTGTTATTTTACCCTCAGGTATAAGCTAAAATGTTCTTGGGTTTTCAGAGCTCTCCAAAGACTTTTTTTTTTTTTTTAAAGTAAACACTTCAAGGGAAAAAACCAGACTGATCCTACACATGTAATGCTATTTCTTTCACTGCTACTCCTATTCCTACTGTATTAACTAACTGCGGTTTCTGGCCAATGTGATCCCATCGCTGCCCTTTTACACAATTATATTATTGCACACATTCAGAGAAATTTGTTTTTAAGCTCAGATAAATGGTGTGACCCTTCAATGACAGGCCAGATTTTATTTCACAGTTAGGAATGGAATCACAGATTATAATGCCATTTTTCAGACAAATAAACACTATGTCCCATACACAGCCATTTTTCAGACAAATAAACACTATGTCCCATACACAGCATATTTCATAATTTCACTTGACACTAATCTTAGTTTTCTCTTTTGTTTCGTATTATCTGCTTTGAAACGGAAAGACACTACCAACAAGTACATAAGCCTGAATACTGTAATAAGCATGTCTAAATAAAATGGTAAAGAAAAATTAAAATGATACTTTAACTATCATTCCTCTTAATGTCAAGCTTTTGTAATATTTTTCTCCGGTTCATAACATGTCTTTGCATTTGTGATATTTACCTTGCAGAAGTTCTCATCTGAGAAATTTTGCAGATGACAACTTGAATATGAATTCTTGATATAATGGTCATCACACTTCCATTTAGGACAAAACAACTGCTAGGGCAAGCAAGGTAGCAAAGCCTGCAGGATGCAAGCAAGGCTATGGATTCTTGCAGGGGTTGTTAGAGAAAAGAAACAGTGCAAAATTAAGTACTTTCTGAGAGCTAAGCATGAGATGGGTAGATACCAGCCAAAAGGAAACCAAAAAACAAAAAACAAAGCCTGCAAAGACTGCTGCTACTTCTTCCTTCAAAAACTGGAGCCTTCAGAGATTACTTAATCTTCTTTAGGATAGTAGAAGCCCTGAGGTATGTGGTCCTAGGAAGGCCTGCTATAAATTCTTGGCCGCAGAGGAACTCCAGGGGACCACTAGGATTAAGCTGAGTTGCCTCCTATTCCTAAGGCTGGAAAAGTACTATCCAACTAAAAGAACTGTTGGTTATGTGATACTCACAGGAATGGAGACCATGACAACACCTATTATATACATGAATTTGTGCCAAAGGAGGGATCCTAATAATTTGACTTGACCATCCACATTGAAAAAAGCCTTAAGAAGTCAAAGCAAAATAAGACTCACTCATCAGCCAAGATGGGTATATTTGAAACAGATGGAAAATTTAAAGAATGGAAAGGATATTCTCGAAGTTTAAAAAATAAAAAACTTTCAAATTTAAATTCTCATTGGTTCAATGAAAGAATAATCACTATGGAAAATGAATGTAATGTCCTGGAAGTTCAGTGGGGGGGGAATCTCAAGATAAAAGAAAAATATACAAATAGAATTCATATGGAAAGGGGTAAAATACTTGGCAGATGTATACAGGAGATATAAAATATACAGGTGTTTAACAAGGAATGAAAAGAAACACAATTAAGCTGATCATTTTAAGAGGAAAATCTACCTGATCAATAAAAGTTTTAAATCTGAACAAAAACATGGCTTATCTAATTCTGACAGAATGGGAAAATGACACATATAAGCATAGCCAGGTAAAATTCATGAATTCCAAGGAAAAAGAGAAAATCTTATAAATCCCAGGACCAATAATTAAACACAACATATACAAACTCTACTCCCAGACAAAGCATCCATCTGCATTCAATGCCTCTCTCTCAAGCAAATAGCTGCAAACACGAAACATCTGAGGAAAACCTCTGCACAATTACCAATTTACTGTGCCTCAGCACCAAAGTTACCCCACCAGTATCTGCTCTATAATAATGGACTAGACTTTATAAGCACTTCTCCTTCAAAGTAAATACTATGTTAAGCTAATTATTAGCACAGGGCTCTGAAAGGACACTCAAGGAAGAAGGGGGACTTCTCTTCCTGGTTTTGCTATGTCAAGAGTTTTGTGTTTTTTATTCTTGCTGCATAATCCATCAGTGGTGGTCTATCTCATCCTCATGCTAAGAGTGTGCATTTCTTCGGTATTCTTGTGCCCCAGCCTGGGATTGGTGATTACCCTCTTGATGCAGCCCTCCCAACACAGACACTGGCATGCTCCAAGTCTTATCTGGCAGCAGTGCCTCATCTTCCACTGTAATACTGTCTACCATAGTCAACACGACTATATCTCAGAATGTTGCTTCCTGCTACCTAGCAAATGTGAACCAGCTCTGGCTAAGGCAATCCAGTGAACCCCTCTGTCATTCAACAGGCTGCAAACCCACCTTCTCCAACAATGTCCAAACCCAAGTATGAGGAAAAGGACCAGCACATCCAAGTCTTTCTTCCCTTGAGAAATGTCTTTGAACTCTAGAGTCTCATTTAGTGTTATCTTTACATCTTTATAGTTATTCCTTTATCATAATATATTAATTACATATAATTTTACCAATTCAAATAACTGTGTGGTTTCTGACTCTGGGTTAAATCCAGATTGGTTCAGAATGGGTCCCAGGAGTGGTTCCAGAAGATAAACCAGTAAAGATTAGATTTGGGGATTGGTTTGGTCACACTCTTGGGATTAAGCACAGGGCTGAGCTCCTCGCCAAGGAAAAGGAATACTAGTAATCTATGACATGCAGTAGTTTCAGAAAACCAATCAAGCTATCACCTGTGGTACACTGTGATGAAGCATCAACTCAAGCATATCTCTGAAAGCTTAAGTGGCTGTTGTATTTGCCATTATGGCACTAATGATAACTATAAGGACAGTAATATAAAACAGATCCTTTTGTGTATACTTGAGCACTTAGAAAATGTCAAGCTCAGTCCATTAACTCTCAGTCACAATGAGAGAACCAGAGAGCTTCCCGGATTCCCCTAGAAGAATTATCTTCTTTCTTATAGGTGTGGGGCTGATACTGCTGAAAATCAAGGCAAAAATTTATTATTTATTTATTTGACAGAGAGAGAGAGAGAGAGAGAGAGAGAGAGAGAGAGAGAGAGAGAATATAAGCAGGGGAGCAGCAGAGGGAGAGAGACAAGCAGGCTCCTCGCTGAGCAGAGAGCCCAATGTGGGGCTTGATCCCAGGACTCCAGGATCATGACCTAAGCCGAAGGCAGACGCCCAACCAACTGACCCACCCAGGAGCCCCAAACAAGGCAAAAATTTAATTGTGTAGGTTGCTGAATTACAACAACAGTTGAATTCGGTCTCATCAAGTTTCTCATTTGAAAATTAGGACCTGGATGAGGAAAAGAATGGGATCCTGAAACTGGGAAGAGAGATACCTGGTTTGTCCTACATGAAACTTAACAATTTTGAACCTGTCCCCATTCCTCCCTCCCCAAACCCTACTCATAATTGGGAGCCTCCAATACCAGTGAAAGTAGCTTGCTTTCCAGTGTCTGAGAACACTAGCCTTCTCTGGCTTGAAAAATCTCTGATAATCTCACGTGGGCAGATAACCTTGAAGGGGAATGCTCATTAAGACCCACAACCATCTCTATTACCTCTAGATCCATAATTAGGGTCAAATCTCAATATGCTCCAGAAAGATAAGTACACACAATGACCCAGCAGGAAAGAGCTTAAATACCCAACAGAAACTCAAGAGCTACATATGATAGTGGATTCTAAAAGCAACTGACCAAGGGGGATGAAATATAATGCTACATCAGGCCAAACTAATGGATAGGAGTGCACTTACTGGAGACTCCAGATTTAACGTGTTAGTTCATGTAGCTAGAAATGACTGTAATACCTTACCTGGTTGGTGAGATAAAAGCTGCCTTTAAAGGGTGAGATGACCAAGCTTCCTTGGCATATGGAGGGAGTAAAAAATCCAATGATTTAGGAATATGGGGCTGGATTTATCTTTTAAGAATTTCATACCCCTACTCCTCCTCAACTATGTTCTACAAGAAGGCCCAGAAAGCAATGAGAACCACACTGGTAAAGGGAGGATCTACATCCTTATAAAGGTCTGTGACTAGTCTCTTATGTAAGTCAGGTATGAGTATAGGGTATGTGGCCATTAAGAAAACCTTCCAGGTTTCAAGGGAGATGATGGCATCCAAGGTAACACAGCCCAAGTAGCCACATCTAATCATGAAAGGTAAGATGGGAACATTATTTGTTAAGGGCAGCAGGGATGTACTGGTAATCAGAATGTCTTGCCCTACAGAGATCTTTGGCAATAGATAATGATTAGAGTACCTCTGGGAACAAAAAAGCTTGAAGCCTACCATAATACTGTTTGATTTATGCAACAGAAAAAATTCTAGGTCTGGTAGCCAGAAGTTTAACTTATATCAACCAACATGGTGGAAAGTTACAGCCTTCACTAGTTGACAACCCTGAGTTAGTTCAAAGACCCAGAGAACATTAAAAGACATGGAGACCAGGTAGGTTCCTTGAAGAAAAACCTTGCATAACTATTACAAGTACACACCATACATCCTCTAATCTTTCCTCAGAGATTTGCAGCTATTAATTAGAGGTACGATGCACTTTGAAAAGGAATTATCTAGACATTTTGTGTATAAATAAACACCATCTCTGAACTGACCTTAATTTCTGGGGATCCAAAATGCTACTGTGGTCCACCAGTTAAATTAGGGGCTTATGATGGTCAGGTGATACATGGGGTTGTAAATCAAGTCTAACTGATAGTGAACATAAATAGTCCAGGGACCCACTCTGTGGTTATTTCCTTGGTTCCTAAACAAACACTTGGAAAAGACATATTTGGCAACTGGAAGAACCCCATTTGGACTTTCTGACCCATGACGTAAGGGATATAATGGTAGGAATGTCTAAAGTTCATCGAATTTCCTCTCCTTATCAAAACAATAAACTAGAAGCAATGTTATATCCCTGGAGTAGGTGCCGAGTTTAATTAAGACTTCAAAAAACAGAGGTGGTGAACACTATTACATCCCCATTAAACTCACCAGTTCAGCCTACATAAAAGACAGATCCTAGAGAACTATAGATTATCAAAAACTTAATCAAGTAGTGACTTTCACTTTAATTGCAATTCCTAGCTCCTGATATGCAGCTACTGACCAAGCTAATGTCTTTTTCTCCAAATAAAAAAGACCTCTCAAAGTAAGTCGTTATTGTGTATAAAGTACAGGGATTGCGAATAAGGATACTTTCCCACTGTTGCTTCTGCACTATGTTAATGTGCCTGCTCTCTGCCACAATGTAAGTTGTCTTGGCCATCTATTATCTCACAATTTCTGTGAGTCAGGAGTCTAGACACAGCTCACCTAAATCTGCTTAGGGTCTCACTTGACTGCAATCAAGGTGTTTACTGCTCTATATTCTTATTTGGAGGCTCAAATGGAAAAGAATCCACTTCCAAGCTCACTTACATTGTTGGAAGAATTTACTTCCTTGTGATTGGTTGTAGAACTGAGGTCCCTGACCTCCTGCTAGCAAGTGGTTGGAGACAACTCTCTAGTCCAAGAAGATATGAACAGTTCCTTGACATATAGGCATCCCCAACATCAACTTACTTTGTCAAACCAACAAGAAAAAACCCTAGAGCAAGTGTGCTAGCAAGACAGCATCATACGTAACGTAATGTAATCCCAGAATTGCCCTATATCATTGTGGCTGTTACTGATGATTAGAAGCAAGCCACAAGTCTCACTCGAAGGAAGGGGTCAAGAGCATGAATACCAGGAAGTGGCAGTCATTAGGGGCCACATTTGAGTCTGCTCACCGTAACAATCCACAGACACCTCCATCATCTTTACATTCCAGAAAACACCACCCTCCTCCACTGTTTTGATGACATGCCCAGGACCACTGAATGGCCAGGTATTTTAGTGAGATAGCCACTGGCCCCCAGACTTTTAGGGGGTTTTCTTCCAACCTCTATTTCATATATATCTTAGTAAGGCTTAAAATGTGTCTGCTACTTCCTGATCCTATTCAATCAGCACAATGCTGTCAAAAATAAAATTATGTAAATACCAGAAGAAAAAAAAAGAAATGAAAAATTTAAGAAGCAGGACTGGGGGTGGGCAGGAAAAGGGAGGGGGCTGCTATTTTGGTCACTGTATCATTTTATTATCATGTGCATGTATTGTTTAGATAAAAATAAATAAAATGTGGTTTATAAAAAGAAGAAAATAAAGATGTAGAACAAAAGATAAACAAAAATAGAAATACTGAAGTGGCAATATTAACATCAAATTGACATTAAAGATAAGAAGCACTAAACAGGAAATATTATATATAATGGTAAAAGGCTAAGTATTCATAGGATTTAAACAAGTAAAATATTTACTTTGTTTGCTTTTATACTTTTAGAATTCTCAAATCCAACAGTATTTCATCTACATTTTTTCTAATTATTTTATTACATTATTGTTCATTACATCTAGATTTGGGGGGATGGTATGATGTAACAGATATGTTCTCTACAAGTTGTTAATTAGTGGTCAATTATGGAGAAAGAGGCAGAACATCATTTTTAACATTAATTATTATATATACTTAGGTCTGCTTTTGTTCAACTGATCCATCTGCCAGTTGCTGAACCAATGACATACATTAATATTTTCTGCAGCTTTATGATACAGTCTACCAATTAGTAGAGTGAGCCTCTCATTACTCATTTTCAGAATTTTCTTAGCTAATTAATTTGTACTTTTCAATCACTTCAGCAATACCAAAAACGATCCTTAAATTTTTATTGTTTCTGCCTTATATACATAAATGAATTTTAAAAGACGTTTAAAGGAAATGTAAATGGACAATAAATATTTCAGAAAAATGTAACCTGAGTTACTAATACTCAAAGAAAAAAATTCCTGAGAATTCAAAATGCCACCATTTTTGTCTTTCAAAATGATAAATACTATTATAAAATTGTAAGTCTCAGTGTTACCAGGGTTCTGGAAAATACATATTTTTTCTTTTTTTAAAGATTTTATTTATTTATTTGACAGAGAGATACAGCGAGAGAGGGAACACAAGCAGGGGGAGCAGGAGAGGGAGAAGCAGGCTTCCTGCAGAGCAGGGAGCCCAATGCAGGGCTCGATCCCAGGACCCTGGGATCATGATCTGAGCCGAAGGCACGACTGAGCCACCCAGGTGCCCCTACTTTTTAATTCAAGTAAAATTAACATAGAGTGTTATTAGTTTCAGGTGTAAAATACAATGATTCAAAATTTTATACATTTCTCAGTGCTCATCAAGATAAGTGTAGACTTACTCCCCTATATCTATTTCACACCCCTGATGCAACCCAACTGCTCTTTGGCAACCATCGGTTTGTTCTGTTTTTGAGACCTTTTTTATTGTATTTCTTTACCATTCTTTGTTCACTTGTTTTGTTTCATAACTACTACGTGAATAAATAATACAGTATTTGTTTTTCTCTGTATTTCACATAGCATTACACCCTAGGTCCATCCATGTTGTTGCAAATGGCAAGATCTCACTCTTCTTTATGGCTGGGAAATATAGTGTGTGTGCCTGTCTGTGTGTACCACATCTTCATCCATTCATCTATCAATGGACACTAAGAATACTTCCATATCTTGGCTATTGTAAATGATGCTGCAATAAACATAGGGATGTACATATCTTTTCAAATTAGTGTTTTCATTTTCTTTGGGCAAATACACAGAAGTGGAATTACTGGATCATATGGTAGTTCCATTTTTAATTTTTTGAAGAAACTCCATACCGTTTTCCATAATGGCTACACCAATTGTATTCCCACCAATAGTGCATGGGGGTTCCTTTTTCTCCACATCCTTGCCAACACTTGTTAGTTCTTGTACTTTTTTGTTTTAGCCATTTTGACAGGTATAAAATAATATCTCATTGTGGTTTTTATTTGCAGTGCCCTGATAATCAGTGATGTTGAACATCTTTTCATGTGTCTTTTGCCTATGTTTTTAGAAAAATGCCTATTCAGGTCCTCTGCCCATTTTTAATTGGATTATTTGTTCTTTTGGAGTACAGGTGTATAAATTTTTTATATATTTTGGATATTGACCCCTAGTTAAGACATATCATTTGCATCGCCCATTCAGTAGGTTCTGTTTTTATTCTTTTTATTCTGTTGATGGTTTCCTTTGCTATGCAAGTCCTTGTTATTTCGGTGTAGTGCCAATAGTTTAGTTTTGCTTTTGTTTCCCTTGCCAGAGTAGACATATCTAGTAAGTGTTTCTATAGCCAAGGTCAAAGAATTTACTGCCTATGTTTTCTTCTAGGAATTTTATAGCTTCAGGTCTCACATTTAGGTCTTTAATCCATTTTGAGTTTATTTATGTGTATGGTGTAAGAAAGTGGCCCAGTTTCATTCTTTTGCATGTAGCTGTCCACTTTTCCCAACACCATCTGTTAAAAAGAATTTTTTGCCCCATTGTACATTCTTTCCTCCTTTGTCATAGATTAACTGACCATATAAGCATGCGTTTATTTCTAGACTCTATTTTGTTCCACTGATCTATACATCTATTTTTGTGCCAGAACCATACTGTTTCAATTACTACAGCTTTATAAAATACCTTGAAATCTGGGATTCTGATACTTCTGGCTTTGTTCTTCCTTTTCAAGATTACTTTGGCTATGCTGGGTCTTCTATAGTTCCATACAAATTTCAGGATTATTTGTTCCAGTTCTGTGAAAAATGTTGCTGGTATTTTGATAGGAACTGCATTAAATCTGCAAATTGCTTTGGGTAGTATGGACATTTTAACAATATTAGTTAATCCAATTCACGATCTTTCCATGTGTTTGTTACCTTCAATTTATTTCATCAATATTAAATAGTTTTCTGAGTATAGGTCTCTCACCTCCTGGTTAAGTTTGTTCTGTGATATTTCATTCTTTGTGGTTCAACTGTAAATGGGACTGTTTCCTTAATTTCTGCTACTTTATTACTAGTGTAAAGATATGCAATAGGTTTCTGTATACTAATTTTTTATTTTAGGACTTATATTGAGTTCACTTATCAGTTCCGGTGGTTTTGGGTGGTCTTTAGGGTTTTCTACATATAGAATAATGTCATCTGCAAATACTGAAAGCTTTGCTTCTTTACCAACATGGATGTCTTTTATTTCTTTTTCTTGACTGATTCCTCTGGCTAGGACGTCCAGTACAATGAAAGTGGTGAGAGTGGACATTCTTGTCCTGTTTATCTTAAAGGCAAGGGCCTCAGTTTTCACCACTGGAGTATGATGTTAGCTGTGGGTTATTCATATATGGGCTTTTTTTGTTGTTGAAATATGGTCCCTCTAAACCTATTTTTCTTAGGGTTTTTATCATGACTGGATGTTGTACTTTGTCAAATGCTTTTTCTGCATTTGTGGAGATGAGACGGTTTTTATCTTTTTTGTTATTAATGTAATGTATCACATTCATTGGTTTGTGAATACTGAGCAACTCTGCATCACGGGAATAAATCCCACTTGATCATGGTGAATAAGTTTTTAAATGTATTATCAGATTCGGCTTGTTAATATTTTGTTGAGGATTTTTGCATCTATGTTCATCAGAGATACTGGGATGTAGTGTTCCCGCCCTCCTTTTTTTTTGGTACTATCTTTACCTGGTTTGGGAATCAGAGTAATGCTAGCCTTATAGAATGAATTTGGAAGCTTTTCTTCCTCATCAATTTTTTGGAATAGTTTGAGAAGTACAGTTATTAACTCTTCTTTAAATGTTTAGTAGAATTTGCCTGAGAAACCATCTGGTCCTGGACTTGGTGGTGGTGGGAGTTTTTGGGATTTTTTTTTCCCCTGCTACTGACTCAATTTTGTCGCTAACCATCAGTCTGTTCACATTTTCTTATTTCTTCCAGATTCAATTTCAAGGTTTTATGTTTCTAGGAATTCCTCCATTTCTTCTAGGTTGTCCAATTTGTTGGCATTGCAAAATAGATATTTCCAGGGGAAGAGTTCAGGTGGTGGAAGAGTAGGCGACCCTAATTTCATCTGGTCCCTAGAATAGTTATCAAATCATTCTGAACACCTCCAAAGTTAACCAGAGATCTGAGAAAACAATGAATTGCTGCAGTTCTACAAACAGAAAAGCAACCACATTCTGCAGGGTATGAGGTACAGAGATGTGAATCTGAGGCCATATTATAGAAGATAAACTGTGGAGGGAGGAAGCCTCCATAAGCAGACTCCTGGAAAGTGTTATAAGCAGCAAAACACAAAATCAAAACATTTAGAAGTTGGCCTCAAAAGTGCTCAGGGGGCAAGTGGGGCGGAATCCCAGATAGGACCGCATGGGTTCAGGATCCCTGAGGTCACAAACAGGGGTGCCCAAGTATGGGAAAGTTCCCAAGCATCAAAAGAGGGAAGGTGGCTGCAAATAGTGAGTCTAAGCACCAGCTTTCTGCTTCATGCTGCCATAAATCACAAACCACTGTATGTCGGGCGACTTCTCCCAAAAGGGGCTGAGCAAAAGACAGAGAAATGCTACAAGACCCCCTTCCAACCCTGGAAAGGAACAGCACAGGTCCACTTTGCAGGAGTGCATAACGTTTGGATATTCAAAAACAGGTGGCATGCCTAAGATAAAAACGCTGGGTAACAAACTGGGTGAACACACAGTTCAGAGGGATACCAGGGAGACAAGAGTGATGTACTACTTTTCTCTGAGGGCTCACTTAAGAGAGGGGAGCATGAAATTTCAGATCCTGGACTAGAGATAGTGGGCACTGCCATTTTCATCCCCTGCCCCCCATCAGCGCTGAAAGCCCTCAGGGAGCAAAGAAGGACCACATAATGAGATCCAGAGCCACTTAACACTGAGCCCAGACCCCTGGGCAATCAGACAACAAAAAGAAATAAAAGGCATACGAACTGGCAAAGAAGAAGTCAAACTTTCACCCTTCGCAGATGACAGATACTCTATGTGGAAAACCCAAAAGACTCCACCCAAAAATTGCTAGAAATCATACAGGAATTCAGCAAAGTCGCAGGATGTAAAAATTAATGCACAGAAGTCAGCTGCATTTCTATACATTAACAATGAGGCAGGGGTGCCTGGGTGGCTCAGTCATTAAGCGTCTGCCTTCGGCTCAGGTCATGATCCCAGGGTCCTGGGATTGAGCCCCGCATCAGGCTCCCTACTCCACGGAAAGCCCGCTTCTCCCTCTCCCACTCCCCCTGCTTGTGCTCCCTCTCTCACTGTGTCTCTCTCTGTCAAAAAAATAAATAAAATCTTAAAAAGAAAAAATAAAAAATAATGAGGCAGAAGAAAGAGAAATTAAGGAATCAATCCCATTTACAATTGCACCAAAAACCGTAAGATACAGAGGAATAAACCTAACTAAAGACGTAAATGATCTGTACTCTGAAAACTAGAGAAAACTTACGAAGGAAATTGAGGAAGACACAAAGAAATGGAAAAACATTCCACACTCATGGGTTGGAAGTTTAAATATAGTTAAAATGTCTATGCTATCCAAATCAATCTACACATTCAATGCAATCCCTATCAAAATACCATCAACTTTTTCCACAGAGCTGAACAAATAATCCTAAAATTCGTATGGCACCAGAAAAGACCCCGAATAGCCAAAGGAATGTTGAAAAAGAAAACCAAAGCTGGTGGCATCACAATTCTGGACTTCAAGCTATACTGAAAGCTGTAATCATCAAGACAATATGGTATTGGGACAAAAAAGGACACACAGATCAATGGAACAGAATAGAGAACCCAGAAATGGACCCTCAACTCTATGGTCAACTACTCTTCCACAAAGCAGGAAAGAATATCCAACGGAAAAAAGACAGTCTCTTCAACAAATGGTGTTAGGAAAATTGGGATAGCCACATGCAGAAGAATGAAACTGGACCATTTTCTTAAACCATACACAAAAATACACTCAAATGGATGAAAGACCTAAATGTGAAATGAATCCATACAAATCCTAGAGAACAAAGGCAGCAACCTGTTGGACCTCCACCAAAGCATCTTCAAAGCATCTTCCCACTAGACAAGTCATCAAAGGCAAGGGAAACAAAAGCAAAAATGAACTATTGGGACTTCACAAAGATAAAAAACTTTTGCATGGGAAAGGAAACAGTCGACAAAATCAAAAGGCAACTGACAAAATGGGAGAAGATATGTGCAATGTCTTATCAGATAAAGGTCTAGTATCTAAAATTTATAAAGAACTTATCAAACTCAACACCAAAAAATTAATTAAAAAACCTGGTCAAGAAATGGACAGAAAACATGGACATTTCTCCAGAGAAGCCATCCAAAGGGCCAACAGACACATGAAAAAATGCTCAACATCACTTGGCATCAGAGAAATACAAATCAAAAGCACAATGAGATAACCACCTCACACCGGTCAGAAGGGCTAAAATTAACAACTCAGGAAACAACAGATATTGGTGAGAACGTGGAGAAAGGGAAACCCTCTTATGCTGTTGGTGGGAATGCAAGCTGGTGCAGCCACTCTGGAAAACAGCAAGGAAGTTCCTCAAAAAGTGAAAAATAGAGCCACTCAACAACCCAGCAATTGCACTACTAAGTATTTATCCAAAGGATACAAACATAATGATTCGAAGGGGCACATTCACCCCAGGGTTTACAGCAGCAATGGCCAAAATATGGAAAGAGTCCAGATGTCCACTGACAGATGAATGGATAAAGATGTGGTATATATATACAATGGAGTATTCCTCAGCCATCAAAAAGAATGAAATCTTGCCATTTCTAACAAGGTGGATGAAACTAGAGGGTATTATGCTAAGTGAAATAAGTTAGAGAAAGATAAATACCGTATGACTGCATTCATATGTGGAATTAAGAAACAAAACAGATGAACATAGGGGAACGGTAGGAAAAATAAAATAAGAGGAAAACAGAGAGGGAGGTAAACCATTAGAGATTCTTAACTATAGGGAACAAACACTTGCTGGAGGGCACCTGGGTAGGAGGATGGGGTAAAGTGGGTGATGAGCTAAGGAGGGCACATGAAGTAATGAGCACTGGCCATTGTATACAACTGATAAATCACTGAATCCTACCTCTGGAACTAATAATACAGTATGTTAAGTAAATTAAATTTAAATAAAAAAATTTTTTAAAAAGGAAATATGGGTGGATATGATGGCATGGATTATTATGACAATTGTAGTGTAAATGTGTTTATCTTGCTGTTAGTGCATGAGCTGTTGTCATAAAGTTGGCAAACCTGTTTCAAAGCATTGAATATTTCTCCTTAGTATGTTGTTGTCTGAGATCAAGATACCTAAATTATAAAATACTGGTATACTCATGAAAAACAAAACTAGGCTATGAGTATAGTAGGTAAATGAGTTCCTATCACACACAATAACCCATTCAAATCCTGTTAACCATACTCTTCCTTGTTGAAATGTGGAATAAAATAGAGGCAGCTAGGTGGCTCAGTCACTTAAGCTTCTGACTCTTGGTTCTGGCTCAGGTCATGATCTCAGGGTCGTGGGATCAAGCCCCAAGTCAGGCTCTGCACTTGACGCAAGGTCTGCTTGGGATTCTCTCTCTCCCTCTCCCTCTGCCCCTCCTCCTGCTTGTGCTCTCTTTCTCTAAATAAGTAAATAAAATCAATCTTTATCTATATATTTATTTCTTAGTGAAAATATAGGTTAATATTTGTCAGATTTGGGACTCCTGGGTGGCTCAGTCAGTTACACATCTGCCTTTGGCTCAGGTCATGATCCCAGAATCCTGGGATCGAGTCCGGCATCAGGCTCCTTGCTCAATGGGGAACCTACTTCTCCCCCTGCCTGACGTTCCCCATTTGTGCACAGTCTCTCTCTCTATGGCAAATAAACAAAAATTAAAAAAAAAATCCTTAAAAAATATTGTCAGATCTATTTAAAATGGATGGAAAGAAAAGACTTAAGCACAATCAAGTTTAATGTCATGAGATGACAGAGTTTATAAGGAGAAGCTAGCAAAGAATGTAACAAGGTAAGTATCTGAGTGATGGGTAAAGGTTGGAGTTCTAAGAGGGGATATGGGGTTTTTATCTTTCTTAAAGTATGTTCAGCAAGTTAAGAGACATTCATATCCTACCCTAATTATGCTGAAAACAGCACATCTACATATATTTTCTAAGATTGTCTATGCCAGATCAGTCTTTGTCTTGTTTCAACTAACTCGGAACCCTCAAAGGACTATAACTACTGAAAAGGAGTTCCTTGCACCAATCACAACTTATGTTTTTGTTCTTTTTACTGAACAGTAAATTTATATTTCTAATATTTGGTTACAGAGCTCCAGGAGGAAAGTCAACAGTTACATGAAGTGATATTGCTACAAATTTAGTCTTCAATGTCATTAACAATCCTTTTAAATATCTTAGACTGTCTTCCTCTTATTTCTTTAAAATCAATTCCAAATCTTTTACCATTCTCATTTATGTTCATGCCTGCCAAAAATTCTAGCACTGACTCCAGGTTAAGAAATCCTGTACTAGATCAAAGGTCCTCACCAAAAGGAAACAAATCTCCTCTGTCTTCCTATCTCAAAGGCTTAGGACCAAAGCCTATCAAATAATAAGGAATTATATCAACATGTATATAATTTTCTTCAGCAGTCTGAAAAGAAATTGTAAAATTTTTTGGTGGTGGGGGAAGATTCTGTTCTACATATGATTAAAGTTAGGATACAGAGTAAGAAACTGTACAAGCACACTCATTCCAAATTCACTGCAGTAAATAAAGGAAGAAATCGCACTGATACCTCAATACCTTTATTCAAGCATGTTTTCTCTATTTCAGTTATTGCTGAAAGTATAAGTAAGGTATTTTAGCCAGAAGCATTAAAATAAGTTAGGTCCCCTCTTTGATAATAAAACTAGTAGAAAACACCGTATTTCATGTAAGCAATTATAAACAGTAACACAAATACATACAAGTATGGACATAAAGGCCATTTTTCCTAAAAATGACTTCATAAAACTATTATATTGATATATATAATCAAATTTATACATACAGATAGTAGCAGTCATTATCTTTACCTAGTTGATCAGCCCTTGAACATCTGTATAAAAGATGATATAACATGGATGATGCCTTTGGAAGATTAGGGGATATCAATGAAGAAAATATCTGAAACACCCAAGTTAAAGCCACTGCTTGACATCAACAAGTACTGCAACAATACAGCAGTGTATTTTTCCTAAAGCTAAACATGTGAAAAACAGTAGTTACCTTTGGATATAACTGAATAGAGCCTGTGAAAATTCCTAATTAAGAGTTCTTAGCTTCCTTTGGACTTTAGTTCTAAATACTTTATAGGTAGTTAATGCTCTTATCCTAGCATTAAGCAGCAGCTTTTATAATGTAGTGTCTTCTGAAAAAATTAAAACATGTACTGCATCTTTGCTCTAAGTATCTAAAAGTAATTGTGGCATGTAAATTTGTGTTCTCCTTTCCAGTGTACTAAAATGGGAAAGCAAGTACCCAGCCATGGACTACATTACCCAGATCACCTTAGTATGCAGTAAATTCCCATCAATGGAATGTAAACAAAGTGGCCAAAAGCTTCTAAGAAGTAGATACTGCTCCATTCTCTCTCCCCTTCCACCCACTGAATGCAAACACTGAGGCTCTTGAGAAAAAAGGACCAGAAAATGGAAGGAACAGGATTCCTGAATCATATGAAGGAAAGATGGGTACCACTCATTCTGGTATAGAATGGTTAGAGAATGAGAAATTAATGTCTATCATGATAAGCCACCAGTATTTGAAATTTAATTTTTATAGCTACTCTATGTAGCTGCTAGAATTTTTGAGAACAGTTTAAAACATCCACAAAGTTAATTTCAGAGAGACACTAATTATGTAAAAACCTCAAACAAAACCCAAAACCCACTTTTAAGTAAATATTAACCTATCATTTGAAGATTTTCAAATAACTTTGAAATGAAATAAGCAGTTTATATCTTCTGTCCTAAAACATTCTGTATATTCTATATATTACTTTTCATTCTAAGAAAGTGGAAGAAATCAGGACTAAAGTGCTTAAAAAAACAACTTAATAATTCAAATACTATATAATCAAACACAAAAAAACTGGGAGAGATAAAGTTTATGTTCAGAACTTCCTTACTCTTCTTCTCAAATAATCAAAGAGTTTTAAGGCACTAAGCTGACTGTGAAATATCCTGGACCAGTTCCAAATCTGTTTAAAATATGCATATGATGAGACATGACCATGGTACTTAAACAATGAAGGAGTTTAAAGGAGTTTAAAGGTAATTCAGCTAAATCACTAAAAGGGATCAACAATGATTATTGTATAAAAATATAATCATTTCTACTGAAAATCATGGGCTATAAAATCTGAATATTTCTAAAGATCAAATTAAAATGTGATTCTAAGGTATGTGTGCCTTGGTTTGATAATACTCCATTTAACTATTTCATTCATCCAATTAATATTTGTAAAGTTCTATTTATTTTATTTGCCTCTTATGTACATCCTCCTCCAGGATCAAAAAAAAAAAAAAAAAAAGCTGTTTGAGTTGGGGGGGGGCAGGGAGAGGCATAGTCTGACACAAATTCAAATTTTTTTTGCCTTATGTCTTCTTCATACTTTATTAAATTCCATTAAATCTGTTATATTAAGTTCCCCAAATTACCAAAGACCATTTGTACAAACACAGTAAGACAGTACTAATATCAGCTGTAGTAAGGGGGAGCTAAAGAATAAACACCAACAGTTTCTGGATAGTCTGCTCTCCAAAAAAAAAAAAAAAAAAAATGTGTTTAGGCCACTAAAATAAGACCCCCTTTAAGTGAGAAACAGATTTGGTGGTGGTGTAACAGAGAGTAATATGGCTATTATGCAAGTCCAAATAAAGCCAAATTTTCTGCTCATCAAGAAGACCACAACAAACTAGTAGATAATTCAGGATTAAGTTGCTAATCTTTCCTCTGTAATGAGATATAGCCGATAAAAGTAACTTAAACTCAAAAAAGAAAAGCACTGTTCCTCATCTAATTTCATTTAAGCTTTCAAAAGGTATTCTATCATTTTTAAATAATCCTGGATTGTCATCTTATTTTAAACATAATCAAAGATACCATTCAATGAAAACCTCTTGTGTCTGCCTTTACTTTACAGTCAGATTACTTTTCTCTGGACCAAGAGGAAAGAGGAATATTAGAATAATTCTTCAAAAGAGGATGGGACATAAACCAGGAAGACAGATGGCCCTGGGACCACAACTGTTCAGATAGAGGGGGCAGGGAGAGAAGGAAGAATGGTGACAGAGGAAGTACCTGCCTTGGGCCAAGAATCAAGTTTTACCCTGAAGTGCTCCTGAATCCTATCCTCTTACCTACCCCCACAGGAAACCTATGCTGGACTATATATTTAACTCCCCCAGCCCTTGATTCCTACCTTCCCCTTCTTCCTCCTGATCGTGATCACCAGGATTTCAATGTTACCAACAATGACCACTAGGACACCACAATGACAACACTGGGGCTAGTTGTCAAAAGTCCATGGTGGGTGGGAGTGGATTTCTTATCCATGTAAAAACAACCAGCAGGGGATGACCTCCACAGAAGTGCATTTTGGAAAGGCTATCATCCTGGGAGAGTAATTCACCCCTAGCCCCCTCTCAAAATAGTCAGAGCTAGCAATGTCCATCTCATCAAGGATCTTCCAAGAGGTGTTCTACTGCTGCTTAATATAGAGTGAGCTGCCTGTAGTGTACCACCAGCATGTACGTGAAATATATCAAGTAACAGTCACAAAAGAGCCACTGCAGCTCAGCTTCCCAGTCTGAGTTTAAAACACAAAGGCATTTTGGCAGCGATGCTTTTGCAACAAGGGTGTTGTGTTGTACGATCACATCTTCCTTTTACAAATCATGGATGCCCATCAGGTTCATGGACAGGTTGGAGTAGTGGGACTTCAAACATCATTTCTGTCACATCTGGGGTTGTACAGGCAATCAATGTCCACAAAGGTACACTTGGCTAGGCATTAGCAGGCTCTAGACACTCCTGTGGCCACTCATGCATGCCTTTATCTGTAGGAACTAAGAGGTCTAGAATGGAGAGTTCACCTCAAGAGCCCAGTGCCTGGCACTGGAAGCACTCCTGCCCTTACACCAGCCCTAAATGATCAACTCATTCATGGGACATGTGAAATGTGATGTGGCTGACCGTCACCATTAGTCCAGACTCCCCACCAGGGTCAAGACAGAGGAATGAGAACTGGACAGGATAGAAAGATACTCATAGGGCTTTGGACCCAACGTTTGCTGCATGGGTGAGTATCTACAACTGTGTTGCCTGCAGATTCTTCCTTTTCATGTACAAAATTCATTTCTGAGTGACATGGAAATATATAGCTGAAGTTGAGTATGTACATTTTGACTGTTAAAAAATTAACAATTTCAATTATTTGACAATTGCCTACAGCCATGGAAAAGATCACATATCTATGCTATTTTATATAGGAGAGAAATAAACTTCTATCTTGTTTAAACACCTACTAGTTTTCTACTTCAGCTAAACTTAATCTAGACGTCTGTTAACTTTAAATTTTTCATGATGATGTTAAAAATCAGAGTAAGTGTTTTAGTATTTTATTATATGATTTTAAATCCCATACCCAGTATCTTACACTGTAGTGGTTGCAGCTTTATAAACACATATTTCTTGTATGACACTCCTATGCTAATTCTATTCAAGTATTTATATCTGCTTAATTCTTTAAGGTTTTACTCCTCATCTTCATTGTAATATTTCCTTCTTTTCTGGCCATCTTTGTCTTATTCATTTCAATGATATACTTGTTCTCTCCCCTAATATCTCATTAGAATTTCTTTTACAATTACTCATACTTCTTAGACATTCTTCAGCCATTTTAGTACTTATTAAACCTTTTAAGCTTTGCAATGAACATTTAGAAATTCAAATGTTATTATGAAACACTTTTACCCATTTTATTAATGACTCAGTAATGTATGCAATTTCTGCGATGTCATTATATAACTTGTTCAAACACAAGTTAACAGGTAAGATTTAAATAAACTCACAGGTGCTTTTTCACTTTCTTTGGTGTAGTAATAGAGTAAAATGCACCCAGCTAAATCTTGAGAAAGAATTCCTCTGTATTTTATATGTTGAGATTTGGCAACAACCCCATTTGTAAGATGGGGCCTAGAAGAAATCAATGTCCTTTAAAAGTTCAAGTTTCCTTCACATCTGAACAAAGCTTTCTCTCTAAGGGAGAGAGAATGACTCATCACAAACCATCCCCTAAGATATCTGTATCTTTTTCCAATCATATTGAAAAGGACAAAAACAGTTTTCCCTTCAGAGTTACCTAACAAAATCAAACAGAAGACTAAATTGTGTCATTAGGTATATCTCATTTATAGTCTAACTCCAATTCCTATTCACAGAAGTTAGTAGTAGTAGTACACTAAGATAATTAGTATTAATCAATGGTTTGTGATGGCATATTAACAGATCACTCGATGAGTAGGAGGCTTTCCCTTCCATCCCATGATTAGAAAGTCTATGAATGCAAGGGATCACGCAAATTTAGTTCATCTATATCTCTTGCACCTAACTCAGTGCCTGAAACAACAGGCTTTTAATGAATTTTTGAATGAATAAACTATAATCCAACTTTTTTTTTTAAAGAATTTCTTCTTTTTTAAGATTTTCTTTCTTTATTTGAGAGAGAGAATGAGAGAATGAGTAGGGGGCACGGCAGAGGGAGAAGCTTACTCCTTACAAGGAGCCCAACATGGGACTCGATCCCAGGACCCTGGGATCATGACCTGAGCTGAAGGCAGATGCTTAACCAACTGAGCCACCCAGGCGCCCTATAATCCAACTTTTTTAGTTGATATCTGAGGGTACAAAATTCAAATGTCAATGGATTACAGTTCATTTAAATGCTTACTAAGCTCATAACTACAACAACAAATACCAGTTAGATTAAGTAAATAACATGCTCCAAACTTCAACATGTATTCAGTGTCATGTATCTAAAAGTCAAAATGTCCACACCAAATTATTCCCATATCCATCCTCCAACACCTATGTTCATGCAAATTTTCTTTTTTTTTTTTTTTTTTTTTTTTTTTTTTTTAAAGATTTTATTTATTTATTTGACAGAGAGACACAGCGAGAGCAGGAACACAAGCAGGGGGAGTGGGAGAGGGAGAAGCAGGCTTCCCGCGGAGCAAGGAGCCCGATGTGGGGCTTGATCCCAGGACCCTGGGATCATGACCTGAGCCGAAGGCAGCCGCTTAACCGACTGAGCCACCCAGGCGCCCCTTGCAAATTTTCTTTTGGTGAACACCGCCAAGTGAAACTAGAAATCACCTTAGATTCCTTCCTCCTTCTCATCTTTCAAAATCACTCCATAGCCTTAATATTTGTAGACTCTGTCACTTCCTCTTCATCCTCACTGACACTATAAATTTAAGCATGTGTTTCTTCCTAATTGGATCAGTAAAAAACTGAATCAGTAAAATAAGTCTGATTCCAGCCCTACAATCTCCAAATCATTATCTAAACTGCATCCAGAAAAGTATTTCTAAAAATACTAATTAATTTTCACCGATGAAGTCCTTTTCTTTCTAAAATGCCATCAATTTCACAAAAAGGTCTTCTGTATTCAATATATTTGTAAAGTTACTACATCCCTTCCTCGATGAAGAGGTACAAAATGTGAAACTTTTGATGAGATTTGTATTAAAGAACCTGATTTCTTTTGTTTACTCAGCATCCCACAAACCCTTGATTTCTAAAACTACTTATGGCTTTTCTGTTTTCTTGTCTTTTTTCCCTATCAGAACACTCAATGTTCAAAATTTAACCTTTCTTTTAGCTCTATTTTTACTACAGTATCGTATGTCCTCTATAGTAAGAGGTATAGATCTCATCTTTACCTGTCTTGTTTCCACAGTAAGAAATACTTTGCCGCTGCCTAGCTAATTCCCACTCATCTTTCAAGTCTCAGTTCAAGTTTTATCTATTTAGCCAAGCCTTCCATGACCCTGTTCTCGAGACAGGCCTAAGTGAATTTTTCATGTTTTCAACCCACCCTGTATATCTTCTTACTAAAGTATTCTATAATATCTGTTTCCCATGAGACTATATACTGTGAGGACAGAACTATGGTTTTAGTTCTGAATATACAGCCTCTGATTATGGAAGGTGCATAAGTACCTATTTTAGCTAGTGAAACTGATTCTTTGCAATTCTGATAGGGAAGTAAAAAAATCATAAACTTGATTTTAAGTTATCTTATGTATGTGTTTATACTTTATGTAAGTGGTACAATGTATTATGTATCATTCTGTACCTTGCTTTGTCCTTTAAAATGCGTTTCTGAAATATAACAGTACCTAGAGTTCTAGTTCACTCAATTTCAATCACTATAGAAAATTTAAGTGTTTCAATATACCACATTTATCAATTATCCTATTGATATACATTTAGGTTCTTCTTTATTTTGTTGCTATTATAACCAAAACAGCAATAAAAATTCTTGTATTTGCCTCTTTATATACACAAAAATTTCTCTAGAGGTTACACCTAGGAATTGAATTGCTTTTCTTCAAAGTATTCTCAGTAAAAAAAAAGAAAGAAAGAAAAAAGAAAAAGAAACAAAGAAGAAAAAGGTCACTTTCACAGTGTAGGCACTCATTAAATATTTACCAAATAAATGAAAATTGGACAGGTCATTCAACTTTTCTTGATACTGCCAGATTTTTCTTCCAAAGGCATTAGACAGACTTGTACTCCCAATAGTTGGCACTCTACAGTCTTACTGATCTTTGTATCTTCCACCATTTTAATGTTATTCACTCTGATGAATGAGACACAGTATTTTATAGTGTTACAGCCAAAATTTTATTATTTCATCTTTAGCACTTTATTTGTATGGGTCGTCTCCTATTACATGCTCTAATAGATTATTACTGCTATAAAGAAGGCTGATTTTTTTTAAGGCTGATTATTTTTTTAATGTCAATTTTCTCTCTAGGAATTCTGCAGAACACTTTCATTATTTTTAAGTTTATCCTGAAAATTTTACAGACAATTATATATTCTGTAAATATGGATAATTTTGTATATTCCTTATCAAGCTAAGAAACTTCCCTCTTGTTCGTAATTCACCAAGAGTATTGTTCATCACAAATATCACCTAAACTTTATCAAATGATTTTTCTAAATATTTCACATTTCAGGTAAGGACAGGTTCCCCCTACGATAACATGACTACCTGGTATATCATATTTCCTAGTAGTAAACTATCCTTGGATAGTAAACCTCTTTATCTATCCAGATAAAACCTCTAGGTCTTAAAATGTATTGACTTCCAATTGCTAATATTTTTATTTAGTTGACCTTTTCTACAATTTCTTTCTCTATGTAATTTCCATTTCTACTTTATCTCCTTCTTCCTAACTTCTTTCTTCCTAATTACTTTAGGTGCTGTTTTTCTAGTTTCTACTGCTTTTGCTGATATTAATACATTTAAGACTATATTATTTATCCAAGTAGTGTTTTAGCTAGCCCCAGTATTTTTACTAACAGTACTTTCACTAACATTCACCTATTAACTCTGTATATTTCCTTTTTATCACATTTTAAAAGGAACTTTTGACACTTTTAAGTATAATTCAGAAGGGGAATTTATTCTGTGTATTTCAACATCATTAGCACTGTAGTTAGACAATAGGATCAAGTATTTCTTGATGAAATATTTTAAGCTTTTCTTTTAATCCTCCATGTTCTGCAGTTATATTCTACTATTAAAAACTAGGTAATAGGGGTGCCTGGTTGGCTCAGTCATTAAGCGTCTGCCTTCAGCTCAGGTCATGATCCCAGGGTCCTGGAATCGAGCCCCATATCAGGCTCCCTGCTCGGCGGGAGCCCTGCTTTTCCCTCTCCCACTCCCCCTGCTTGTGTTCTCTCTCTCGCTGTGTCTCCCTGTCAAATAAATAAATAAAATCTTAAAAGCAAAACAAAACAAAAAAAACCTAGGTAATTATTTTTACTTACCTGCTCACTCCTGAGAATAAACTCTGGACCTGAGGAAATATGCCTGAGAAATTTTTCCAAAATTATCTCTTCAAAAAATGTCTCTTCTAGTCCCTTTGATTTCTTCTTCTGGCATATTTTGGAACCCTTCAATCCACACCAAAGTCATGCAACTGCTCTTTCATACTTACTTCTTTTCTCTGGAGTACATTCTAAATGAATGCCTAATGAATGTCAATTCTTAAATTCTCCCTTTGATGGCATCTACTAGAGTTTCTTTTCCTCAGTAAAACTAATTTATTAAATTTATCCCCTTTTTAGTAAGTCGGAGGGGGAGACGAACCATGAGAGACGATGGACTCTGAAAAACAAACTGAGGGTTCTAGAGGGGAGGGGGGTGGGGGGATGGGTTAGCCTGGTGATGGGTATTAAAGAAAGCAAGTTCTGCGTGGAGCACTGGGTGTTATGCACAAACAATGAATCATGGAACACAACATCAAAAACTAATGATGTAATGTATGGTGATTAACATAACAATAAAAAATAAAAAAAACACTCTATTTTATATGGAAAGTTGCTAAGAGAGTGGATTTTAAGTTTTCACCACACGGGAAAATATAACTAGGTGCAGTGAAAGATATATTAACTAATCTTACTGTGCTAATCATTTCACATTATATACGGTATATTAAATTATTACATTGTATACCTTAAACTTACACAATTTTGTCAATTATAGCTCAATAAAGCTGGGGGGAAAATTAAAAAATAATTTATCCCCTTTTTTTGTGCCAGATACAATTTCTTCTTTCATCTCTCCAGCACCTTAAATATGCTATTTATTTCTTTTACTAGTCATACCTCCCCATCTAAAGTTTTGTGATTATCTCTGCTCATCCTGGTCACTCCACTGCAGAACTAGATCATATAATGAGGGTTTAGAACTTCCTGCTCTAAGATAATATTGTGGATTTTTATAAACGCAGTCACCAACTTAGTTAAACAGACATTTCAGTTCGGGTCCTGGTTTTAAGAACTATGTCTGTCTTCTCCCTTTCCACCTATCCCTCCTTTTCCTTGATTTCCCATAAATGAGGTTTTAGATTAAGTTATTGTCCAAACGAGGACCCTCTTGAGTATTACAGAGCCTCCACTAATAACTACATAAATAATAAGCATAAACTGGGAGTCTCAAAGGTAACCTGAGATATATGATCACCCTAAACATAAGCTTTAGCCTATGCACCAGTTATCAGTGTCTTTCTTCAGTCTCCTTTACAAGTATGGAGACTAATGTTAGGCCCTGGCTTCATGTAGTAATAAGCCTGACTCTAATCCTCTATGTTTCATGAAGTAGTTTTAGTCCTTTTAACATACAAGAACCAAATTCTTGGCTACAAGTACCTGCTTCTCTATGCTAAACCCAATCCTCTTCATCACTGTAGATTATTTTAGACTTTAAGCACAGAAAGATTCAGTTTCTAAACTCATTGTCTGTATTCTCTTTTTACTATTTTATCTATCATTACTTTACGTTTGAAATGAGGAGGTAATAAACAGTGAGATTAGTGTGCTACATTCATTAGAAGAAACTTCAGTTTTTTATACATGCATTCCCCTTTACTCAGCAACTACTTTCAGGAATTTATGTTACAAAAACACTCCCATATATACATTTTAGATGTGTATCTGAGTATTCAAAGAAGTACTATTTTTAATAGAATAAAACTATTTTAGTTTATATGAACAGTAAACTAGTTTTAGTAGTTTACTTTATATCTTACTTCATTTAAGAATAAAGCAGCCCAAATAAAAACTGTTTAAGTAAGTTATGGCCCAGCCATGTTAGGAAACACTATAAAAACATTAAAAACTTTTTAAAGTCACAGAGAAAACGCCCATAACAGAATGCTCAATGAAAAAATATATATATAAGTTTATACGTTTGAATATAGCTAGGAAACAAAAATATAATATGAATAATAAAAAATTATAGCCAAGTAGAAAATGTTTGGGGCACAGTTCCACAGAATAGAGAGTAAAAGCTGAAAAGGTGGGTTAAAACCAAATAATGGAAAGCACGAGGGTCTGAACTACTTATCTTTACATTTCACAAAATGTGGATCCAAAAGAATTTAAGCAATGAGTGATAGTATGAAATAGCATTAGGGAAGACTAATCTGAATGAAGAACAGAGAATACAGTGGACGAAAAAGAAAAAACTTGTATTAGTAATTGTTTTGTTTCAAATACTAGACCAGATTTTGTTCACATTAAATATTAAAGGTATTTTTCATATTTTTAAAAAGCTGGTATTGAGCTTTAATACAGTATACATTAAAATTATTTTTATATAAATACGTTACAAAATAAAATTTTGCATGAAAAAATGAAAGCAAAGTACTGAAATGCAATGTTTAAATTTATACATAAAAATAAACTTCCTTGGGGTGCCTGAGTGGCTCAATCGGTTAAGCGTTGGAGTCTTGGTTTCGGCCCAAGTCATGATCTCAGGGTCCTGGGATCAAGCCCCTTGTCTGGCTCTGCACTCAGCAGAAGTCTGTTTGAGGATTCTCGCCCTCTGCCCCTCCCCCTGCTAACACTAGCATGCGCTCTCTCTCTCTAAAATAAATAAATAAATCTTAAAAATAAAATAAAATAAAAATAAAAAAATAAACTTCATTTTTCTGTTTGTGTATCCACTTAAAGGTGGAAAGCCATAAAGTAGACTTTAAAAATACGATACCTAGAGCTTGGTAACAATTTTTCTACTAAAGTATAATAAAGAACCTGTCAAGCTTTGTGACTAAGGGTCATTATTTTAAAATTATACTTATGTAACTTACAGTCTGTCCATTGCTTCAAATAACTGGAAATTTCGTATTTATTTTACCATTAGCATCATCATACTGCCCCACCTCCCTCCCTTCCCACACGAATTCTAAGACCCCTGAATATATCAATCTGGTAACATAAACAAAAAGCAGTGAACACTGAACTCCCTTAAGGAATGCAAAAGGAAATACAGGTTAAAAATAAAAAGTATACTAATGAAAACTTCTAAAAGTAAACCTGTTTCATAAATTACCTAAATTTTTTTTTATTAAAGATTTTTTTTTATTTATTTATTCATGAAAGACGCGAGAGATAGAGAGAGAGAGAGGCAGAGGGAGAAGCAGGCTCCCAAGGAACAGGGAGCCCGATGCGGGACTCGATCCCAGGACCCTGGGATCATGACCTGAGCCGAAGGCAGATGCTTAACCATCTGAGCCACCCAGGCGCCCCCATAAATTACCTAAATTTTAAAGAAACTGAAAAGGAACTATCAAAAATGAGCAAATAGAGGATACAAATATTTAACTTTTATCAATCATTGGTGATCAAAGAAATGCAGATTAAAATAATAAATTACAGGGGCACCCGGGTGGTGCAGTCCCTTGAGTCTCCAATTCTTGGTTTTAGCTCGGGTGGTGATCTCAGAGCTGTGACATCAAGTGCCCGAGTCGGGCTATGTGATAAGTGTGGAGTCTACTTGGATTTCTCTCTCACTCTCCCTCTGCCTGTCCCCCACCAAACAAACAAACAAACAAACAAATAAATAAATAAATCACAAATAAATAATGAATTCCAATTTTTCACCTATGTTACCAATTAATTCCTAAATATAAAGTATCCAGTTGCTAGGCACACTTCTGGTGAAAGATATACTAGTAAAATTTTTTGGAGAGTAATATATTTATGTATCATACTCTTAAGAAATACTCTTTCACCAAATAATTTTACCTCTAGTGTTTTGGGTTTTTTTTTAAAGATTTTATTTTATTTATTTGACAGAAAGAGCAAGAGAGGAAACACAGCAGGGGGAGCTGGTGAGGGAGAAACAGGCTCCCCGCTGAGCAGGGAGCCCAACGCGAGACTCAATCCCAGGACACTGACTGGGATCATGACCAGAGCCAGAGGCAGACACTTACCAACTGAGCCACCAGGTGCACCTACTGCTAGTGTTTTAAAATGAAAAAAAGAGGTAGAGAAGCAAACACAAATAATGAATAAATTCTGTAACAGTAAAAAAATGAAAAGATACACTAAAAGAACAGTAAAATAATGGTGGTTTATCCTTATAATGAATTAGTAAGAAGCCAATAATTATGTGCTCTTGCAGAATATTTAATAATATTTGTTAAATGAGGAGAGAGAAGAGAGAATAAGGAAGGTTATAAAAGATCACATACACACAGAAAATAAACGTGGAGTATTTATTGTGGTTATTCCTAGTTCATTACTTAAGGATCCTTTTTTTATACCCTTTCTTTGAAATATTCTTCAGTACACATATGTTACTTACATTGAGTCAGATTCTAAAAAATATATTAACGCAATAAAAATTCTCTCAGGCAGCTATTATACACAAGTCATTTTACTCAGTACACTGTAATCTAAAGTGCATTTTACCATTAAACAAAATTCCTTTCCTGATACTGTAAATAAGTAAAACAAAGAAAAATTTTAAAGATAAACTTCTTGATTACACAATCAGCAAGATTATATAAATGTCACTTAACAGGTTCCACACAGATTACTGACAGTACTGCTTTGTAAATAAAACAAAACAAAAAGACTTAAAATTTACCTGCATTGCACTTTTCCCCAATTTCACCACTTCAAATAGTGTGACAGGCTCCCCTTCACCATTCTGTTGAGGGTGCCCATTAGCTCTTCCACGGCCTGTTCCTCTAACAGTAGCTTCAATTCTACTCTTCTCTCCTGGAGATTTTCGAGGTTTCTTATTTGTAGACTGAATAAAAAGATGAGGAAAAAATTAAATTAAATAAAGGTACACTTTGCTTTATGCAGAATATCTCAATTATGTTTCATCCTGTGAAAAGTACTTAGCACTACTACAGGTTAAGAGATGTAATTCCTGACCAAAGGAAGCTTTACAGTTTGTTTTCAGTAATTAAAAACAAACTGCAAACAACGAAGTGTAATTTATATATAAGACATGAAAATTTTTTAAAAAGTTAGTGTTTTGCACAACAATGCCAATGCTTAAGATTTTAACCATGTCCTCTTTGACATCTTCTTTATACCTTCTTTAATACTATTCCCTCAGAAACCTTATTCAATAAAACATTACTTGGAAATGTTGCATATTCAACTTCTCTCTCTACAGAAGTACTCAAGTATTTTTTTATCCAGTCATGCAACAAAAATAGGTTGAACATATGTAAAACTGTTCTAGGTACTAGAAATATAACAAACTGAACAAACATTCCTGCCTTTGATGGAATTTACACTCTTCAATTAACATCCCATCCCATGTCCTCAATTTTTTTAAAAAAAGTCAACACTAGCTACCACCTTATCTATGTCTAACCTTTCAGCCAAGGGTAATTTGATAGAATTGCTTGCAGTCACTATTATTATTCCCATAAATTTCATTCATATATAAACTCATCACAATTGCTGCTTTACTAAATTTACCAATGAAAATAGTGATGCTAAATGTAACAAACATGTCTTGAAACTCTATCAATAGGCCACAGGATGAAATCCTTTCCTTTCAGATATTTTTTCCCCTCCCTATATTTCTTACCAGTTAGGATTACCTTCGGTCTCTACTCAACATCTTTTCTTCTCAATCTTTATACTCTCTTTTGAGGGATTTAATTTAGTCTCAAAACAGCCTGTTTCAGAATAAATAAATATCAATTTATTCCTCATCTCCACATCTACCCTTGTTTGTCCCACATTGTGATACTGGAGCTGGACCTGTAAACATTTTGTTTTCTGCTGCAGTGTTCAGCTTTGTAACTAGAGGGCACCGAAGGAATACTACAAAGTATGGTATGTAGGGTCTTCCCTCCCTACTTATTATACCTGTTACCTTCACTTTCTATTCTTTCAACTCCTCTTGGTTAACAATCTTATAATCATTTCTGCGTGTGGATTAATATGTAATAAATTTACTATTTATTTTTAAGCAAATTATTTTTAGAACAGTTTTAGATTTACCAAAAAACTGTAAAGACAGTACAGAAAATTCCCACATACATCACATCCACTTACCCTATTATTAACTCATCATTTGTATGGTACATTTGTTACAGTTAGTGAACCAATATTGAGAGATTAACGAAAAGTCCCTACTTTATTCAGATTTTCTTAGCTTTGCCTAATGGCCTTTTTCTGTTCCAGGACCCCATCCAGGATACCATATTACATTTATGTCATGTCGGGCGCCTGGGTGGCTCAGTTGGTTAAACGACTGCCTTCGGCTCAGGGTCATGATCCTGGAGTCCCTGGATCGAGTCCCGCATTGAGCTCCCTGCTCAGCAGGGAGTCTGCTTCTGCCTCTGACCCTCCCCCCCTCATGTGCTTTCTCTCTCATTCTGTCTCTCTCAAATAAAAAAAAAAAATCTTTACATTTATGTCATGTCTCTCTAAGCTCCTCTTGGCTTTGACAGGCTTTCCCTGGTTTTCTGGTGACTCTGACAGTTGTGAGGATTTCTGGTCTTATAGAACGTTCTTCAACTGGGTTTTGTCTGAAGGGATTTTCTTATCACTACACCGGAATTAAGGGTTTGGAGAAGAAGATGAAAGAGATAAAGTGTTATTTTTTTTCACCTCATATCAAAGGTATATACTATCAACATGATTTATCACTGTGAATGTTGACCTTAATCAGTTGACTGAGGTGGTGTTTGTCAGGTTTCTCCACTGTAAAGTTATTTTTCCACCCCTTCCCATACTGTACCTTTGGAAGAAAGACACTATATACATCCCACATTTAAGGGGTGGGGAATTATTCTCCACCTCTTTCACAGGGGAGTATTTACACAGATTTAGAACATTTTAGTAAGGGAGACTTGTCTGTTCTCATTCAATCATTTAAACAAATGTGGACTCATCAAAATTTCTTTTATACTCTGAGTTATAATTCAACACAGTGCTGTTGTTCAACCTGTTTCAACTCTGGCCATTGGGAGATCTTTTAGTTGGCTCCTGCATCCATTTCACATATACCCATCTGTGTGTGTGTGTGTGTGTGTGTGTGTGTGTGTGTGTGTATGTCTTACTGGTTACCTTCTGGCAGCACAATATTCTGCAGGCTCATCTTGTATATACCCTTCCTCAATTTTTGGAACCATCCAATACTCCAAGGAGCCCTGGTTCCTTTTATTGGAGAATGATATTAGAGATGAAGATCTGGGCACTAGGTTTTGCTCCTTGATATGGAGTGTCCTTGCTTCTAGACTCTTAAGCAGACAAAGAAATACATGTCCCATATACATACAAATAACTATAAATACTGCTGTATGTAACAATCTATTATCTGTATTAAGATAAATATAAATTCATACTAGTATCTCCAACTTTAATCCATTACCATATGAATGCATCTTCCCCTTATTAATCGATATGGTCCCACCCCAACAGTGACAAATCTGGCACCCACTAGTATACAAGTATAGCAATATTATAACTGTTCAATCATACCCCAGCAGAAACAATTTTATTAACTAGATTACAATGCTTACATATACAATGTAGTTTCTTTGATTTTAGTCTTATAGATTCATTTCCAAAGTTACTTAAGTCAGCAACTTCCTGCCCAATTCCCTTCAGTGACATTGTTTCAAACACTTCAGAGGTAGACTGCTTTGTTAAATTCTACATTCCATCCTGCTATCCACCTAACTTCCTAAATGACTTTATAAAATCTGTACTTATAAAATTCACTTTTTCCATGAAGTTCAATGGGTTTTAACAAATGCACAGTGTCATGTATGTAAATATGTTATCTCGTAGAAGAGTTTTCACAACCTTAAAAAATCCCTGTGCTTCTCCCATTCAACCCTCCCACTTATCTTTGGCAAACAATGAATTCTTTCAGCATAACTATAGTTTTGGCTTTTACAAAGAGTCATACAATTAAATCACATGGTATGCAGCCTCTGCAGACTGTATCTTTCACCTTAACAATATACATTTAAGATTCATCCATGTCTTTTAGTGGCTGAATAGCTAATTTCTTTTTATTTCTAAATAATGTTCCATTGTATGAATGTATCACACTTTGTCATCCACTTACCTAATGATGGACATCTTGGTCACCATTTCTTGGCAGTTAGGAATAAAGCTGCTATACACATTCACATGCAGCATTTTGTGCAGACATAATTTCCAAATGAGTTATGTAAACATCTAGGAGGATGATTATTGAATCATATGATAAAACTATGTTTAGCTTTGTAAAAAAAACTGCCGAACTGTCTTCCAAAGTAGATATAACATTTTGCATTCCCACCAGTGATGAATAAGAGCTCCTGATGCTTTGTAACCTTGACAGCTTTGTAACCTTGTCAGGTTTTTGTATTTCAGCCATTCTAATAGGTATACAGTTGTTATCTTATTGTTGTCTTAATTTGCGATTCCTGAATGACAAATGATTAAGGACTTTTTAATAATTAATAATTCTTCACATTAAATTTTTCCGTTCCAATTACTAGAATACAAATTATCTCCTGACTATACACTGACTGATTCTCTACACTTGCACTATCTAACATGGCAGCACTACTCTCATGTAGCTAACCGAGCATATAAAATATGGCTAGTCAAACACGAAATGTGCAGTAAGCATAAAATATCCACAAGATTGTGAAGATGTGAAGATTTACAATGAAAAATAGCATATTAAATATCTCACTTATAATGTTATAGTGATTACATGATGAAATAATATTAGATATATAAAAATTAATTTTATTACCCATTTTTTGTAACTTAGTAGAAAATATTAAGCTGCAGATGTAGCTCACATCCTATTTCTACTGAACGATCCCACACTATTCCAATACTATAACCACAGTAATTCTTATAATATAAGCATAATCCCATTACTTCCTTGTTTAATCTCTGATCTTTAGTGACCCTCATTAACCATCAATTTAAAATCTAAATTCCTAAGCATGGAAAGTAAGGCTATCATTTACTACCTGTTCAGTCATCTACCACACCAGATCCCTCTTTACAGACTGATAAATTTAAAGTCACTTAAAAACATCATCATTTCATGCATTCATTCTTTACAGCTGGACTCTTGATTTTGGCTCCTCCTAATAAGTCTTGTTTCTTTGCTCACTCTTTGGAGGAACAGGTATTTTCTAGGTATTGTGCGTGCACACAAGTGTGCGTGTGTGTGTATGCATGCACATTTATCTGAAGAAAGGTGCCAAAATGTTATTTTTCTTTATTAAATAAGTAATACACTCACATGGCCTAAAATTCAAAAGGTGATTAAAGTTATACAATGAAAACTTGCACACCCCTGCTCTCAATCCACAATCTACTTTCCTAAGAGACAAACACTATTACTCATTCCTTATATGTCATATAAACAAAGAAATGTGTATGAAATTAAAGAATAAATAAATAAATGGAAACCCATTCTATGTTCATGGATTGGAAGAGTTAATACTGTTAAGATGTCAATACTCCCCAAAGCAACCTACAGATTCAATGCAATCTCTGTCAAAATCCCAATGACCTGTTTTGCAGAAATAGAAAAACCCATTCTATAATTCATAGGGAATCTCAAAAGCATCTCAAATGACCAGAACAATCTTGGAAAAAAACAAAAAACAACACTGAAGACTCACTTCCTGACTTCAAAACTTATTACAAAGCTACACTATGAAAACAGCATGGTGCTGGCATGAAAGCAAACATACAGACCAGTGGAATATAATAAAGAGCCCAGAAACAAACCCTCACATATATGGCTTAATGATTTTGGCAAGGGTGTCCAAACCACTCAATGGGTAAAGAGCAAAAGTTGGAAGAGCAGGAGAAAATATTTACAAATCATATATATGATAAGGGATTAATATCCAAAATATATAAAAAACTACTAAAACTCAATAAAACAAAGAACCTGATTTGAAAATTGGCAAATAATTTGAATACACATTTCTCCAAAGAAGATATGCAAATGGCCATTAAGCACAGGAAGAGATGCTCAATGTTACTAATCATTAGGGAAATGCACATCAAAACTACAATGAGATGGAACCCCGCATCTATTAAGATGGCTACTATCTAAAAAGAGAAAACAATTCTTGGAGAGGATGTGGAGAAATTAGAACTCTTATGCACTGCTGATGGGAATGTAAAATGGTATAGCCATTATGGGAAACAGTAAGTCAGTTCCTCAAAAAATTAAAGAATTACCATATGATCAACGATTATATATACATATATACCTGAAAGAACTGAAAGCAGGGTCTCAAAAAGTTATTTGTACATCCATCATAACAGCAACATTATCCATGATAGCTCAAACTTGGAAGCAACCCAAGTATCGATTGATGAATGAATGGATAAGCAAATGTGGTATATACACACAATGGAATATTATTGAGCCTTAAAAAGGAAGGAAATTCTGACATAATTTACAATATGGATGAACCTTGAAGACATTATGCTAAGTGAAAGAAGCCAGTCACAAAAGATAAATACTATATGACTCCACTTAAATAAGATACATAGTCAAAATCAGAGACAGAAAGTGGTTGCCAGAGGCTAGAGAAAACAGAAATAGGGAGTTTTTGTTTTTATTGAAGTACAGCAATTTTATAATAGTTTCAGGTGTACAACATAATGAGTCAATATTTATATATTTTACAAAGTGATTACCACAATAAATCCAGCTATCATCTATCACTGTACAAAGTTCTTACAATATAACTAACTATATTTTCTATGCCTAACATTGCATACCCATGTCTTATTTATTTTATTAGAATTACACTTTTAAAAGATGAATAAAGTTCAAGAGATGGTGGTGATGACCGCACAATATTATGAATGTATTTAATACAACTGAAGTGTACACATAAAAATGGTTAAGCTGGCAAATCTTAGGTTTATTTCACCAGAATAAAAAAAAATTGGAAAAAACCTAAATGCATATGTATATTTCCACATATCTATTATATTTTATGTTACTAATGCACAATTCTGCACCATTCTCTTTGCACATATTTTAGTCAATCTATAGTATGTCCTAGAGAATACCTTCATTCTTTTCTGAAAGCTGCAGTGTTGCATTGCACAGATGTACATTAATTTTTTTTAGATATTAACCCGCTGATTGACATTTATTTTATTCTGGATCTTTTACAATTACAAATAACACTATGACAAATAAGCCTGTGCATGCATAGAAAAGTTTGTGTGTGTCACACACACATACATTATTATAAATACATAGTATATAGAGAGTATGAACTAAACTCCATGAATAATAAAGGGGAAATAAACCAGAAATCTCACACCTGGGAACCTTTAGCATGGGTCAGAAAGGGTGGAAAAGGTAAAAACATAAAATTCCATTTGATCTTATCTAATCTTATCCCTATTATTCCAAGAGTGATTTTCCCATGTCCCAAATCCAGACAGTAATAAACAGTAAAGATGTTCAGAAAGATTGACCCTAATAAAAACAGTAAGAAGGGAGAATATAATAATGCACCAGGATACATATGATCTTTAGGTTATACCCAAAGGATACAATTTTGCAGTCGTGAGAATAATCCCCATCTCAGACATATAACTACACTTATCCCACTCAAATCATATGTATGTTTGGAGTTTGGCAAGGGGGGCAAAGGTGTAGGGGGAATTTTAAAATTAAGAATTCTGACAGTTATTTTTATTTTTTTAAAGATTTTATTCATTTATTTGACAGAGAGAGACAGAGAGAGAGAGAGAGAGAGAGCACGTAGGGGGAGTGTGAGAGGGAGAAGCAGGCTCCCCACTGAGCAGGGAGCCCAATGCAGGGCTCGATCCCAGGACCCCGGGATCATGATCTGAGCCAAAGGCAGACGCTTAACAACTGAGCCACCCAGGTGTCCCCTGACAGTTATTTTAAAGGGTAATAATATATACATAAGCCTTTAATTACTTGTGACTTGACAGGCTCCCTTCCCTACACATTTCTGCCACATAGGTGAGGCCACCTGTAAGTGTATTTCCATTCCTAAACAAGGATCCAAGGTGCTCTCAAATGAAAGAAATGGATGATGTTCCACATCAAACTTGCTTAGTTGTTTCAGTTCTGACACTGTGCCATCTTAAGAACTGAGTCCTTGCCTTAATTCAGAGACCATTACTAATACTCTAGTAACCTAGCCAATAAGCCAGCACCTCTAGAGCTATAGTCCTGTCCTACCATTATCAGTCTACCCCAGGGACTGACGTCCTATCCTTGAATTCCAGGCCATTAGGTGGGTCTCCCACAAGAGGGTACCAGACCACATATATGGCACAGATCTAGTTCAGAAGACATCTCTAAATGCTTACTGATCCAGGTCACACACAGTCTCCCTGATGGAACACGATCCACTTACTCCATCTACCCCAACTACTTCTTCAATAGGATATCTTTCTTCTATTAATATCAAGTGGATCTCTTCTCAAATACCTGCTTCAACGTAGTGAGCATGCCCAGTTTCTATGTCGTCTTACAGAGTCTCACCTCACCTAGTCTACCTTCCAGAATTCCTGCTTAAGAACTCAAGTGAGATTTATGTAGTATTATTGCCAAATATGCAGAACTTGAATCTAACCATTAGCAAAGACAAACTCAAACTGATTCAATCTACAGAACACAAGGGATGAAAAAAGAAATTTTTTTCTACAATTCAACACAACTCTTATTTCTTTATTCATCATGCAGTTACTATTGTACCAGATACATAAAAAAGTTGATCTTTCCATACACTACCACACATGGTTTTCAAAGAACTTACAGTATTTAAGATATATTTTCCAACATCCCAATACAATGTCGTTAATTGGTGGTGGAGGAAGACTCATGCTTCAAATCCCATTAAAAATAGTGTAAGTGAGATGTCCATGGTCCACAGGGTTACTAATAAAGAAAACTAGAGTCATGTGTTCACTGCTAGACATTCCAGGGACAGAGTGGGGGGAAAAGATGCTAATGATTACACGTAGGAAAACAAAACTACCAAAACAAAGCCTGACTAAAATTATTAAGTAATGACTTTTATAGAAAACATGCTCATGAATTAATAAACCTATACACCCTTCACTGCATTTTTTTGTAGTTTAAATTTTTTTTAATTTTATTTTATTATGTTATGTTAATCACCATACATCATTAGTTTTTGATGTAGTGTTCCATGATTCATTGTTTGCATGTAACACCCAGTGCTCCATTCAACACGTGCCCTCTTTAATACCCATCACCAAGCTAACCCATCCCCCCCCCAGAATCCTCAATTTGTTTCTCAGAGTCCACAGTCTCTCATGGTTCGTCTCCCCCTCTCATTCTCCCCCCCTTCATTTTCCCATTCCTACTATCTTTTTTTTTTTTAAACATATAATGTATTATTTGTTTCAGAGGTACAGGTCTGTGATTCATGAGTCTTACACAATTCACTACATCTTTGTGAAAATTATGTAATCAAATATCAGAGTCTAGAACAAATGCTTTATTTAAAGTATCTATTACTTAAATGTGTACCTACACTTCTGGTAAACTGGGGTTTTTTTTTAAGATTTTATTTATTTATTTGAGAGAGAGAGAATAAGAGACAGAGAACCTGAGAGGGAGGAGGGTCAGAGGGAGAAGCAGACTCCCCACTGAGCAGGGAGCCCTATGTGGGACTCGATCCCGGGACTACAGGATCATGACCTGAGCCGAAGGCAGTTGCTTAACCAATTGAGCCACCCAGGCACCCTTTGGTAAACTGTTTTAAGTTAGCACTGCTGTGTAGGAAAATTAACCATCCTAAACTAGTCTACCCCCATGCTCTATAGAAAATGAATTGCACTCTGAATGTGCAATGACTTTCCTAGAAACTTGAGACACAGATATACCAACATTGCTTTTTAGCTTTGTGCCTTACTTGAATTTGTTCATAAGCTCTAAATGTGCAGTTAACACCTACCCTTTCACAATAGTGTATATAAACATATTTGGAATAACAATACAAAATCATTACATATAAATAATTAAAAGAAAACCAGAAACACAAATAACTGTAATATAATATAGTAAACTACAGTATATAAAAAATGTTCCAGGGCACCTGGGTGGCTCAGTTGGTTAAGCGACTGCCTTCGGCTCAGGTCATGATCCTGGAGTCCAGAGATCTGAGTCCCGCATCGGGCTCCCTGCTCAGCAGGGAGTCTGCTTCTCCTTCTGACCCTCCCCCCTCTCATGCTCTCTTTCTCTCTCATTCTCTCTCTCTCAAATAAATAAAATCTTTTTAAAAAATGAATAAATTTAAAAAATATTTCATGGAAATTTGGTTTAAGGCAAGTGCTGGAAGGGTTTTATGAAAGGACAGATGATTTCCAGTAACAGGTAACCAGAGAAAGTTTCACAGAAGAGATGAGCTGCCAGTTGGGACTTAATGGATTAGTAAAACTGGTACAATTAGCATAAACAGAATTTAGGAAGCAAGGATTCCAGAAAGAAAAAAACACCAGGTACAGAAGTGGGAAAGCACAAGACACCTACACAGAGAAGAACAAAGAAATGTATCTGACTGAAAGGTTAAGAATAAGGAAACACAGTAAAATATTAGGTTGTAAGTTAGAAGAACGTAACTCACAACAAAAAGGCACTTCTTGTTATCTGACCAAGTTAAAAAAAGGTCAACTTGACAATATTTTTTAAAATGGAACTGAAAAGGGAAAAGACTTCCTACTAAAGGTAGGAAGGTAACAGTTCAAACTCCCTATAAAGTGAAACCTAAAAAAAGGAAATTGAGAAAAGGAAAAGAAGAGACAGATGTAGAAGACACTGGGAAATAAAAATTTATCAGATTGGAGTCTAATTAGATAGGAGAAAGGGAAAGGAAGGGGGGGATAAGGTAACTCAATGGTGAGTCACGTTTTAATTGTGAGTTCCTGGGAGAACTGTGCTATGTTTTAACAAACTTAAGGAAGTCCGAACTAAAAACTGGTCAATAGGAGAAATATTAAATGAAAAATTAGTAACAGGCAACAAAGCTGGTTTGAGAAAGGAGATACAAGTCCAAATGATGAATACATTTCAAAAATGATCATAAAAGTGTGTAGGCTTAAGCTACAAAAATCATTTTATAAAGAGATTACTGTTTCTTAGAAACATAAAAAGACAAGAGCTATAGAAAATGACAAATAGGCAATTCAGAAAAGAAACACAAATGATCAATATTTCAAAACATATTGTTAAAATTTTACACCACTCAGAAACAAGCAAATTTTTAATAATCACTATAATCAACAGTAAGATGGGTAATGCTGTGTATTTTGCTGTGTGAAAGGCCAACCAATAATATACATCCAAAGCTTTCAAAACATGGCATACTTTTTTGACTGACCAACTCCAATTTTAAAAATTTAGAATTTAAAAAAAGATCAAAGGATCTAGAAAAATTTATTTGGGAAAGTTTATATCCACATGGAAAATGTATTTGTGAGATAGTTTATGTCAGTATGGGTTAGATTAATGAAGAATTTTTAACATAAATGTTCGATGATGGGGGATTAATTAAATAATTTGGTACAAAATACCATAAAGCCATTAAAAATTATGTAAAATATTTAAATGTCATGAAATTCATAATATTCTACATAAAAGTACCAAGTAATTTAGGAGATCCAACTCTTACAAATTTACCTGTTACCCTATTCTTCTGATGCTTGTTAGTATTTTTTTGTATACTCTCCATCTATGTGTATGAATATATAGAAATTAAAGTAAAAATTGTATCTCTTTTTATTTACCTTTCCTTTTCAGCCAAGACAAATGTAAAAGTTAAATAATTCTGAGAATACAAGTCCAAGTTGTTATTTGAATAGAACAAAGAAAACAAAATCCTTAATAAAACATTAAACCAGAGACTAAGGTTAGGTTACAGATGTGTTGATTTACATGACAACTAACAGCAAAATGAAATCCTGGACTGAATTCTGACCCAGGGAGAAACAATTTTTTTTCTGTCCTTAGGGCATTACTAGGACAACCAGTAAAAACTGAATGAAATGTACAGTTAATAGTGTTATATCAATATTATTTTCCTCCTTTTCATACTTGTTCTCTGGCTATGTAGGAGAATGTCCTTGATTTTAAGTAAATTCATAACTAAAGAATTGGAAGTAAAGTGGCACCATGTCTGTTCCTCTCAAACACTTAAAAAGTAATAATAGATAAATAATATAACAGACCCCCTTATCCATAGTTTCACGTTCCTCAGTTCGAGTTACTTGCAGTCAACCACAGTCCAGAAGCAGGTGATCCTCCTTCTGACTTATCAGAAGATCAATAGTAGGCTAACACTATGACACAATGACATCATTCACCTTACTTCATCTCATAATGTAGGTATTTTCTCATCTCACATCATCACAAGAAAGGTGAGTACATTACAATAAGATATTCTGAGAGAGACACAACATTCAAATAACTTTTATTACAGTATATTATTTTAATTGTTTTTAGTTGTTGGTAATCTCTTAATATGCCTAACTTATAAATTAAACTTACTGGGGTGCCTGGGTGGCTCAGTCAGTTAAGCATCCACCTCGTGATTTCAGCTCAGGTCATGATCTCAGGGTCATGAGACTGAGCACCATGTAGGGCTCTGCACTGAGTGTGGAGCCTGCTTAAGATTCCCTCTCCCTCTCCCTCTGCTCCTCACCCCCACTTGTGTGCACACGTGCTCTCTCTCAATAACTAAATAAAATTAAACTTTATCATAGGTATAGTATATATACAGTTTGTTCCCATCAGCAGTTTCAGGCATCCACTGGGGGTCCCCTGTAGATAAGGGGGAAGGATACTGTACAGGTTTACATATAAAAATATATATTTACATCTAATGTGTGTATATAGAGAAAAGAAAATATGATAAAACAATCATAGCAAAACGCTAATATGTGGACAATCTGTATGAAGAATCTGCACAGAAATTTTTTGTAGAATTCTTGCAAATTTTCTCTGAAATTATTTCAAAATAAAAGAATTTTAAACACTAGAGGAAAAAGAGTGACAATTTAACAAAATTAAACACCATTCATATATTCAAAGAATACTTACTGAAAGTCTGATACTACTACACAGCAATAAACAAACCAGATAAAAATCCCTACCTTCATGCAGCTTATCTTCTAGTACGTGAAGACAGACAATAAATACCTAAGTAAAATGTTTACTATGTTAGATAGAAATCAAGTGTTGTGGAGAGAGGGGAACACACACACACACACACACACACACACAATCATGTGTGTGTAAGTCTCCTTGGGTAGGAGTGAGGATTTGCAATTTAAAATATCACCTTCAGGGAAGGTGACAATAAGAAGATGAGACAGGGCCCTGATACAAGGAGCAAGCCTGACAGAGTTGAGCAAAAGTATATGATAGTGGCTTAAACCAGTTTTGTACTAAAAAATTATTGACCCAATTTGAAAATCGATTGGACAGATTTGCTGATATACTGAATACCGGTGAGAAAGAAAATGTCAAAGATGACTACAGGTTTAAAGCCTGAGCAACTAAAGGGTGGAAGCGACCGTTATTGAAAAGAGGTGGGCAGCGGATAGGCAGCTTGGGAGTTTGGTTTTTAAACATCGTGGTCCCGTTAAATATCTAAAGGAAGAAACTAAACAGACATTTGAATGACTCTGGAGTCCAGAGTAAAGTCCAGCCAGGAGACACAAATCTGGGAGACATAAACTTATACATGGTATTTAAAGTCATGAGATTGGATGTGATCACCAAGGGAGTAGTGTGTGTTGACAAAGGAAATGATGTCTATTATTTGTTAATATAATCAAAGGGTTAGTATTAACATGAAAGTGTGTGTGTTTAGAGATCGTTAATCATTTGAGAGCTACAATTACGAATCTGAATTAGGAAACTATAAGAGTGGTTTAATAACAAACAAGTCTCTGAAATAATAGTATACCAAAAAGAAATACCAATAATGAGATGCCCCGTAAGAATTTAAAAATGAAAAGAATACTACCCATAACAGAAAGTCCTTATACTATTTATATTCATATGGCTCAGTAAACAAATAAAATCAGAGATCATTAAGTCTCTTAAAAAATATAAACAGTATTAAAACAGCTAAACAAAGCACGTATCAATCAAAACTTAGAATTATCCAAAATGGAGCCAGCTGACTAAAACTGTCTAAGCAATCTTCAGAACAGATACTGGAGAACATGCAAATCTGATCATTCTGACAACTATACCTCTCAATACAAATTAATAGCTTGGCATTTTGGAATTCTTGATAGAAAGACTTTGGGAGTTTAAGATACGAGTTCAAACCCTAGCTAGGCCACTTGTATGCTGTGTGTGACTGTAGTCAAATTACCACTTCATACTTTTGTTTTCTATTTTGTAAACTACATATAAGACTATTTCATAGTACTGAAGTTACAATTAAATGACATAAATAGCATCAGCTTAGTGCAAAGCCAGGGTAGAAATTCAGGAAGTTGTGTTGTTTTCAAGATCAAGAAATGGGCTTGAGTCAGGTGGAAGTAAGTATAGATACCCATGAACTGGGTAGGTACATATGAAAATATGGACTAAAGTCTAACACAAGTCTCTAGAATGCACTATCCTATCCTGGCAAACTCTTCTTCAATTCTATAAACATGGGATGGAAATGTACTATTTACCTATTAGATTATGGAGTAGCAATTTTAGTAAAAACTAAATCATATTTCTGCCCACAGAAGAGCTAAATTTGGATATGCATACTCCTTTTCAATAAGAAAAGCAAAAATATTATAGGAATGCAGCTAGAGACACATCAAAATTAGACACGTTCTAAAGAATAACATAATAGCTCGTTGAAGGGGTGATAAATTCTCTTTAGAAAAAAAAAGGCGTTCTTGAAGAGGGAAGCACTTAATCTAAATCTTATGAAGTTAAGAATTTCAGTTGGAGGAAAACAAATTCAAGTAAGTAATCATATAAGCAGTTCATTCTCCAACCTTCAAGCAAGTTTAGTCTTACTTCCAATTTGCACCTATAACTCCTGAATCCTAGTGAAAACAATGTAACTTGCCTATAGCCTCAGAAAAATCATACAGTGATAGTAAGGAGAACTAGAATAGTCTCCAGCATCCAAGTGTAAAACTCTTTCACTTTTCGCAGAATGCTTTCATAAGGAATATTCTACCACCAAATATTCTTTTTTTTTTTTTTTTAAGATTTTATTTATTTATTTGACAGAGAGAGACACAGTGAGAGCAGGAACACAAGCAGAGGGAGTGGGAAATGGAGAAGCAGGCTTCCCGCCGAGCAGGGAGCCCGATGCGGGTCTCGATCCCAGGACCCTGGAATCATGACCTGAGCCGAAGGCAGACGCTCAACGACTGAGCCACCCAGCCGCCCCTACCACCAAATATTCTAACAAAATTGAGAAGTATTATAAAGAGTGATTTTAATGTATGTTTTTCCTCCACAGTTTTTTCCTTTTAAATAAAGGTGGAATATATGAGTGTAGAGAAAATGGTAGAAGTCATCCCTCTAACTTTTTTTAAATTTAAGATTGTGCTAGAAAATTAATGGTTATGAAGATTCACTGAGGTTAATTAAAAACTGAGGCAAATAAACATGAATAGAATAGCAATAATATAAAAAAAATTCGCAAGGACATATTTATAATAACTGGTTAATATTACCATTAACATTACCATCAATTGCAACAAGTGGATTTTATATGCATCATGATTCAAACCAACAAACTATACCTTAAAAATGATAATATTTATGAAATGATTATAAACTTTAAAGTTGTTATTTGGTGATAGTTATACAATATTTGTATCTTGAGATATGATAATGATATTTATTGTTAAATAAAGATAAATCAAGTCCTGGGCAGAGGACCTAAATAGACATTTTTCCTAAGAAGACATACAGATGACCAACAGACACATGAAAAGATGATGAACATTAATAATCATCAAAGAAATGCAAATCAAAACCACAATAAGGTATCACATCACACGAGTTAGAATGTCCAGTATCAAAAAAAAAAAACCAAAACAAGTAAGTGCTAGCAAGGATGTGGAGAAAGGCAACTTTCATGTACTGTTAGTGGGAATGTAACTGGTACAGCTACTATGAAAACCAGTATGAAGGTTCCTCAAAAAATTAAAAATAGAAATGCCATATGACCTAGTAATTCCACTACTGGGTATTTACCCAAAGCAAATGAAGAGACTAATTCAAAAAGATCTATGCAGCCCTATGTTCACTGCAGCATTATTTAAAATAGCTAAGATACAGAAAAAACCTAAATTGTCCATTGATAGATAAATGGATACAGGATACACACACACACACACACACACACACGTGCACGTGCACACGCACACACACACACACACGTTGGAATATTATTCAGCCATAAAGAAAACTGAAATCTTTCTATCTGTATGGCAAATGGATGGACATCCATACAACATGGATTGATTTATAGTGTATTATGCTAAGTAAAATAAGTTAGATGGAGAAAGACAAATACCATATGATTTCATTTATATGTGAAACCTAAAAAACAAAGAAGACAGAAAGAGATTCATAAATACAGGGAACAAAGTGGTGGTTGCCAAAGGGGCAGGGGGAGGCGTTGGGGGTGGTGGGTGAGCAAAATAAGTAAAGGGGATTAAGGGGTACAAACTTCAGTTACAAACTAAATTAGTCACAAGGATAAAAACTACAGCTTAGGAAATACAGTCAATAATACTGTACTAACACTGTATGGTGAAAGGTAGTAATTACACTTATCATGGTGACCACTGCATCATATACAGAATGGTCAAATCACTATGTTGTACACCTGAAACTACTAAACATTATATGTCAACTATACTTCAATGATAAGAATTTTAAAGAAGAAAAAGCAAGCCTGTATCTTTTAGAAATGCATTCTGAAATATTTACAGATGGAATGATGTCTACATAACTTAAAAATAAAATGGGAAGGAAATACGGGGTGGAGAAATGAAAGATTAGCCATGACTTGATAGCTGCTGTAGCTGGGTAATGGTTATATGGAGAGTTCATTATAGTATTATGCTTCTCACAAAAGGAGACTGAAATTTTTCATAATAAGAACTTTCATAAAATAGAAAAAAATTGCCAATACCAAAGCGTATCATAAAAACAAGTGCAGAACAGTACAAACCTTAACCCTTGACATGGTGAGTGATACTGTCTGAGAGCTTATGCTACCTTAAACTGAATGATGACTGGTGTACTCAAAAATATATAAAGATATCCTCTCAAAGTATGGATAGCCAGAGTTCTTCTAAACTTCTCAATCATGTATCAATGAGAATATATTGACACTGGGCCAAAATCCCAAACTAAATACTACCAAAATGCACACTTAAGAGCTCATAAGAAATCAGAGTTGCATCTAAAACTCAGGGAAGTCATAACTAACTACATCTCATTTCATATTAATCATCTTCTCCATGTCTTTATATGGATCATAATTTATTTACAAGTGAAGCATGGAGAGCAAAAAAGATACTAAAATTAAATTTGTTTTCTGATCACTGTCAATCCAATTCATGAAGCAAAGTTTCCAAGAATCTCTAATATGCCACCAAAATTTTTAAAAAGTATTAACAGAACTAGAATTAACGAACAGCTTATATCAAGCCCCTTTACTCAGTGACCATTACAAGAACAAAGAAGTATAATACATACTGGAGGCCGACCAGGACGACCCCTTTTTCTTTTTCCTTTGATCTCTGTCTCTTCAAGTTCGCTGCCAGCATCAGAATGGGCAGTAGTTTCATTAGTTGAGTCCCTAGAAAATGTGATATATTATTTTAGCGAACAAATTAATTCATACATACAATGCAGTTCTGTTCCACTACTTTCCTTACCTCCTGGAATATGGCTGATAAGAAGTGTTTTTTCTTCCACTTCCAGAAAAAATTTTTAGGAAACTGAGTTATCCTTCCTGCCTGTATCACATAACATTAAGTGACATGAATCCCCAAATTGATAGATAAACAAAGAGAAGGAAATGACTTTGGAAATGGCAGTTGCTATACAAAATATAAATGAAAATTCAGTTGTAAAAAATGAATTCATCAATACAAAAAATTTAAGTCTTAGGAATTTTATTCATTTTTTAAAAATCATGAAAGTCAACAGTGTGCTAGTAAAAGTTTAACAACTGGCTCTTCAAAAAAATATGATTAAAAATGTTACTGATATAAAAGATATATAACAATTTACTGACAATAAAAAGATACACAATATTCTTATTGTAAATTCCATACAACTAATCAATTCACATAAAATGATAATTTTGCTATTCTTGTATCCATACCTAACCTTTGGTTGCAAATGATGAACAAACACAGTTTTGAAATGAAAGATCATTGATAATTTTGTTCACTTAATGAATAGGATACAAGTGAAATGACAAAGACATTTGTTAGAACTTCACTCATCAGTCAGTGGTGTGGGCAACTTCTTACTGAATCAGTAACAGTTCTCAAATACTAGAAGGATTAATATACTTCCTCATTATGAGAGGAAGTATATTATATATTATAATAGCTATAAACCTGATATACCTTTAAATTTAATCTGCATTATTAACAATAACTTCATCACTTTAGGTCTACAGACAAATGACAAAACAATAAATTGAGCCCTGATCTGTAGTGTTTACTGCTTTTCATAATGTAAATATTCCTACCACAATTTCAAACTGCCAAAGTGATATCAACAGACTTGAGAAGTAATGAACAGTAGTAGTGCACCACTAAAAAGTATTTCTACCATATAAATAGAATAGGTGTAAATAAAAAATTCAAAAACATAGAAAACAGTAACACATAAACTAATTAGAAAGTGGTGAGTTTTGGGCGCCTGGGTGGCTCAGTTGGTTAAGCGACTGCCTTCACCTCAGGTCATGATCCTGGAGTCCAGGGATGGAGTCCCGCGTCGGGCTCCCTGCTCAGCAGGGAGTCTACTTCTCCCTCTGACCCTCCCCCCTCTCATGCTCTCTCTCTATCTCATTCTCTCTCTCAAATAAAATCTTAAAAAACAAAAAAAGAAAGTGGTGAGTTTTGAGGATCTGTTGCTTTTATTTTTAATATGATTTATTTAAGTACATAAAATTAATATTTTATATTTTTATAATGACAATGTTAATTTAACTGGGTAACGAAATTCCTGGAAATTTAATATTCAGCTCTCCAGGACAGTACAGGCTGACTCTAGCACACCACTGAAAAGATATAGATAGTATGAACAACAACTTCTTCACTAAATGTTATGTTACTAACAGTATAAAGGATATGCATAAAACTGCAAATACAACAAAGGGAATACAGCAAAGGGGAGTCCAACACACAATCTATTATTTCTCCATCTCCTTCAATGAATGCTCTCATATCATTTCCTCTTTGTGTCAATTGCATAAAGCTCAATTCTTCAGTGTCAGCTACTCTTCCCTTTATACCACACTCTCTGGGAGATCTCATCCAGTTGATGTATAACTTCTATCACTTCAACACATTATCAACAGACCTGATCACCCCTTTCTCCAAAGAAGACATACAAATGGATAACAGACACACGAAAATACGTTCATCATCATTAGCCATCAGGGAAATTCAAATCAAAACCACACTGAGATACCACCCAACACCAATCAGAATGGCTAAAATTAACAACTTAGGAAATAACAGATGTTGGAGACGAAGCAGAGAAATGGGAACCCTCTTACACTGTTGATGTGAATGTAAACTGGTACAGCCACTTTGGAAAACAGTATGAAGGTTCTCAAAAAATTTAAAAATAGAACTACCCTATGACCCAGCAATTGCACTACTAGGTATTTACCAGAAGGATACAAAAATAGTGATTTGAAGGGGCACACACAATCCAATGTTTACAGCAGCAATCAATGTCCACAATAGCCAAAGTTTGGAAAGAGCCCCGATGTCCACTGACAGATGAATGTATAAAGAAGATATGGTACGTATATACATACAATGAAATCTTGCCATTTGCAACGACATGGATGGAACTAGAGGGTATTATGCTAAGCAAAATAATTAGTCAGGGAAAGACAACTACTATATGATTTCACTCATATGTGAAATTTAAGAAACAAAACAGAGGATCATAGGAGAAGGGAAGGAAAAATAAGATAAAAACAGAGAGGAAGGCAAACCATAAGAGACTCTTAACTCCAGGAAACAAACTGGGGTTGCTGGAGGGGAGGTGGGAGGTGGGATGGGGTAAGTGGGTGATGGGCATTAAGGAGAGCACATGATGTAATGAGCACTGGGTATTATATGCAACTGATGAATCACAAATTCTACCCCTGAAACTAATAATACACTATGTTAATTAAATTGAATTTAAATTTTAAAAAATTTTAAAAATAGACCTGGATCATCTATAATTCAAGATTTTTAAGTCACATGTAACATGCTTCTTTGAATGCCACATCAAATTCACCAAATACCACATATAAAAATTAAGTCCAACACTGACTTATTTCTAGCTCTCTGCTCATGGCAATATAATTAATTGATTTATTTAGTTAATGCATGAGTGTACTTTAAGTTGTTATGCAAATTTATCATGGTCACAGTTATCCTGTCTTACTCATATTCCTAGAATCGTATCAATCTTCCTCTTGTGCCATTAGCTAGCAAGTGCTCCCAAGTTATCCTCCATATAATTCTCCAATTCTTTCCATGATGAGTACAATAATCACCAATCCCTGAATTAATCTCAACTTATCTATTTCTATTTCCCTCATGCAAGGCATTCTATATGACATATTGCCAGTAACATTCTTAACATCACATATTTCCTTACTTGCAAATCTTCAAAGGTGATCTGGTATTTAAAACTGTAAACAGAAAAAAGATTTCTGAGGAAGATGGCACAGGAGGATCCTAGGCTCACATCAACCCACAGATACACTAGGTAACACCAACATCAAGATTATATAACCCAGAAAACAACCAAAAGACTGTCACCAACAGACTCCCCACAGGTAAGTGTAGAGAAAAGGCCACATCAAAGAGGGGAGGAAGGACAAAGACTTGTTGGGAGCCATACAGACCCACAGGACTGTCCTTGAGAGGGCAGGAAAAGCCAAAGGCACAGACAGGAGAGTAGAACAGACACCACACCAGGCACACCAGGCACCCCATGCATGGAGGACCCCCACTAGGAAGATTAATCACATAACATTTGGCTTTAAAAACCAGAGGAGCTTAACTTTGCAAGTTAAGCTGGGGCTTAACACCAGGAACTTTAAAAAAATCAGCAGGCTGCCTCTGGGAGAGCTAGAGGGCAATAGAAAACAGAGTCCCTGTCCTTTAAAAAAAAAAAAAAAGGCATGAAATAGCATAACAAATAGCATAACATACAGCCCCAGGGAGATACAGAACAGAAGCAGCAGTCTGAAAAACGACTTGGGTTATGGGAGGGAGATTTGTTTACTAATCTCAGAACATATGCTGGAGGGGTAGGGATCTTTGGGAGACTTCTCCAAGAACAAAAGAGCTGGCAAGTGTCATTTCCCTCCCCATCACTCAGCCTAGATACATGGACACATACAGAACCAGTACAAACACACTCTCCATCTAGCTTGCTAAAACAGCTCTCTCACCTTCATGCTTTCCTGTGGACCCACCCCCTCCAGCCCTGCCTCCACAGGAGTCTATCCAAAGCTGTGCCACAGGCAGGGAAATGTGCAAGCAGTCCCAACAGGGACTAACATGACTCCTGCCCTGGGTAAAGGGGAAGAAAACCAACATACCAGTTTGACTGCAGTTCAGGCAATGGGCTGGAGGTAGACAGCTGGTCTGATGCAGGCACTCCCCACCAATGAAAGCTTCTCATGGGTCAACACAGGGAGAGTACCCTGCAGTTTGGTGCTACCGCAGCTCTGGCAAATGCCTGTCCTGACCTAACTAAATCCCAAGGCCACACAGACAGGCACACTAATAACAAAGAACCAAACCCTGCCCACAACAGGCAGAAAGAGCCATTACAGAGGACCAGACTGAAGGCAAATGCAACTCAGCCACAAAAGCAAGCTGCATAAAACACTCACAGGAGACACCCCTGAAACCAAAGGTTTGGGTGAATAGGGGACACTGCACTGTAGGGAACTCAATAGAAGGAGATGTAGCTGACTTTCCTAAAACATAGAGACAAAACATAAGACACAGAGAGTTAGAAAAAATGAGGAAACAGAGGAATATGACCCAAATAAAAGAACAGGACAAAAATCACAGCTAGAGACCTAAAATGAAATGGAGGTAATATGCCTGAGAGAAGATTTAAAGTAATAGTCATAAAGATACTCACTGGATTTGAAAAAAGAGTAGAGGACCTCAAAGAGAGCCTTAACAAAGAGATAGAAAATATAAAAGATATAAAAAAAGAACCAATCAGAGATGAAGAACTCAATAATTGAAATTAAAAATACACTAGAGGGAATAAACAGTAGACTAGAGGAAGCAAATGTATCAGCAAACCAGAGGACAGACTAACGAAAAGCAATGAAGCTGAATAGGAGAGAGAGAATAATAATAATAATAATGATAATAAATGGAAACAGACTCAAGCAGGATTCCTGGATGGCTCAGTTGGTTAAGCATCTGCCTTCAGCTCAGGTCATGATCCTGAGGTCCTGGGATAGAGTCCAGCATCACGCTCCTTGCTCAGCAGGGAGCCTGCTTCTCCCTCTGCCTGCCGCTCCCCCTGCTTGTGTGCTCTCACTCTCTCTCTAACAAATAAATAAATAAAATCTTAAAAAAAAAAAAAGACATAAGGAACTCAGTGATACCAATAAGCATAACATTTGCATTATAGGGATCCCAGAAAAAGAAAGGAGAGAAAAGGGGGAATAAAATTCATCTGAAAAAATAATAGCGAAAGCTTCCTGAATCTGGGGAAGGAAACAAAAATCCACATCCAGGAGGTACAGAGGGCTCCACAAAAAATCAACCCAAGGAGGTGCCCACCAAGACACATAGTAATTAAAATGGTAAAAAGTAGTGAAAAAGAGAGCATTTTAAAAGCAGCAAGAGAAAAGGAAATAATTACATACAAGGAAAACCCCATCAGGCAATCGGCTGATTTTTCAGCAGAAACTTTGCAGACCAAAAGAGAGTAGCACAATATAGTGTGCCACTGAAAGGAAGTGCTGAAGGGAAAAGACCTGCAATCAAGAATACTCGATCCAGCAAGGCTATCATTGAGAATAAAAGATATAAAGAGTTTCCTAGACACACAAAAGTTAAAGTAGTTCATGACGACTACACCAGCCTTACAAGAAATGTTAAAGGGGACTTTCTGAATGGAAAGGAAATACCATAAAGCAAGAGTAATAAAAGTAGGAAGCAGTAAAATAAGTATGTCTATAAAAATCAGTCAAGGGATTCACAAAGCATTGAATCACTATATTTTACCCTGAAACTACTATAACAATGTATATTCATTATACTGGAATGAAAGTTTTTACAAAACTTTTTAAAAAATAAAATTAAAATTATAAATAATATTGATCTAGTCCAGGGCTACACAGTAAATATATTAGGCTTGGGGGACTTAAAGTCTGTCTACTATTCAACTCTACTATCATAGCCTGAATGCAGCCATATATAATATGTAAGTGAATGGACATGCCTATAGTCCAATAATATTCAGAAAAGCAGGAATCTGAGCCACTAGTAGTAGTCAATTCCTGATCTAGTTCGTCTTATTCATCTCCACTAAAGAATAATAAATCATACTGCATTTTTCCTCAATTTAGACCAAATAGAGTATGTTTACATATACTGTGTGCTATTTATATACATTATCTACAATAAACATGAACAAAAACCTCATAAGAAAACATATTATATCAATACAAACAAATGAAAGATCTGAAAATGTGATAATCTTGTCCATAGTCACATACCTATTAAGTGGCACAGTCCACTTAGATCTCAAGGTAAACCTGAATTCTCTATCTCAAATACTATGTTTTATTTTTCTCTTGTGTGGACAGAATCTACTAGTGCTTTTGATGCTTTAATCAGAAAGCAACTATAGGAACATGTTTGTTTTAGCATATAATATGTAACCCATTCATGAAAATAATTTATCCTTGAGCACTAGACTTTACTGATAAAAGAGAAAGGTCCAATTTATTTTCTAATTCTGCCAACTGCAGCCAGTTTAAAAGGTGATGGCTATTACCAAATTACTAATACATTCCAATTAGTATATGTATGTGTGTTTATTAGAATATACAAGAATACATATATAATCTTTTTTACTTCAAGCAATCGAGAGGATATAAGAATACAAGGAAGAGTTTCATATTACCACACCCTCCCTAACTCTGAATCCCAATCTGAAGAATAACAGTTTGACCACTACCCTCCCATAATTATTTATATTTATACATACCAAAATATGATTTATTTACTTATTTTATTGTTTTACTTTCTTCTTCTATTTCAGTTTTAAATTTTTTAATTAATAGGAATCTTCCACACAAGTACATAGAATTCCAGAATAGTAATCTTCATAATACATATGAAATTTATTTAATTACTTCCCTATCAGTGAGCACTTAAGATTGTCTCTAGCTTTAAACTATTAAAGAGCTAAAACAATTGTCCTTGTACAGTAACTCTTATTACATAGTAACATATTTTTCTCTAGAACAGACACAGAATGCTTGATCAAAAATTCAAACTTTGACCAACTGCTACAAAAAAAAACTACAAAAACCCTGCCAATGGCTAATGTTCACATTTATAATACTACTAGACAGAAGTTAAGAGAATGGAAGAACCAAATCAAATCTTATAAGAATGAATTTTTATTCCCTAAACTCTCTAAATTCTGTCTATCTCTCTCCATTTGCACTGTAATCACTCCAGTATGCAATATTCTCCTCCTAATAGGTCTCCTTGCTTCTACTGTTGCCCCTCCCAAATAATCACTATACGACTCTGAGAGTGATTTTCTAAATCTCTCCCATGCATCTCTTCCATTCTTAAAATCCTAAAATGACTTCTTACTGTCCCTATGAAGAAAAACTCAAAATTCCTAATATCATTTAAGCAGGTCCCTGTATGATATAGCCCCACTCTACTCACAAGCCTTAATCTCATGTCACTCTCCATCCCCAACCCTGAAAAAAGAAAAAAGAGGTAGAACAGTTTTATTTCAGTCTCTCAAATATACCATGATTCCTCCTAACTCAGGGTCTCTGTATATGCCATTCCTTCAACCTGAAATTAATACCCTATATCTTCTTCTTTCCAAACCTTTCCTCTGCTTCAGAGTTAAGCTCAACTGTCTTTTCCATAGAAAAGTAGACTAAATCAAGGCATGTGGTAAAATTCTCACAAAATTCTCTAATGTACCTTCCTAGCACCCATAATGGCAGATCTATGTATTTGTGATTATTTCATTAATACCTATTTATATAAGCTTCACGACAACATGGACTGAATCTCTACTACATGCTCTTTCGCCCCAGAACCTAACATATCTTCAGATACTGTACTATGTAGCAGAATATAAAAATATGTGGTAACTGACAATATTTTACAATGCCTAACAGTTAACACCACTAAGGTGACAAATTCATCAGTGATAATAATATCTAAGTAAGCTAAGAAATAACAAGGTCACAAAAAAATTAAAAAGAAAGGTCACTCACTAGAATTACCTTTCTTGTGTCTACTTATAATAATCATTACTGAACTAAACATTAAGAACTGATGGGTCAAAATATTTTTGTTTTTGAGGAGACTGTAGAGAATCAATTTCTTTTCTCCCTCTTTTTTTGAAGTAGGCTCCACGCCCAGCATGGAGCCCAACATGGGGCTAGGCTCTTAACCCTGAGATCAAGAACTGAGATCAAGAGTCAGACACTCAACCAACTGAGCCACCCAGGTACACTGAGATCAATTTCTAATATACTGTCTTCACTTTATAAATGACGGAAACTGAAGTTTACAAATAGTGAGAAATGTATTTCCTTTCATTACAATGCAGACATGGTATTGCTGGCTGGCTGGATTAAAGAAGGTAACATATGCTGCTAAAATATATGTCAAAATCCTCAGAGAACTGTATGCCCCCAATAAATGTTCCTTAGATCTCAACTGACCAAGAGTACAATCTCCCACTGACACATGGAGAGCAAAATTCATTTACCTACCTAACAGATCACCACTATCTACTACCCATAATCATAATACAGGTTTACATTTTAATGAAAAAAATTCAGTTACCAAAAAATGATGTTAAATACTATTGTGTCGATGTAACTTCTCTTTAAATACAACATGTATTTAAATACAACCTCTGTTCCGTATTTAATCAAAGACATACTTCTAATGGGCCTATCAAATACCTAATAATATAAGATAAAAAAGTGCAGTTTAAGCAGAAACAAGGGTTATAAAACATTATGTTAAGTATGGTGCTAGAAGAAAAGCAAAGAACATTACAGGACCACAGGAGGAAACCTACCCCAACTTTGAGGGAAAAGAAAAGTTTTGCTGGAGGCATGACACATCAGCTAACACCTATAGGATTAGTGAGCATGCCAGGTAAGAGCAGGACTGCTGGCAGGACAAAGATTAAAAAAAAAAAAGAAAGAAAGAAAATATTATGCGGAGACCCCCAAAATTCTTTAAGTTAAGAAGTATTAAGATACATGAGTTAAGTAATTAGAAAGGGCTTACATTTTATCTTCTATATTTGGGGGAAAAAAGGAAGATAGGTATTGATAGTTTTTCAAGCAGGTCAAGAAATTCAGACAGTTTTTTTGTTTTAGATACCTGAAGGAAAAACACAAGGCCAGGAAACCAATTAAAAGGTGCCTGCAATCTCTTGGGAAAGAGGTATATAAATGAACAGGGGCAATAAAAATATAAATAATTCCATAAACTGTTGATCACTTTCATTATATCTAAACCACTGTTCTCATGCAGGATCACAGTATGCAGAGTCCTAATTTGCATCTTGATGAAACCTACAAAAGGGAAAGTATCTGCTACTACACTGATTGTATTTCCCAAAGAATACAAAATAAGACCCAATTCTAGATCCATCCTACAACTCCAACAAATCTAATGAGATGCTACCAGAAATGCCAATGCAACCAGAATGGCCCAAAAATCACAATCTCAGAAAAAGAAGGTGGGGGAAGTGGGAGAGTGTTATGTTGGAGAAACAGTATGACATAGGATAGGAGTTTATAAACTTCTGTAAATGGCCCAACAAAATATTTACACTTTGCAGGCAATTCATTCTCTATAACAACTTGTAGCACAAAAGCAGTCAATTTGTGAAAGAATAAAAATGGCTCTGTACCAATAACACTTTATTTATAAAAAACAAGCAGCATGCCAGATTTGGTCTATTTGGTCTATGGGTCTATGGGTCACAGTGTGCTGACCCCTGATAAGGAGAGTAACATCTTCGCTCAATACCACAAAAATATTGATATTACGATAGCAAGGGCCATGCACAGATATAGTAATTATACAATCTAACAGTTGTTTGATTTCAGACATTCTGCTCAACTATCAGAAAACCTATGCATTTCATACACAAAAAGGTCATTTAAAAAAAAATAAGAAAACTGTAATACTTACTGTAACACCGGTAGCTCTGAAGTAATCATTGCTGAAGAGGTTTTTCCACAATGCAGCAAAAGAATCAAGTGCTGTACAACTCAAAACCTTTTAAATAACCTCAAAGTCAATCCTGTTAATTAAAAAAAAAGACAATTATTTTATTTCCAGCTTTACTGAGGTATAATTGACAAAGTTGTACGATATTTAAAGCATACGTGATGATTTGATACATGTATACATTGTGAAAGACTTCTCCCCATCAAATTAATTAACATATCCATCACTTCACAAATGAAGGTGGGAATATTGCCATCCACCTTACAGAAATAAAACGATTATTAGAATGGACAGTTGTATGCCAATAAATTACATAACCCACTGTTAAATGAACAAATTCCTAGAAACACACAAATTGCCAAAGCTGGCTCAAGAAAAATAGAAAATCTGAACAGATGATACTGAAGTAAAAATCCTAAAAACAAAAACAGAAACAAAAACGTAGCAAACAGAATCCAACTACATATTGAATGTAATATATGCCATGGTCAAGTGGGATTTATTCCTGGAATGCAAGAATGGTTCAACTTAAAAACACTGGTCAATTTAATACATTAATAGAAAGAAAGAAAAATGAACTACATGATCATCTCAAATTACGACAGAAAGCATCTGGCAAAATCTCAAGGGAAACCAAAAAGCCAAATACTCTTTCATAATAAAAACATTTTAAAAACTAAAAAGGAAACTTTCTTAATATGATAAAGGGCCCTTATGAAGACTACATAGGTAGTTTCATCCATCGTGAAAGACTAAAATAAAAGCTTCCCCCCCCAAAATCAGGAAGAAAACAATAATGTCCATTTTCACCACGCCTTTAAAATGACCACTATATGTTCTAGCAAGAGACAAGAGACAATTAGGCAAGAAAGAGTTACAAATTACATCCAAACAGAAAAGAATTAAGTTATCTCCATTCACAGATGACGTAATAGTTTATATACAGAAAATCTCAGAGAATCAACAGCAACAAACTACTAGTAAAGAAAAGTTGCAGGGTGCAAATAACATACAAAAATCAATTGTTTATTAGAATTAATAAACATATCAGTGGTGCAGGATACAAAAAGTAATACAAAAAGTTTGGTTGTGTTTTTGTACACTATGAATGAACAAATCAAGAAGGATATAAAGGAAAAATTTCCATTTGTAATACTATCAGAAAGAATAAAATAATTAAGAATAAACAACCAGGGCACCTGGGTGGTTCAGTCAGTTAAGCGTCTGCCTTTGGCTCAGGTCATGATCTCAAGGTCCTGGGATCAAGTCCCACATCGGGCTCCCTGCTCAGCAAGGAGTCTGCTTTTCCCTCTCCTTCTGTCCCTTCCCCTACTCTGTCTCTCATTCTCTCAACTAAATAAATAATCTTAAAAAAAAAAGTTTAAAAACATAGTAATAAAAAATAAACAACCAGGGTGAAAGAACTGTACACTAAAAACTACAAAACACTGCTGAAAGAAATGAAAGAAGACACCAATAAATGGAAAGACACCCACTGTTCATGAACAGGAAACCTTATTGTTAAGAGGTCAACACTATCTAAAACAATATACAGATTCAATGCAATTGCTATCAATATCCCAGTTACATTTCTGCAGAAATAGAAAATTCCACCCAAAATTTGTACGGAATCTCAAGAAAGAGACTCTTAAAAGCCAAAACAATACTGAAAATGAAGACCAAATACTTCCTGATTTCAAAACTTACCACAAAGTGACAATAATCAAGACTATGTTTCTGGCATAAAGTCAAACAAAGAACAATGGAAAAGATCCCAGAAATAAACCCTCACATATACTGTCAAATGAATCTTCAAAAGGATGCCAAGACCATGCAACATGGAAAGGACAGTCTTTTCAACAAATGATACTAGGAAGAGTAGACATTCACATACAAAAGAATGGAGCTGTACCCTGACCATACACCATATATAAAAATTAACTCAAAACAGATCAAATATCTAAATGTAAGAGCAAAACTATTAAACTCTTTTCTATGTGGAATCAATTTCTTACATATGACACCAAAAGCATAGGCAGCAAGAGAAAAAATAGATAAGATGGACTTTATCAAAATCAGAAACTTGTGGGGGCACCTGGGTGGCTCGGTCAGTTGAGCGTCCAGCTCTTGGTTTCGGTCCAGGTCCTGATCTCATGGGTCATGGGATCAAGCCCCCAGTAGGCTCTGCACTCAGTGAGGAGTCTACCTGGGATTCTCTCTCCTTTCTCTCTGCCCCTCCCCCGCTCACAAGTGCACTCGTGCTCTCTCTAATAAATGTTAAAAAAAAATCAGAAACTTCTGTGAATCCGAGGACACTATCAAGAGAGTAAAAAAGAAAGCAAAGGAGGGGTGCCCAGTGGCACAGTCGATTAAAGCCTCTGACTCTTCCTTTCAGCTCAGATTGTGATCTCGGGGTTGTGTGTGAGTTTAGAATGACTAAAATTAAAAAGACTATTTCAAGTGTTGGTGTGGAGACAGAACAACAGGAAATTTCACATATGGCTAAAGGGAATGAAAAATAGCATATACTCTTTCGAAAAAAGGTTGGCAGTTCCTTAAAAAATTATATGTACATTAACCATGACTGAGCAATGTCTCTCCCAGGTATTTGCCCAAGTGAAAAGAAAGCTTACATTCATACAAAAACATATATTGAAATGTTTATAAGCAGCTTTATTCATAATTCCCCAAAACTGGAAACATCCCCCAAAATGGCCTAAAGCAAATGACTGGTACATCCATACAATGAAATACTATCAAACATTAAAAGGAAGACTGCTACTGATTGATACATGCCACAATACTGATGAATCTCAAGTGCATAGACTATATACATACTATATAATTCCATTTATGAGATATTATGAAAAAGTACAAAGACAAAGAACAGATCAGTGGTTGTTAGAGGTTGGGGGGAGAAGAGGACTGCCTAAAAAGAAATAGCATAATAGAAACTGGGGGTAAATGCTGCAGGCAAATTAACACTTTTCTTTGAAATCCAACCAGAATTTTTTGTAGAAATTACTGAAATAATTCTCAAATAGGAAAAGAAAAATGAACGATAAGAACCAAAACAATCTGGAAAAAGAACAAAGTCAGAAGATTCATATTACCTAATTCTTATAAACATACAAGCTTACAAAACTTTATATAAGAAACACAAAAATGGAATGTTTTACATATTACCATGCAACTTGTATTTTTCACTCAGGAAAGCATTGTGGACATTCTACCTCATTTGTTTTATTGTTTCTTAATACGTATATGCTTTAAAGTGATCATTTAAAAGTATTTAAAAAAAGTATTTAAACCATTCTTTAGTGAAAATTTAGCATGTCTCTTATTTTTTACTACTGTATACAATGCTCTCATCTATCCTTCCTCAACTACACAAACATATTTGTAGGACAGATTCCTTGTGATGAACATTTATAAAACATTCATACAATTTTTTACTGCCAAATTTCTCCCTAAAAATACTGTGCCAATATACACTCCTCTTACCAGTATATGTTGAATTAGTTAAATATAAAAATACACTCACTATATCTTTACACTATTTAAAGTATTACAGTTTTAGCTTTATACCAATACATCTTTAAAGGTAAAACACATCAGTACACCCTTCCTGCTCTAGCCTGTAACCACCTTGCTTTGAAAAGAAAGTCCACAGCAGGCTTTTAGATCATATACCAAGATGTCTAATGATGATTTGGGGACATTTGCAAGATTTTGAAATTTTCAATTCATGGATACTTTACTTAAAAAAATAATCTGGTGCATTCTTATTCTCTACTCACTCTTTTCATTGAGTGTCTTATTTTACTGAGCACATCCAACTTTGTCTTAAAAATCTGTACATTTTGCCTATGTATTCTGTACAGCTTTAGAAATATTCCCCAGTGGAGAAGATATAAATAAATGATGAGTTCCAGTCTTTCCCTTAACATTATGCCAACCCTTAATCTAATTATTTTGTTCTAACCATAGCTTTAAAAACTTTATTATTTATACTTAGCATTTTTCAGAAGCCATCCTAACATTATTCCTATGTCCTATCAATTTTATAAATCCTCCTTGGCCACATATGAATCTATTCTGTTTTTATAGGTCATCTTCCTTAAACTGCTATTGCTCTGTAACCACTTGGATATCCTTTTTTTCTTAATATTGAGAACACCAACATTAATTAAATAAGTATCTACTGAATACTGCCTACATGCTAGGCATTGTGTTAATTTTTATTTTCAAGAATGAAAATTCCCCATTTTTTCAGAGTTAGCCTGGTTTTGAAGATACTCTGCATAAAAGAACATCCCTTCCTCCTTCCCCCACCCCCACCTCTCTCTGGAAGTTTTTCTAATATCAAGTACATTTCCCATGATGAGGAATTTCTACGCTGACCTGATTATTTCTTCTTCCATTTCTCCAATCAGTTCTCACTCTCAAAATAAAGTGCAAAAGAGTTGTTTCCCTCATTTTGTAAAAATTCTAAGAGATTTTTTTAATTAAATTTTTAAATTAAATTTAAAATTTTTTTTTAAATGGCAAAACTAGGAAATATCAGGCAGAAGATCAGTTAAGGACATAGGTAAACTCAGTAACTTCACCAATCAACTGGGTATAATTGACATTATCTTCAGACTATTTCATCTATTAACAGGAGAATTCACATTCTTCTCAACTTCACTTAGAGCACTGATCAGACAGACCGTATTATGAGCCATTAACAAATTTGAAAGAATAAAAATCATAGTGTATGCTTCACACTACAATGAGATTAGAGATCATCACCAGAAAGAAAGCTGAACAATCCCAAAACATTTGGAGATCAAACACAAGTCAAAGAAATTTCAACAGAAATTTTGAAATATTTTGAGCTAAATGAATATTAAAATACAACTTAATGAAATTTACAGGTGCAGCAAAAGCAGTGCTTAGAGAAAAATTTATAGCATTGAATGCATACAATAGAAAAGAAAAAATCTAAAGTCAATCATTGAATAAGCTTTCGTCCTAGGAAACTAGAAAAAGCAAAAGCAAGCAGAAGAAAAATAACAATTAGGGCAGAAATCAAAGAAGGTGAAAACAGTAAATCAACAATGAAAATAACTGAAACCAGAAGTTTTTTCAAAAAGATAAAAAAAATCAATAACCTCTAGGCAGGCTAATTAAGAAAAAAAGGAGACAAGACACAAATTACTAAAATGAGAAATCAAAGAAGAAATACCATTACAGAATCTCATGACATTAAAAAAAAAAAGGTATACTGTGAACTATTCCCACAAATTTTATTAACTTAGATGAAACAGATGAATTCCCTGAAAGACACTACCTGCAAAAAATCTGAATAGTCCTATTTTATTTAAGAAGCCGAATTAATAATAGCCTTCAAAGACAAAGAAACACCAGACCCAGAGGGGTTCACTAATGAATTCTACCAAACATCTAGGGAAGAAGTTACACAAATTCTGTACAATATCTTCCAGAAGATATAAGTGGGAAGAGGAAATACTTCCTAATTCATCCTATAAGGACATTATCCTAATACCAAAACCAGACAAAGACATTACAAGAAAACTGCAGAGCAGTATCTCTCACAAAGAAGTAAAAATCCTCAGCAAAATATCAATCAAGAATTTTAAATGTATTAAAAGAATTGTACACCACAACTAAGTGGGATTTACCCCAGGTATGCACAATTACTAACATATGAAAATCAAACAATGTAACCTATCACACATCAAGAGGCAAAGAAGAAAAATCACATGGTGGTATCAATAAATGAACAGAAAGCATTTTCACAAAATCCAACACACATCTGTGATTTTAATAAAAACTCTCAGCAAGTAAAATAGAGAGCTTCTTCAACTTGATAAAGAACATCTATAAAAATCCTACAGCTAACAACCTACATAACTGTGAGAAACTAGAAATTTTCCCACTAAGAACAGGAACAAAACAAGAACTCCCTCTTACCATTCCTTTTCAGCACTATCCTGAAGTCCAAGCAAATGCATTAAGACAAGAAAAGGAAATAAAAGGTATACAGACTGGGAAAGAAAAAATCAAGCTTTCCCTGTACACAGATTACACAACTGTCTATGCAGAAAATCTGAAAGAACAGGCCCCCCACCCCCCCAAAAAAACCCACCCTCCTGGAACTAATAAGCAATTACGGTAGGGATGAGGGATATAAGGTTAATGCATAAAATACCTTTTATATAAGCAAACAATGAATAATTGGAATTTGAAATTAACACAATGACATTTACCTTGGCACTAAAAAAAAGAGAAAACAGGTACAAATCCAACAAAATATGCACAAGACCTATATAAGGAAAACTGTAAAACTCTGACAAACAACATCCAAGAACTAAATAAATGGATACCTATTTCACATTCCCAGATAAGAAGACTCGATATTGTCAAGACATCAACCCTTCCCAAATTGGTCTATAGATGCAACACAATCCCAATCAAAATCCCAGCAAATTATTTTGTGTACATCACAAACTGATGTTAAAGTTTACAGGGAAGGCAAAAAGACCCAGAATAATCAACACAGTATTAAGAGAGAAGAACAAAGTTGGAAGAATGACACTACCCAACTTACTATAAAACTATAGTAATCAAGACTGTACCAAAAAACTAAACAGATCAATAGAACAGAATAGAGACTGGAAATAAACCTTCACAAATACGGTCAACTGACCTTTGACAAAGGAGCAAAGACAATACCATGGATAAAAGATAGTCTTTTCAACATATGGAACGAGACACCAATATGCAAAAAACAAAAAATGAAAACCAAAAACAAAACAAAAACCCTTAAACACAGATCTTACATTCATCACAAAGTTAACTCAAAATGGATAAAAGACCTAAATGTAAACTCAAAAGTATAAAACCCTTAGAAAATAACATAGGAGAAAATCTAGATGACCTTGGGTATGATGAGGACTCTTTAGATACAACACCAAAAGCAAAGCTATGAAAAAATTTTTTGACAAACTGGCCTTCATCAGAATTTTAAAATGCTTCTCTGCAAAAGACACTATCATGAGAATGAGAAGACAACTCACGAACTGGGAAATAATATTTGCAAAAACATTTTTGTCTTTCTAACTTCTGAAGTGTCATTCAAAATATACAAAGAATTCTTAAACCCCAACAATAAGAAAACAACCAACCTATTAAAATATGGGCATAATTTCTGAACCAATACCTCAATGAAGAAGATACACACATGGCAATAAACATATGAAAAAATACTCAAACGTCTTACGTCACTAGGGAACTGCAAATTAAAACAAAACAGTGAGATACCGCTACACACCAACTAGAATGGCAAAAATCCAGAACACTGGCATAATCAAATGCTGGTGAGGATGTGAAGCAACAAAAATGTAAAATGATACAACTTTGGAAGACAATTTGGCAGTTTCTTACAAAACTAAACATATTCTTAAAACATGATCCAGCAGTCCATGCTCCTAAGGTATTTATCCAAAGCAGATGAAAACATCTCCATATAAAAACCTGCATATAGGTATTTTTAGCAGCTTCATTCATAACTGTCAAAACATGGAAGCAACCAAGCTGTCTTACAGAAGGTGAATAAACAAACTGCGGTATATGTAGATGATGAAATATTACTCAGTCCTAAAAAGAAATTAGCTATCAAGCCATGAAAAAGATATGGAGAAATATTAAATGCATGGTACTAACTGAAAGAAGCCAATCTGAAACTGCCACATATTATATGATTTCAACTACACAGTGTTCCGAAAAAGGCAGGACTATGAAAACAGTAAAAAAGATCAGTATTTGCCAGAAGTTAGGGGGCAGGAGGGATGAAAAGACAGAGCACAGAGGAATTTCACGTCAGTGAAAGTTTTCTATATGATATTATAAAGATGGACATGTCATTATACATTTATCAAAACCCATGGAATATACAACACCAAGAGTGAACCCTAATGTAAACTATGGACTTTGGAGGATAATGATATGTCAGTGTAGGTACCCTGACTAAACAGATGTACTATTCTGGTGCAAGATATTGATACTGGGGGAGACTGTATGTATGTGGGGACAAAAGGGCTAGGAAGTTCCTGTGTCTTTTGCTCAATTTTGCTGTGATCCTAAAACTGCTCTTAAAAATAAAGTATCCTTAAAAAAAATTAAACAGCTTATCAGCAGTTTAATGTTTTCAGCATATGCTAATTTATGTCCATATATTGTAATATCTTTTTCTCTGGACAATCTTATAATTTTATGTGGATTTAAGAACATGTATGCAAGAGTGCATGTGTACTCACAGATACAGAGGAACAATGCCCTTTCTACTTAAACATTTGGTATCTCCATCTGTTTGTCCTGCACTCACTGCCACAAATGATGAGAGGAAGAAAAATGCAGAATATAACTGCTACTCTGTTCATTTCCTAGCATAAAACTGTTTTATAAATTCTTATTACCTGAATGAAGAACAAAGGTTAAAGAGAATTATCTGTAGTTTCTTTCCAACTACATGCATTTTCACCTGCATAGTACAAAATCCTATTCTTTAATCAGAAAAATCATTCTGTAAAGACATAATACAGTCTAATTCAGACCCTTCTTTTATCATTCCTAATTATTTATCTGAGTTGTCTTAAAGACTCTCTTAGCAGTGGGGGCACCTGGGTGGTTCAGTTGGTTAAGCAGCTGACTCTTGATTTTGGATCAGGTTATGATCTTGGGGCCATGGGATCAAGCCCTGCTCTGGGTTCCCACGCTAAGTGCAGAGTCTGCTTTCTGCTTGTCCCTCTCCCTGCCTCTCTCTCTCGTGTACACGCAAATAAGTAAAATTAAAAAAAAAAGAGAGAGAGAGAATCTCTTAGCAGTGAATGTGTGTGTATATATATCTGCATGCATACACACACACACACACACAGACACACACACGATTTATAAAGCAATGACTAAAATGACAATTATATTATTTCTAAAACTGCTTTTCACCAATTGGTAAGTACTACCCTGTACCAAAATAGAAGGAATATATTCATTTACTACTTTTACTAGAATTATGATTGTTCCTTTGTATATAATTGCAAATTAAAGATATTAAGAGAAAAAATTTTGTCCAGTATTAACACAAATGAATATATACTTCATACTATACAGAATTTAAGTAGCATTTAATCAAGAAAACAAAGTTCTAATCTCTCTTCCCAGTAAAATTTAGCCTATACAGTTGACCCTTGAACAACACAGGTATGAACTGCACAAGTCCATTTACACATGGATTTTTTTCGATACAGAACAGTAGTATAAATGTATCTTCTCTTATGATTTTCCTAATAACACTTTATGTCTCTAGCTTACTTTACTGTAAGAATACAGTACAGAAAACATATACAAAATCTGTGTTAGACTATCTTACTGGTAAGGATTCTGGTCAGCAATAGGCTAATAGTTAAGTATTGGGGTAGTCAAAAATTATATGCAGATTTTCAACTATGAGAGGAGTTGCACCCGAACTCCCATGTTGTTCAAAGGTCAACTATAAATGAGAAAGATTTTTTACCTACTTTATTGAATAAAAAGAATGCCAAAATAGAATCCTCCAAGATACATATCAATTCACACTACAAGATGGCCCAAATAGGCAATAGGCAGCATTAAGACAAAAGAAATGAGGAAGTGGTAAACTTTTGGAAATATTAATCCTAAAAAATTTCAAATACTAAAAAGAAGGATAATTTACACCAAAAATGAATTATGTGCTCAATGGGACAGAGATAAAAGGTTCATCAGTAAGAGCAAGTCGGTTCATTAGTCTGCTTTCTCTTCTAATAATGAATTACAAAAAGCTATCCTTCTTAGCATTTCTGAGTAATATTAACTTTAAAAATCAAAAGGAATATAGCAGAGTGGCTTAAGAGTTTGGGCTCCTAACAGATATGCTTTCTAACTGTAACGTACTTTGCCTCAGTATTCCTATTTCTCAACGAGGAATAATAAAAGAAGAAAACGTCAAATGATTTTTGAGAGGAGTAATTACAAGAATGCCCATAACTCTTAAATAAATATTAACTCCTAGCCACAGGAGAAAGGAGCAAATAAAAATATAAAGGAATGTCAGTGAGCGTAACTATTTTTTTTCCTTTTTCCTTTTCCTTCCTTCACTGTCATATTCTTAATGCTTAAAGCTTAGTAATTATTTGTTGAATTAACCAGAAGTGTGTATGCATATACATGTGTGTATATATATATATGTGTGTGTATATATATATATATTTTTTTTTTAAATGCAGAGAATGCAAAACTGGACATGAGGAGAACTCCCAAAGTTAACAAACTAACCAAAGATAGGAGCTTTTTCTTTAAAAGAAAAAGGAAACCAAAAAGAAGAGGTCAGGGTTGAATTCTCAGTTAACTCATTTAGCACCTAAAGCTGGTAGAGTGGGAAAGTGGGAGACCAAGCAGGGGCTAGAGGATGAGACCAAAGAGTAAGGTATATCAGAATGAAGAGGGTTAAGTTTGAAAAAGCCCTTACAAATGATCTTATACACAGATAAAATCCCACAACTCAGATGAAATGTCTCTGGATTAAAGGAAAATAACAAGTTTTTAATTTTTTCTGTATTAACCAATCTCTCCCAAAGCTTTAAACATTAAGCTTTGAAAATCTAATTCCACGATAAATATATTCAACGTCTTTCCCAAAAATGCTGCCTCCACATCTTCTCCTTATCTACTCACATTTTTCCTTTACTTTAGGTATTCCCCTAATTTAACCTTCTTACACTCCAATGCCATCAAATTACACCAAGAACCTTAACACTCTAATATCTCAACTTTAGTGCTCCTCCTCCACTGCTCTAGTCTTAATTCCAAAGTGCTTGTTATTTCTCTTACAAGATCACTCTCTTCTGTTTCTATGTATGTGTACATACTACCTCATTCCATGTAACCCATTCTTCCTGAAGTAAACCAGGAAGCTCTAACCTTGAAACCTAGGCAGTTAGGACTCATAAGGTGTCACACCACTCCGTACGTAAAACTGAGAGTACTTTTTGCCACATATTTTTTGTGTGTACATGTATTATTTTGTAATCAGGAGTGTTACAAATTTCATTCAGTTCTCTATTTTTTAAAAGATTTTATTTATTTGAGACAGAAAGCAAGAGAGTAGGCAGGCACACAGGAGCAGGGGGAGGGGCAGAAAGAGGGAGAAGCAGACACCCCACTGAGCAGGGAGCCTTTTGTGGGGTTCATTCCCACGACCCTGGGATCATGACCTGAGCCAAAGGCAGCCGCTTAACCAACTGAGCCACCCAGGTGCCCCCAGTTCCCTACTTTTATCAGGCTCTGTTAGTCTTTTTTTAAATTAACAAACTATCGTTCATAGCAATTTGCCATGTATTTTCAGTGATTCATTGGCATTTCTAGCTCTTCAGGAGATTTCTAATCTTTTAGAATTATCCTCTCTTTCTGTTCCTAAAGATTGTGTAGTACCTGGCACCCAGAAAAGGGGCTAGATAATTAACAACTGTAAAACATAAAGATATACCAATTCATTAGTTTGTTCTTAATGCTACTGTGCACGGGATTTTTTTTTTCATTATGATTTCTAACTGGTTACATAGCTATTATATCATTTACCTTTTAATCTAACTGAAATTTCTGACTTCCAGAAATCTGTAAAACACTGGAACCACAAAAGGAAGTCAGGTTCTGGCAAGATCCATACCTCGTTTCTCTCTACGGATACTGCATCCTGGCCAAGGTAATGAGTCAGGTTTCAGGAATACAACTAGGGCAGGTATACTATGTGAAAAAGGCAGAAAAATCTAAGAGCATCAACTGGATAGGTCCAAACTAGAGTTTTGATGAGGAATTAGAAGTGAGATACAAAATAACGAATCTAACAAATAGGAATAAAATGTGGGGCGCCTGGGAGGCTCAGTCAGTTAAGCATCTGCCTTTCGGTCAGGTCATGATCCCAGGATCCTGGGATTGAGCCCTGCATCAGGTTCCCTGCTCAGCGAGGAGCCTGCTTCTCCCCCTCCTTGTGCTCTCTCAAATAAATAAAATCTTAAAAAAAAAAAAGGAGTAAAATTATAAACACAAAGTGGAAGCAAGAGAAAATAATCAAATATAAAACTCTGTATCAAACACCACAGCAGGCTGGAAAGAATGAAAGTTCAAAGGGCAGATCTGTGGCAGAGTCAACATTCACTCATATCTCTATTATTAATCCACCTCTTAAATCAAAATTTAAGAAACCATTACAAATATATATTCATTAGCATTTTTTAAAAGAAAATTTTAACTTAAATCAATGTATTTAAATATAAAGCCTTTCAAAGTTATCTTATACTATGTTAAAGCATACAAATATTGATCACAAATAAATAAATCATTGATTGGCATACTCTAAATTTAAAGAGCATTAAAAATGCCACCAGACTTTTTCTCTGAACAGAGGGTAAGATGGTTGTGGAGGAGTAGGAGGACCCTCGGGTTGCCTACTCCCACTAATACAACTAGATAACTATCAAATAATCCTAAACGCCCCAAAAATCAATCTGAAAACGGGCAGAACAAAAGGTAGAGAAGAGGCCACATCAAAGAAGGTGGGAAGTGTGGAGACATGCCTTGGGAGAGAAATGGATTGTGGCTGCTGCAGTGGACAGGAAGGAAGAGAGACAAGCTAGCACAAAGAGGAGCACATGGAAAAAGTGAATTCCCAAAACAACTGGCTTGGAAAGTGAGAGGGCCCAAATTTCAAGAATTCTTACAGCCAAAGGGCTTAAAGACTAAAGTTTTAAAGGTCACTGAGCTTGGCTCTGAGAAAGTTCTAAGGGCATGGTGCTGCTCTTGGAGAAAAGGCAGGGATAAACAGCCCAGGGACTTACAGCATGGAAACAGCGGGGAGGTTAGCTGCTCATCTCCAAGTGTGTTCCAGAGAGGCAGCATTCACAGGAAGAACCCTGGGGGGGGGGGGGGTTGTTGGGTTGGCAGGTGCCATTTCCTGCCTTCCATCCTGCAGCAAAAACACAGAGCCACCAGTGGGAACCAGCACAGCATGGACACTTGCTACCTAACTTTACACCATGCCCCACACCCAGCACTCTGGAAGAACTACCATTCCCAGTCACACTTGCCTTAGTCCCAGCACAGGGGACCCACTCCCCCAGAAGATTGGCCCAAACCCCTACCAACACCACATCTCCCAGTCTAGGAGTTCTGTGAAGCCTCCATTCCATTGGTAGCAGCAACAGGTCTCATTTCAAACAAGCAGATCAGTTAGATAGTTAGATAGTTAGATAGTTAAAACAAGCCACTTTTAAGCCAGGAACCAAACACTGACCACAACAGGCTGAGAGAACCTCTGCAGATGACAGGCCTGAAGGATAAAGCGACCAGGACACACTGGAGTGCCCTGGAGAACAGGGGACACTACACTGCAGGGCACTACAGGTCATTACACTCAAGAACAGGAAACATAGCTGACTTTCCTAACAGAGAGAAACAGGCACAGAGACTTAGATGAAATGAAAAGACAGGAATTTCTCCCAAACGAAAGAACAGGACAAGGCCACAGCCAGATATCTAAGCAAAACAAACTTAAGTAATATGCCTGATGGAAAATTTAAAGCAATAATCATAAGGATACTCACTAAACTTGAGAACAGAGTGGAGAACATCAGTGAGACCATTAACACAAAGATAAGGAATAACACAGAGATAAAGAGTCCAATAAACAAAATGAGAAACACACTTGATGTAATGAACAACAGGCTGGAAGAAGCAGAGGAATGAATAAATAATGTAGAAGACAGAATAATGGAAAGTACTCAAGCTGAACAAAAAGAGAAAAAAGAATTAGCCAATATGAGAATAGACTTAGGAAACTCAGTGACTTCATCAAACACAGTAACATTCATATTACAAAAGTCCCAGGAGAAGAAGAAAGAGGAAAGGGGGCAGAGAATTTATTTGAAAAAATAATAGCTGAAAATTTCCTCATTTGGGAAAAGAAAACAGATATCCAGATCCAGGAGGCACAGAGAACCACCAACAAAATCAACAAACAGATCTATACACCAAGACGTATTGTAAATTAAAAAGGAAAATATACTGATAAAGAAAAAATATTAAAAGCAGCAAGAAAAAAAAAAAAAGTTAACATGCAAAGGAAACCCCATAAGGATACCAGCAGATTTTTCAGCAGAAATTTTCCAAGTCAGAAAGGAGTAGCATGATATACTCAAAGTGCTGAAAGGGAAAAAAAGAACAAAGAATACTCTATCCAGCAATGCTGTCATTCAGAATAGAAAAAGTGATAGAGAGTTTCCCCGACAAACAAACACTAAAGGCATTCATGATCACTAAACAAGTCCTGCAAGAAATATTAAAGGGAACTCTTTCAGTAGAAACGGAAGACCAAAAATGATAGTGTGGGGGTAGGAAACAGAAAAGCAACAAAAATGAATGTTTCTGTGAAAAAAAATCAATCAAGGAACTCAAAAAAATAAAAGGCTATAAAATGACACAATATACCTTGCACATGGGGAAGAGAAAAATATAGAAGGGTTTCACATTTAACCATCAACTTAATATAAATATAGACTACTCTATGCAGAAGATGTTATATACAAACCTAACGAATAAAAAAACACCAATAAATATGCAGATAAAGAGAAATAAATCCAAATATACCACTAAAAACAAAACAAAACAAACCAGCAAGCCATGCGAGAAAGACAAGAAAGGATCAGAGAAAATCTCCAGAAGTAATAACAAGTAATAAAATGGCAATAAATACATATCTATCAATAA